>NC_062554.1:82701524-83911143 GCF_016906955.1 Phacochoerus africanus | reverse complement strand
TCTTCACCTAGTTTGAAAATTATGTCTTATTTTCTCAAATCTGTTCAAGATTTTAGACTTAAACTATTTATTATTAAATATAAGTGCTCTAAACTGAGATATCTTTTCATTAATATATTTAACCAATATTAAGCACTTTAAAAATATTTCTATTTAGACTTTCTGAAAAATTTTCTTTCTGGTAAATACCTCAGCTACCTCATTTCTCCTCTATAGTAATCAGTGATTATTTTTTTAATACTTGATATTTATGGTGTTACTTTAGTTAATACCAATATCCCTTAAGAGATATTGTGCTCTTGTGGATTCTGGATGCTTTATCATTACACAACAGTTAGCATTTACACATTGTAAGAATCTAGAAATATAAAAATTAGAGATCATGAGCGACATGTTAAACAAAGAAAATGCATAGAGTATTACCTTACTATTCACTGGAGTAAAAGATTGAGCATGGCTTAAACACAAAATGCAGAAAATCTGGCATAGTTTATATTATTCTTCACTAGTCAACACTGGTCTTTCTCTGAACAACTACGTGTGGGTTTTAACCATTGACTTGGGGAGCTGGACTGCAAGATGAGATGTACCACTCCCTTATAATAAGTACCTTAGGGTTTGTTGGTTGGTTTTTTTGTTTGTTTTTGCTTTTTAGGGCCATAACTGCAGCATATGGAAGTTCCCGGGCTAGAGGTTGGATTGGAGTTGAAGCTGCGGTCTGTACTACAGCTACAGCCACAGCAAAACAGGATCCAAGCCACATCTGCTACCTACACCACAGCTCATAACATTGCCGGATCCTTATGTCAATGAGTGAGGCCAGAGATCCTCATAGATACTAGTTGATACTATGTATATATAGAGAGAGAGAGTGCGTGGATATGCACGCACTTGGAGAATTCATTATATATTTAGCTTGGAGAATTCATAGATTCTTACATTGGGATAATTCACATTTTATTAGGATTTTTTTCTACACACATAGAGAAATCATTTGAGGACAAATACCTCATTCTATTACTTAATTCCCCAACAACATTTTTACTTTACCTGAGCTTCCCTAGTTACGTAAATATACTCTGAAATATTTTAGCAAGTCTTCAAAGAAGTGATACAGTTCAGTTATAGGTCTCTCCTTTTTTTTTACTTAGTCTTTCATTGTAAAAATCATCTAGCTTTGAAGTGAGTAAAACCATCCCAGCCTAAGTGACATTAAGACCCTGCATACCTGTTGTCAGGGGCTGGAAGGATGGTGGGCCTTAAATGAAATTGGCAATAGGTCCCACTCCTCTTTGTGGAACTTCTAGTACAAAACCTGGTTCATAGAATGAATAAATAATTATTTGTTGTGTATGGGAACCAAGTAATGAAAACACAGCCTAAAACATAAGGAAAAGAGTATATTTCCAGATAAATCAGAGACCATATGGATAGAAATCATAATACATAAACTCTTTTCTACCTTGTCCCTATGACCTTTTCCCATTCTTCCAAAGCAATGAAAATTCACCAGTGAGTATGGGGAAAATCTTTACAATATTGTAAAATGTGTTTCTCTAAATTCAAAATGTTAAAAATTTGGCTCATAATCATGTTTACGATATTCGGCTGATCTGTCATATTTACCATCAATATTAGAGCTTAACTATTTATCCAGTTCCTCCAGCAAAAAACCATAAGAGTCAAATGTGATGTCTCTTTCCCCACTACCACCTTCACGGACCAGCCATTTAGCCCTGGAAAACCAAAAACATAATTGGTTCTCAATTTTGGCTGCATGATAGAATCATCTATGGAGCTTAAATAATATTGGTGCCTTGGTAGTACAGATTCTACTGTACTTGGGCAAGTGTGCAATTGGGGCATTTTGCTTTTACAACTCCCCAGGAGAGTCACGTATTCAGCCAAGATAATCTAAATGCTCTAAGTTGAACACATTCTCATTTCCTGCAAGGCACATAACAGAATCCTTCTCCCAACACCTGCCCTCACCCCACATTATCACTATTTAAAAAAAAAATCTTTGTGAGTTCTTGTTGTGGCACAGTGAGTTGAAAATACAACTGCAGTGGCTTGGGTCACTGCAGAGGCTTGGGTTCAGTCCCCAGCTTGCACAATGTACTAAAGGGTCAGGCATTGCTGCAGCTGTGGCATAGGTTGCAGCTGCTGCTAGGATTTGATCCCTGGTCCAGGAACTTCCATATGCAGTGGGTGTGGCCATAAAAAGAATTGACTCTTCATTGACTCTGGGAGATGATGATCCAGATACATCTGAATCCAGATAAATTCATGTGTTTTGTTCCTTACCTGTTTGTAATTTCAGCATGTGGTCATGTTCATGCTTCTCATACTGTCACCACAATCTACACCTCAAGTCCTCCATTCCCATTCACAATTCCCATGCTTCCACTTTAAATGTTTTTTTCTCTTCTCCATCTCTTAAATTCCCACTTTCTTTCTACTGCTCCCCTTTAAGGTAATGTCCTTTAAGAAGTCTTCCTACATGCTCATAGGCCTCTAGCTTCCCTAATATGATCACATAATGTCTTTATTATATATTTTTATGTCTCTCTTTTGCTAGGCTGAGTGCTTTGAGGGTAGGGACTCTGCATTATTATTATTTGTATCCATTTCACTGTTTAGTCCTAGCATGGCTATTATTTAAGGGCTATTCAATGGATTTTTTTAAAGTTAATAAGCAAATTTTTAAGAAAAGTTTATAATATTTTTCAGAGTTTACGAAGAGCTTTTTTTGCATTAATATATAGGCAAATAATGAGAATATGTTCCATATTTTTAAAAAATCTGTGTTACAAAAAATTGAGTTATATTTAAGAGGTCTCTACTTGAAGAATTTGAAAAATAATAGATCCGAAGGAAGTGTCTGCTTTGTAGAGATTTTCATATTTCAGGAATATATAATCTGTGAAAACAAGGACTGTAAGCATTCCTCTTATATGTAATAAACAAAAATTGTCAAAAAAGCATTTGTTTAGTCTATTTCTCTATGTTTATGTGTATATCAGCTTATCTATATAGACATGTGCATCTATATTACATTTAACCAGAAATATTTTAACTTTTAAAAGGTAAACTAAAATTTCACTTACCATGAGAACCATCTGAGAACCTTAAACATATTTGTAAATATCATCTGACTTGCACGTATTGTGGTATTCTAAGTACTAGAAGAATTGCTCGAATCCAGAAAATTCAGAAAGCCTGGGTTTTGTCCTTGTCAGTAAAATAGAGCTAAATTAGGTTTATCAGACTCTAGTATCTGTCCTAATATATGAATTCCTAGCTCTTTTACTTAATAAGAAATCCTGAGGGAAAAAAATAAGTTAAAATGATAGATTCCTAGACAAGTCATCCAGAGATTATGAATCAGGACATCTGGTATGGGGCCTCAAAATCTCTGTTTCAACCATCATTCAAAAAAATTTTTAGTCAGAAAAGTTTGAGAAATACTGACAATTTTTTTTTTTTTTTTTTTTTTTAGGACCGCACCTGTGGCACATGGAAGTTCCCAGGCTAGGGGTCAAATCGGTGCTGCAGCTGCTGGCCTATGTCACAGCCATAGCAATGCTGGATCTGAGCTGCATCTGTAACCTATACCACAGCTTGCAGCAACCTTAACCCATGGAGTGAGGCCAGGCACTGAACCGACATCCTCGTGGATACTAGCCAGGTTCTTTTTTAAAAAAAAAAAATTTATTTATTTTTATTTATTTATTTATTTATTTTTGGTCTTTTGTCCTTTTAGGGCCGCTCCTGCAGCATATGGTGTTTCCCAGGGTAAGGGTTGTATCAGAGCTACAGCTGCCCGCTTACACCAGAACCACAGCAATGCCAGATCCAAGCCACATCTATGACCTACACCACAGGTCACAGCAACGTCGGATCCTTAACACACTGAGCAAGGCCAGGGATCGAACCTGCAACCTCATGGTTCCTAGTCACATTCATTTCCACTGCACCATGATGGGAACTCCATCTTTTTTTTTTTAAATTATTTTCTATTATAGTTGATTTATCATGTTCTGTCAATTTCTGCTGTATAGCAAAATGACCCAATCACACACATTATCCTCCATCATGTTCCATCTCAAGTGGCTAGATATAGTTCTCTGTTGTATACAGCAGGATCTCATTTCTTATCCACTTCAAATGCAATAGTTTGCATCTACTAACCCGAAACTCCCAGTACATTCCACTCCCTCCCCTCCCCCTTGGACACCACAAGTCCAATCTCCAAGTCCATGAGTTTGTGTCTTTTCTATAGATAGGTTCATTTGTGCCATATATTAGATTCCAGATATAAATGTGTTATTTGTCTTTCTTTTTCTGACTTTCTTCATTTAGCATGAGTCTCTAGTTCCATCTGTGTTGCTGCAAATGGCATTATTTTGTTATTTTTTATGGTTGAGTAGTATTCCATTGTGTATATATACCACCTCTTCTTAATCCATTCATCTGTTGATGGACATTTAGGTTGTTTCCATGTCTTGGCTATTGTGAATACTGCTGCCATGAACATGCGGGTGCATGTATCTCTTTTAGTGAAAGTTTTGTCCAGATATATGCCCACGACTGGGATTGCTGTATCATATGGTAGTTCTCTACTTAATTTTCTGAGGTACCTCCATACTATTTTCCATAGTGGTTGTAGCAATTTACATTCCCACTGACAGTGAAGAGTTCCCTTTGCTCCACATCCTCTCCAGCATTTGTTATTTGTTGACTTTCTAATGATGGCTAATCTGATTGGTGTGGGGTGGTACCTCATAGTAGTTTCGATTCGCATTTCTCTAATAATTAGTGATGAGCATTTTTTTCATGTGCCTGTTGGCCATCTGTGTATCTTCTTTGGAGAAATGCCCATTTTTTTGTTCCAACCAGGTTCTTAACCCACTGAAATACAATGGGAACTCCTGTAAAATTTAGTTTTTTGTGTTTTCTTTAAGTGATCTGGTAATAAAATGTGAATACATCTAATCTTCCTTGGTTCTAGATACTTTCAGTCAGCATCTTTGCCTGAGGTGTTTGTGTCTCTCAAATTTGCTCTTAACTAATTGCATCAGGCAGTTTTTCCGTAAAGATAATACAAAAAAAAAGATATTAAAGAGAACTTACTGAAACATAGAAATGAATAGCAGAATTAATAAGACTTTATTGTGAAGTGCGAAGTATTTGAATACATTTAAAATATGTATAGATTCATGACAATACCATCCAAATGACTGATTTTTACTTAATAACTCGTACCTAAGCACTTGTCTCCCAAGTCTTTTGTTCTCAGGATTTTATATACTTTTGCTCTGTTATTTTTTGTCTTATTGATTCATCTTTTCCTTCAATACCACATTTTTTTCTTTTTTCACTAAAATTTCTTCCTTCATTAAAAAGAAGGTTTCAGTTTCCAAAGAGCAGGAGCATATTTATAACTGAGCTTTGTGTGGCATTGTAAAAGCCTCCACACTGTTGTTCATTCTTGGCATATTGTTACATACCCAGAATAGATGTTTCAAAGTTCTAGTGGAAAATGTGGGTTCAACTCCACAACTTCAACACCCTCAGTTCCTTTCTCCTCAAATGTAGCGTTTCAAAATATGAAACCAACCTTGGGGCAAATCATCATCATCTGTCTGCTCAGTAAAGCCATCAGTAATGTCACTAACTGGAAGCAACACTAACACATTTCAGCCAGTTGAAACCCAACTGTCAACCAGTTATTTTATTTTACATAAGCACAACTGCCTGTGGCCAGTTAGTCATTTTCACCCTTGGTCTCTTTCTCCTCCAATGTAGTTTATTTCAAAATAAGGAATCAACTCTTGGGATAAATCATTGTCATCTCTCAGCTAGATAAGGTCATTAGTAATGTTACTAACCGGAAGAAATGCTAATCCATTTCAACTAGTTGAAACAAAACTGTCAAACAGAAACTGTCAACCAGATGTTATTTTATCTTTCATGGGCAAAATTTCATAATGGGCAATTAGTAGTGGGTTGAAAATGATATGAACCAATTTTCTAGGAACGATTTCCCCATATAACTTAAGTCAAGATCATGATATGAACCAATTTTCATAGGAACCATTTCTCCATATAACTTGAGGCAAGATCATGATATGAACCAATTTTCATAGGAACCATTTCTCCATATAACTTGAGGCAAGATCATGATATGAACCAATTTTCTAGGAAGCATTTCTCCATATAACTTAAGTCCAACCTCTTCTCCTTATATTTAGGATAGACATCAGTCAGAACAATAAAAAGCACAAGAAAGGCATTGAACTGAGTCTTAGAAGATAATAATGAAGGCATTTGATTATCCTCTCTAAGGCTTTGAGCAGGCCTACAGAAAGAATACTTTGTGGATTTTATTTAACCTAACAGTTTCCTAACTTCATATATTTCAGAAATCTGTCCTGATCTCCTTCATCCTCAACAACTATCAATATTCTATGAGAACAATGCTTTAAGAAACAAATTTTGGAAAGTGATTGAATAAATAACATTCTTACATATGATGGCACAATAGACACTTAAAAGTTAAAATTTCATATAGAAGAGTAGTCATGTAGATTTGCAACTAAGTGATATCCATTTATTCACCTTTTATTACAGTAAAATTTAGCATAGATCATTTTCTCTGTTTTAGCAGATCAGTAAACTGAGGCATGGTACTTACGTTTTTTTCTTTGAATTACTTCTTAGGCACATTTTATTTCCCAAGGAAGTCAGTAGACGCTAGTAACAAATTTTCCATAGATAAACTCATGCAATGATATATATTCTTGAAGAAATAGTACAGTTTCAATGGAGTCTATTTATCAAGTGACTTTGTAAATTTCTTTTTCAGAAAGCATGTACTCTCAGTGAACCACAAAGTATATATTACCAAAGTAATGACTAAACCAAAGTTATTGTAGCAAAACTATACTTATTAGCTATATTTTGGATTTTGCTGGAAATATATCTGATTAAATATTGGTTTTAGGATGTGGCTACTATTTTAAAAAAACAAAGAACCTTAATGATAGAGACAACTATAAATTTTAAATTTTGATAACAAAAAGCAATTCATCATTTAGTTCTATAAATAACCACAGTTAACATTCTTTAAAAATCTTCTCTATGCAACTGGCTAAAAGTTTAAAAAACAACAACTGTAACTTCTTTTTTGATATAATGCAAAACAAAGAACTGGAATGGTTTTAATGATTCAAATTATGAATTCAAATAAATTGCTTTGTGTTTAGAGATACATTTAAAAGATTTAGTTTTTTGTAAATAAAAAGGAAGAAGCAGCTCTTTCATTACTCTTAAGATTCAACAATAGGAAAAGAAAATATAAAGAGTGAATAAAAAATGTGTTTCAAATTGAGCCAAAAGTGTCAGGTAATAGAGCAACAACACACTTAGCAGATCTCTGACTACCAGAGTTTTGGATCAACTCCCAGCTTTAGAAGTTGGATAAAACTGGTGTGATGTTTGCCAAAGTTGATGGAAGCTCCAAAAATGTTAAAAAAAAAGAAAGAAACACTTTTGTTTATAAAGATGGAAATATTTTTTCTTCTCCATACCTAGTTTTTTTTTTTTTGGATGATTTAATTCCTAAAATCCACTACTATAGCACATTTAATAACTTATTTTGAAGGCTTATAAAAATGGTGATAAAATTAAACCAAAAATCAAAATTATGCATTAGAAGCTTTATGAAAGCTTAAGCTTTCAGATAAAGATGAAAATAGGATTTCTGTTCCTTCTGGCATGTTTGAATTCTTTAATAAGTAAATATGTATACAAATTTGAATTCAAAGAACTCTGCCTTTTTTAATTCATAAAATTGTTCATTTAGTCCTTCCTCCTTAGTGAAATAAGAAAATGAGATATAATTTATAGTTTTCATTGAGATTCATTATATTAAAAGCTACTATTGGGAAGAAATGCCTCAGGATAAGAAATGAGTCCACAAACACAATTTCAGTTTACCATGTAAACTGGACTGAGCATAATTCTGGCTGATACTTGTATATTTTAAGATTTTAAATTGGGGAAGCATAATTTGAAGTTTAGAAAGTACTATGTTTAAAGACTGGTGCAATACTTCTATATCTTAAAACATAATAATTTAATCAAAATTTATTTTTTCCAAATTATCAATATTATTGGAAAGGGGCAATAAGCATTCTAGTTGAAGTAACAGCAACACAGATTCTCACAGCACCTAGAAAATATATATTATGGGTACATAACTGTTGATTGACTGAAATTGTCAATAATTAATAGGAAAAATTAGGAGAAATATCCTTTTTACATCAAAACACACTCAGAAAATGTATTCCAAAGAAACAGATTTAACATAGATGAAATAATTTGGACTGTGTTCAAAAGCAACCTAAAACATTCATTGATGTCAATATAGACACTTTATATAATTCACTGAAATATTCTGCAAAATTCTGATCCTACATATAAGTATTTTTAGATATGTGTATATTGCTGACAAGTTCTCAGAGTATTTTGCATCAAATTGATATAATTCACTTTTAAAGTAGGGCCAATATAATCTTAACATTGCGTTTAAATGTAAAAACTGATAAAATCTATGCAAAACTGATAAAACTGATAAAATCTATCATGACACAGGATAGGGAATATAATCTTTCTTTTGTCAGGTATGGGACCAAATTATGAGTTTTCTTGAGAGCCAAGTAGAGAACTTTAGAGTTAATATTTTATATCCCTGAACAGGGCAAATGACTTGATAAAAATGTTTTTCTTTTTGGTAAGGAGGAAATTTTGGTGGCAACGAAAATAGGAGTAGGAATATCAGATGTGGGACATTTATAGTCATAGACGTCATTGGTTATAGTTGGCTGAGTTATCTTGTTCCCAGTGTTTTGATATTTATATTATTAATTTTTGCTCATGGTTCGTTCCATGTTTTGAAAACCTTATTTTAAAAAACTGTGTTTATCAAGTAGTCAGTTTACTACTTTTTAAATCATTTGACAACTATACACTGTTATAATCACAGGCCCCTTTAAAACCAAACAAATGAATAAACAAAAATGACACCTGATAATTGTATTATTGTATAGAATACACACATAAAATTTCCATTATGCTTTTTGAAATATTGACATTTGCCAGTAGATCCATTTAAATCTTCTAAGACTCTAAAAGGACTTTTGACTCCATGTTGGTAACCACATGAATAGAACTGAGAGCAGAAATGACAGTGAGAGATTAAAGAAAATTTGATTTTTGAAACAATTGATCTTGAGAAATAATGAGGAATAAAAGGATAAAAAATAGAATATTAGTTTGTTTAAAAAAACTCCAAAGATAAACTGGATGCAAATCTTTACTATGCATATGAGGCTACTGTAATTTCATGTGGTTAGAATTATTTTGTTTTCTCATCATTATATTAACAAAAATAACAAAAATTGACAGCTGAAAAAGGAAGCTAATGAAACTTCTATTGTCCATCAGAGATCCAGAAATAAATATTTCTTTAGGTATGATCTTCTCAATGTTTCTGTTAAGAAAAAAAACATAAGCTTTCTTTATTCTCATGCACCTATATATAGCACCCATAATAAGTATGCAGTAAATGTTTGAACATGGTTTCATGGTGAATAATATAGATGTTTAATTTAAGGTAAATTTTAATTGATAATCTTTAGTACATTTTATTGCCTCTGACATTATCTCAGATTTGTTACAAAGTTACTTCATTATATATCTTAGAATCAAAAATATAATATTTCAGAATACATTGTGTTATCATTTTAGTCTCAGGCATGATGAAATTATGACACAAGTTTTATCTTCAATTTGTGTAATCACTGCTCTTGGATGTTGTCAATTTATGTTTCTCTGCGTGTGGGTACACATTTTTTATCTTCCAACTTCTATTACCAATTGAAATAGAGAAATAGGAAGCTGTGTACCTGCCTTGTTGAGCATATAGTACTACAGTGTGCCACTAAAAAAGGTGGGTGTGGAAAAAAGATTATTAAATGTAGTACTGAACTGTATAATCTGATTTGTCCCCAAATAACTATCTTGACTGTAAATAAAATGTTGAATGAAAACAAATATGGATTGGTTTAAATGAAATAGGTGTTGGGGTAACTCAAAATAACAATTCTTATGTCTTTTTACCTTTAAATTATTAGGACTTAAGAAATTCACTTGCTTTCATGAAGTGTGTGAAAATACTTTGAGTTTATTTTCCAAGTTTTTTTTCATTGGATGAGTCCACGTATCTTTAGGTTAATGTATAAAACACATTTTGTTGTAGACAATGTATCTCATTATAATTATCTGCAGTGTATTTTTCCAAGAAACAAAAGAGAAATGAATTTGAAAATAATAGTTTTTTCTAAGTAAAAAATAATGAGGATTAGCTACACAAGAAACATTTGCCAATTTTTGCAAATGTTTTAAAATAAATCTCAAGAGATTTCTCCTTAATGAGAGGCAACCTCCCACCTACTAAAGTTCTCTGAAACAGAGTACCTCTAATGGGATGACTGTATCCAAGAGGTCAAAGAAAGAACTTCTTCCATTTTCTCTAAATTCTCTCTTCCATTAAATGATAGTTTTAACAAAAGTAAAGATGTTTATTGTCCAGTTATGCCAATATTTTAGACATCAGATTGTCCTTTCCTTGGAATTTTCAAGATTGTCTACAATTCTGAGCCATTTCAAATATCATCTATTTTATATTATTGATAGCAGTGGACCCTTTATTTTGTTTCTTTAGATATTTTGACATCATTTGTATATATTTTGTTATACTATTCAGATATTTGGATTTTCTTGATTTTTTAAGACTGTTCATCATGTCAGAAAAATATATATGGAAAAAAGAATCTAGAATTTTATTTGTAATATTTATGTTAGTGAGAAAATGATTTCATAAAAGCTCATGAAGGAAAACTCCCCATAGTCAAAAAGTTTGTATCTCTCTCTTAGATTTCTCTAGGATGCTTTTATGAAGCTGTGGTCTACTAGGAAAGAATCTGAAAAGGACAAACTGAGAAGAGGACAAATAGAAATAGAAGTAGCAATAAACCATATGGGTAGAGAAATGAATCACAAGCCAAAGGGAAAGGCTTTATTTAGTAAAAATTTGATATGAGAGACTTCCATGGAAGGAATGTTCCACAATAATTGTCCCTTTGAAGTTAATTAAAATTACTTTTTAAATGGGGATCAATAAAAGTTAAAGTAATTATTTGAAAGTCTGCCTTATTGCATTTCATACTAACTAATGCTACAAAAAAAGACTCAATGAATTAATTAATCCAAGGTACATTTTTTTCCCAAATAAATTTTAAAATATCTTTTGGCTGAGGCTATCTATGTCTTTGCTTTTATTACAGAATAAGATAGAATATATGCCAATTATTTTACTATGAAAAACTCTCTATACATTTTCTGACTGAGTTATGGTGTATGATTATAGTTTAAAATATCTTTTGAGTTTTTCTAAAATTATCATTTGAAAATGGTTAAATGTCAATCTTTTAAAAAGTTGTTATTAGCTATCATTATTTTAGATGCATACACATAATTAACGAATATTACCTTAAAGTATCTTTTGCTTTCTTCCTTTTCTGATATTTTGAACCTCAATTTATTTTTTAAGCTTTGATATTCTGCTTCATATCTCATTTCTGCATAGAAATAGCCTGCATGGCTGTATATCATTTCAATATTTTTTTCACAATCTCTGCTTTTTTGATATTGTGCTTATCAGTGAAGACTGTAAGAATTTCCCAAAATTATTCGTGTTCAATCTACTATGATCTCATTTTTGTTGAAAAAAAAAAGCAAAAATTGCAGAAGATATACCAGGTCAACATTGGAATTTTATAATGTATTAAAATAAAATATCAGTAGAATCTGTGTTTACAGATAATGAATCAGCAGATAGTGCCATGTAGTTAACTGATCCCCTAAAAATTAAAAAAATGGGGAGAGGGAAGTAGGACAATGAGAGGAAGAAGAGGAATTTAAACAAACACTAGTGTCCAAACCCTCTGACTGGAAACATTTATCTTTGATCTCACAGAGTCTATACTCAGCTTAAAAATTTATTTCAGGTTGTATGCCTCAAAATTAGAAGCCATGAGAAAGTAGAACCATACCAATTTATAACTGAGAACGACATCCTACATTTTGTAAAATTATAAACTAAAATAACACCTTGCTACTAAACATTTATATGGATAGTATAAATCACACTGTTATGACATTGTGGTTAGTAATGTTATAAATTTCATGAAGAATGGAGACTCATGTGTTTTTAGTTTATTATTCTCAGTTTTCATATTATGCTAAACAGATCATTTAAAATACAGTTTTGGTTAGCTACAAAGAAAAACAATAAAATAAATCTGTTTAGGATATGTGATTGGGTGTGGTGCTGAACAGCAGCTTTATGTTTTAGCATAAGTTGTTAAATGGGTGGTAATCTCCACTACCCACACCAGTTGTACATAGTTTTAAAAAGTAGGGTGAAAGCATATGATTTCACTTTAGATGGAGCAGTCATTGAAATCTTTCTTCACTGTCCTCCTCCCTCTCCCCACTGCCCAACCAGGCAAGATTTTAATTGCCATTCATGTTAATAAATATCCTGAATATGTTGTATTTCTGGTAAATTATGTTTATAAACAAGGTGTAATATCCTTTGGATCAATTCTTCTTACTAGATTTTCTTAAGAAGTTCTGTGCCATAAAGAAATTTTATTTATAATTGGAGGGAAAATTCTTAAAAAGTATTCTGTGACTTAAGTAGAAAGAGATATTCTTTGTATTTTATGATCAAGAGAATTGAGATTCAGTTAAATTTATTTTCTTTGGCCCAGTGTAAAGGAAATATCAACAGTAAATTTCGCACTGTTATATGATGAGCATAAAGGAATTGGCATTTCAATAAAGCGATTCTAAATTTTGTTTTATAGTAGTAGCATTAAACAATTATAAGATTTCCATAAGAAGTACCCAATTCATACTTTAATATAAACATCTGCCTGAGATAGGAGTCCTTGTTGTATATGACCATCCTGAGACACTCATTCCATATTTGCCCATATGGTTTATGTTAATAATGTATTTGAAACAGTTTCACTTCTTTTGAGTTTGTGGATTATCATTATGTTGTACTTTGAATTCTTTTAAAAAGTAAAATTCGTACTAAAACCAAAACCAAAAAAAAAAAAACTAAGTTAAATAGTTAAGACCATTGCTTTTATCATTTTTACCTTTCAAAAATATAGAATCTTAGAAATACAAATGTTAAGATTCTCATAGAGAATTGTTCCTCTTTAGAGACTTACTAAAAGAACATTCTGAAGCATCTCTCTGTTTTCTCTGGTGTCTTCATGGTAATTTCTTAGGTAGTTAAATAGTTTTTATTTTTCAAATATATTCTTCGAACGTATCTTTTGATTTGGCTGACATTTTCTGTGAATTCAGTGATACTTTAGTAACAAATTGAGACCTCTAATTCTCTATATTTCTCCATAGCACTTATTTGTATGTAAATAAGTTGCAGGTTTAAAGGATTGCTATTCTTTTCCTGATATTTATCTCTCTAAATTAATACTCTTATGTATTTCATCACCCATCCATATAGTCAACCATTGTTTACTGAGCATCTGTTACTTATTAGGCATTCAATATTGGATTTGTAAGGGTAAACTTGATAGACATGGTACCGGCCCATAAAATTTAGATTTTGCTATGACCAGTAATGTGACTAAAGATGTATATATTGTTCTAGAAGGGCATAGAGGGACCCAACCTGGACTGGTCATGGGAAAACTTGCTAGAGGAAATTATGTTAAAAGCTAAGAACTGAGGGTGTCTTAGCTAATGAAGTGGATGGTAAGGATTATGAAACCAGGATGGTTCAGAGAGTATTTTAAGGCAAAGAAAGAATCTGTATATTTGTAAAGACTAGAAGGCAAAAGAGTATGGCTAGACTTTTCAGGGACCTTATATTAGTTCACTGTGCTCAGTATTCAGTGTGGAAGTGGCAACGTGTAGGAGTTGAGGTTGAAGATGTAAGCAAGTGCCATATTGTACTGGATTGTGTAAACTGTAGGGTTTGGACTTTATCCTGAGAGGAATTTAAAGTTACTAAAATAATTTAAGGGAGGACTCCCACAATCATTGTTGCTTTATAAAAATATTGCTCTTTTGTGCCATGGAGAGTGGGCTGGTGGGTTCAAGGGACACTGTGAAAGGTAATATCTAAACAAGCTAATCTTCAAATTCCTTTTACTTTCGTGTTCTAAGAAAAACTAAGTACTTCCATGGGGACACTGCTTCACCCATAACCCTGTCAGATGGTAGTTCTTTTGTCTTCTACATCAGTTGAATCTGTGGATCTAGGGGTGAAATAGGTTGTTTCTTTGTTCTTTGCTAACACCTTTACTCCTTTCTCTCTCTCCTTCGTAGAAACACTCAGCTTTGAATCCCATGCAGACTATATCAAATACTACCCTTTACGTAGGGATCCTCCTGTGGGCCACCAGGATATGCTCCCTCATTTCTTGAGGTTTTTAAATTCCTGGCTGTATTCACTCTACCTAACACCACTCTCAAATTCTGGGCAAAGTATCAAAATGTTCTTTCCAGTCATCCAATGAGCTGGCCTTGAGTGCTCCCTCGACCCTTCTCCCATGGGAATTTCCCTAGGGGTGCAGTGGTTAAGGGTCCAGTGGTGGTTGCAGCTGTGACGAGTTTGGAAAAATGAAACCAGGTTCAATTCCCTGGCCTGGGAACTTGCACATACCACAGCTGCAGCATAAAAAGACAAACAAACAAAAAAACATCAAACACTAGTTCCCATAGATATATCAAAGATCTTTGTCATTACCAATAAGTTATGGCATCTCCAAATTTCCAATTCCATGCATCCCACTCATTGACTACAACTTCCTGTTTTATGGGCTTCCACTTCCAGTATCTCTACTATTAAAATATTTCCACTACACCATTACATTGAGTTGGTGGAATGTTTTACTTCTTTATCTTTATATCCCTGCTATCCCCTCATCCCTCCTTCTTCAGCTTAAATCCCATGGCCAGTCACTATAACAACCACTTTACGAATATTCACAACCCTCTCTCCTCTTTTTTGTCGTGATGATTTACAAAACCCCAATCCTGGTTAATTCCAAATCTTTACCTTTTCCATGCCTGAACCTGAACAGATGAATGTGGTTAGAATAAAAAGAGAAAAAGCATAATCCCTTCCCGATTAATTTTACTTCAAATTCATAATAAAAAAGGCAAGTTGGTCCTTCACCTTGCCCAGAGATCATTCTTTCTTTCCCATCCATTCTCTCTCCATTCTCCCAGATGATTATTGTACATATTCTAACTGCTGCTTGAACTGCCAGTAGCTACTCACCATCCTCATTCCTAACTGATAGTTTTACTTCTTGTGTAATTGATAAAATTGAAACAATAGGAAAGAACATTGGTGAACTCCAACCTGCCAGCATTGGTATCTCCATTCTCTGCCACCTCTCCTATTCTAGGACATGTACTTTGTTTGATCCTGCTTGGCCTTTTGCTTTTGAAAAGACCTCATCCTTTCTCATCTACATGAAAATGTCACTCCAACATTTCTTCTCTTTCTATTCCACATTACCAGTTTCCCTGTGCTATTTTCTCTTCTCAAAAAAAATTCTAGTAACAAACTAATCTTTGTTCTTCATCACATGAGCTACTGCGCATTTATCAAATTTAATCTCTCTACTCTTCTGTGTCTGGTTTTTGTGAAGTTTATAAATAATTTGTACCGAATCTGAAGATTCTCAGTTTGTTTTAATCTCAGCATCATTTGACATAGTGGATCACACCCTCTTCTTGGAAACGTTCTCTCCACTTGGCTCTCTGTGGCCACAATCCCTTGGTTTGCCTTCTGATTTATTGGTCCCCTATTCTTGGTCTCTGTTGCTGATTCTGTCTTTTCATAAAACCACTTGGAGTGCTGCAGCACTCGGTCCATGACTCTCTCCTTTCTCTACATTCACCCGGTTAGTAAGCTTATTCAGTGTCAGAGTTTTAAATATCTAAATATATCCACTGGGCTATGCCTCCCCCCTGAATTAACAATACTGATACAATACTTTCAGCTTGATGCCTAATAGGCATTAAGTGTTTATCCTTCACTGAGCTTCTGATATTCACCACCTTCTTACCGAAAAATGTAAAAACAAAAATGAAACAAACACACAAAATATCTGCTTCCTCACAGTTTTCTTTACCTCGGTTATTCCCACCAAACCCTTGTATTCATCCCTGAATCTTCTGTTTCTTACACCTCAATTCTAATTCATCTGGAATTCCTGTTGGCTGGAGCTTCAAAACATAACCAGAATCCAACCACTTCTCACCACTTACGCTATCACTCACTCTGATTCAAGTCACCATCATCTCTCACCTATGTTATTGTAATAGTCTCCTTACTGGTCTCTTTTATTACTATTTTAATCTCCTATAGCCTATTCTCAACATGCCAGCCAGTATGAGGCTATTAAAATGTTAACTTATAACATGTTACTTTGTTCAAGCCCTTTAATTAATGTGTCTCTTTCACTCAAAATCTGGAAGTTCTTTCTATGGCTTATAAAATCCTACATTAGTTTCTCTGTTTCTCCTTTTACTCTCTTCCTTGCTCATTCAATTCCAACTGTACTTACTTCTTGCTAGTCCTAAAACATTCTGGGCTTATTTCCACTTTAGGGTTTTTTTTTTTTTTTTCACTGTCTGTTTCCTTTGCCCCAAATACTCTATACCCTGAGAGCCACATGGCATTTGAATACCTTGTTAATGTGAACTCCATTGATGTGTTAGTTATCCATTGCCACATAACAATATTACCATTCATTTGGCAGCTTAAAATAGCACTGATTTATTATATCACAGTTTCTGTGAGTCAGGAGTCTAGCCATGGCTTAGCTGTGTCCTCTGCAAGGCTTCAATTAAGCTGCAAGGTTGCAGTCACCTCTGAGGCTTGATGAGGTATCTTGACTATATATCTATAACCTAGCTCACCTAGTTGTTGGCTGCACTCAATTATTTGTGGGCAGTTGGAGAGAGAGAGAAAGAGAGACTCATTTTCTTGGCTAGCTCCTCAGGCTAGGCTGCCCACAGCTTCTTTCCAGATAGACCTTCCCAATATGGACACTTTCTTCCTCAAAACTGTAAATTGAAAGTCATCTGTAATGTATTATAGAAGTGACATCCTACCACCTTTAGTATATTCCATTGTTATAAAGATGCCATAGCTTCTCCCCACACTCAGATAGAGGCACCATCGCAAGGGTAAGAGTACCAGGCAGTTGAGATCATGTGGTTTACCTTAGAGTATATCCATCATAATTTATCACCATATTTAAGACTGTAACCACCTTGAATTTCTGACTTCTAAAGAACTTCTTATCTACTTCAAGTATTTTTTCTCCCTAATATTTAACAACTTCTAACATACTGTATAATGTATTTGTTCATTGTGAGTGAAAAGAGTTAACAAAACTCTTTTACCCACATATCTTCAATTAAACCCCTGGCTCTTTTTCCTTGAAAAGACCTAAATGTGGTGTCTATTATGTTATGAAGTATTTTTGCTAATTATTACCCTTGATTAATAAATTCCATCAGATTGGGAGGAAATTAGAATGAATTCTAAATATCTAGTAATGACATATGCTTTTCTGCATGTCCTGAGTCTTATATCTTGTGTGTCCCTTGCAGGAGATGCCAAAATTTATACCCATGGAATCCTTAAAAACATTTTAACACATGAGAGACATGGAGATTTGAGGCAGAGTAGTGCTCTCAGGAGTTCCTGCATCTGCCCTATGGGGACTTCATATCTTTACACTTCAGCTGTCTGCTGTGTGGCTGCTGCAAGGACCCCACTGGAAGGAGCACCTGACACTGGCCTTTCAGCAAGCTGTGGCTCCTTTCCTTCTGTGTAGACTGAGCAGTCCACTGACTCTGAATGTTTAGTGGAGACTAAAAGACCCCCGGATAGGCTTTATAATTATTATCTCCCCTGCTAGAACATTAACTTCACAACGGCAAGACTTTTTTGACTTTTGTGTTTGGCTCTAGTGATACCACTTTCTCCCTTTGTCCCTTTGACCTAGGGATGTAGTGGCTTCCTTTTGGTCTTGCCTCACTATCTCCCAGTTTTTTCATCACAGATATAACAAATTTCTTGCATTTAGATCTCTGCGTTTTAATTACCTAGGATAGTTTTTATTTTTTCTGGTGGGCTCCTGACTGGTACAAACCCCCAGTCTCTGATTAAGTTTAAAATTCTAACATCTTTAAGAGAGAATCTCATTGGCTCATATTTGGTCAGGTGCCCCTCCCCCTTCCCCCCAATTTGTCAGCTATGGGTGAAAAAGAGGGGACCAGACCGTGCAGTATGGAAATGATCGATGGGAGCATCAAAGGACTAGCTTAAATAAAGAGAAACCATATTGAGCTGGATCAGATTATATAATGTTCTAATTGAGTTATCAAATACTGATATAATCAAGCAAAAATATGCTTGAATCAAAAGCATATAGATATATGTATGAACAGACTTTGTTGGTTCTGAAACAAATTTTGTAGGTTTAGACATTCACACATAAATTCTTCATCTCCTCATTGGACTGTGCTTTGTCTGTTTGACCCTACATTAAAATTCAGGAGTGAAACTTTACAAATGTTTCCAAGTGTCACTTCAGGAGTTTCTTCAACCTCAGATTTATATGCTAAAATCAATTCAGTCACATAAGTCAGTATGTGTGTAATTCAACTTCCTTTCAGACTTCTTTCGGCTGAGACTGCCCCTTACTGGAATGTATTATCACAGCATCAGATGGTCTGAATAATGCTTGAATGCTACTAGATCCTGGTTCTACCTATTTAACAATAAACATGTCATTAATTTTTCTGTTCTGCTTCACACTTGCAGAATAACTTTAATATTGTGCGCCTTAATTGGTCACCTGTATGACTCTTATTCCTTGACTAGAAAATCTAGCCACACCTTAAGTGTCTGAGGATTCTTTCCTCATCAATATTTCTTGACAACCAACTTGATCATTAATAAAAATTAATAGATTGTGATGATTGACAACACAATTTCACAGACATGTTTCCCAGAGATCATTTAGGAAAACCTCGGTCAGCCAAAGAATATGAATATTGGATTTTAGTTAACAATCACTTTTTAAAATGTGGTAACTCAGCACAATTATATTACATGGTTGAAACAAGTACAGATACTAAAAAACTGAACACAAATCCATAAGTGGAATGCATCACCTGTTTCTTAGCCTCAAATAAATATCAACAGATGCAAAGTTGTGAAATGCTGTTTATCAAAAAATAACATTCTAAGTCAGAATTTAAAACTTCTGGGGGAACATTTTCCTAAGAGAAAATACTCTAAACTTCAAGCTGAAGTTTATAAAGCAATAAACCTATGATATTAGGTCATAATTCTTTCCTAATTTCACATCTAGGGAAAAGTTTTGAAAGAGGGTATTTCCTACACATCACCCAGGCGTGAGTGTGGCTCTAGGAAGTTTTATGAAATAGATATACCTTATTTTTGCATCCTCTTACTTCCTATCTGTTCTCTTCTTCACATCTCTGTAAGTCTTCTAAATATCCATGGCCTTCCTAACTGAGCCTTGCTCTAGCACATTCTACTAGGATCTTTCTCTGCCTTCAGCTAGGCTGGCTTTTATGGAAAAGTCTGTCATGCTTAAAAATTGCTTTTTTTAATAAAGGACTTATATCCTGATTAAAACTGTCATTTCTTTAGCATGACAGACATGGGCTGGTAGGAAAACAATGACAAATTAGAATAATATATTTTGAAATAGCTAAATATTTTTGCATCTTTCTCTAGTTATTCTATTCCTAAGCATAGCAGTTTGAAGTCCATGCACATTTCTTTATTGGTATTCTCTCTATTAAAGTCAGCAGTAACTCTCTTTTTAAAAATTTATTTTATTGAAGTATGGTTGATTTACAGTGTTGTTTTAATTTTTACTCTACAGCAAATATATGTGTGTGTGTGTGTGTGTGTGTGTAGCTACACATTCTTTTTCATATTCTTTTCTGTTATGGTCTATCATAGGATATGGAATATAGTTCCCTGTGCTATACAGTAGGGCCTTGTTGTTTATCCATTCTATATGTAATAGTTTGCATCTACTAATCCCAAATTCCCTATACATCCCTCCCCAAACCTCCACTCCCTTGGCAAAAAGACTGTTCTGTACATCTGTGAATCTGTTTATGTTTTATAGATAAATTCATTTGTGTCATATTTTAGATTCCCCATAAAAGTGATATCCTATGATATTTAGGTTTCTCTTTCTAAATGATGAATTCTGTGGCCATTTTCACCTCTCTATATGATTATTCTTTTTCACACAGTTAAATACTAACTCTTCCTTAAAAAAAAAAATCTATTTTCTCTTGGTTTCTGTGACATTTAATGCTCATCTTATTTCTCCAGAAATCCTTCATGGTCTTATAGTCTTTGAAGTTTCTTGGTATTGTGAATGTTTCTTAAATGCTACCAGAAACAAAACAAAACAAAATACCTCATCAATACTCATTCATCAAGTTTAACTTTTTACCAAGGACACAGAAGATGTATTCCATTGTTACCTAGGGATTTTTTTCCCCCCATGCCAAGCTGTATCCATTTTTATTAAAGATACTTTTCATAAACAATCATGGTATTTCACGCAGGGCATGGACAGACAATCATTAACAGAATACAGCATCATTCAAACTCCATTTTTCAATGGACTAGTGCAGAAGTCAGACAAGAAAATGGGACATTTTAATATGGTGATTGTCATCATAGAAAGGGGATTATTAAACTGTCAATTGGTTAAAAGTTTTTAATGTCTCTGTATTGTAAGGGGAAGACTATAATAATTTGAGAAAGCTCTGCTTGATAGATTCTGTTGGAAAAGAATGCCGCATAATTTGTAGGGAGTGAAACCCACAAATAATTTGAACTTCAAGGCATCATCTATTAACTGACACTTTTTAATCTGCCAAGGAATATAAGAAACAAGGTTTTATTAGTAGTTGTCCTCCCAGAAAGTATATAAAACACATTTTAGGGGGTTTTAATTAGCAGCAGGTGGCGTTTACCACCACAGAAGCAAATTAATTCATTTGTTAAACAAATTCTTACAGAGTACGAAATGCAGCCTATTCAGTTTGGAAATGTTTATCTATTTTAACCACTGGAAGCTATTTTGTAAAACCAGCATCCTTAGAGAGCTATTGCTGGAATATGTAATCATTTTGGCATAAAACTTAATCCCTAAAAATGCAGTTTGAATTATTGCATGATTTCTTTATCTTTGGTAAGTGAGGGTTTGTGATGAAACAGATGAGACATTTAATCAGCTTAAAAAAATGATGTATTCTAGGAAAATGCCTCTATTTTCTAGGCTAAGACATCTTTTAATCATACTGGACAGTTTCATTGTATCTGCAATGAAGGAAATGAACAATGGAAACATTTATGTAGTGTCTGATTGTCTGGGGATGATGATCTATAAGATGCAGAATTATTATTTAATGCTTTGGGGATTCCCTTCTCTTCCTCCATCATTCCTTTGAGCTCTGGTTTCTGTACTAATCCTAGAGAGAAAACACAAGCATTTATGTTATTTCTGGATTGGAAAATTAGACTTGTACCTAACAGTTAAATAATATTCTTAATTAACTAAAACCAGAGTTGGTTAAATTGTCATGAGTAATCATTGTGGCATTTTCCTCCTTTTTAGTAGAGAAATAGCCCATAACTCTGGGCACTCTGGACATATATATGAAATCCTTCCAATTTGTAAGTCTGTGATTCTAGGTTTTGAATATTTATGGTGCACTGTACCTCTATGATGGTGATTTATTTTTACTGAGCCTCATGAGTTGCAAATTCTCTTGCCAAGTTGGGGGAGGATCAGAAGAGGGGGAAAAAAGAAAGGCTGAATGTGATTTTGTTCCCTGTTGAGCTAATTAGGAATCTAGGGCTTGTTTAGAAACCTGCAAAACTCAGACTCTCTCTCAGTCAATTAGTCTAGCTCACGCTCTGAATTAGACTGCAGTTAGTTTTTCCTCAGGTCAAAGCAGAAAGAGAGGTATATTCTTAAGTCCCAAATCTCGGAGAAAAAAGGAAAAAAAAAAAGGGGGTGATGACACTGGTAATCTGGTAGAGTGGGAGATTAGTTGAGAGGGAGGACATCTTTTATTGTAGTGAAGTGAAAGGAAATGAAGGATTTGTAATGGAATGTGTCATATTACATACAATAACCTGATCTATTAGAGAGTTAGAACTTCCATGTGATCTGGAAAACTCAGATCATCTGCTATTGACATTGTTATCCTTATAATCCACATGCTAAACTTTATTCTAAATTTTCTGGACTCTAAAATGTCTTTTTAACAGTCTCACAGTGGTATATATTATTATTTTCAAGACAGTAAGTCAAGTAAAATTAGTTATATTTTCATCTCTCTTTAAGTATTAGTGAATATTGTCCTTTATTAAGATGAGAAAGAGGCTCTGGTCTCATTATCAGCACACTAATAGTGTAAATTATTACTTCCACGAAATCGTAAATTTGCTCTTTGTGTTGATTTTTATTAGCTTTTATTTCAGAATATACTCTAACAAAGCAAGTTGGGGGGCAGGGTTTTATGCAGTGCCCTTAATGCATACACTACACAAACTCAGGAAAGGAATATAAAAGATGAGCAGTATATATAGTCCCCATTTTAGGATAACTTACCAAAAAATGAGAGAATGTTCTAAAACAACTGTGATGTAAGATGTTCTTTCTTATATTTGAATACATCTTTGAACAAATAATCATTGGTTCCAAAAATCAAGTTGTTAGACAAAGGTACACACTGAGAATATTTATTCTTCTCACTTCATATGGTTCTTGTATATCCTTTCCACTACATCTTTATGCATATATAACTATGTGTATGTTTACTCCTTTTTTATACACACAATGTATATACACTGTTTTGCCCCTTATGCAAAGTTTGCTAGAAATTGTGAACAGGACACTTTGAGACAAAAGACAATAATAATTTCTCACTAAGAAGAATTGAAGGATGTCTTCAGGATGAGTTTTTGTTTGATTTATGTCCTAAAATATGATAATACAGGGAAAAAAAACATTCTATATATAGAGAGAGAATATATATATTTCACTGTGTACAAAGAATATCAAAAGGAAGTAGAAGTTCAGGCAATGATTAGAAAATATCAAGCAGCTGATTGAATCATAAATGAAGAAAGTAGTGGGAGACAAGACTGGATAAGTAAGTGATTTTTAGGGGGAATTATGGGCATTTTGGTTGTTGCAACCTCAAAATTTTCCATCCTTTAGAAAAAAGTATGCCAATCTTACATTCCTAGAGTTGGTGGATTACTGGGTTTTGATGACTGCTAAAATTTACTTTGACTAACCAATTAAATGGTTTTTATATTACTATTTAAAATATTGTAAAATACATTTTAAAGCTTAATTGGCAAATGTTTTGATCACTTGGTAGCTTCTCTCTTTGAAACTCTGCAGCCATGATCAATACAGACTCTTCTCAGCTTAGTGTCAACTGACATTGACACTATGGATAGCCATCGGTCATAGGCCAACACTAAAAAAATAGATTCTTCCAAGTCCAAACAGAGGATAAAACTGATCTGGGTGGATTTAACATTTTGCTCTAGCATCTAGGGAAAACTCTAGCTCATAGGATTTCTGTGTAAGAAGCTCCATCAATTTTAACCAGATGTACTTTTGGTTCTCCAGATGATATTATAATACTAGAGTAGTATAGAGAATAATGACGCTATGGCTGCTCGGGAGAACAAAGAAGCATTGATGAATGTTTACCACCCATCTCTAAAGAGCTGCTTTGCTTAAATTTAAATTGAGGATTACTTTCCTGATGATTTAGATTTAGTGAGTAGAATTGTAAAAGCAGTCCCTTGAGATCTGACTGTTCTGCACATATTAAGGACAAGGAGATTTTTTTAATCTAAATATCTATTTTTAAGTATATAAAATTACAAATATCATATTATGAAGGGGGCTTTTAAGATGATATAAAAAATTCCTTTCAGCTGTTCCCACATTCTCTCCCAAGCAACAATGCTTGTTTACTGACTTAAAATTTTTCTTCCACCTTGAATTAGTGAATCTGATAAAATATTGTAGGGGCACCTGTTGTCTATACTTAATGTTATTTACCTTATTTCTATAATTAATTAATCATTTTATTTTAAAAATGTAACTAAGGTAACTGTCAGATAATATAATTGTCAGGTTATGTGTTTATTATTTCATATATTTATTTTATATTATACATATTTGGCTTATCATGTATTTTCCTCCAAAATTTTTTACCCAATAATGGAGAAGGTGGTAATTATATAAATACTTTGGTCCTTCTCTAATATAATTTCAGTTTAATTGATTAGTCATAGGAATTC
This sequence comes from Phacochoerus africanus, assembly GCF_016906955.1. Lineage (NCBI taxonomy): Eukaryota > Metazoa > Chordata > Mammalia > Artiodactyla > Suidae > Phacochoerus > Phacochoerus africanus. The sequence goes on along the minus strand of NC_062554.1, from coordinate 83,886,536 downwards.
TTTACACTTTTTCTATGATACAGTGTTTAAATCAGTTGTTCACTGGTCAATTTAATTCTCTGTCCTGGTCTCTGAAACAAATATGTGCCCAGAGTAGAAACTAGATCTTCAGAGCCACTAGTTAGTTAGCAGTCCAGCATCATTAGTCTTTTGTCTTCTTTCCTCCAGCATTTAGTCTTAAGACTGATGATATTATTTATTACTAAATGACAATTTATTCTAAACATTGTTTTTAAAACATATATTTGATTTGCTGATTTCATTCCTATAAGCTTATGACATAAAATACTTGAATCTAATTGTCCCTAGCTAAAAACAAATTCATCCCAAATCTGATCTAGTGACTGTGAATCAACTAAATAACTTATTTATCAAGGCTACTACTTGTTCACAAAATCTCATTTCTAGTCCAAAGTTGTATCCACCAATCCAAAACTGTTGTTTCACTTGACCTTTGCCTAATTCGAAATAGTTCTCTACCTTTGCAGGCTTATTTTAAAATCATTTAGCCCAGGCCAAAAAACTCATTAACATCCTCCTCTAATTTCTCTTGTCTATGACACTACTCAGGTTCCTTCGTTTCTTTCTTTCTTTCTTTTTTTTTTTGTCTTTTGTTATTTTTAGGGCCACACCTGCTACATATGGAGGTTCCCAGGCTAGGGGTCTAATCAGAGCTACAGCTGCTGGCCTATGCCATGACCACAGCAATGTGAGATCAGAGCTGCATCTGCGACCTACACCACAGTTCAGGGCAACGCCAGATCTGTAGCCCACTGAGTGAGGCCAGGAATCGAACCTGCACCCTCGTGGTTACTAGTCCAGTTCGTTAACCACTGAGCCACTACAGGAACTCCCCTTTGTTTCTTTTAGGAGATTTTTCCCCTCCCTCAAATACATCTAATAAACTTAGTTTGACTAAGTCAAGTTTTTCCTCATCTTTCAGAGGGAACTGACAGTCAACAAATGAAGAGAAGAAAATTCTGAAAGTCTAATAAATAACTCCATCTTTGGCCCATCATATCAGTTGTATTTTAATTTTAATTTTAATTTTTTTACGGTGGAGGGAAGGGCACCACAGTAAACAGATGAGAGTTTTGCTTTTCCCATGGAAATCATTATTCCCTAAAAGTTGTCTACCTTATATGAGTTCCCTAATCTTAACTTGGCTGATGCATGTTAACCCAGTAGCTCAATGCCAAGACCAGTCCTACCACAGTAAGTGCATTCATTGTATCTCTGGGTATTCACCTTCCTGATGGGAATTGGCTGACACTCCTGGTATAAATTATTCCTTCTTTTGGTACCATTTATGACAGTCAGTTAAGCGGATTAGAATCTAAATCCAGCTGGTGTGATGGACAAAACTTGGTTAACAGATAAAAAATATATAGCTAGAATTCTGCTTTCACTGTGTTTTAGATTGAAGCCTGAAGAGATTGATTATTTCCACTGAACTTGTTTTCCCCTTTTAGGAAAATAAAAGTAACATGGGATGTTGTAAGAATTAAATTTTTTTAAAAAGTTTTAAGGCTTCTAGCATGGATATGAGCATATTGCAAATGTTCAGGTGTTATTGGTGTTTATTTTTTTCTTTTAATAATGGAAAATTGCCCTATAGAATATACTTTTAACCAGACAACATCTGTGTTTACTATAATTATGAAATCCTGGAATACTTTTAAAGTTATCAGAAGTTAGTTTTTATATTGCATATAACATTCCTTTCAGATTGATTTTGCTTCTTTAACCTTAATAAAGACTAAGTTGATCCTATTTACAGGATATAGTGATACCCTGAGTCTACCTTCATCTCTATAACTAAGTCCAAGTGACAGCTTAAGTATAAGAAAGCAAGTCATGGAAGGGAAATTGCTTGAAAAGAGTTGAATAAGATAGAGGAATGTTCAGGAAAATTGCTTGATATTTCACATAGGTCCAGATTAATTCATCTTCAACAGACAATGTGTGCCCACAATTCTTTAAATCTTTAACATCAAATATCTTCAGCTTATTGTTTCCACCGATCCTAGACTATTGTATCTGAAACTTTACCCAGTACTAATGAAGCCACCCTTTTGCAAGACCTACCTGAAGCCAAACTTTCAATAAATGGTGACCTTTGATTCAGTCCTCAGAAACACTGCAGCAGCTCTGGAGTTTGGATCCCCCTTAGGGCAGTAAGTAGCACTTGGCTTTGTGTTATCAATAGGTGGTGTTGGAGATATTTGGGAAGCTGGCCTTCCACAATGCTGAGGGCACAGGTCTAAAACAAGGCTTTCCAAATTCAAATCTCAGATCTGCTACTTACTACTTGTGTGACTTCAGGCAAGTTTTTAATCTCTCTGTGCTTCAGTTTCCTCATCTATAAAGTGGGGCATAATAAAACCTACTTGATAAAATCATTGTGTTGATTAATAAATTTTCATATGAAAACAACTTTAAATAGCATCCTGCATGTTATAATAGGGATATGTATTAAATATTCATATTAATATTATTCATATTATTTAACTAGTATAGTTATAATTATTAATATTATTAAATTGTTAAATGTCTTAGGGCATTTAAAATATTTTATTTTCAAAAATTATAACTTTCCATGACCATTTTATTATGTAATATGGTATATTTTGCTTGTAATAATAGGATGTAAAATTGGGAATATTTTTCTTAAATGAACTGCATGATTTTCATTATTTCAAATTTTGTGCAATGCATACTTTTGAATTTCCTTCATTTTCCACAAAATTTCCTTCATTTTCCTCAGAATTTCCTTTATTTACCACAGACAATAATTTTAACATCTAGTCTTTTTTGCTTTATGTTTTAAACTATTTATTTAAATTTAATTTATGGATAACATTAAAATTATGAATAATTTAAAAATAGAATTTGCTTTAAAAATGTATCTGTGTGTGCACATACATGTGTGCTTGTGCATGTATTGTAGAAAAGAAATTAAATACTTGTTAAGATGACAAGAAAGTCTTAAGAATTTGCAAATGAGCTCAAGACTACTGCAGTATGGGAGAGAAATTGAACTCAATTTCACTAAAACAAAACGTGGGAGGATTTGTAAATGCTGGGGTGAGTTAATGGAAGAGTGCCTGAGGATGCTGGTGGGGAGCTTTGTTGGTTCGTGTAACTAGGTCATCTGTGTTTGCTAATTGCCACTTACTGAAGTTAGGCTGCTGCCTTCCCACAAAGACTACCTATCTTGATGTTTACATTCAAAACGATGGCTTCCAGGTTCCTGAGAAAGAGGTTTCTGGGTTGTAAAACTGGTAAGAGGCTGGGAGACATATCTCAAAAGGCAGAGGAATAATTTACAACTGCAGGTTTTCTAAAGTAACTAAGAAAAGGTCAGGGCGTGTAGTCAGGAGGGAGACTGTCTAAAGTTTAGTCAGTCTGCGGGAACCATAAGGCCATCTTCGTCAATACAGACGCACGTAACTCTTATTTAAAGGACAACTTTGGATATTTTATACCTGCAAGAGGCACATTTATCTTAACTTTTCTTTAAGCAATTCTTTCAGAAGCATATCTTGTAGACATTTTATATCCCACCTCCAAAAACAGACTTTAAGTTCCCTAGTTTTGTGTGGTCACATTTCAGATGTAAATTATTCTTTATGCAAGAGAAAAGATCTTTCTCTAGGTCTAACTCAAATATGCTATGCATATCATGTCGCAGAACTGTAAACAAGATCTCAAATAGGTCTATGTCTCCTTTTCACAAATGAGGAGAACACAGGGGACACAAAAGGAAAAGGAAGTCTCTGTGAACTTCTTTTTAAAAAATATTTCTTTCATCTTTTCTGGTGAAAATATCTGAAAAGTCTGACATAAGCATGACCCTCCAAAGAAGAAAGAGTATACAACATTGATAGAATTTCTCTACCCACAAGTTCTGGATCTCAGCTGCTGCTTCTGGAAGCTACTTCCCCTTGTTTTGTCTCCATTGTCTGGTGTGAATCTGTGCCAGACACAGAGCTTCATAACAAAATAATCTTTTAGGAAGTCCCAAGAGTTATAAGACAAATTAGAGGCTAGTTACACAATGGTTATTAGGTAAAAAACTCTTGAACACCTCTTTCTTTGCCTTAATCATAAAGATTTCTTCACTTTTTATTGTCTATTTCTTAAATGGCTATTTCTTAGTTATTTAGGTTTTAGGTGATGATTGCACTTAGTTTCGTGTTCATCTAATTACAGTGTTTGGAAAATTCATTAAGAGAATTCTGATGATGGAACAGGAAGCAGTATGAATATCTGAGGTATAGAAAAAGCCCCCGGACAACTTTTCACCACTAACCAATAATTAGATTCTAACTTTTTAAATTCAGAAAACTTCTAGTAGGTAACAGGCACAGCAACCTCAAATCTCTTGGTATTTAAATTATATATTTCTAATTCATACCTTAGTTGATTGTCTTTCATTTCATTGCAGCTGCCAATTATATCATCTGTGGCTGCCTGTTAAGCTTTTGAGTTACAAACGTCAGTCCTGGGACCAATTATTGTCTCTATACATACCTCTTATGTCCAAGTCAAAGCAGTGATCTTGGAATAGTATTTTCACATCTAACATCTGATATATCAAGACAAGGATCTTTATCTTCTTTTGCCAACTTACCTATCATAAGCTGTTTCCTTTTTTCACTACTTTGTTAATACATATATATGAATCGCCCTTCCAATTTATGAAAAATAAAATGTCTTATGAGCAGTATGCAAATATGGTTTTAACAATCTGTAATATCATATCTTAGTACATGAAATCTTCTTACTTCTAGAGAGAATATTGTCTACCCATCTCAGATTTTTTTTCCTTAAAATCTTCAGAATAACTGTCTTCAATTAAGGAATCCTTTCAATATCTTTAAATCACTATACAATGGAAATGTTTTACAATATGTAACTTAAATTCCTCAAACGTGGCCCTCTTGCTCAGGACACAGAAAGCAGTTTCTTATTTCCTTTATTTAGTATTTCTTTACGGTGTTTGAAGGCCCTTTTGAAAGTGTTCTTCAGGTTCCGCATCCACTAACAATATTTCGAGGAATCCTTTCCTAAAGGATTCCAAAGAACAGAGAAGAAAAATTCCTTTTGGTATGGAATTTCTTTTCAATCTCCCCATTTTTTCTTTGAAAATTCACTTATATTTTATAGTCTGAAACAGCATGATGCCTTGTTTACTTTGTTTTTAAAAAATGTAATGGTTTAAATTACTTACCACAATGAATGATTTCTTTCTTCTCTCCAAAGAAAGTAAAGTGACAAAAAAATCACCAGTATGGTTTCTAGACATTTCATCTGCCTCTTCCCTAGTTTTTCCTGCTATTAGAGGCAATAGTGATTTTAATCTTTATCTTTTTTTAGGATCTGTTTTCCAAAACAATAATTAACTAGTGTCTAGGAAAAGCAAAAACAAAATAAAAGAGAAAAAACAACAACTTATTTCTGATCGTAGTTATACTAATAGGAACCAGCACTCTGGAGTCATTGCAATAAGTTTCTGTGAAGAGTCAGGTTTGAAGTGACCTTTTACATTTGATACTCTGGACCTAACTTACTCACCAATGCCTAAATGAGGAAACCCTCTATGGTAGTTATTTATGTGTTATGATAAAGAGGTTTTTTTTTTTTTAGTTAATTGGCACTCTTATGCCTTCAGTGGACAATTATTCACTAGGTATCTGCCATACTCTAGGCATTTTACAGAATTGTAGGGATGCAGACACAAAGCAAGGAAGGTCTTTTCATGATGCTGTAGGTCAGTGGGAAGGGAAGTGTACTGATGACTTCAATACAGTGAGAACCACATATGGACACATGTACGTATTACAAGTAGTGAGAAGTTAAAAGAGAAATGTCAGATAAAGCAGCTCAAAGACCTAAGTAAGAGTCTCAGAGGAGAGTCACGTTGACCAGGGATTTGCAGAATACATGGGAAAAAAAGGAATCATTCAAGGCAAAGAAAATATAACAAGTAGCATGTTATGCTCAAAGAACTGTAAGTAGCTCAGCATAACTGAACCATAGGGTAAGAGTTCGGGATGGGAAGACATAAGACTGAAAAGAGCATGAGGCCAGATCTTAGGAAATACTGTATTGTAAACCAGAGGTCTGCAGCCTGCCTTTGACTTTTGTACTGCTCAGAAGTTAAGAATGGTTTCTGTATGTTTAACTAGTAGAATAAAAGTTAAAAAGAAGAAGAATTTGTGACATATGAAATGATATGAAATTCAAGTTTCAGTGTACATAAAGTTTTATTGGAATATGGCCTCTCCCTTTTGTTTACAGATTGTCTGTGGCTGCTTTCATACTAGGGGGGCACAAATGAGTGGGTGTGACAGAGATCATATGTCCTGCAAAACCTAAAATATTTATTAAGTGTTTCCTTCCAGAAAAAAATCTTGCTGATCCTCACTGTAGACTTGAAGACTTTATGATGTAGGAGGAAAAAAGCAATGGGTGGGTTTAAGGAAGAAAGTGTCTCTCCAAGAACTGTTTTTTAAACTATTTCTTGGATGGCGTATTTTGAAAATAGTTTGAGTTCAGGCAAGACCAGTGTCCAAGTGAACTAAGGCATCGGCAGATAAGCAAGTCAAGATATTTTTGGTCCTTCTCTGTGATAGGGAGATGAAAAAAGATGTAAGTCTACGATACTATTCTTGGGAGAGATAGACATTCGCACAGAATAAAGTACTCAGAGGTGGCAAGAAAACAACTAAGTCCCCTTTGAGATAGGAAATTGTGAGCTTCACATTGGAAGATTGAAGTTATAATCTATTTGATAAATGTAAATTCAACTACAGTTCAAAAAACAAATGGATGGAAGGACTTTTTAATAGAGGTGATTTTTAAAAATGATTGAATTTCAGGAGATTTATTTTAATCTTTCTCTAATATGCTTTATAATTTGGTCAAATCCTTATAATATTATTGATCAGATTATTTAAACACATGCCCAGCTATACCATCAGCGATGTATGTTGTGTGGGGGTTACTTGCTTGTTTTTCTCTCAGATCTGTTTCCTGCCTTTTCCTTGCTCTGCTCTGGATTGAGGGGTCTGAACACTACCAAATACATTGCAAAGCTCTTTTACCTCTGTCATCCACCTAATTCTGGTCACTGTAGTGCAGCAGTGGGAAGCTGCTAGTTGTGAGGAAGGCAGAAGCCAGAGTAGTTTCCCCTCTGACTGCTCTGAACCACTTTGCAGAAGTGGTTGTGTCTCCTTGGTGGCTGCAGCTTCTACTGTTGTCCCAGTCCTAGAACTTAATCTCCTAGACTCTGGTAACTCCATTCTCTCTCCCTTGGTCCCTCCAGCCTGGGTAGCCAAGTCTTCGTGCTGTGGTTACTTTGTGGCTGTTGTAAATACCCACACTGCCTGTCTCCTGTTGGGTTTTCTGCTCTGCCATCACTTTTTAAATTGGCTGCTTCTTTAATTCTTTCTTTTTTTAATTGTGATAAAAATTTTCACAACAGAAAGTTTATTAATATGACATTCTCATTCTGCAACTCAGTGTATTTTAAGTCAACGTTTCAAGTGTACTATTGAGTAGTATTAAGTATATTAACAATTTTCCCATCATCCAAAACAAAACTGTTGTAACTCAAGCAATAACCCCCTAATCTCTCTCCCCAGGCTCTGGTTACTTCCATTCTCTGCCATCACTTTTGTCGCTGGTTCTCCATATTCAGTCTCACTCTCAAGCTTGCTGGAATGGGCTGTGTTTTCTTGCTTGGACCTGACCTTATGCACTTTGTGAGTCCATCTAAGGGAGGGTTTCCCTACTCCAAGCCAGCCTAGTATGCACAGTACCATGCTGTGGCTGGCACTTTACAGGGATTCATTATCCCATACTTTTAAAAAAAATTGCAGTATAGTTGATTTATAGCATTGTGTTAGTGTCAGATGTACAGCAAAGTAATTCAGTTACACACACATACACACCTACGTATATAATTATTTTTCATATTATTTTCCCATATAGGTTATTACAAAATACTGAGTATATTCCCTGTGCTATACAGTAGGTCCTTGTTGTTTATTTTATGTCTAGTAGTATATGTAAATCCCAAATTTCTAACATCATTTTATCCCATGCATTTTAATGCATTTGCCTTATGACTTCTTCATAGTAGTTCAAAACAAACTAATTTGCTCATGCAAAGATCTATAGAATTGGAGGCTATTAATCCTCTTCCTTTTTTTCTGATGTTTTTATTTTTTCTCTTTGGATTCTTGGATTTTTTTTGACAGTTGATAATGGATCAAAAACAATAATTTTTTTTTAGAACAATGATCTGACCTTTAGATATAAATCATGTTATAACATTCCACCTATACTGCAATTTGATATTTTTAATCTCTATTTATTCTTTGAAATGCTTTTCCTTGAGCACATCTGTCCTTTTCTTTCTCCTTCTGTCTGTTAAAAACAGAAAAAAATTCAACTGAGCACATTTGAAGATCTTCTAGACTTTATTTAATCATTCATGAATTGAGCAGCATCCTATCTAGCAAAGAGAAGGAGCTCCCTCTGAGGACCTATACAGAAGGAAAGGCTTTTGTAGGCAGAAGTTTACAGGGACTTTTATGTAGTTTGCACATTTAAAGGAAAGAGCGGACTACCACTTCTTTCTTGGGAGACAGAAGGACTCTATCAAGTAGATTACTTTACTATTACTGACCAGGAAATTCCAGACTGACCCATTCAGATTACCTTGCTGGAGAGGTTTACGCTGTAATTAGGTTAGGTATTAAGTCTTGATTTTTGGCGATGTGGATGTAGCAGAAGTGATGATATTTTGAGCTTATTTTGAACACGTCCTAGGTTCCTTTCCTCCCAGTCACTGTGACTAGCACTACCTACTGTGATGATGGGTTGAGCCAGATGAAAGTTTTTTTGAGTTATCTTTTATGTAGTTTGCACATTTAAAGTTAAATCTTGGTATAATTACTGTATTTTTATAGAATACTGAAGTGTTTAATTTTAATTAAAGCATTTTTGTTTGTTTTTGGCCATGCCTGCAGCACATAAAAGTTCCTGGGCCAGAGAGCAAACCCAAGGCAGAGCGGCAACCCAAGCCATTGTAGTGACAACACCAGACCCTCAACCCACTGAGCCACAAGAGACTCCGAAAGCAATTTTTATTTAGCTAAAACTTCCTTTGATTCAGGTTCTACTCATTGGCAGATTATTTTTTCCTACTGTGTAGAACACATTCTTCAAATCATGTAGCATAGGCATTTTAAGTTCAAAAGGTGGAATTCCTCTCTCCATAAAATATTGTAATGTTATTTAACTGATTTCTTTGAGCTCTTCCCTAATCCTCTTGTCCATCAAGCTTGCAGTGACACATTTTTATGCCTCACCTATTCTGGCATGCTGATGCATGATTGTGAAAAGAAAGGACTGAGACAAGGACAGCAGAGGGAAGACAGAGGAAAGAGAAGGAAAAGAATGGAAGCTAAATCTTTAACTTACTAAATTTCTGACCTCGTGTAAGTCACTTAGCGTGACAAATCCTGTTGCCCCAAATGGATGTGGATACTCAACATCGTCACCTCCCATGCCTGGTAGGGACCAGATGTTTCCAGTCAGATTTATCACTGTACAGTGTGAGCAAATGAGTACTGGAGAGAAGTGAATCTGCTTTGAAGAGGTCAGTTTGATAATTTGAGGAAGAGAGAAGAAAACGTTCAGCATAGAAGGATGAGAAATTTTTAAAAAATCACTTTGAAGGTTTTTGTAAGAGAGATAGAGAACAGATACACTCATATGACAAATATAACTTTGGGGGAAAGGATGGTGCAATTTATTTTAAGAGCTTTTTATTTTCTGGGCATAACCCTTTTGGCATTTTTCAGAGTTTTTGGTGAATACATAAATTAACTCTCTATTATTTTTGATTGTCAGAATGATGTTACTTTGCCCATGACACCATGTGATGTCTGGACCACAAAGTTGAACAGCTTTTTAACCAGTTACATATGAAAGAAGGTGCAAAAGAAAGGGAAGAAATAGGTGTTGAATATCACATTATTTCATTTTACCATCACAACCCTGCAAGACGGTAACATTATCCCCACAGATAATTCAGTAATGCCTAGGAGACCTAGGATCCTAACCCAGGTCTGACCAGCTCAATGAAATTTTGTTTTGCAAAATGGAATGTGCATATCAATTAATTAGGGTCATTCATTATGCAGAGCTGATGGAGAAACGCAGATATATACTTTCTTAGAAGGCATGATGTTTATTTAACACAATTTTTATCTCAAAACATAATCACATCATAAAATACAAAGCAAAACTTACATTGCATTACATATGAAAAGGAACTTCAAAGAAAGCTCATGATGTGAGAGATGACAATTTGATCTGTGCCTTCAGATAGGGTGGGGAATGTTGGGAACCAAGTGAATATACACTGGCTTACATTGCTGGGGAAGTGAGAGACAACGATAGAAGCAGCATCCATCAAGCTGTCTTATTTATAGGTTTTGATTGTAAAACAAAGAGGATAAAAATGTTGAACAAGCTTCCCAGTGCAACAGAAAGTAGCAGTCTTCCTGTCCTCCTGTAACCTCTGCCTGCCCAACTGCCACCATCAAACTAATATATTCAGGAATTCATGGGAAATTAAAGGGGAAATACTTTATATTTTGAAATGCTCTGAAAAGTCTCTTCTGCTGATGCTTTAAATTGTAAATGAGTGAATTTTTGTGCATTATTATTGTCTGGAGCTCAGCTGAGCTGGGAAAGAGTGCTGAGCCGCCAGGTGTCGGAGTAGCTGATTAAAGCAACAGACCACAAATGAATGTTAATCCTTTAAAACCACGCTGGTATAAGCAGAAGTCCGCAACCAGAGAAAGCACCCGCTTGCCTTGTTCCTTTTTCCTTGCACAGGTGGAGGGTCAGGTGGAGCTGCACAGATGAAGGGGGTGGGGAGGTCACGTCTCACTGCTGAGGGAGCCCCAAATTAAATGCTCTGGCAGTTTTATAGACCCTAGCTTGGAGAGAGAGCAAGGGGTTAGGGCTAGGAGTGGAAAAGCACTGGGTCCTGAGTCAGAGTGGAGTCTTCAAAGTTTCCCTTACCTCCCCCCCCCCCATAAGGAGGTCTTTCCAGAGGCACCTGAGGAAGATCTCTGCCCGGGGCTTCAGATCAGGAAACCTGGGAATGAAGTTGCCTGGGTTAAGAATGTCAGCTTATGAGAGAGCTTGTCCCACCTGGGCTAGGGGGTTGAGAGGGAGAGGTGGAGGGGGTGGCTGAGTCCCTGATTACAGCTCCTCCAGGCTATGCTCCAAGTCTGGTGAGGGGAGAGCTGCCAGGTAAAGCCTTTGCAATGGCCTATGGTCAGGCCTAGAAAATTACATAGTGGTTTTTAAACAGGAGCCAGACTCCCCAATTATCTTTATTGGTGAACTTTTGGTAACAGTCGTTACCAAGTAAGCTTGTAAATCTAAGGGGAAAATGTAAGAATCTTTGTATTCTTTTGCAAGGAAAGAACTCCACTGCTTTGGCTATTACTGCTTTTTTTCTCCTTTCCTGAAAGAAAATTTTCAGAATTTCTGCGGTCACCACCAGGAAGCCCCTGGCTTTGCTGCTGCTTTTCTTCATCTTCTCTTTCTTCTCTGCCCCTTCCTCCTCTTCCTCCTTTTTGTGGACTTTCAATTCAGAAAGTGATCATGATAGAAAGTTTGGCTTAAAATTTTTATGTCCCTATGTGTAGACACTGGTATTAAAATGAAAAATTAATGTAAATTGCATAAGTGATAATATTATTTTGTGTTTCATGAATTAAAAATGTGAGATATAGTTCGTTTTTAATGATCACAACTTGCAAGTTGATTATTGGGGGGCAAGATCTTAATTTATCAAGTATCAGGTGACTATTTTAAATTCCCTTTCAGGGTGGCATCTACCTTATTTTGGATTCAACAGTAATAAATGCCTTCATAGAGTTTTGTGGTTTGCTTTGCAAGACACAAAATGTCCTGGTTCAAATCCTGAGTATTTTATAGGCTTGAGTTTTCATTTTTCCATGACCATTGTCACTTCTAGCATTTGTATTCTTATAATAGGATAAATTCTTTTTGATTTGACCTTGCGTGAAAGTTTTGTGGAACTTGGCAAAATTCTCATCTTTACCCCTGTGTTGAACCCATTTTCCCCTACCTTATCTGTTTGTTTGTTTGTTTTCCTTCCTTTCTGTTTATTTTTAGAAGGATGGGGTAAGGTGTAGTACATGAAGAGAAATTTCTAGGATAAAGGAATAAGGCAGTAAAAAGACAACACCTCCACTCAGCTGGGAATAGCATTTCTGTGTTTTTCTAATTCCAACCACTAAAATTCACCTTTCATATATATATGAATATTATATATATGAATAATATACATGAATATATATTATATATTATAAATATATATATTACTAGTATGAACACTATGTGAATAAATTTTGTGGATTGAATGTGTGCCATGTTTGCATGCAGTATCTCTTGTTGTAAACATGATAAAATTATCAATGAAACTCCCTAATTTGATCCTGAAGTGAAGGGATGTTGTCCAATGAATCATTTGTGTTTGTAGGAGGCAACATTGTAGCTAACAGAGCAGGAATGGGACCCAGATGTTTTCTGCAAAGTTGGTTGCACTAGAGGCAAGAAGCATTACCTAAAGTGGAGGCGGCCATATGGAAGTGAAGGTTGGAAACATCCCATTACAAGTCATATATCACTGAGCTGACAGCAAGGGTTTCAGCTTGTTTTTATTTAAATCATGAAAGCAGCTGCTCAGCTGTCTAGCTGTATTAAATTTAACCCCTTTTCCTGGCAGTTGAATTCAGTAATTTATGCAATTCTGATTGGCCCACGGCATAAATATCATTTGGAAAGCTTTCACTTATTCTTGTCCCTTAAATTCACATCCTGATTCATGATTGGCTAATTTTTCTCTTGAATGAGAATGCTAACAGATAATGCACCTGGCTGAGTCTATTAAGGCGAATCACAGAGGAATACTGCAATTTCAGCTTTAGCTGATAATTGCTATGGCAAAGTAGGAATAAATGCCAGATAGCTTTTTTTGTTTTAATGATCATTTTCATCTCTTGGTATCTTGTCCTTATTTTCCTCTAATTATTGTCTTTCCTTGTTCTTCTTCTCTTAGTGACTTACTCGTTCACTTTTCTGTCCTACATGCATTTCCAATATGTCATTCTGCCTAAATGTTAATACTTTATTTTTGAATTATGCCTCTTGGCTGTTTTAGTTGACCCGTTCACAACTCTCCTCCAGCCCTTTTTCCTCAATCTTTCTTTGCTTCTCCTTCTATATACCTTTCTGTCCCCATACTCAGTATCCCTTTAAACCCCTTTCCAGTTTTATAACTTGCAAAGTTGGTTTTAATTACCTTTCCTTGAGCCCTGTGGATCTTTAGGGATGTTCCGTGCCCTCCGTGAAGTATGTTTTGTCAACATTTGCAGAGAACCTTCAACTCATGTTTTGACCACATGTGCCTCAAGCTACCTGCTAATTTAAGATATATTTTATCACTTGCCCACCAAAGTAGAGACTTGTAGCATTTCCTGTTGGAAAATATAGACTTTAATTTCCTGTAGAAATAAACAGTATGGAAAGAAAGACAAGTTTTATTTAAAACAATAGGAGAAACAGGTAAAAATAAGGATAATCTTGTTCTGGGGAAAAAATGAAGCTAAGGGAGGGTTTTTGCATTTATCTGGATTTTTCTTGTAATTACTTGGGTAATAATTCAATATTCTTCCCTAATTATAATTAAAAGTCCCCACCTTCCTTCTGCTAGATAATATTTTGTTGGAGATACTTAGTCTGAAAAACACATTCCTTAGTTTTTTTTTTTATTGATTTTATAATGATGTCTTTCATTGGATTATTTTTCATGGATATGAAACTCTTCAGAAAGTGACTCTGATAATGAGTTATATCTGTAAGATCAAGATTCAATGTTTTCACCCTAAAAATAGTTGGAAAATAAGAGTTGAGAGTAATTTAGTGTGCTGTTAGGTGCCAAAATGATTTGCTATGGTTCAATGAGCAAGCTGACATTTTCCAGGGCTAATAATAAAAGTCCTGTGCAGAGACAGTATTTTTTCCTCACAAGCAACTCTACCTAAACAGAAATTCTGACCCCATATTTCTACTCTTTAAAAATGTAGTCATGGCTCAGCGAGCTAAGTAATGTAGCATGGCTCATCAAGAATTATTTGTGAATGTGGGACCTGTAGAAGATTGTTGTGACTAATTTTATATCCACTGTTTTCTTATTAGAAATGAGCTCAGAATATCCTTCAGACTTTGCATCAGAAGATAGTTGCCATCTCACAGCATAAATGACTTTTCTAAGTTCATGTCTGACAATGGCCAAACAATCAAAGAGCAAACTGGTTTCTTTTCAACCAAATCATCTCCTTGGCTGACAGTCTGACTTTGGATATGGATCTAGTCCAATGATGTTTAAAGAAAAGAGTGCATTATCAGATGTTATGAAGTGGTAATATTGAGCTCAAAGTTCCGCTTTTTAGATATCCTCCAGACCCAGGTTTGATAAGAATTTAGCCAATTAAATCTGATGTGAGAAGGACTGGTTTTTATTAGGGCAGAGAATGAACAGGACTGGGGCAAATAAAGCCAGGACAAACTTTATTCACATTTACACAGGTGAAAATGCAATGAGAAAATGCATATCACACAAGGGGCTGACCTGTCCTTTTCATTAATTCAAAAAATATCTACAGAGAAAGCACTATGAGTTCAGACAGCAGGCTAGGTGCCTAGATGCCTAGGTAAGAGGAGAACTACAGGAAAATAATGTGGGAAAAAAGCCAAATTTCACAGAGTGAATATCATGATTTGGATGTGTTTAACCAGTACTCAAATAATTAAGAAGATGCATTAAAGTATTTACTATGTCTGTGCTTGTCTTTCCTGAATATTTCATAAAACAAGACATATTTACGCACATGAACAGTAAATAGGATGAACATCTTGATTTTTTTTTTAATTGGAAGCTAGTATGAGTAGCAATTCTAGTAGAAGCTGAATAAGCTTAGCAGTTATCTAAAAAAAGATGAGGCTCAACAAAACCCATTAGATTAACTTTTCCATTACTCAGATTAACATTTTTAAATTATCTATTTTTAAAAACAGATAATACTAACCTTGGCATGAGTGTAATGAAATGTGCATACTTTAATATTCCTAGTTGGATTATACATTTTCACACAATTTTACTAGGGGCTTTGGCAATATGTATTCATAAATTTAAAATATTTATAGTAATTCCACCCACAAAAACATATCATAAGAAAATGCAGGGAGTTCCCATTGTGGCTCAGTGGTTAACAAATCCAACTAGGAACCATGAGGTTGCGAGTTCAATCCCTGGCCTTGCTCAGTGGGTTACAGATCAGCATTTCCGTGAACTGTGGTGTAGGTTGCAGACGCGGCTCAGATTCCGCATTGCAGTGGATCTGGTGTAGGCTGGCAGCTACAGCTCTGATTAGACCCCTCGCCTGGGAACCTCCATATGCTGTGAGTGTGGCCCTAGAAGACAAAAAAAAAAAATGCAAAGATTGGCTAAAAGACTTTTGTATACAGATTACCATCACTTTACCATTTATAGAGGTAAATTTTTAGGAGCATATGAGATGCTCGATTTTAGGGAATTAATAAAAATCGTGAGCATTTATGCGGTGAAACACTACATAATTCTTGAAAATCTTATTTTTGAAGAATATGTAATCACAAAGAAAAATGGTCACATGTTATATAAAAGTGTATCAAAATATTTAGTATAATTTTAGCATGCACTGAACAAAGAGAGAGAAGCATAAAGAAAACATTGGAGTTACACCAAATGTTAATAATGTCTTCCTAAATTGTACCCTTACTACTGAATAAAGATCTTTGTTTTTTATTATTCTCATTTCCAATATTACTACAACATGTATATTTTATTAAACAAAAAGTTAAAAGTTTGTCTTCCAACATTATTAGATGTGTAACAATAAGCAAAATAATTTTTAAAACTTTCGAAGATATAATTGGACCATGTTACTTCTGTCACCAAATTTGCTAACTGCTTTGATTCTATTCATAACCCAACCATTTTGTCATATTTCCTAGGGGCAGTCCTGTCTAATAAGAAAGCATTGCTCAAACAGTAGAAGAGAAATTTTAAGTATAGAGAGTTCCAGGGGCATTGGGTGATGCGAAAGGCATAAAAGATAGCTGGGGGTCAAAAATGTGGCCACGGTGCATACAACAGTGTGGCTCTCTGAAATCCTTTGTCCTTTTATTCTGCTCTTACTCTAGAACTCTTTGGAAGCCTGGAGGCAGAGAGGTACATAACATCTCCTTAAAGAGAATAGCTTTCCGACTTCATTTAATTCAGATGTTTCTTTCTTACCCGTACATAATAATCTTGACACACATCGATGTAAATAAATGTTATATATCAAAATCTTGTCAAAATACTACTTCAAATAATAGTTATTTGACAATGAAGGTGTGATTTCTCTAGCTAGGTTTGATGAGAGCACAAGTTTTTAGTACTTTTCTCAATAAAGCTGATGATAAAAATTTTGCGTATTTACATATTCATAATTTATTTCACCCTTTATCAGGATTCAATTAATCAATTGAATCAGATCTCGATAATTCAAATGCCATAACAGTGCTGTTTCTCTTTAGTTAAATGTAGTTGTCATTATAATATGTTTTAAGTGTGAGGACAGGTATTAAAAAGAATATAGGGAAAAAATATGTGCTTAAATTAAAAACTACACACTGTCTAGACTCTTGCAAAAGACCTTTTCAGTTATTAGATTCTTATTCTAGGGGAACTATTTTACAACTCTATAAATTATAGCAGGGTGAAATAGCTCTTATCTGTAGACATGTAATTTCCCTCTCCTAAATGACAAAAATCAATTTTACGTACTATGGCTCATTCATTTAAATATTTTGTATATGTGCCTGCTCTTAACATTCTCTTTTGAGCCAGTTATAAAATCTGCCCGATTTCCTCACTGAGATGAATCTCTTAACAAATATTCATTCATATATCTAGATGAGATGCGCTTTTTTTCTAAAAATTATCTTTTTTATTTTTTTAAAGAAAAGAAAGTCATTTCTACTTGAATATATGATGGATAATTTCAGTATCATATAATATCACAAAAATCATAATTTCATCAAAAGTTTATCTATTAATTTCATCCTGGATATCACATAATAGCATTTGCAGTAAACCATAGTATCAATACCAAATTGAACAAGAATAATAATCAAATTAGAAACACCAATTTCTGTGACATTTTGGATTTTCCTCACATCTTTTAGGTTTGGGTAGAAACTGTATTTCAGTATTTTCTTTAAATTTTGGTCATTTATTTAAAATTTGCCAAGTTATTGGAGCCCAAGTATTACGCTTCATTTATGCTCATAAGATCTCAAAGTGGTATTTAAATTAAGTATAAAATGTAACCAAATGCAGTGTTTGATATTTTGAGTATATCTGGGATGCACTTGAGCCCATATATGTGCATATGCACACGCATGCATATATTGAGACATTTGGAGAAATATGAATACAGACTGTGATTATGTTATCAATACTCAATTATTTGCATATAGTGATATTTTGGAATGATGTAGGACAAAGTCTTTGTTCTTAGCAAACAATACTAAAATATGTAGACATAAAATTTCTTGCTGCTTGCAATTACAAATGGTAAAAACTGTTTAGGAAAAGAGAGAAGGATAGATGGAGGGGGAAAAAAAATCACCAAATCTCCATTCATTCATATTCTTTCTCTTTTCCTCTGTTTTATTTTTAAAAATATTCTGAATCTTTTGTCTTAGTTTGCTGTTAATCAGGAAGAGTCTTCATTCTGATTTCCACAATTAAAAGCTGAGCCTGGAGTTTTGGTTGTGGCCCAGTGGGTTAAGGATCTGGCATTGCTGCACCTGTGGTGTAGGTTGCAGTTGTAGCTCAGGTTGGATCTCTGGCCAGGGAACTTCCATATGCCACAAGTATGGCCAAATAAATAAATAAATAAAGTTGAGGCTACATTTAACATATCTGTAACTAGTTAATTAAACTGATCACCAAATCTTGAGTAACCTCAGGATCCTATTTATCTAAACCAAAAATATTATCAGTGTCTGATAACAAATGAGCTCAAAATATCTTGGGCTCATAATAGTAACACTCTTCTTCTCAAAATGCTTTAATAGCATGATTAAAAAGTAGCAAAGTGGACCAAGTTGAACCTTACATCTTGCCTCTTCCTTCAAAGTTAGCATTTCAGGCTAAAATATTTCAAAGAATAACTATAGGGAAGATGCGTGGTTTTATTCTCCAAATGGAATATCTAACCATAAAAGTATTTAAACTGTCTATATGTTTTGTTTTTATAAATTTTGAGATAATTTTAAAGTAATTGGGGTCATGCTATATAAATATTAAGAATCTTTGACTTTTAGATTGACAGAAATTGTGAAATTGATGAAACTGCACAACATGTATCTAGTAATCACCTGGTAGTCCATAGATACAGCGAAAGAGATAAAATTGTGTTCCCTGTGTTGAATTTCTCTCCCATAGGAAAGTGGCTATTCCTTTAAGGAAGCAGATGCTTAAATTTAACTTTTTGGATGGCATGTTTAACATTCAACTGAACAATGTTTTTTTTGTTTTGTTTTATTTTTTTAAAGAGCTCCCATATGTTTATTCTCTCTTTAAAAGGAATTCCAAATTTACTTCCAGCGTGTCTGCAAACAAAGGCAAGGTAGTATATCCAACTCTTCAGTAAGGAGAAAAAATATCAAAGTTGACTGCTAAGAAATCAAGACTCTGTATTTGATTATTTTTTAGGAGGAAAGGGAATTATGTGTGTGATTGCCACTATTGCCCTTCGTCTCAGAAGGAAATAATGAATTCAAAGAGAAAAAACAAGGAGGAATTTTTTTATTCATGTCATTTTTTTCCCACTGTTGCTGTGATTATGATGTAGGTAAAGTTGTTATTTCATGAAAGGCACCTCTGCAGCAAGTCAGCATTATCAGCCAGATTCCAAAGTTGTGATAGATGACTTACAAGAGCTGAGCTCTGGCTCAAGGAACTGACAGATGGACTTTAGTTCCAGAAGAGTTGGAGTAGATTCATGGAAATCACCCTGTAACTCTGATCCGGCACACATGTCCTCAATATCCAGAAGCCAAATAGGGGCCAAATGATTCTCCTACATTTTCTATTGGCCCAGTACCAGGGAGGAACACTGATTCAGAAAAATAAAAAAGTTTATCCAATATACCTCTCCCTCCTTCTAACTTTGGGGATGTAAAAGGATACAAAATTATTAAAAATTCTAATACCTTGATTTTATTTTTTCTGTTCTCGCAAGTCTTTTGAATGCTTTATGGTTTTCATGGTTTTATAAAATTTATGAGTATCACACTGAAAAATAACATCATTATAAGCCTACATATTGCTTTGGACACCTACTTTATTTAAAATTAGAATAATTGTATTTATTTCCAGAGATAGATATTAAAAATTACAATGTGATATTAATAATAATAATAATTAGCATGTATTGACATCAGTTAATACCCAGTTCTAGACTTGATTTTATAATTGGTTCTAAAATTTAAAGTTTCAAAATGAGGTTAATTTTCTACTAAAAATAGGATGCATAAGACAGGATGCCGAGTACTTCAGAGGGAAAGAAATTGAATTGGATATTTTTCCTGGCCTTAAAGTACAGTTGGGTAGGTGCATAAGACATGCAATAGCCATCACTGCAGGCAATATGTAATAAATGCAAAAAAAAAGAAATAAGGGGCAGAAATCTGGAGGTTGAGAGGAGGTAAAGCAGAACTGAGATCATGGAAGATACTATGAAGGAGGCAACACAGGCCCACTTTGAAGGATAGGTGGGATTTAAAGAAATGGGATTCAAGAAGAGAATTAGAGGGAGTGCTGTACAACAAAGATCTGGGGTGTATTTAGGAAACAAGTCATAAGCTGTCTGGTTTTTCTGGAAATATGCTAGGGGATTATCAGGAGAGTATGAAAATATTTTCTTATGTATATATTCCTTGGGGAACTCATTCACTCTCATGGTTTAATCCCCTAAAATCCTTTCAAATCCATCTTTTTCTCTCTATCCCCACGGCCAATACTATTCTAGTTCTGGCCACTGTCATCATCAGCTTACTGAGACAGCATCTAACAGACCTCTCATCCAGTGCACCTCGGAACAGATAGAATCACATCCCTGTGTGGTGAAAATTCCTCATTTGCCTCCCCCATTAGATGAAAACCTTATCTCTCTATCTACTCTTTTCCTGTGCTTTTAGGAAGACCTCTCCAAAGGTTTCTTAATTTTTCCCGAGAGTAGTCTTTTCTTCCTGCCTGGATTGTTGTCTCGGCCCTGTAAATTTTCCATCATTTTTTCCACTAGCAAACCTTATCTTTATCTTTAATGTCTCAGTTTACATATCAGTCTGTTTAATCATGCAATCATTAATTCGTAAAGGTTTAGTTGAGGAGGTAATGTGTTCCAGGAACTTCATTCCTCCAAGACATTTTCCTAGATCTCCCAGACTGTATTTTTTGCCCCTGATCCACACAGCACCCTGTACTGTAATTGTCTGTGCAGTGATCCATATTATCTATTCAAATACAAACCTCATATGAGTAGAAATAGAAGAATTTTGATGAGCATTATATACATAACTCATGCATCGAGATAAAACAAATTTGAGTGATAAATTTAAAAACCTACAGTACTCTTTCTCTTACCAAACATGATTCTGCCAGATTTTCCTGATTTAAATGATCTCCTACTCAATTTATCTCCCATATTTTATACTTCTGTAATAGTAGTATCCTTCAGAATCATGCAATGAGATATCCATTCTTGAAACTGGTTTTGAATAGCTCCCATAGAAAGACTTCTTTTTCAATGTTTCTTTTATGCTCAACTCCCTCTACAACAAGGATGACTGTGGACCCATGACTTCAATAGTATAACTTCTCTCCACCAAAGGTCCAGTCCAGTGCTCAGGCCCAGGGGAATACCATTTCTACCTTGAAGCTGTCCTGAATCTTCGCAGGTCTCATTGACTCCCTCCTTTTTTAAAATTAAAACTGCTTTTCAACTAAACTATAATCTTCTTCAGGAGTTCCCTTCATGGTGCAGCAGAAACAAATCTGACTAGTATCCATGAGGAAGCTGGTTCAATCCCTGGACTTGCTCAATGGGTCAGGGTTCTGACATTGTGGTGGGCTGTGCAGACATGGTTTGGATCCCGCGTTGCTGTGGCTGTGGCATAGGACAGCAGTTGAAACTCTGATTCGACTCCTAATCTGGGAACTTCTGTATGCTGTGGTCTGGCCCTAAAAAGCTCAAACAAACAAACAAAAAAACTATACTCTTCTTCAAAACTATGGAACAATAAAGGAAATAAATTAAATCTTTAAATTTTAAAGAAAATTCTCACCTTATTCTAACTTTCCAGTTTCTTCATTATTCTTAAGTTTGTGGTATAAATTCTGTATTTCTTGCATCTGTTAAAATCTCCCTCAGGATGTTTTTGGTTTGCTTTTTTAAATGTGTGATGAGTGTGTGCATGTGTGTATATTTATATTTACATTTTTACTATGAACTCATCCTCATTTGGGGTTGTTATATCCCTAGGTCTTTCATGTGCTTGGCATGTGACAGCATCTCTATGATACACTGATTTCTTTTTGGTCCCCAGCAATTTTATGTTATAGACCCATTTTTATGTTAAACTATCTTCTTTGGATATATGAACCACACTGACTTCCAGAACAAATTTGGCTTTTCAGTTTTTCACACTTTCATTTTTTTCCCCCGTTTATATCATAAAGTGAACTGAAAGCTTTCTTGCCATCTTTCTGGGCCAGTGTTTGTTTTCTTTCTTATCTTTTCAAGGATTATGCATCGGTTAGAATTTTATCTCAAGCACCTCAACATTTAAAAGATTCAAGACCACATTTCATGGTTCTGTCAAAGATTAAAACTCCAGCCCCAGTTTTGTATAGCCTCCCTCTCTGGCTCTTTTCCCTAGTGTCTAGCATCCCCTTTCTTTCTTTAAAAATTAGCTATATATTAGGATTTCAAAGGATGCATTTATCCAACATTCCAGTGCCTTTGTAGTGGAAGAGATTTCTGTATCTGTGTAATCCGTCACTTTACAAAAAGGCCCAGCCCCTTCGACAATATGTATATTCTGTGCCCCCTCTATATAATCATTTTATATTATTTCTCTAACACTTCAGTTCTTGTACATATATAGAAATATAATGCATGCTCAGTATGTATATATTTGTATGTTGATCCTGGAGCTTTCTACCATGCAATAAATAACTCTCAGTTGTATGCATTATGTTTTGTATAAAAAGAACCTAAATATAATATACTTTATTTTATCTGGTATATTCTGAATCCAATATGCAATTTGGCCAACTTGGATTTTTTAAAATTGTTAGACTTTTTTACAATCGGGAATTTTTTTTAATCTTATTCTTACTACTCACAAGTAATTCATATAGAAATTAACTCAAAAATGGGGCTTATTCTTTTACCATAAAAATTTAAGTTAATTGTTACAGTGTGAAAATCAAGTCTCCTGGAATTTAGTATTACTCACAAGTATATCCATTTGTGGTTATGGCTGAAAAAAAAGAGAAAGGGAATGAAAAGAAAAGAAAAAGAAATCATAACCATGGAGAAAGTGTAGTTTTCTAACTCCCATTTAAAATTTCCCCAGGAGAACAGGCAACCCCTTCATGGACTTGAACAGAGATGGAGTTTGATCACAAAGCCATGAATTCTCTTTCTGATTGCTATTTGGCCTGAAGGTTTGCTGGAAGCATTACTGTCCTAGTTAGACTATTTTCCAGCTTTTAAATGTACTAGAGTATGATTGTATTATGTGTTGAACCTGATTTATGTTGAAAACCCAGAAACATTTTTTCCAGAAGTGCTTTGTGTATGTGTGAGCCTTTGAGGCCTGGCCCCTTCTGAGAGTTGACTGGCTCACCTCAGTGTACTGTTCATTTATTCAGATGGCTGACTCTAAAGGAGAAATCTTTAAATATCCAGTGGTATTTCAGTGAAATAAATACTGTGAAGCAGATATGGGTTGTTTAAAATGTATGACTATGACGTAATATGTCAATGCTCAATTATACGTTTGCATGCACCTTAAAAAATTCTTTCTCCAGAGAAAAACTGATTGTCATAATTCTGTGTTTCAATTAAACCCACATCCTAGGCATTCTGAGTTCCAAATTCCTGAAACCCTCAAGTTAATGTGTTCCATGTTGTGGGGTTAATTTACATAAAATTCTGGAGCTCCTGCTGCACTGTTTCCAATCTTGGTAGCTTTGATATTCTCCATAGTGCTATATACAAATATTATAAACTAGTTTTCACGGAGACAAGTTATGATTATCAGCAGGAATTAGTTTCATGAGTGATCTCTAACCATATTGTACCAGAACATTACCCAGACCCCCTTATTTCTGAACTTCATTTTGCAGTCCCTATAAAACACATCTGTTCCACTGTGTGTTTTGAAAATTAAATGTACTAATATCATTTCGACTGACCCGGCCACCAAACTCATGTGGGAGAAATCCGGTCCACAACCCAAGCTGTGTTGAGGCTTCAGGTCTTGTGGGAGCTTGTAATTCACTTCACCACAGCTAGGGAAAAGAAAAAATAAAGAAAAATAACAGTAACATTTCTGAATATGTGTGCTTTCTTTTGATAAGAGGATGGGAAAATTCAGTCAATTATAATGCACTTCAGTCAATATTAATCCTGGTTAAATTTTCAAGGGATAAATCATCTCATTCCAGGATTCTGTAGTTTCTCTGTATAATTTCTGGTTTTTAACAAGAGGGAATGCATGTATTAAATATTCTGTGATGGACTGATTTATTGCAGAGGGTCATAATTAGGTAAAGAAAAAAGTATTCAAATATAAAATTAGATTATTTATAAAAGAAAGTCTTGATACATCACACAGTTGTAACAGAATTTGAAATGGATTTATTAATTTGAATGTTTGAAATAAAATGCTTGTCTGCATAGGTCTTAAAGGATCATAGCTGTCAAAGATGCAACAGAAATGACAATGGACACTAAAAGCTGAGGGCAGTTAAAACATCATTTTAAAACAAACTTTTTTTATGGTGAACAAGTCAAGCTAAATATTTTCCTGCATATTAAGGTAAAGCGGAGTAACATCATGTCTGCATTTAGGCTATTTCAGAATTTGGAACTTGCTGCTAAGTCCAAGATGCTCTATAATACCTTGTTTGTCCCTCACAACAGGAAACCTTCATTTAACATGGCATACTAGAGTAACAGAGGCTCAACATTAAAAATAAAAAGGAGTAAACAATAAAGAGCTCATTATCCATTTTATTTTTTTCTTTCTTTCTCTCTTTATCCTGTTCTCTCTCTCTCTTCCTCTCTTTCTTTCTCTCTTTATATATATCTCTCCCTCTCTTTTTTCTCTTTCCCTCCCTC
Organism: Phacochoerus africanus; assembly: GCF_016906955.1. NCBI lineage: Eukaryota > Metazoa > Chordata > Mammalia > Artiodactyla > Suidae > Phacochoerus > Phacochoerus africanus. The sequence continues at coordinate 83,861,898 of NC_062554.1, read as the reverse complement.
CCTTCCTTTCTTCCTTCCTCTTTCTTCTTCCTCCTTCCCTTCCTTCTTTCCCTCCTACCTCCCTCTCTCTCTCACTTCCTCCCTTCCTTCCTTCCTCCTCCCTCCCTCTTTGCCTTTTTTCTTTCTTCCTTCCTACCTTCCTTCCTTTCTTTCCTTCCTTCCTTCCTTCCTTCTTTCTTTTTCCTTCCTTTCTTCCTTCCTCTTGTTTTACCACTTAAACCAAAAGGCAAAATTGTTTTGAATTATCAGACATCTATATAGACACTTAGACACTTTCATTTGATTGCATTCTTCAATCTAGAACAGTGGTTCTCAAACTTGAATGTACGAAGGAATTATCATAAAGGGCTTGTATGCACTCATGCATGTGTATTACACTATATGGGTTTTTTAAGGGATTTTCTAGAGTAAATTTAACTCTAGACAACTTTTGCTGCATGTACTAACTTCAGAATCTAATGAAGGAGGTTCCACTTGCCCTTACTTATTTATGAGAATTATTAATACCTTTCCCCAGATTCCATAAAATGCACCCTGTGATGTAATTATAAATACATTTGCAGTTACAAAGAAACTTTCTGAAAACTCATACTATATTAAAATATAATTATTCTTTTATTCAGTCTTTTATATTGGTTACATGTTTTCTCCATTTTTTTACAATTTTTTCTAAGGATCCAAATAATAATCTCCCTCCCCACCCCATCTTTCTTTCTCATTGGAGAAACAATTGACAATGAATTATAGACTAGATAAAAACTGTTTTGAAAGTTTCATTTTATAACTTGATTTGGACAAGTTATTAATGGCCAAACTGTATTCTTCTCCTTTCCAGCTTTACTGAAGTATAATTATATTTCTTGAACTATAAACACAGACAAGATATTTTACCTCTGAAATTTCTCTTGTCCTTAAAACTCATTATTTACCAATAACTATCAAAACTGTCTATTCCTTGTTTTTATTTCAGTATATGCTTCTGCAAATTTTCTAAGAATTACTGCTGCAGCTATTTCTCTGATGTCCACTAAGTTATTTTTTCATAGCTAAACGTAGCATGTCTTAACTTTCTAAATTTCAGGCAGCAGACTGCAAGAAAGTCAGCTTATGTCCAAGGAGATTAGGGATCTCGATATTTTAAAATGGATCATTTGGAAATCATTTTTCCCTTCCTTTGCCAGTCGCTACACATACTCCACATGTGTAGACAATGATTTTGTTGAAAGTCTTTTCCCTGCCATTTCCTTTGTTATTTCAATTACCTTATTGTGGTAGTAATTAGGGCCAGATGAAAAGTATTTCTGGCATGTTCTTTTTATTACAAATTTAATTATTTTGAGGAACTATCCTGGGAACTTTCTACCTTTATAATATTGTGCTGGCCAATTCTACTGCTTTTCAGATAATAGAACTGAAAATAGACTTCAGAGATTTTCTATTTCTATTCTCTCATTGGACAGAAAAAGAAACTAAAGAAACTGACATCCTGAGGAAATAAAGTGACTCAGCCATTTCATGACAGAAAGGATAAGAATCCAGGTTTTAGGGCTCTCAGCCAGTGTTTTGTCAGGGCCCCAAACTTTGGAATTTTGAACAATTCTTTATCCTTTTGATTGTGGTTTTCAAAAGGAATAAATGAAAGAATCCACTGTAAAGAAAGAAGTAAATATTAGAATTTCTATTGAGTTGTTTTATCCCATCTTTTTAAAAAAATCAGTTTTTATATGACTGAGAACATACATATAATGATTTAAAGTGAAAAAAAGTATGATAAATATAATGGGGGTAGTAACTGCTATATACATTTTCAAAACAAAGTTTGGAAAACACTGCTCTAGAAGTAGACCTATTATCAATAGCAACACAATAGCATCAGCTAAACAGCTGACATTGTGGAGCACTTACATATATGAAACTTTGTAATAATGTAATAATAACATTATTTTAATTTACTTATTCCAACAACCTTGTAAGATTATCCATGTTTTTGAGGGGAAGATACTGAAGTGTAGCAACATTAAATTACTTGTTCAATGAACGGGTCTTATAACTCTGTGATTGACCTTATTTTAGTATAACAGTTTTTATTTTACATTTAGCCATAGTTTTGTGAAGACAATTCTACCTGAATATTTAGAAATAAGGTATGTATATATATTAAAAAAATAGAAATTATATATATATAATACCAGCCTTAATACATACACATTCACGAAAAACTGTAGACCTAAATTCTGTGAATTCAGGGGCTACATTGCTCACCAGTGAGTTCTGTCAGCAGTGAAATGCTAGATACAGAAGTGTATGATAGTTACTCATGTAGTGAATACGACCTAAGGGGGAATGATCCAATGAAATTTTTTGTATGTACAAACCTCTTTGAAAGAGGTGGCATGCTATGTTTTCTTAAGGATGCCAAACCTAACACTAAATAAATAGTGAGTAATTAGATTAATATCAATGTCTATTTTTCAGGTTAGTATTTGGTCAATTGTGATTTTACTAGCGTTTCCTATATTGAGTCTGTATGGAACATTTCCATAGTTTTTCAAGAGTTTTGATTTTTACAGGGTATTATTTACAATAAAGCAAAGGTATGGATCTCTATTTCCTCACTGGCATTTTTCTTACCATTCTTTCTCCATTGCTTCCTTGATGTTTGGTCTCTTCTTTTGCCATTATATTGTCAATCCCATAATCAAAATATTTATCATGCCATCAGCTTAGTTCCACTCAGAACTGTCTTGATTCAGCTTGGCTTATTATGCTTTTTACATTTGTCAAAGAATATTTCAAGATATGCTACCACTAAAAAAATTACTTATTTATTAAAGAATTTGGGAAAAAAATATTTTCTATTATATTGTGCTGGATCCCCCTGGAATAGCAACTGTTGTAAAAAGTTATTTTAACATAGTTTAGACAGGAAAAGGGAATTTAATGTAACATAAAAGAACAAAGAGTACTTTGGCAATAGGTGTGGGATAGAGGATCACTAGAAATTCTCACTTTTACCATATTTTTGTCATAAATAAGAAGTTAAATTTTTAAAAAATAGGATTTAAAAGATATAGCTCAGAAGTCTGGCATTATGGTAACTTATCAAGAACATCGAACTCCCATGTTCTTACAGGCTGAGGTACATCATAGAAATTCTCCAAACAATAATCAGTCTTTAACTGTACCTACTCAATAAAATCTTACCCTGCTTTGTAGGAGAATTATGTTTTCCCAGCAGTAATTATGTATTGAGTTTTTTTTGGTTTTTTTTTTTTTGTCTTTTTGTTGTTGTTGTTGCTATTTCTTGGGCCGCTCCCGCGGCATGTGGAGGTTCCCAGGCTAGGGGTCTAATAGGGAGCTGTAACCACCAGCCTACGCCAGAGCCACAGCAACGCGGGATCCGAGCCGCGTCTGCAACCTACACCACAGCTCATGGCAACGCCGGATCGTTAACCCACTGAGCAAGGGCAGGGACCGAAACCGCAACCTCATGGTTCCTAGTCGGATTCGTTAACCACTGCGCCACGACGGGAACTCCCTGTATTGAGTTTTTAAAGCATCATTTTAATTTATGACCATCAATGACAAAAAGCTGGCATTTATAAAATCTCTCATGTGTCAAATTCTTAGAATTTATGTTTCCTTATCTGTCACTCTGTTTTCACTTTTAATTTATTGAATCATTTTAGCATGAAAAAATAACACACTTAGTAGTCTATCATAGCTTTATAAAGCTTTATAAATTTAAAAAATGAGTCAATATTCACCATAATCTTGTGAAAATTGGAGATGCTTTTCACATTTTATGGAGGCAGAAACAAATTCTAAAGTAACCTCTTGAGGTAAAATTATTTGTGTTAAATGGGGAGAACCTAACCTCTTACTCCTTCCAGAGTTCTTCTGGTTGACTATGGTCATTTTAGGTCCCAAATTAATTGCAATTGATCACTTTACTATTTTTCTAGAATCTGAAAATCATTCCCTCTTCTGCTTTCATTCAGTAGCATTTGTTCTTTGAAAAAGTCAAATTTAAAATTATATCAAATAATACATACTGCTTCTTGAAGGCAAGAAAATCATGGCTAAAACAGTAGATATATTGAAGAGATTTGGCATAGCCAAAGAGATCATTTTTGTGAATTATTGAGGTAAGAATAAATGAGACCCTTAAAGTAAAAATTAAATGCAATTCTGTTCTTTGGGACATAAACATTACTTTGTTATACAGGAAATTGAACAATAATCTAGAAATGCACATTACTGAAACTCCAATTCAATTCTTACAGTATTTATATATATCCTTGATCTAATATGTCAAATTCAGAAAACATTAAAAAATAATAAAACTGAAGTTGTCTGGTGTTGCAGCAGGTTAAGGATTCAGCATTGTCACTGCTGTGGCTCAAGTCACTGCCATGGCATGGGTTCGATTTCCTGGCCGAGGAACTTCCACATGCCATGGGTGTGGCCAAAATGAAAAAATAAATAAATAAACCTGTATATGTGACCTATAAGCATAAATGAGAGTGAGTTATTTAAATCTTTCAGGTTTTGTTTTTTGTTTTTGAGGAGGCAGGAGGCAAGTGTCAATATTCTGCATTTTAAACATACTTCAAAGTGATGGGGATGCTTCAAGTCTGTGGACTACATTTTGACTAGCAAGGATTTTTCTTTCTTTTCTCTCTCTTTATTTGGGGGGCCACCCCCGCAGTATGTGAATGTTCCTGAGCCAGGGATTGAACCCACGCCACAGCTATAACCAGAGTCATAGCAATGACAATGGCAGATCCTTAACCCACTGAGCCCTGAGAGAACTCTTAAACCATTCAGTTTTTAACTATCAGATCCAAAAAGTGGATATATATACATCTATATATGTGAGGGTGTATATACACATATATATGCATACATATATATATGACCTTATATATATATATAAGGTCAGGAAAATTCATCTTAAAATATAAATCAACATCTCTAGGTATCTAGACCTAGTATTAATAATAAGAGGACCTTATATAATATTTTATAAATATACTTTGTAGGATATTTTACACATATTAAGAGTTTAAAGTAGTATTTTTGAATGTATGTGAATGAAAGGAAAATGTGCTATAAAGCACATGTGTAATGCAGCATCTGACTGTTTTTTGCCTGGTTTGTGAGAAAAATAAGAAATCAAGTGAATTAAGTGCACATTTTGACCTTGTTGTTTCATAAAGGAACACTGAACCTGTAATGCGGAAATTTCACATCTTTCCAATTCTTTTTGTATAATTTGAGCTCTTTCCCAGCAGCTCATGTTATTATGTTTCGTTTAATAATCTTTGCTTTCATAATTAAAGCCATTATTATTATGATCCCCATCATCAGCGTTGTCATTATCATTATTTGGAGCAAAGGAGATATAGGGTGTTGGTACAGGCTCACACCTTTTTTACAGCTTAAAAACTAGAAAATATGCTCTTTGAATGTTTGTAGTGTTTATGTAATCAGTACCTACATTGCCAAGGCTTATTGAAAACAGCTGGGTGCCTGCTGCCTGCCTCACCCTTTGTTGGAACTGTTGCCAGAACAGGTAGTCAGAAATGGAAAGTAAGGGAAAATTCAGGCATCTGGGGTGTCTCTCAGGAAAGCAGCTGTGGCTTCCTTAGGAAGCAGTCATTGTTTCCCATCAGCCAAGACTCTGTATACCCTTGGGTCCAGTTCTGGCACGGCTGGACTAGGAGGATGCAGTTTATGACTTAGGACTTACGCGAGAAACCATTTGGGCAGTCCCATCTCTGGCAGAACATTGAGAGAAATCCCCAAGCTGCAAGCCATATGTGGGCTGTTGGCTTCTTTTTAGCCTGTTCTGGGAGGTTCCCATTTACAGGGGCTCTAATCATTCCTTTGACACAAGCAAAAACAATACAAAAGGATCTTTTCAAAACATATCTTTCCAAGATAGACAGTCCTGTTTTTAAAACCAGACACCATTATTATTTCTGTAAACATGGCATTTTTTTCCTCCAAATGAATTCATTTCTAAAGAAACCTGTTTTGTTTCCTAGATAGAAGGCAAATACAAAGAATTTTTTTAACAGCAGGGTAAAAGTACTGAATTAGCTGTGTTGAAAGGTATTCTGCATGCTCTTCCAGATATAAATTTTTGTACATCAGGTGTTAAAGGTTGTAATTCGTGTGAGAAGACCTAAGCTTTTGATTTATGTCAGAGGGAAGCCAGGAGCTCTGCTGCGCAGCATACACCGAGAATCAATATGCTATTGTGGAAGGATTATCTGGCAGGGACTGCCGCTCATTTACCATGAAAATGGCATTTGGTGGGTTAGGATAGAATGATTTTCTTAATAATGACTGTTGAAACAAAGCTCTGTTTTTAAAATATAAATGCTTTAAACTTCAGTTGTCAGAAATAAAAGGTCATTAGAAGGGTATAGTATTTTGAATTTTAGATTAAACATTATGTTTTTATCATTACAGAGAGTTCTGTTAGGAGACTTAGGGACCATGATTAATCCAGCAACATTTATTAAAACTGTTCTGTTTCAAAATATACTAGATATTTGGCAAACAATTTTATGCCAATATTAGGCATACTCAGAACAATTAAGTAAAATTTTATTTCTATATAGTCAGAACTTATTTACAGAAATTTATCCATTGCTCATTTTATTGCATAAAAATGTCTCAGCACAGAGTCAAACTAGGTAATGTCCCTTTTTATTTTTCCTAGTCTTGATTTATTCTCAACTTTATAAAAACTAAAACAGACTATCTTTAAAATTTTTCATCACCCTGATATTTTTTTCCTTCTCACATCCATAATTGGTAAAGAATGTGAGGCTCCGTACGCAAAGGGTATAAATAGACTCTTTCTATAAAATACGTATTTCTAAGATATTTTTTCCAACAGAATGGTCAACATTCACACAAACATTCATTCTTCCAAGTGGTATTTGTTCCTTTATTAAACTGACCTTACTGAAACTCTCTCTTTATGTCCTCATATTGCTTCTGTAGTTCAAGAAAAACTTTCTGATATTTTATCTTTCTGTAGCATTCGGAACTTGGACAATTAGAAGAGTATAAATTTAGGGTTCAGCTTTGACGAGGCACATATTCTGGCCCTACTTTGGGTATAGGTCATGTCTTACCAACTTCAGCTCTCTCTTTAATTTTTCTTTATGTGTTATTTGGGATAAGTTGGGAATTTCTTTGTACCTGTCCATTTGACAGACTTACGCTAACAACAAAAAGAAAACTAAGCTGGAAAAAACTGAGAAGGAAAAAGCCTGGATATTTAGAATATGTTTATTAAAATATTTAGAAAATTTATTGGAAATCAATATTAATTGATTGATGTATCATTGGCTATAAGGAAAGGCAAGTGTTAGTAAGCAATCAAAGGCAATTTTACAATCCATATTACTGGATGGCCATACCCTTAGAACAAGGCTTGGTAATACTGAAAAATTTTAAAGTCGTTAAGTATAAAGATACTTTATTCATAATTTTGAATTCAGAGATTAAAAATCTACAGATGTTTTTGAGAAATGTAGCATCTATTATCACTTTATGCTAATTATGGTTTATACAATTTCCACCAGATGGGTTTATGCACGGTAGCTAATTCATGCCAACTGTCTGCAAGTATATTCTCTGTATTGTAGGTAGGTTTGGGGAACAACTAAGTGGTCTCTAATGTTTTCTTACTAGTACTAGTGATATCTAGACATTCTTTGTCATGTCTCATATGTGATATGGATAAACAATGGGATATTCTATAGGAGTATTTTTGAAAAGGATTAACACGAGTGGTTTAGCCTTAGAAGTGAATAAATTACTGTATGTAATAAGAGGTGACCATCTCTGGGGAACTGATGAAATGGTTGCAATAAAGATTCTACGTTTGTTGTCTAATAAACATAGTGCTTTTCAAGTAACTGAATTTATATGGGTCCTTTTCCTCCACTGAGCATAAAATAATGAAAATCTGATGTTTCTGATTTCATGGTTCAGCTGAATTATTTTAAATCTTTGTTGTAATGTTTTGTTTATTTTCTTTTAAATAACATGATTGCAGTATATTTAATATATTCTCTTGTTTAAACATCATTTTCAGAAGTTATTTAATGATTGAGTAAAACATTCTTTTCAAATAAGCCATTGTTATTATTACATGGACATTCAGATGAACTTTCTTTTCATATTGTTTTTCCTTAGGTAAGAGCATTAATATATATTTAAGCTAATATAATATTTTAATATTAAATTTAATATATAAATAGTAATAAATCTTTATAAGACCACATATTAAACATAGCTGTTATTAGATCTGCCCTTGAATAAGGTTAGAAATAAACACAGAGAACACGGGAGTTCTGAGTAATAGTTGCAATGTCTGGAAATCATTTCTCTTAAGTCTTTGTCTACATATGATTCAGTATTTGGGTCATATATAGAATATATTGGAAGTAAAATAAATACTTCTCAATTTCTTTTCAGTAGGAATTTGTCAAATTATGTTCTTCCACAATTCTAGGGGGAAAAGTACCTATTTCAGAAGGACCTTCAAAATATTTGGCTTCAATTTCTACATTTATTTCATTTGTGTTTATTTGTTCTCTTGCATTAATGGGAAATGGAGATATTTTGTAGCAATTCAGGTCTGATCTCTGTTTAAATTCTTATCTGCATAGCAAAGAGTGGTCATGTTTAAGAAGTAAAATGTAAGGTTCAAAAGAATATTTAACAAAGAATTTGTTTTATTTTTCTCTAAATAATTAGGTAAAAACTCTGTTTAAAACGTTTCTCTTAAAACTGTTGTTGTGTTTGTTACAGTTCTGTTAAATAGCCAGTTAACTGGTATTTTATGAACCTCATCAATATCAGAGTAATGTATATTTTTTAACCTCACTTTTTGGTTTATTGGTAGGGTATGATTTGTTAGTGATACAAAATAGATACCTCCATTCCAGTAGAATTTTAGGAAATCAAAACAGAATTCTAAATTTGGCTGAGAGTTTACATAGTGGAGTACAAGCAAAACTTGAAAATATTGCATGTTTGGTTCCAGACTACCACAGTAAAGGAATATTGCAATGAAGTGAATTACACAAATTTTTTGTTTTCTCATTGTATGTAGGTTATATTTATACTACACTGTAGTCTAAGTGTACAATAGCCTTATGTATGAAAATTTGACATCCCTTAATTAAAAATACTTTATTGCTAAAAATGCTAACTATTATAGAAGATTTCATCAAGTTGTGGTAGTAGCATCAAAGATTACCAAGCACCATAACATAGATAATAGCAATAAAAAGTTGAGATTTGTGAGAATTGACAAAGTGTGACACAAAGGTGGGAAATGAGCAGTGCTGTTGGAAAAATGGCACCAATAAACTTGTTCCATTATGGTTCCCACAAACCTTCAAATTTCACAAGGAGCAGTAAAGTAAAGTGCAATAAAAAGAGGTATGCCCAAAAATGATAATATATTTATTAAAATTACATGAAAGTGATTAAGTCTCAAATATTTATAAAAATGCTATCTTGTGTTTAAAAATATCTCAAATTTCTTCCTTGGAAAAGTAGAATTTAGCAAGTAACTTTACCCATCATTTACAACATGACTTAGCTTTTCTAAATTGTTTGTTCAACATTTTAATGTAATTATACTACCACTGAGAATAGGCATACAATTCAATGAGATATTGCTTCATAGTGAGTGCATTCTATTTTACTATTTGTTATAATAAATACATGTTTGGGAATCAAAATAAATTGGAACAATTTCAGAGACTGTATTTCTCTTATGGGTAATTTTTAAGGTACTCCAAAACTTTCATTTTATTTGCAAGTTTATCTAAAGAATAAATGATTTAAGAAGTATGGGATCTTGCTAGCTAATTCTAATGGAAACTGTCCACTACTCAAGGTGATTTTTGTTTTCTTAGCTCATCAGATCGTTTGTTAATACATATAGCAGGTAAATTCAAACCATCAGAGACAGGTACATAGCATGTAAGAATAATCCACTAGCTTTGTAATTTGAGATGTGGCCGTTTGAAGAAATACTGATACTATATCTGGTACTATATCTGATACTATCTCTAAGATTAGATGCCTGACATTTTTTTCATATAACTAGAAAATAAACATTTTAAATTTGTATGGAAAAAAAAGACTTCGAATAACAACAACAAAAAAAACTTGGAGAAAGAATGGAACTAGGGGAATCAGTCTCCCTGACTTCAGACTGTACTACAAAACTACAGTGATCAAACCAGCATGGTACTGGCACAGAAATAGATGCAGAGATCAATGGAATCAGATTGAAAATACAGAAATAAACTTACAAACTTATGGTCAATTGATCTACAACAAAGAAAGCAAGAATATACAGTGGAGAATACATTGTTTCTTCAACAAGTGGTTCTGGGAAAACTGGACAGCTACATGCAAAAGAATATATTAGAACATTCTCTAATAGCACATACAAAAATAAACTCAAAATGAGTTAAAGACCTACATGTAAGACCAGATACTATAAAACTCCTAGAGGAAAACATAGGCAGAACACACCTTGACATAAATCACAGCAATATTTTTTTTTATTCTGTCTCCTAGAGTAATAGAAATAAAAGCAAAAAATAAACAAGTGGGACATCAGTAAACTTAAAAGCTTTTGCAAAACAAAGGAAACCTTAAACAAAATAAAAAGACAACCTATGGAATGTGAGAAAATATTTGCAAATGATGCCACTGCAAGGATTAATCACCAAAATATAAAAATAGCTCATAGAACTTAATATTAAAAAAATCGAAAAATGAGAAGACTGAAATAGACATTTCTACAAAGAAAACTGATGACCAACAGGCACATGAAAATATGCTCAATATGGCTAATTATTAGAGAAATACAAATCAAAACTACGATGAGACATCACCTCACACTAGTCAGAATGGCCATTATTGTAAACTCTACAAATAAGAGTTCCTTCATGGCTCAGTGGGTTAAGGATCTGGTATTGTCATTGCTGTGCTCTGGTTAACAGCTGTGATGCAAGTTTGAACCCTGGCCTAGGAACTTCCACATACCAAAAAACAAAAACAAAACAGAAGACTAAAAATAATAAATGCTGCAGAGGGTGTAGAGAAAAGGGAACCCTCCTACACTGTTTATGGGAGTGTAACTTGACTGAGCCACTATGGAAAAAAGTAGGGAATTTCCTTTAAAAATTGAGTTACTCTGTGATCCTGCAATCCCACTCTTGGACATATATCTAGAGAAGACTTCAATTTGAAAATATGCATTCACCCTGATATTCATAGCAGCAGTATTTACCATAGCCAAGACGTGGAATCAACTTAAATGTCAATCAACAGATAAATGAATAAAGAAGATGTGGTACATATGTGCAATGGAATATTACCCATCTGTAAAAAGGATGAAATAATGTCATTTGCAGCAACATGGATGGACCTAGAGATTATCATACTAAGTGAAGTAAACTAGACAAAGGCCAATATCATATAATACCTATTATAAGTGGAACCTAAAAAGTTATACCAATGAATTTATTCTCAAAGTGTACATATAAAACAAACTATGACTACCAAAGGGGAAAACGAGGGATACATTAGGAGTTTGGTAGTAACATATACACACTACTATATATAAATTAGATAAACAGCAGGACCTACTCTATAGTACAGAAAACTTAGTATCTTATAATAACCTAATGGAAAATAATCTGAAAAAGAGTATCTTTCTATCCATCTGTCTACCGATCTATGTGTATGTGTATGTATAACTGAATCACTTTTTTATACACCTGAAACAAACACAACATTGTAAATTAACTGTATTTCCATTTGTAAAAGGTTTAAAAAAAAGATTAGATGCCAGGTTGGCTCATAGGTAGAGCCATTTTTAATAAGGCCTCTAGAAACACAGACACAAGGGAGAAGAGAAGCAGCAGGATAACACATAAATTCCCGTCGGGCATTTTACTGTGGATTAATGGTTCAGATTAGCCACCTGCCAATTGATGAACTTTTTGGAAGGGGCGGAGGAAACATGGAGAGCATCTGTACAGGCCAAAGTTCAGGCATCAGAGTTGAGGGCCCTGGGAAGTCAAGGAAATAGCCTGAAGACAAGGTCCACTAATGATGTGTTAGCACAGGGAGGGCTTGACACCAAGAGTGAACTTCCTGTTTCATATTTTGAATCCAGCTGTTAAAATCATGGGACTTGCCCAGACATAGAATAAAATAAGTGTTCATTGAGTTTGTACATATCCAGAAATGTCGTATCTATGGATGAGGGAAGAAGGTTGCAAAAAACCCACTGTGGTTGCTATTTATTCTTACAGTAGTCTAAGTAGCAAGTCTCCTGCCTTGACTGAACAAATAGTTGATGGAGAAATATGTGAATGAAGTATTATCTAAACTGACACATTTAATCTGATCAGCTATGGAGAACTAAAATGAACAGCCTAATACAGAAATCAAGATAAAGTGGACAAGGAAAATTTTTAAGTGGAATTACTACAATAATCAAGTGATCATATTGAGGCCATGTTAAATAACTTTCTAACTTAAAATTATATATGAAATATATATTTAGATCGATTATAAGTGTATACATTCAAAAACATAAAAGCAAATCTTTGTTTCCCTACTTAATTATTTTCTAATGAAACAGGGTGTCTGTTTCAGGGCCATGTATATTTTGAGAAGGACATATTCATTGTATTTAAATTCTATAATTCTGTGCCAATCAGGCTTTTATTATATAAAAACTCTATGCTTAAAATATTATGAAAAGGTCTTAGAAATCTAGCAGTTACTAGCAAAAAAAGTACAGGTGATTACTAAAAAAGGAGAAAATGAAGTCACTATTGGTGTTTGTATCCACTGAACTAACTTCCTAGGATGTGTAGCTTGATTCTGGGGAGCGGGGGTGAAGGAAACATTAAGTAAACACAAAGCATCGTACCATCTCTGATAGTAGTTTTGTGATTTCTTGGTAAATCACATACATCCTAAGTTCCTGTTGCCTCATCAACAAACTGGGTACCACTTCTCTCAGGTTTGCCTTGAGAATAAAACATAATCTGGTAAAGGCACCTCAGAAAATGCCCAGCTCAAGCAAGGGGCTCACTGTGCCTTAACATTATATCTGAATCAGACCCCTTTGCCTCCTCAGCTTTTGTCCCCAATCTATTTAGAAGGATAATACATAGGGTCCTGAAAGAATGAAAAATCGAAAGCAGAGAAACAAAATAAAACTATAAACTATGCAATACTGCATTTTTGGTAAAAAGCTAAAAGCATTTTAGATAATTGGAAAAGACTAGATCCTGGTATTTTCATTAGGGTTGGATCCTTAGGGAAATAGGACTTGAATTATAGTTTCAAAAGTGGAAACATTTAGTTGTGACGTGGTGAATTAACAACAAAAGCATGTACTGAATTGTAATCTTTTTCACTTTCTCGTTAGATCAGAGGTTCTTATTTCTGGGGTCTCAGATGAAGGTGTGGTTAATTTAGTGAGTGGGGTAGAGATGAGGGGAATTTTGACATACAGAATTTTACATACAGTTTTAGAGGTGTCACTGAAATTATTCTCTTTAGGCTTCACCAATGAAATAATCCTTGTGATCCTAGACACTAGATTCAAAACCAATAAAAACTTCTATTGCCAAATATATTTCAGATACCAGTGCCTTGCACAACACAAGGTATGTATATATCAGTTGTTCAATTACTGTTATGGATCCAAAGTAACTCTTTACCCTGATATCAGATTTACCATCTCTGTCCTGCTTGGAAAGTTGTCTTCTCAGCTGTCCCTGTGTCAACGTTAACCCAGATTCATATACAAGTGTAATTCAATGCACAATCTATTAGCTTTCACAAATACTCCCTTATCTCCATATTACTTTGCTTGGCACCACCATGAGAAATCCTTTGAGATCATTTTTCTTGAATTACAGCAAACAAACCTTTAAATTTGTTGTATTTCACTTCTGAGGCAACTCTGCAATGGTAATATTATTCTTGACTCCTGCTTCAATATAACTTTTGAATTTACTTTGGTAGTTTTTTAATATTGTGTATGCTATAGGCTGAAAGTAATACATAGATTTGAATAAAACTATCAGATTAGCCAATATGAAGGACAGTTGTTCTCCAGAAAGAATTAGGTGGTTCATATGAAACTGAACAATCTACCCACCTAATCTAAATATCAAAGTTTAAGAAGGCTTTGCTATTGTTTTCATATCCAGATTTTAACAGCAAAATCACAACATCACAACATTTGAAGGTATGTTCTGTGAATGAATGAATGACTGGCCTCAGTTAACGGCCTTGGCTTCACTTCAGTCCATCAGCCCAGAAGCTTCCCCATGCCACCATCTTACTAGTTAAATATGTGTCTTTGTACATTTTGATGGATCTTTCAGTAACAGTCAACTTCCTTGGGAAGTAGTCATACTTTAATAGTTTGAAGAGGAAGTTTGCGCAGTAAAAAAATGGAGAAATTCTTTTACAGCTATCCCTATATCCCCAGATGTTTTGGCAATTTCTCATTTACACTAATAACACCTGAAATGGACATCATAAAAGCAATCCTATAGCTTAATTTTAGTGCATAGGTAAAGGGAAGTGTTGACTTCAGAAAGCTCTGATGGTGCAAAGACTATGACCAGTGCCTAGATTTTACATCAGAAGTAGATGATATGTGTGTTTATGGCATTATGGCATTAAGATTAAACACAGGCTAAAATTCTGCAACTCTTGAATTCTTACTGAGGATGGCTGTATCATTCTGGCTAGGATCATTTAGAAATCAGTAGTTTCATTCAGCTGTATTTTGGTGGTTTATTGAGAAGCTATGGTGTTACTGGAATACAAGGGGTAAACTCTATAAACTCTTAGGGTTGCTTATTAAAATTTAGCCTGTCTTCAATTTTAAAGAGAATTTTTCAGCTGAATTTTTACAGCTGATAAGATCATCAGACTGAGAAGCTAAGTCAGCCGTGTTTGGAATTGAATTCATGTTGAATGGAGTTGATAAGATGCTATATCACACTGCCTCAGAGAGGACTGATTCCTTAATAATGCTTTTATTTCTCCCTTTCCAAAGTCTTAAACTATATACATAATGAGACCACATTAACAGCACATACAACATGCAGTCTGCCCAAATGTCAGAAGAATGTTCTGTTTCATTTGATATCTAACTTACTATACCCCTCTTCTTAGAAATAACTCAGATTTGTAATAATTTTTTTTAAAGCAACAGAAACAAAGCTTTGTACTCCTACCGTTGTCTTCACGTAACGTGTTTTTAGCTGGGTTGGCTAAGTTCTATCAGTGAACAACTGCTAGATTCAATTTGAATAATTTAACTGCTTAAAAGATGTATGTTCATTTTCCCCTAGAAATGTTCTTCTAACTCAGTTGAACAAAAGTATAAATTCAATTTTAATTGTTCCTCCTCTTTGTATTTATTTCTTCAGATTTTTTTTTCCATCTGCATTGCTTTCTGGGGAGTAAAAAGCGTGAAACAACTTGTCTCAGAACCTTGGAAATAACGTTTGTATACAATTCTCTTATTTTAATCATTTGTCCACAACCGTAATATATTACTACTGCCTATGGAAATATAATTAGTTTATATGATGATTATATGAACCCTTTCTTTAATGAAAGAGAAATGCATTTATTTACTCTTGCTTGCTTTCCACATTTATTATTCTCTATTAAAATTAAAGTCAGCTGTGGTTACTTTATTGCTAAGGTTTAAAACAAATAATTTCAGTAGAATAATATTACATCCACTGGTAGCATCTAAGCCAATGAATATGAAAAGGAGAAAACTTCCAAACAGTAAAAAGAATGAAGGTTTTATTTGCATTGTTTTGACAATAACTTTTTGTTTGCTGTTTGTTAAAGTTCTGCTTAGATACATATTTGGTGTCATAAAAATGTACTACGTTAAGTTGTCTGCTTAAGACTCTTCTTACCTTTGAAAACCATCTAACCTAAGGAGTGACCTTACAGAATATGACATAACTGAAATGAACATGAGCAGAACACATTACTCAACAGATTAATTTGTGATATTTGTGTCTAATATGCTTAGTCAATTTATTTTGGCAGATTGAGGAGCATGCAGTAATTCTGTGTTATTTTAAATTGTCACAATAATGTTAATAAAACTCTTTAAATCAAGTTTCCCCAGGCATTGTGTGTACATTTTTTCATCGTGATTGTAAAAATCTGCGAAGTGTTTCATTAGGAGGGAACTGACAGAGATAAGCAGGAGAAGTTTCAAGGGGGGAGACCTGAAAACAGTTGGGATTTTTTTTCCTTTCCTTTTTCCTATATTTCTTAGACCTAAAATTACAATTTAAGCAACCAAAATTATAAGCACTAAAACAGTTAATGCTATCCTTCATTAAACTTTGCCCATATTCATTGCAGGTTTAAAGACACTCATCACTTGGTTAACTTATTTTTAATATTTGTTTTTAAGCTTTGAACAGAGAAAAAATTGTGGAACTATTAAAAGAATCAAACTGCAGGTGTCTGTGTGGACTCATGATGCAAAATCGAAGCACATTTATTTTGCAAACTGGAAAAACAGAGGAAGATTAAATTTTGCATAATGGAAAAATTAACAAATTATATCTCAAGCGTCAGAAGTAGGGACTTGGCTTTACTTTATTAATCCTTTTATACTCCTTAATTTAATACAGAATTAGAGCAAATACTTGAATCCATAACAAATATTAGTCCCTATTCTTGACTCACACCAACAATTCTTGCTGGATTTTGCAAGAATCATATTAAAGAAGGGAGCCCTCTGCTGGCTTGAATTTGCCAAGTTTATAATGTAAAAAGTGAATATCCATATTCTACATCCTAAAGACTCTTCAGTTTATTGGTCATAGCCTTCAAAAACAGCAAAGAAAAGAGGTTTGACAAATCTGTAAGTTTTGAATATGTTAAAATAGTTTATTGGTTTCCCCATGAGTCATGTATAAACATGTATATATGCTTGAAAATATATGATTTTAGAGGAGCAGCCTAAAAATGAGCTTAATAATGGAAGTAAAGAATTCAAAAATAATAAAAGATACTTTTATGGTGAAGCTTAGTTTTCTTTGAGTCAACTTAAACTTATCCATCCTTTTTTCTCTCTCTTAGTTACCCCCACTAAGATTATAAACGATTTTTTTAAGGAATGCAGACATTTTCAACCTAGGAATTTTCAGGCCTTTGAAAATAGAAGTGATTCCCAGGTAGGTAGTGTTCCCAGGGGCTGTGTGTGTTAACAGGGGCACTTTTTGCTTCACCTTCAACCTTGTTAATTTTCCAGTCTAGTTTCCTCTTGCAGAGCACTAATACATGATGACAGATCATGTAATTCTTATTAATGTTGTAAATTAATCTTGAGTGATGCCATGTAATTTATGCTTACTCTTGACTGAAAGCACTTTTCCTTTCTCTCTCTCTCTCATTCTCTCAAAAGCACTGTAAATAGGGTTCATCAATTACTCAGCACTTGTAATGGAGAGATGCCAACTGACTTTGAAATTATTAGGAATATTCTCAGGTTTGCTAATCTGCCATAAGGAAGGAGAGAGGAAAGACACATTTGTTTATTGAGTAATACTCAATTCTTTCTTTTAATCTCTAAAATCCTGGGGTTTAAGTGCTGTTATCACCATTTTACAGAAGAGAATTCTGAGGCTGAGAGAGGTTAAAAAGCATTCTCAGGCCTATCATGCTTAATCAACAGTCAGAAGAAAATTTAAAATGTTTGAATTCTGAATTAGAAGTCCATGGTGTGGCCCCATTCCATGGGCAGATATCTAAGGCAAATCTTCAGAATGTAGGCTCGAGCATTTCAGTTCAAAGAAATTTCTCATCAATTTGATGCTCCATATTACAAAACAAAATTCAGAGAATAAGTGGTTTAGTTATAGGATGGTCAACTTTGTTGACTAGGTGAATAAGAACAGAATATATTATCTTTCTAAGATAGATAAGGCCCTAGGTTATTTTACAGGATTGCCACGTGTCTAAAAGAAGTCCATTCCTGTACTTGATTTGCTTTGATAAATGTGCCCATAGTACTCTAACTGTAATTATTGTATCATTTACTTCCCTTTCATCTTGTTCTTTCTAATTATTGTTGTTAAATTTAATCTAATCATCTCATGGCCATGATATTCAGCAATATGTAGATCTGTAATTGAGTATCTGAAGTTCAATTAATCACCCAAGTATCTGATCTCTTGTTTTTTAACATTTCCAGCATGCATTATTGCTTATTAGAGGCTCTCACCTTCCACTTTACTGGTAGTATACAATTCAGTTTTTTAGTGCGCCATCTACAATAGAACCATTGGATGGAATTCTTTAAGGTATGATGTATGTAATGAAGAATTGTAATGTGATTTATTAGAGAGAGCAATAGTCATTAGAAAATGAATTCCTTTTGTTATTCCCCTCCTCTATTTTTTTTTTAATATTTTATAGCTTCCAGGGAAAAAAAAAAATCCCAGGGAAAAATAGAATCCCAGGGAAAAAGAGAAAACACAGGGGCTAGTTTGGCTTTCAGAATCTTAAAAAAATAATAATAATGTCATGATTTTCAGCAGCACTGTGGAAGAGGTCAGGCTCTATGTTAAGCCTACTTCAGGGAAAGCAAATTTCACAATGTTCTATTATTGGCATTTTTTTTTTCCCAAATTTTGCCCCAGTCAGCTGCCTTTTCCTCTGCAATACGTGACACATAACTCCTCCCTCATCAAAGACTCAATTAGGAAAAAAATATTAGCAAAAAGAAGAAATAAGCAAGTTTTGATGGTCTTGCTTTGTGGCTTGTGTCTCCTTTTTTGGTTCTTCAAGTCTAAGACCTCTTTAATCAGTCTCTCTAACCTTTCCAGACTTTCCAGTACCCATCAATCATAAGTGTATTCTTTGGGTGTGCTCTCCTTTTGTATTAGCAGTGATAAATCCAAAATTCTAACTTGCATAGATTTACATTACAGGAAGCAGGAAGAAGCAGGCTTTGTCTTTATGTATCAGGATTAACTGTGGATCTTTTTAAAAATGCAAATTCCTAGTAGGAACAGTGGAATCCTAATTTAATAAGATTCAAGTGGTGCCAGAGAGGCTGTGTTCTTCAAAGTTCTACTAATGGTAAGTTACAGAGGCCCTAACCCATCTAGGTTCTCTAGAACCTTCCCTTCAGTTTCAGAAATATGCGGGAAAGGTGCACAATGTAAGGGATTATTGTTTCCATAGCAAATTAAAAGAAAAAGGGTGATAATGACTAAGTAAGCTTGAGTACTTAGATATGCCACCCAAGGAAAAGCATCACTTTAGCATCAGATTATTTTGCATGTCTTTACAAACCTGAGCAAAAACTGAAAGTTTAAAACCCGGATAAGCATCAGTGAGATGGGGAGAGCAGGGATGTCTAGCACATAAAGGAAACATGGTCAAAAAATATTAGTGCCCTAGGTCCTGTTTATGCTTGTTCTCGATTTAATTTCCAATACAATATCATTAATACCAGAGTTAAAATGTACTGGATTGGGTTTGGTAGACATTGATTCTGTACTTTCAGGTTTTGCCAGGGCTTCTTGTGATTATGTGAAAGATGGATGTGTGGTGAAAAGTATTGTCACTTTAACAGAAAGTTAAATATGAAAGATGTCCATATATAGTGGTTTGTGTTCTTCCTGTTCTGCCCCATTTAGACAAAATGCAACTAATACCTCCTTTCAGAACAGTACACAGCATGCATTTTATTTCACTGGTAAAATAACACGTGCCAAGACAATCAGAAAATTCATGTTAAATGTATAGCTTGCATAAAATGCTTTTTTGTTGTTGTTTTTGTTTTTATGGCCACACTTGTGGCATATGGAAGTTCCAGGGCCAGGGATTGAATCTAAGTCACAGCTGTGACTGATGCTGCAGCTGCAGCAATGCTGAATCCTTTAACCCACTGTGCCTGGAGAGGATTGAACCCATGCCTCTGGAGCAACCCAAGCCACTATAATCAGATTCTTTTTTTTTCTTTTTTTTTTTCAGTGTAGTCAGATTCTTAACCAACTGTGCCACAGCAGGAACTCCATAGCTTACCAAAAATATTTATCAATCTGTACCATGCACAGTGTGGAGAGAGGCTTAGTGAGATCACTGATTATATGAAAACTAGAAAAAATAAATTTGCTGACAAAACAGTAGCATCTGTTTCAAAAGACAGTACTCGTTTTAAGATGACTCTATCTGGAATCTAGACAATCATTATGGATGGGTTTTGTTTTTGTTTTTTCAATTTGCTTCGATTACATGGTTTTCTATTTTTACTTTTTGAAAGACTTTTATTTGAGGAAATAGTCTTAAGTATACTATTTTATAAATCTGCAGTATAATATAACATATTTCTGTTTAACTAATAAGGGTATGTGCATATGTGTGTATTTACCTGCATATGTTTGTGTGTAAATTAATGAGAGAAAGAAATCATGAGCGACCAACAGTTTAGACAGTCAGTCTACCAATATGGCCTACGTAATCCACTCATAATTATCCTGAAGACAGGAAATTCTTCCACATTCTTTAACACTAATGTGATGAGTCTCATGCTGAAGTGCTGGAAATGAGATTAAACACTTTTCATATATTACAATCTAAATGTAGTGACAGTAAATATAACAATGCATTAATGCCTTACAAACCCTCGCTAAGTGATGATAATTTTATCTAAGAAAACTTTGAAGGGTAGTTCTTTTGAGCATTGACCAGCTTCAAGGATCCATTCAATTTGATGAAGATTTATTTTGCAGCTCTTCAATATGAGATTTAATTATTCATAATGAAAAGATATTTAACAGAGGCTTATGTTGAGTGGTTTGTTGTTCATTCTCATCTCCTTTATGTGATTGGGGCAGTATTTCTTAATATATGGGCTGAGATTTATCCACATCAAAACACCCGCTATTCCCAGGGCTCCATTTGAGACTTAAGGATTCCAGACCTTAGGAGATGAGTTCTGCCATCTACAAATATAAATAGCTCCTCAGAGGGATTCTTTGCACTCTAAATTGTAAAAATTTCTACAGGAAAAGAAGGCTCATATAAACTCTGATATTTAGCAAGATATCCTATCCCCTATCATATTTCTTGTGTTTCAGAAGCTTCCTTTGAGCTTGGGATCACTGTTCTTGACTGGTTTGAAATTTTATTTCCTACTCTCTATAAAGAAGCTATTCTCTTCCTTTTTCATTAAAATATGAATGCTGTGTAATAGTCTCAGCAAAATACCCAGGATCACATTTAAACTATTAAAAATAACCTTTTCCCCAAAGTTAAGCCTTAATTATTAACACACGTAGTAAAAAGTCCATTAACCAAGTTTTTCAAAGGTGAATTTTGCTTGGTTCAGAAAGAATAGGACTTGTACTTAAATTCTCATGGCAATTTAGCTACTTGCTAGCTGTGTGACCCTGAACAGAAATAGAAAATGGCTGAGTGGGTCTGTAGAACACAAGATTCAAAACCCAGTCTGGTCATTTATTGTCTCATGTGAGCACTGGACCAGATCAGGTGTACATTCCCTTATAACTGTTACCTTCCAATGAGCAATTAATCCAATGTACTTCTATATTTTAAAGTAATAATACTGCATTTTTTAAAGACTATGATGCAATTTGGATTTAGATCAATAATGAAGTAATGAGGTTTTATTTCAGAGTATGTTCGAATATACTCTGAAATACATGGAGGCAAATCAATGGAGACAACCTTATAAAGAAGATAAGGAGGAGTTCCCTCGTGGTACAGCAGGTTCAGGATCCAGTGTTGTCACTGCAGCAGCTGTGGCATGGGTTTGATCCCTGGCCCAGGAACTTTCACATGCTGCACGTGTGGCCTAAATAATTAACTAAATAAATATTTTTAGGAAACTATAAAATTATAATATGAAAAATAAAATCTCATTCACTCATTTAGGAATCCTACAGCAGTTTACAAATTTTTGTTTTTTATAGACAATATATGTTTTTATTTTCAGGGACAACACATTAATTTTTTTAAAACATAAAACAATTGAAAATAATAACAGAGTAACTTCATTTATTATGGCTACTTTCTGTTTAATTTTTATGTATTTTAATTATACATATTTTCTTAAAACACAAGAAATAGCATTTTTGGCCTCACCCATCAGACATGCTTCCCTTTCTAATATCTATTTTCTTTTCTGTTTTCTCTGTGTTTTATTCTCTCCTTTCCATTCTTATCTTCTCTAGTAGTTAAGTTAAAGCTGTTTTATATGAAGTATAGTCTACTTTATCTTATGTGTGCTTATTTTGGCTACCACATATTGACTTAGTAGTTGATAAATTAGTTTTTGCCCTTCTTTTCATTTTGGAATGAAAAATATCAGGTAGTCCCTCAATTAATATTTCCTCTGAAATTAAAAACAAACAATGGTTCACTGCGTGATAGCACTTGGAAACCTTGAATATAGGCACTACACAAATAACTCAGGAAATTCAGGTCATCTGATACAGATGAGTGTGGTCAGCCTCGTGGAACAGCAGGGAAAGTCCCAGAACACAAGAGGAAATTGCTTACAGTATCAGGAAAACATGCAAGTTTTAAATTCATTATTAAATGTGAATGATAAACAACCTTTATTTAAGGAATTGTTATAATTCTTCAGAAATGTAACCTATCAGCTTACAAAATGTGATAAGAAATACCTTTTTCTGTCCTTACCTCTCTGTACTGAAATATATAAGGCAAAGGTTATATAAAAGTTAGCTTTATTTGAGTATCTTGATAATTGAAATTCTCTGTGACAGCTCTATCCTCATGAGACCCCAGAGAGTGTGGAAGTCCAGGAAGTGATGTTGATATTGCTGACAGAGAGGGGAGTTTGCCTCTTAACCTTCTGGTTGGTTGACAAATTCAGCCAGCAGTGATTGCAGCATAGTGACTTTTGCTAGTGGCTCACTGGCTGTTTTCTCCAATATTCCTCTTGTGGTTAAATCACATAAATGATCTTTGTATTATCCTGGCATCTCAGTTCCTTGGTCTCTTTGCCCCAGTGATTTTTGTTGTTCACTTTATATCAGTCATGTTGCCTTTGTAATAACTGTAATTCCACCATAATTTCAATTTCAAACATTTCTCTGATCACTCCATCTCTCTTTCCAGCTCACTACCTTTGATACTCCATTGCCAGCATTGCCCCACTAAGGCATCCCTACCACCTTTCCATCCTCTCACCCTTTCTCATGTATTTACTTTCTTAGATGGCCAAATATCATAACCAATATGATTGTTCTTTTGGTCTTATTACATCACCAGAAAGATTCAGTCCACCGTAGGTCTCCTGTATGTCTGTCCTCTTTTAGCTGAATGTGGATAGAGAAAATCATATGACCATGAAACTGGCTGCACCTATTCATGATTACATACTTCAGCTGAGCTCTTAATTCTGTCAGGCAATCATGCTACACTTCCCCAGCTCTCGTCACTCTTCCACACTCCTTGATGATGGATTTGTACTCTCAGACTTTCAACATGTCCTCAGTATTCATTGATGCACTTGTTCCTTTTTTTTTTTAACCTCAAACAAAACAAAAAGAAGCCATCAAAGAGAACTTCACCTGTCTAACCCACCAGCCAAACCTATTTCTCTTAATGAACTGCTCATACTATTAAATAAGGCTCACTCTCTGTGCTTGTGTCCTGGTTTCCATCTGCTTCTGCATCTCTCTCTCGGTTTTCCTCTAAAATTATTCCTGTCTACATACAAAAAAAGCCTGTTACTTTCTACCAACTTTAAAAAAGCTTTTATTTCACCCCCTCTTTGCTTTTAGCTAGGCTTCTTTATTTCCATTACTTGATCTCAAATTTCCCTCAGAGAGGTTTCTATAATCATTGTTTCTTATCTCTCTCCCCCACTTCTCCCATGGACACACTCTAGCGGGCATTTCTCCCCTCACTGTTTCTCTGAAATTGCTCTTACAAAGTCAGCATGATGCCCCTGTTGTTAAGTCCAATGGCCAGTTCAAGGCCATGACTTTGTTGAATTTAACAGTTAGCACATGTTCTCCTTCAAGTATGTGCTTCCCTCCAGGACAACTCACTCTCCTAGTTTTTCTTTGAAATCATGAGCCCCTCTTCCTTGGCTTTCTCTCTGTCTTCCCTAATCCTTTCAGTGTTCAGGGTTTCAATCTCGATCTTTGGTCAGTCTTCATTGTCTGCATATCCTCTAGGTGTTGTCATCCAGTCTCATAGTACTAACACAATCTGTAGGCTAAAACCCCCAAACGTGTATCTTTAGCCCATAGTTCTTCTAATTTCAGACTCCTATCCTATTGACATTGTCTCTTCAATCATAGAAAGAGAAAAAAATAACTTTATGAAACACTTTCGATGCCAGACCCTAGTCTTAGTATTTTGCAAGTTTTAACTCACTTGATTCTCACAACAGCTTTATGAGGTTGATAGTATCTTCCTCATTTTTCTTCATCTAAGAAAACGGAATGAGAGATGAAGCACTTTATGAAGTTCATATCCAGCAATGGCACTGCAGGATTTGATGTAGGTGATTTGAAGAACTTGAGTATTCAGGTTCTAGAATCTACATCATTGTCCCCTATAATTCTGCTATATAACCTCTCAAATTAAACAGTTAAAGGGCATTCTTCAACTGCTGAAAACTGTGCTCCTGTTATATCCAAACCTGATTCTTTCCCAGTCTTTTGCATCTTGTAAGTGCTTCTCCTTGCTCAGGCCAGAAACCATAGAATTGTCATAGGAATTTCTTTTTTTCTCACATCCTACCCAACAAACCTTCACCAAAATGTGCTGAATGACCCCCAAAATATATTCAGAACACCACTGATTCTCACATCCCTTCACCTGCCACCACTTTGGTACAAGCCATTACACCTTCTTCTTAATGTTAAAATACCCTCCTGAGTTGTCTCACCGTTTCTAACTTGATTCTCTTTAGTCTATTCTTACTATGCAATCAGAATGATTCTGTTAAAATATAAATCAGAAAATATCATGCATTTTCTTAAAACCCTCCAATGGCTACTCACTTCACTCAGAGTAAAAACTACCACCTTAGTATGACATGCAAGATTCTTTATAATCTTGCCTTTTCATATTCTAGGAATTCACCTCTTCTGGCACCCACCCCCCATTTGCTTTTCCAGCCACATTGGACTCCTCATATTTCAGGTTTCCTGGACCTGACTTGGGGTTTGTACTCACTGTTTCATCTGCCTGGAGTATCTTCTTCCAGATGTTGGTATTATGGGTCAAACTGTGTCCACCCCAAATTCAAATCCTCAAGTCTTAACCCCTTACCCTGCAAACCTAAGTATGTGACCTTATTTGGAAATAGTGTATTTAACAGATGTAATTAGGTTAAGAGGAGGTTATAGTGAAATAGCATGGACCCTAACTCAGTACAACTACTGTCCTCATAAAACGTGGAAATTTGGACAAACATACAGGGAGAATGCCATGTAAACATGAAGGCAAAAATCAGTGATGTGTCTACCAGTCAAGGACAACAAAGATTGCCAGCAAACCACCAGGCGCCAAGAGAGAGGTGTAAAATATACATTCCTTCACACCGCCTAAAAGGAACCAAACCTGTTGACAATTGATGTTGGACTTCTAGCACCCAGAAGTGTGAGACAACAAATGTCTGCTGTTTAAGCCACCCATTTGTCATCCATTGTTGAGGAAGCCCTAGCAAACTGATAGTGTTTGTATGATTTGATCTATCACCTCATCATGTCTTTAATCAAATGCCTTTTTATTAAAATTTTCTCTCACTAAGATTACATACACACACGCCACACACCACACATACTCACAAGTTCACCACACACTTCTCACCTGCATCACCCACAACTATGAGGGAGAGGGGCACAGAAGAAGAAGAACCTCTACTAAAGTTCAGAGTTGTTTTTCAAACAAAGACATTGACATATGAATTTTTGAACTGAAAATATTTCTATGACTAAGGTGACTGAAGGAATTATAGATTCAAAGAGGCCTCAGGTGAATTATGGATGCTGCTCAAAATGTCATTCAAGGGCAAAAAGATGGCTGCTTTTACAAAAACAATAGAGGGGGAGTGAGGAAAATGAAAGCAAATTTTTGTTATCTGTGGGCCCTGTGTTTCCAGTATACTGGTCTCATGCTCCACTGTGCAGAGAAAAAGATCTCTTTATGAAAATTATCTGAAAACTGTGAGATGCAAACTATATACTTCATGTAGAACAAACTACGCTTACTCACATTTTCCAAGTTTGCAGCATTTACAATAGCTCTTATTTTAAAAACAATACAATTTAAACAAAATGATAAATGTTTTCTAACATAGACTAGCTATCCTGAGACATATATGATATGATTATTTATTTATTTACTTTTTAAAAGTAAAAAAATTGCCTTATAAACCAATTTCTGTAGCTAGCAGTGTGGGAAAGGTGAATAGGTCTAAAGTAATTTTTTTCCCTGTTTCAGCACTTTTGAAAGGCGCAAAAGGAAATAAGACCAATCCAGAAATTCATTATTTCTCTCCAATTTTTCCTTTTCCCATCTGAGCCGAGCCTGGAAGTGCACAGACACATTAGGGAATGTTTCCACTGTGTGGGAGAAACATCTGCAGAGTATGCCTTAGACCACCAGAAGTGGAGAGAAGGAAGCGTGTGGGGGTGGAGGCAGCAGACACGAAAAAGAAAAACTGGGAGCTGATGAGGCCCAAACATCCAACTAATTGCCTAACCTTCAGTTTACCTTTTCCATTACATAAGACATCTAAGAGCTATAATATTCATGTGAAAAACAGTTTTTCAGTATGGTGGTGAAAGAGAGTTCATAGCACACCCTTCAAATTTTTTTTTTTTTTCTGTACCTACGGGAAAATGATAGCCTTCCACTTTGCCCTTCACTCTCAATAGCGCCTTAGCTGGATGTTCTTGGGTTTCTTCCTACTGGTCCTTGGCAGCCATTTATTAAGATGGCCGTGCGCAACCCCAGGAGCTGCAGGCCTCTGCTCTGCCCAGAGGAAAGCACAGTGAAGACAGAGATGCATTCTGAGAAATTTCCTTATGAAACATCAGGGGCAAAAGGGGCTTTGAAAATGCAAATGATTATCATTAGAAAGTAATATGCAACTACCGAAGAAACATTTGAAAGAATAATGTGGTCTAGCAAAACAATCCCGAAATCTGCATTCAATCACTACTGTCCCAAAATGCTTGCAGTGGTCCTTTGTATTGTTGGGAGCCAAATGCTTTCTGGAATTCATGAAGCCAGTTGTACCAAGTGGCAAATTACCAACAGAATATTGTTGAAAAAACAACCAGCCTTAGAGTGGAACTTTCCAGTAAAGGGGAGACTCTTCAACTATAATGGCCAAGGTACTGAGAGTGACAAGAATATTGATAGGCATGCCTGTAACTGCTCACAGATGAGTTTTTTGGATTAGTTTGTTTTAGTCTACACCGTGTGGAACTGGACATCATGTCCACCAAATAGCTTATATATAAGGATAATTAAAATTCAGTATATAAAATTTTGAAAATTATATGGGATAGAGCTATATTTAGGAGATTGGACAGGAAGAATACATACCATGAACTTTTGGAACTGACTTAATTTTGATTCTAGGCCGATTTAATAAGGCTCTTCACTGCAGTGGTATCAAAATGCTACTAACCTTTTTCTCGTAGAAAACAAGACACATATTCTTTAGAGATCATAGTTTTCACCATTCATCTTTGGTTCGGAGCCTTAGGGAGCAAGGCTCTTGGGCTCTAATCTTCCAAAAGA
Source organism: Phacochoerus africanus (assembly GCF_016906955.1). NCBI lineage: Eukaryota > Metazoa > Chordata > Mammalia > Artiodactyla > Suidae > Phacochoerus > Phacochoerus africanus. Next base: position 83,833,971 of record NC_062554.1, on the reverse strand, counting down.
GAGCTCTAGCCCTGGCTATGATTAACTTTCAGACAAACCATCTCCCTTCGCCCTTCACAGTCCACACCTGGCATCCATGAGAAAAGCAGCCTCCTCGGGACATAGACTGGCAGTCACGAGGCAGAAGCCCTGCTGTCTTTCATGAAAGAACTACTTATCCCAGAGCAATATATCATCTATAGCCAAAGTGTGTGGTTTAGGAGATGTCAAGCATACTCAGAAATCCTAGGCCTCATTCATTTGCCCACCAGAAACAGAAATATATTCATAAGAAGTCTTTTCAACAAAATACCATAAAGTTAGAAAGGAGTTGAGGCCCAGTGTGTTTACTGCCAAAAAAATAGACAAGCAAACTGAAAGACCTTAGGTTTTCTCATTTAAAGCCTTTTAGTTTATTTTTCTGAAAGGGACTGATAAAATTTGTTAAAATCAATATTCAACCGAAGTATGCATTGAATCTTAACAGTCAATATTCTGGAGAAGGTTTAAGAGAATATTTTTATGTTCTAGAAAAGGTTTAAGAGAATAGTTTTTAAATTTGTATCATTAATGCCAGTATCACACAATAAAACAGTTTATTTGTAGCTCTCCTGATTCTTTTTAAAAAATAACCTTTCTTTTCTTTTTCTCTAATCCCTCCCTCCCTCTTTTCCTTCTTTCCTTCTTTCCTTCCTCACTCCCTCCCTTCTTTCCTTTCTGCCTTCCTTCCTTTCTTTCTTTGCTTTTCTCCAAAGAGAAAAGAACTTTTATTCATTTTAAAGCTCTAGAAATTTGAATTCAAATGAGCATTCTGGTATTTGTGATACAGATTAAATGTAGGATAATTGTCAAAATACTCAGATTTGTAGATATGGGAAGATTAAATTAAGGGCTATTTCCCCAGGAGGTATTGCTTTTTAACAGTGTTTTTAAGCAATTTATTAAATATGCTATTTTCTGTCTCATTAAAATATGTTTAACAATAACAATCACATTTTAGAAAACTGTACTTGAAAAGGGGCATGTATCTAATTTTACATATTTAGTAAACTGAAAAAAATCCATAAATTGTTGTTGCACCTCTTGTGGCATTGAAGAATGTTGACTTTAACCGAGTTTTTACTTGAATATAATTCAGTGATGTTAAAGGCCTGATTCACTCTAATCTAACTGCGGTTTGGCTGCCAAATATGTCATAGATACTAACAGGTTATCAATTTCTTGCCTTATGCGTTAACTCCTTGGACCTTCACATCGACACTATTAAGTAGTCATTATGTCCATTTTATAGCTGAGAAAACTGAGCCTTTAAAAAAGTAAGCAACTTGCTAAAAGTCATACAGTAGTGAAACAGAAGGAGAACCAGGAGCTTTTGAATCTAGAATCTGGTATATTACCTCATCTCTCACTGAACTAAAATCCACGAACAAAATCTAGACAAATAAATGTGGTTAATCCTGGTTTTTATTCGAGGATACTTTTTCATCTAAAGCATGAAGTTAACATTTCACATGTTTGAAATAGAAACATCAGAATATCATGAGAGGTAATAAAAAATGAGCATTTGCAAACTTCCAACACTCAATTCCTTGTTCCTTTTCACCCTGCTGAATAGATTGGTACCATGGGATCCATTTACTTGGGTCTTCTTCCAACTGTGTGGGTTTTGGATGCGAGAAATTTTATTTTCTCTGAAGTCAGGAAGGAGAAAGGAAAATATAGAAAGAGGATGAATTAGGCATATAAAGGCAGAACCCTTCCGATTGCTAATATATGCCATCATGATAAATAATAAAAAAGCATATGTGAACCAAAGAAATACATTCTCCAATTTGCTTTACTAATTTTTATTGTAGGAAAATACACGTAACATAAAACTTATTATTTGGACCACTTTTAATGTACACTTCAGTGGCATTAAGTACATTCACAATGTTATGCAACTATCACCACCATCCACCTCCAGAACTTTTCATCATCCAAAAATGAAACACTGACTCTCCCTTTCTCCTTCCTCCAGGCTCTGGAAACCACCTTATCTTCTGTTTCTATGATTTTGAGTACTATATGTCCTCAAAAAGTAGACACATACATATTTGTCCTTATGTGACAGGCTTATTACATTTAGCATGTTTTCAAGATTCATCCATGTTGTATCATCTGTCAGAACTTACCTTTTTATGGCTGAGTGCTTCATTATATGCATATACCACATTTTGTTTATCCTTTCATTTATTAATGGATACTTGGGTTGCTTCCACCTTTGGGCTATTGTGAAAATGCTACTATAAACATGGGTGTAAGATGTGTCTTTTTTTATCTATAACTCTAATTATAAGTTTTATCTCCAACACCCTCAGAAGCTTTGGAAATTCCTGAGTTCTACATCATTCACTGTTAACAAAGTAAAAAAAAAATTTCTTGTTTACTCTCTCAGGAGCTGCCTGTACTAAAACTAAATTTAAAAAAACAAAATAAATCACCACCCTCAACACACAGGTATCCAAAACTCCTATAATTTTATGTTATAATGAATAGCAAAATTAAAGAAAAAACAAGGGAGGATTTCAATTTCAGATGAACTATTAAACCTACAAGTCTATCTTTTCTCCCTCCTAAAAATCTATTCCTTTAGAAGTAATGGAATAAAAAATATGTTTCTATAGACAAAGAAGGGAATAGGAGGGGAGGAATTAGAAAGAGCTCTGGAAAGGTGAGAGCCAGTTTATGGGGTGGGTAGTGGCTGGTAGAGTATTCTGGTCTAGTGTCCAGTGGGGAATATGAACACAGGGGGTTCTATCTAAGGAAAAAGGAGACCTGTCCCTGAAGAATCTCATCAGATAAAAATTAATAGGAATGCAATATGGGAATTCAAATAAGAATCCATTAACACTTCATGTGGAAGACTTCTCCGCATTTGGCATGAAATGACAAATGGGTGATTCTGCCCCAGGAAAATAAAATGAGAATTTTTCTCTAGTTAGCTTTGCAAAATTGTGGAGTTGGCATCCCAGAACACAGCCTGCTTCATATTGGCCTTTAATGGTTCCAAAACTTAACACAAGTCTCCTTGACTGTTTACCTGCAACCTAAGTAGGAGAGGCAAGAATCTCTCCTTGTGTGCAAAGTACATACAGTCCTTTTTACTGGAGCCTCTTTCCCATCAAGAAACACTAGATCGAGGGGATTTATTATTAGAATACCACTAAGATGTATGGTACAATATCACTATGGGTATTGAACAGAATGTATTTCTCTTTAACTTTAGAATTATAAAACTTTCAGAAAACAAGTATGAGGAGGCAATAAAGAAAAGTGCAGATGTTGATGGAAGCTCACATGGCTTCCATTTTACTGAAAGAGGGGTCAAAAGATGCTATTATAGGAGTTCCTGTTGTGGCTCTGTGGTATAAAGCCAACTAGTATCCATGAGGATGTGGGTTTGATCCTTGGCATCACTCAGTGGGTTAAGGATCTGGCATTGCTATGAACCGTGGTATAGGTCGCAGACATGGCTTGGGTCTCACGTTGCTGTGGCTGTGGTGTAGGCCGGCAGCTGTAGCTCCAATTAGACCCCTATCCTGGGAACTTTCATATGCCGTGACTGCAGACCTAAAAAGCAAAAAGATGCTGTTTATAGAAAGTGAATTAAAATGGAGATTTTAGAAAGTTTTCTAAAGTAAAAGGGGAAGAGAGTTTTAGCAGGTAATTGTGAGCCAGTTATTTTCTTATTATAAGAGAAATTAATAACATATACATTTTGTGAATCAAAAAAAAAGTGTTATAAAAGTAAATTTAAATATCAAGGTAAACACCAGTGGAATTGAAACCAGAAAATAGTAAGAAGATTTTCTTCTGATGGAACAGAAGCTTTCATGGGCTGAGAGGACACCATATATTTTTATTATTTTGCATTATTATATAATCCTTGTGATCTTTGATTTTTTTAAAAAATCAATGTGAAATTTTTATAAAAATAAAAGCACATAATTTAAAGGAAAGTAAAGGCTAGAGGGAAGAGTTTGCGCAAGCTACAAGAAACACCTTCTATTATTATTAACTCCAATATTAACTTTTATTTATTTGTGGCATGTTTCAAATGCATAGACCTCATCTCATTAAAAGCAACGTCATCTTGCCTTTTAGTCTCTAGCATTTTGGAAAGAGCAGGTGGCATGAGATTCTTTTTCATTTTTCTCTTGTTAAACTAAGTAGAAAGGTATAAAAAAATATATTTAAATTAGTGTAATGCAGTGAAAAAAAAATGGCAGACAGGACCTGAATTTTGTTTGCCATTCCTCCCAATGAGACATGACTTTATGCAGCTGTCATGGCTCCTTCTGCTCCTCTTGACTGTCATAGTTGAGACTTTCCTTGTCATGAAACAATGGTGCCACCATATACAAAGAGTAGCAGAGTCATGTGTGGTATCTTGGAATTTCAGAGTAAAATTCCTTCCCATTTTAGGCAAAATTCTCACTTCTCAATTCTCTCTAGCTATTTTGTTGATGAATTAACAACATTAACAAAGGCATACCATGCATCTTTATTTTTATCCACTTAAAAATTTTAAATAACTTTAAATAATTTAATAATAGATTTATAGAAAAGTACAAATGTTTCCCTAAGAATACACACACACATGTATTTTACAATGAATTAATTTGAAAACTCTGCTAATATTTATTCTAAAGATGATGTTTTGTTTGGGGGAAATTAAAGTTCTATGATAGTGAAAACAGTATGGAGATAAAGACTAGTCATGATAATATTTTTTTAAATACACTGTGCATTTCAAAGATTAAAATGCAATGTGTGAAGTTCTCTTGTGACACAACGGGTTAAGCATCCAGCAACATCACTACAGTGGTTTGGGCCAATGCTGTGTCTAGGTTCAATCCCTGGCCCAGAAACTTCTACACGCTGTGGGTGCAGCCAAAAAAAAGAGAAAAAAAATGCCACTGGAAACTAGGTAAACTCCTTACTTAAACAAAAAATCATTTGTGAATTAACAGTTGGAAATGGAAACTAACAAGGAGAAATTAGATCTTATACTGAGAAAAGATAGAATAAAAGAACAGCCAAGAAAGAAAGGGAATAGAGATTACTTGAGATACTCAGATGTTGCCTTACTATTTTCTTCCTCTTTAAGTACGATAATTCCTAACTACACTAACTGCATGAATTCCTACCCACTCCCAAAATAATAACCATTGTGTGTTTTAAAACTATTGTTCCCTGCTCCCCAAAGGAAAAGAAAGCTACAGTCCCTTATCGGATTTCTTAGACCAGCTCTAGCAATTCTGTGTACATGAAACTGGAAAGAAGGGGGAGGAATATTATCCTTTGTACTATAAGACAATGATATTAAATGACTAGACTAGTTCTTTTCTTTTTTGATACTGACATCTATTGGAAAACAGGAGAATGTGTGCATGTTTGTTTTTTGGAAAAAAAAACTGATTTAAAAGCCCAATTTAAGCTAAAAATTAAGAATGTAAAATAAATTAACCACTTTAATGATGCCATTTTCTAATTGCTGAAAACACATTTACATGAGTTTGCAATATTATAAACCTTTTTTAAAAGCCAGTAGTCCTTATTGCAAATATAATTGCATCTTCTTTAAAATTCACGAACTTTAGGTAAGGTGTTCATCATTTGAACGAAGAAGCTAACATTACGTAGTAAAAAAAAAAACAAAGTTTAAGTTCAAGAGCACTCTATCAGACTCTAAAGAAAAGATTTTTCATTCTATCAAGATTCAATAGGAGTTCCCGTCGTGGTGCAGTGGTTAACGAATCCAACTAGGAACCATGAGGTTGCGGGTTCCATCCCTGGCCTTGCTCAGTGGGTTAAGGATCCGGCATTGCCGTGAGCTGTGGTGTATAGGTTGCAGACGCGGCTCGGATCCCGAGTTGCAGTGGCTCTGGTGTAGGCGGGTGGCTACAACTCCTATTTGACCCCTAGCCTGGGAATCTCCACATGCCGTGGGAGCGGCCCAAGAAATGGCAAAAAGACAAAAAAGACAAAAAAAAAGAGCGAATCAATAACACAAAGATAAGGAAGTTTTTTGAAATAATTTAATAGATTCAATATGTGAATGTCCTTTTAAAAATATTTGGAGAATATTTTAGCTAGGTTTTGCCAAATCTATTTGTTACTTGAGCAAAAATATGTGCGCCCAATACAACATGTATGTAGCTATGTGACTACCACTCAAACCTCTCTTCAATTAAGTATATCTGGACATACTAGGTCTATGAATGGCATTTGTGTCTAAAGGAACTCACAAAGATCTCCATGGAAATAGAGAACACACAGCTCTGAAGTCTGACCTCTGTTTGGTAAGACAACCTAAAATATACACACTTTCTCTACATTCAGCTGGGTTGCTACATTCAGCTGGGTTACGCCATCATTTTTCTTTGAATTTTTACCAATATAAGAAAGTCAAGCATGGGATGGAGAAAAGTACTGTTCTTAAAATTTAACTTCTCTCTTTTTTGATTAAAATTTAAACATTAAAATTACACAAGTGATACATGTAAAATGCAAATAGTATATAGAATATAATAAATGATCATTCTTTTTCTGCCCTTCTCTAATACCACTCTCCTCCTCCCAGGAAAAATACTGTTAACTTCATTTGTCTAGGCTACATGTATTTACATGTATATGGGTGTGTATATACAAAAGGTATGACGTGTGTATCTATTTATTTATACACATATGCATTTATGTATTGTGCGGTAAATATGAATTCTAGAAATTGAAGAAATTCATAAATGTATTGAAAAAAAGTCTAAAAAGAAACAACAATCCCCCGGATGCTACTGTTTTAGAACACTGGTCCTCCCTCAATTTTTGACAAACACCATTTCAGACTTTTTGTATCTCTAAACACAGATATAAATAAGAAAGGTAAAATGTGATTATACTTTCCATATTTGGGTTTTTTTTTTTATGGCCTCACCCATGAGGTATGGAAGTTCCTAGGCCAGGAACTGAATCCAAGCCTCAGCTGTGGCAGCACTGGATCCTTAACTGCTACCAAGCTGCAGAAGTCAGAACCTTCTGCACCACAGTGGGAGCTCCCTCTTCATGTTATTTTAAAATTTAAAATGTGTCAGAGGTTCCTGTTGTAGCTCAGTGGTTAATGAATCTGACTAGGTTGAGGGTTTGATCCCTGGCCTTGCTCAGTGGGTTAAGGATCTGGCCTTGCAGTGAGCTGTCGTGTAGGTTGCAGATGTGGATTGGATCCCATGTTGCTGTGTCTGTGGTGTATGCTGGCAGCTATAGCTTCAGCTAGACCCCTAGCCTGGGAACCTCCATATGCCATGGGTGTGGCCCTAGAAAAGACCAAAAAAAAAAAAAAAAAAAATGCGGAGTTCCCGTCGTGGCACAGTGGTTAACGAATCTGACTAGGAACCATGAGATTGTGGGTTCGATTCCTGCCCTTGCTCAGTGGGTTAACGATCCGGTGTTGCCGTGAGCTGTGGTGTGGGTTGCAGACGCGGCTGGGATCCCGCGTTGCTGTGGTTCTGGCGTAGGCAGGCAGCTACAGCTCCGATTCGACCCCTAGCCTGGGAACCTCCATATGCCGCGGGAGCGGCCCAAGAAATGGCAAAAAGACAAAAAAAAAAAAAAAATGGTGTCAAAGTTAGCATAACATTTACAAAATTAAAAGAAATAGAAATAAGCCAAAGAAATTACTGAGCTTTAAATCAATGTTTCTTTACGCTGAAAGATATTAATTCCTGAAGGAAAATCCCACTAATCTTAAGTGGAAAAAAAAATGAGATAATATTAAGGAAATATGAATAAAAACATTTTACATTTCCAGATTTCTACATCTACTGACTCTTTGTTGGACAAATTAAGTAACTTTGCAAACTTAAACTCCCAACTTTTTATTTCATTCTTTATCCAGTTTTCTTATGGCCATATTTGTTTCACATGTTCATGGTTCTATAATCATAAGTACTACAATTTAGTAGTTTTATGTTTATTTTATATTTCATTTATACATTTTAATTATGTTATACTCACATTCCTTTGCCCATTCAAGTCATAGTTTCATTTTGAATCTTGCAATAATAGTCAATGGGCCAGATATATAGCTTAATTTTAATCTGTGTTCTAGGGGATAGATCTTCTTCATATTCATTCAGCCTATAAGAAATAAATAAGACTTTACAAATATTTAGAGTCTATACTATATAAAAATCCAAGAGATGAAAAATTTATTTCATAATAATAGATGACATTTTCTCCCTTTTATAAAATAAGATATGCCATGATGTTTCTTTGTTTTTCACTTTTGTTTTTGTTTGTAAAAAAATCTATACAGGGGTATCCTGTCAAGGAGTTCCTTTGCATGCATTTGACCTTTCTGCAGTGATATAAGGATTTTAGTCAACAGAATTTGAAAAATAAAATTCAGTAAAAAAAAATACATAGAAGAAGCTATAAAGAAATATTTTATCTCTTAAGCAGATATAATGGGATGTAATCATTTCAGAAGTCATTATCTTTGAGGTTTTCTTCTCACCTAAGTTTTTGTGTCTATCAATTGTGCTTGTCAGAGGTTTTAAATATTAAACCTTTACTGAGTGGAGTTTGTATTTTAATACAAAGCAGGGGAAGGCATCAGAGCACCACCATCTTCCCCAGCACCTGACTAGTTTGTTGCTTTCCACCCATTTTTGGATTCTGGATAAGCATCATTCTTCTCTCCAACTTGTGGAGGCACTAACAAGCTTTGCTGGCTGAACCCTCCAAGTCCATCTCCACAATACTAGGACAGGAGTTTGGGGAACTCTCTTGCCTCTACTCTACTGCAACGTTAAAAGAGTTACAGCCACCAATAAAAGTCTTTAGGATTGTAGCCTGTCAGCAAAGGCTACAATGAAGCTCCGTTGTAGCCTCCAACAAAGTCAAAGTCAGGTTTTCTTTAAGTCCTGATGTTTTAGTCAGTCCAGGCATGATGAATGAATCTCCTTCACCTTGCTGAGAATTATGAAATGGTTTCTGCAAACCCACTTGTGGTCCTCTCTGTGGGACTAGAAGTAAACCAGTAAGTACTGTCTTCAGCCTGAGCCCTGAAATGGCTCTGGGAGAAAGATGAATTGGAATGATTTAACTCATTACTCCATCCATCATTTATTGGAGTCTTTGAGGAATATCCACTATAGACAGCTGCCTACCTCCTTCTAAGATGCTGGCAGTCCTGTGTCCAAAGGGTAGCCATGGACTATTCTGTCCTTCTTATTCCTGAGTCTGAGATACACTCAGAGTTATAATGAAAACTATCCTTGAATTTAGGATTTCTTGACTACAAACAATTAACTACCAAATTTATTCTGTACCTCCAAATCTTGCTGTGATGATGCATAGAACTTTCTGCAAAGTCTTTGTGTGGGAACAGAAAGGAAGAGCACTTTTCTTGTTTTTGAGATGTAGTTGAGATGTAGTTACGAATTTGAGATTATCCCAGGCTGTCAATACTTGTTTCATAATTAGCCCCTAGGTGCTGGGTTATAGAGATGGTCACTTAGATATCTAGGTATGCTCCAACTCTGAGACAGTCCATCTCTTCACGATTTCTAATACTCTTTAAACTCAGCTCACATCTGTGGATGACGCTTCCCAGGAATTTCTCAGATTTCTTAATATTAATTGTAGTATTTATAATAGTTAAAAGGAAGATACTTTAAATGTTAATAAGGAAGTGATAAATTATTATACACATATAGTGGAATACTAGGCAGCTAAATAAATCATGATGTGACTCATTTCGTTATTTATACAAAAAGACATAAAAAAATTGCTTTGTGAAAGAAAGTGCTAGTTAAATACATCACATATCAGTGAAGGGGAGTATAGGCAAGTCTACCCCTTGCTGACAAATTTCAAATAATAAATGTGGAGACTCACTCGTCAAGATGAACTTAATTCCCTGCAACTGAAGTATACAGGCTGCACATAGTGACTTCCTTCCACAGAGTACAATATAGAAGGGGGGGAGTATATACTTTATACTGACAAACATTACTTCAGCAGGTGATCAAGGTCAACATCAAGAGTGATAATTCAAGGAATTCCCATTGTGGCTCAGCAGGTTACAAACCTGACTAGTATGCATGAGGATGTGGGTTTGATCCCTGGTCTCTCTCCGTGAGTTAAGGATCTGGCATTGCCGTAGGCTGTGGTGTAGGTCCCAGACACAGCTCGGATCTGGCATTGCTGTGGCTGTGGCATAGGATGGCAGCTGCAGCTCTGATTCAACCCTTAGCCTGGGAACTTCCATATGCCACAGGTGGAGCCCTAAAATCAAACAAAAAACAAGAGATAAGTCATGTTGATTCTGTATACTTCTGATACGATGGGATGAAAATGGCATTTTACTTCTGTGGTCTTCCTACCAAAGACCATAGTCCCAATCTAACTATGACAAAAAAATACCAGTCAAACCAGATATAGTGACATTCTGAAAAATACCTGACCAGTACTCTTTAAAACCATCAAGATCATCAAGATCAAGGAAAGTCTCAACTATGACAGCCAAGAGGAGCAGGAGCCATGACAACTGCATAGAGTCATGCGTGGTATCTTGGAAGGAATTCTGGAACAGAAAAAGGACGTTAGGTAAGAACTCAAGAAATACAAATTCATTATGGACTTTAGTTAATAATAATATACCAAAATTGGTTTATTAATTGTGTTAAAGATAGGATATTATTGTAATAAACTGTGTTTGAGGTTTATGGGAAGACTCTGTACTTTTCTATAAATCTAAAATTAATTAAAATTTTAAGTGGCTAAAAATAAACATGCATGGTATATCTTTGTTAATGTAAAATACATGTGTGTATGTGTATACGTGGGGAAACATCTGAAATGACGTGATAATATGCTAACCTTGGTTGTCTCTTAATAGTGGGCTTTTTTTTAATCTTTTTTCTTCATTAATAATTTGTTATACAATGAAAAAAATAAGCAAATGTAAAATCAGTCTGTCTCCTTTTAAGTAACTCTTTATAGGCATAAGCTACAGAAATCTTCCACAACACAGAAATACATTTTCTCACAAAAACAAGATATCCAGAGGTAAGGGAGGTTCTCCTTATGTGTGACTCAGAGCTTTGGAAACAGTTCACTGTCTCATTTCAGCTCTGTGACCTCAGCATGCCAGCTTTGTCCTTGAGTATGCTTCCTTCATGGCCACAAGATAGGTGGCAGCATTAATTACATGGCAATATGCTTTCCTGTTCATATCCAGTGAAGAAGGAAGCCAACACCTCCTCCAACTTTAGAAAAAGATTTGAGTCAACTCAGGTCACTGTGCTCATCCCTAACCAGTAACATTTACCATCATGTATTGCAAGTGCTCACTGGCCTTAAGCCAAGTCTCCTGAACAAGTTACCATTGGAGAAGTTGGAAATGATGCATTAATTCTAATCAGGATCCCTTGATAAGCAGGCTGGCTAGGAAGGACTAAAACCAGGAACTCCTGATGGCAAGTTTAAGTCTGCACCTGCCCAAGTTATACCGCCTACAGAGTGGCTCAGAGAAGTAGCAATAATTGATACTAATAACTACCTACCTGTAATTTAGGACTTTCAATAGCTTAGTTCTGTCCAATTGAGAAATATGAACAAATGGTGTGATCCACAAATCTGGTATGTTTACGTCCATTAGAAGGAGTAAGATGATGTGGAACAAGTACAACTTTGACAGATTGTTCTTAGCAGAAAAGGAAAGAAACATCACAGGTGGGTTAAAAAAAAAAAAGTTCCCACCTTAACACATTGAACTTACTTTTTAACCTGGTACAGGGATCAGCGAAAGATGGCAGCCTATGGGCTGCTGCCTGCTTTTGGGGGGGATTTTTTTGTTTGTTTTTTAATGGCATTTATTTTTTATTGAAGTATAGTTGATTTACATTGTTAATTTCTGCTGTATAGCAAAGTGCTTCAGTTAAATATATATATGTATACACATTCTTTTTTATATTCTTTTTCATTATGATTTATCTCAGGATTTTGAATATAGTTCCCTGTGCAATTTAGTAGGATCTTCTTTATCCATCCTATATACAATAGTCTGCAGTTTGCTTCTGCTAATCCTAAATCCCAATCCTTCCCTCCTCCAAACCCTCCCCCCCCTTGCAAAAGACAAGTATGTTCTCTATATCTGTGAGTCTGTTTCTCTTTCATAGATAAGTTCATTTGTGTCATGTTATATTTCAGATTCCAAAAAAATGATACCTGACTTACTTCTCTTAGTATGATCACTTATAATCCTATTGCTTCAAATGGCATTATTTTGTTCTTTTTATGGCTAAGTAATACTCCATTGTGTGTGTATATATATATATATATATATATATATATATATATATACACGTATATATATATACACACGTGTATATATATATATATACACGTCTTGGCTGTTGTGAATACTTCTGCTATGAACATAGGGGTGCCTGTATCTTTTTGAATTATAGTTTTTTCTGTATATATGCCCAGTACTGGGATTGCTGGACCATATGGTAATTCAATTTTTAGTTTTTTGAGGAAGCTCCATAATGTTTTCCATAGCTGCTACACCAATTTACATTCCAAAGAACAGTGTAAAAGGGTTCCCTTTTCTCTACACCCTCTCCAGCATTTGTTATTTGTAGAATTTTTAAAATGATTTTTATTTTTTTCCATTATAGCTGGTTTAGAGTGTTCTGCCAATTTTCTACTATAGAGCAAGGTGGCCCAGTCACACACACACACACACACACACACGCACACGCACACGCACACGCACACGCACACGCACACGCACACGCACACACACACACACACACACATTCCTTTTTCTCACATTGTCATGCTCCATCTCAAGTGACTAGATATAGTTCCCAGTGCTATACAGCAGATCTCATTGCTTATCCATTCCAAAGGCAATAGTTTGCATCTATTAACCCCAAATTTCCAATCCATCCCACTCCCTTTCCCTTCCCCTTGGCAACCACAAGTCTATTCACCAAGTCCATGATTTTCTTTTCTGTGGAAAGGTTCATTTGTGTCATATAATATATTCCAGATATAAGTGATATCATATGATATTTGTCTTTCTCTTTCTGATTTACTTCACTTAGTATGAGAGTCTCTAGTTCCATCCATGTTGCTGCAAATGGCATTATTTTGTTCTTTTTTATGGCTGGGTATAGACTTTTTCATGATGGCCATTCTGACTGATGGGAGGTAGTACTCAATGTAGTCTTGATTTGCATTTCTCAAAATAATTAGTGATGTTGAGCATCTTTTCATGTGATTATTGGACATCTGTATGTTTTCACTGGAGAAATGTATATTTAGGTCTTTTGCCCATTTTTTCAGTTGGGTGGTTTGTTTTTTGTTATTGAGTTGTATGAGTTGTTTGTATATTTTGGCAATTAATCCCTTGTTGGTCACATCATTTACAAATATTTTCTCTGATTCTCTGGGTGGCCTTTTTTTGTTTGTTTATGGTTTCCTTCACTGTGCAAAAGCTTTTAAATTTGATTAAGTCCTATTTCTTTCTTTTGCTTTTGTATCTATTGCCTTGGGAGACTGACATAAGAAAATATTGGTACAACTTATCTCAGGGAATGTTTTGCCTGTGTTTTCTTCTAGTTTTATGGTGTTGTGTCTTAGGTTTAAATCTTTAAGTCACTTAGAGTATTTTTGTGCATGGTGTGAGGGTGTGTCCTAGTTTCATTGATTCACATGCAGTTGCCTAGGTTTCCCAGCACCACTTGATAAAGAGAATTTTTCCAATTTATATTTTTGCCTCCTTTGTTGAAGATTAATTGATCTTAGGTGTCTGGGTTTACTTCTGGGCTCTATTCTGTTCTATCGAACTGTATGTCTGTTTTTGTACCTGTACCACACTGTCTTTATTACTGTAGCTTTGTAACATTGTTTGAAGTCTGTGAGAGCTATGACTCCTGTTTTGTTCTTTTTCCTCAGGATTGCTTTAGGAATTCTGGGTCTCTTATGATTCCATATAAATTTTAGTATTATTTGTTCTAGTTCTGTGAAAGCTGTCATGGGTAATTTGATAGGGATTTCATTAAATCCGTAGATTGCTTTGGGTAGTATAGCCATTTTAACAATATTACTTCTAATCCAGGAGCATGGAATATTTTCCCATTTCTTGTATCCTCTTTAATTTCCTTCATTAGGGATTTATAGTTTTCCTGCTGCCTGTTTTTTACATCACCTGGGAGATAAGAATGTGCTTCAGGATTTTAAATGGTTAAAATTTTTTTTTAAAGAATACTTTTTGTAACACATGAACATTAAGTGGAATTCAGTTTTCAGAGTCCATAAATAAAGTTTCACCAGCCACAGACACACTCGTCTGTTTACATATTGCCTATGGCTCCTTTTGCACTGCATGTTGGAAGAACTGAGTAGTTGTGACAAAGACCATCTGGCCTGCAAAGCTAAAAATATATACTGTCAGGCCTTTGCAGGAAACTTTTGCTGGCCCTGACCTTGAGAGGTGGGCTTTGCTTCCTCCCTCAGTGGAGGACATAGCAGTCTCTCTGGCCAGAAGGTACCCACCTTCCTTCATGAGGCACCTCCCAGTACCAACCTCTGCTTCCCTTGTTATCCTCCTGAGGATAACAGGCAAAAGGATTTTGCCCCTAGAACAACACTCCCAGAAGGCTCTGAACTAGGTCAGAACAGTACATTAATCAATCCAACTCCGAAGCTGGAAATTATCTTTTTCCATTGTGCAGTCCAATTACTTCCAAATGTGTTATTGCATATAGCCTATCAGGAATTTCTAAAAATTGTGACATTAAAGACATAGCTACCCTCTTGCAACATTTTGAAGTTTGCCATTCCCAGTTACTGGGTTTATTTTAAGTGCCTTTCTTTCCCATCCAATATATTTAAAGCACCTAATTCTCCTGTTCATTTTGAGTCATGTTTCTGACACCCTCTAACTGAATTGAGTGTGGGCTCCATCTAGTGACTGAGCGTGGATACTCCCTTGTGAGTACTTTCAATCCTGTGTTTTAGGAACTGTTTCTACTGACTCTTGCTGTGAAACTGCTTGGGCTTAAAAATAGCCTGCCTCCCTGGGAAAGAGTCTTCCTCTTATGTAATTAACTGATGAGGAGCCAAATGGAGGCCACCTGGTGAGGATGATATAATCAATGCTGTGGATAAACTCGTCCTTCATAATTCCCTTCTTGGCTCTTGCAATATTGATGTCTCCAGCAGCACATACTGGACCAGGTAATGTCCTAACAATTTTATGCCTAGGACCCCATAAATGCTTTGCAGTTTAAAAACAGAAAATGTTGATCCAACCATCCAGATATAAAAGGGCTGTAAGCACTCCCTTCATTTTTTTTTCTTTGCTTTTCTTTAATCCTTACTTAATTTCACCTGCTTACAAAGTTCTCCAAGACTTCCCAGAATATGTGATTTTCTCCTTTCCCTGCAGTAGGTATAATACAAAGTTTAAAGTAAAGTCAAATGAGCATATGTACCCTGAGGCTGCCAATGCTAGCTAACGACCTGTGCTTTTACTGAGGCCAATGAACTTGGCATTGCTTGCTACACCCCGTGCAAATAGATTGCAGTGGACGTTTACATACCTTTCAAAGGTATATTTGCTGAGATGGTTTGGCCCCTGTACCAATGCTAGGACCTGCTTTGGCCCAGTGTACTTGCTCAATTTCTATAGAGCCAGACAGTTACCTATGGACAAGATCACTTTATACTGCTATAAATGATGATGTCCACCTTATATTTATCAAGGTTTAGAACTGCTCCTCTAGAACACAACATTTAAAGGTCAATTACACTTCCATTTCCAAAACATCTCCCCAAACTCTAGGATTTTAAATGTCTGTTGGGAGTGGGATGGATTGGGAGTCTGGGGTTGGTGTATGCAGACCATTGGGTAAGAGTGGATAAGCAATAAGATCCTGCTGTATAGCACAGGGATTATATCTAGTCACTTGTGATGGAACATAACCAGAGGATAATGTGAGAAAAAGAATATATATATATATATTACATATATAATATATACACATTTATATACAAATATATATAATATATATTAATGTAAATATATATACATACACATATATATTTGTGACTGCGTCACTTTGCTGTACAGTAGAAAATTGATAAAACACTGGAAACCGACTATAACGGAAAAAATAAAAATCATAAATAAGAAAATAAAATAAATGCCTGTTGTCACAGTCAAAAGTTACACAGGCTCGTGATGCCTCAGCACATGTAATGGATGGTAGATTTAAATGCCTTGTTGTGTTGGACTTGAAGAAGCTTCTGAAGTGGTTGCAAAGCTCTCAGAACAGTGATCATAGCCAAGCATCTTCAGGTTGATGTGAACTTTCTCAGCCTGACCTGAGAACCTAGTGAATGGCTGAAATGTGTTATAACTGCTTTTAAAAAATGCTCTTTGGTTTTTTAATTTCCTTTCCTTTTTAAGTGTTTGGAAATTGAAATGGTTTCTGAATACAGCATTTTTAAAGCACATAGTCTGCTTTTAATTGTGTTATTCAACAATGAGCAGTGAAGGAGTTCCTGTCATGGCTCAGTAGAAACAAATCTGACTAGTATCCAGGTATCGATCCCTGGCCTTGCTCAGTGGGTTAAGGATCTGGCATTGCCATGAGCTGTGGGGTAGGTCACAGATACAGCTGAGATCTGGCATTGCTGTGGCTGTGGCATAGGCCAGTGGCTATGGCTCTGATTTGACTTCTAGCCTGGGAATCTTCATGTGCCACAGGTGGGGCCGTAAACAC
The DNA here is from genome assembly GCF_016906955.1 of Phacochoerus africanus. Classification (NCBI taxonomy): domain Eukaryota; kingdom Metazoa; phylum Chordata; class Mammalia; order Artiodactyla; family Suidae; genus Phacochoerus; species Phacochoerus africanus. The sequence goes on along the minus strand of NC_062554.1, from coordinate 83,817,145 downwards.
AAAAAGAAGAAGAAGAAAAAAAAAAAGAATGAGCAGTGTGTGTAAAGTTGTGTAATGTCACCACCAAGTTTCTTTTGTCACAGTCTCCTTTTCACTTTTCCTGCAGAACATCACTTGTGATGTGCCTACTTAATGTTATCAGATAAAAAGCTCTTCCAGAAAATGCTTTTCAGTAAACAAATCTTGAGAAAATTTTTGTTTTATCAATTGTAATATATATTTCATAACTTGAAATGTTTTAAGACAATATTTTATATCATCCCTAACACGAATATAACCACAGGTTATCAATCAGTTTCTAAGTAGAGTTTTCTAACTCTCTCCACGGAATATTCCTTCATATATTTCTTTGAAGTAACTTTTAATTATGGGGGACTTTGTTTGCATCTCAATGAAACTGACTGCTACAAGTTTTCATGATTTGGTGGTGCTATTTGGAAGCACCTCTAGGTTTACAACAAATTAAGAGTACTTGTTGCAGACTTACAAAGTTCAAAATGCCAATTTAAATGATCAAAAATCTCTTAATGTGGGAAAAATTAAAGAGAACCTCTCTCCCCAATTTTCCTCTTTTTCCCTCTTCTCCTCCAGCTTGCTGCTGGACAGTTTTATTTAATGACTAAATAACTCACTATTTAATGTGAAAGTCAACTTTTCTTAAATTGATCCTGGCCCCTTCGCTCTGCCCCTGACCCCAAATCTTGCTCCCTCCAGAGACTTCTCTATCTCAATTGTTCAAAATGCCAGACCTCTAGTTGTTCAAACCAATGCTCGGATCATCTTTGATTCCTCTTTTTTGCACCCCCACATAAAATCTATCAGACTGTCCTATTGTCACTACATCTAAACTATATGATAATGTGAGCACTTATCAACTGCTTCCTTTCTACTCTGTCCAATGCATCATCCTTCTTTTTTTATTTTTTTCTTTTGCTGATGCTTTTTTTTTTTTTGTCTTTTAGGGCCACACCTGAGGCATATGGTGGTTCCCAGGCTAGGGGTCCAATCAGAGCTCTAGTTAGCATCCTACGCCATAGCCACAGCAATGCCAGATCCAAGCCATGTCTGCAAGCTACCCCACAGCTCACGGCAATGTTGGATCCTTAACCCACTGAGTGAGGCCAGGGATTGAACCTGCATCTTCATGGATGCTAGTCAGGTTCATTTCTGCTGAGCCACGATGGGAATTCCTCTCTTTTAAATTTAATTTTTAAATTTTTTATTGAGTGGGTCTTCAAATTCTATATAGTGCTTTACAATTTTCAAAATTTCCCACACAACTTCATATAATCCCATAATAACTCCTTCCCCTCTTATATTTCACCTCCTCCTTTCCCGCTCCCCACTGGTAACCACTAGTTTGTTCTCTATATCTGTGAGTCTCCTCCTTTTTTGTTATCTTCACTATTTTTTTTTTGTCATCACCCTTTCTTTTTTTTTTGGTCTTTTTTTTTTTTTTTTTAACTATTTCTTGGGCCGCTCCCACGGCACATGGAGGTTCCCAGGCTAGGGGTAGAATCGGAACTGTAGCCCCCAGCCTACCCCAGAGCCACAGCAACACAGGATCCGAGCCACATCTGCAACCTACACCACAGCTCATGGCAACGCCGGATCGTCAACCCACTGAGCAAGGGCAGGGACCGAACCCGCAACCTCATGGTTCCTAGTCGTATTCGTTAACCACTGCGCCACGACGGGAACTCATCACCCTTTCTTTACTGGATTACTATTGCAATCTTCAAACTGGTTTCCCTGCTTTGCCTCCTTTTCTTGTAAAGACTCTTTTTAATACAGCAGCTAGGGTGATTGATTCTTTTAAACACATTGAATCATGTTCCTACTCTACTCAGAATCTAAAACTAGCCTCCTATACCACTCAGAATAAAAGCCAAAGGACTCTGTGATTAGTACCCCATCCCTGTCTGACCTTATCTTCTGCTGCTGCTCCATCCACTCTGGCATCTGAGAGATGACTTGAACACACCCTGCACCCTCCTGCCTCAGGGCTCTGCATGAGTTGTTCCCTGTGCCTGGGCTGGTCTCTTCCACTTAGCATGTCTAACTCTCTACTCATTATCTTGCATCTTTGCTCAAACATCCTCTGGAGATTCCCTTTAAAGAGTGTCCTACTCTCCTCTTCTTCCCCAGCACCACCGATCCTGCTTATCTGCCTCTGAGTGTCTATTTTTTTCTATTGTATTTCTATGTTTACTTAATATGTCAATCCCACAAGAAAGTATACAAGGCCTGGAGTCTTTGTTTTATTTACTAATTTATCAAAGTATCCTAAGAATGTAAAACATAGGTGTAGAATTATTGAATGAATGAATGGATACAAAAAAAATCATCCATATGAACATATACATATATATCCACTTCTGAACACTTAAAATATGCTCAAAATCATTTTGCGTTTGGTTACAATAATTTTTTTAACTAATATCTTTCTGTGGATCATTAAAAGTCTTTTAATTTTCAACTTTATGATTTTGATAATAATGTATAGTGTAAATCTTTTTTTACTGTCCAGTTATAGCAAAATACCTTTGGCAATTTTAAAATATCCCTGTTAATCTGTGTTTTATCCATTTTAAGAAATGAAAGACTATGGCATAGTGATTGAGTAATACATAAAAAAATTACTGGAGTAAGAGGAGGAAAACTGTCCATATCTGCTACTCTTTACTTCTTGTGGATTACATAAAATCCTTGTTTTCTCTATTTATAAATGATACGCACTTTGTTTATCATCTATGTCATTTGTTTGAAAGGATTAAATATGATAACATAGGGGTGATTATTTTGAGAACTATAACTTTCTATTCAAGCTGTTGATTGAATCTACTTGGAATCTGCTTTCCAAGGCTGAAAATTTTCTAATGAAGACAAAAACAATGTCTTATTCACCTCTGCGTCCCTTGAAGCAGGAAAAGTGCCTGACTGATGGTAGCTGTATTACTAGTTATGTGATTGTGGAGGTTGATAAGTCCAACATTTGTCAGGCTAGAAACCCAGAGAAAAGTTGATGTTGCAGCTCCAAGCCTCAGGTTGTCTGCAGACAGAATTTCCTTTAACTCATAAATGTCAACCCTTTCCTTAAGGCCTTCAAAGGATTGGAAGAGACCCACCCACATTCCTATTGTCATGTCATTCAAAGTACACTGATGTAAATGCTCAATGTATCTAAAAAACACACTAATTTTTGATGAAGAGTATGACTACTGTGGCCTAGCCAAGTTGACATAAAAATTAATCATCACAGTTGATGATTAATAAATATTTTAAGCAATCATATTACATAATTATCAATAAATTTTCATTGCTGTGGAACTCTTGTTTATTTTTATAAAGAATTTATGGTCACTTATAGATTTTTTGATATATTAAATTCTACCTTTTTGAGCTTTGATATTACACATATGGGCCTTTAAGTAGTTTAGAGTTATAGACAGCTAAATGGATAGCTAGATGGATGGAAGAATGGATGGATAAATGGTAGATGGGTAGAGATACAGGTTTAACTAAGCAATATTTTTTATATTAAGCCATTAGAGATATATTTTTTATATTTTTTAATTCTTTGTATCAGAAACAAGCCTGCCAAATTTTATATCAAGGTTATACTAGGCCATGGATGGAGAGAACCAAGAATATGGCATAAGTCAAATCTCTGCTAATGAGAATTTCAGTGAGAAAGGGAGATTTCCTTCTGACCCACGTGTACATGAAAGAGAAGGGAATGTCTGTAAGTCACGTGCTAATGTTAAAATTCCTGCTTCTTTCTGTTCCCTGATCTGTCTCCTTTAAGTGGGAGGGTGCTGTGGAAATAGCCACATATGTGAGGAGACCGCTTTATCTAGCTTGGGAGTAACTGAGGGTCTCTAAGGAACCTTGGCATTTGGCTCAGCTCCATGTAGAGCACAGAGCTATGTCAATAGACTGGCCTTTGCCAAAAATGGTGGCTAAATATGTGAGCATGAAGCAGCACCTCCAGCTTTCTCTGCATGATATGCAAGAGATAAGAGTTGATGCATGTTCCGACAGAAAAATATTTAGGAGTGAAGAAGGATGAAGGAATAACACAGGTGTAGGAATCAGAAGAGGATAGATAATATGTATGACTTTTGCCACTAGGAACAAATGAATAGATACCATGGGCCTTAGCAGTGGTGCAGATATACCCCAACAGGTAAGACAGGGAGAACCATCTTTCATAGCTGTGAATCCAGGAACTAAAGCCAACTTGCAGAAGCCACATGAACTTGAGGCCTTCTTGTTCTCTGGTCACCATAAAGCAACTCAGGGCCATTTTAAGGACAAGTACCAGGTGGAAAAGAAAATCCAAAAAGGCTGAGCATTTTTCTGAAAATGACTTATTTAACCAAAGAAAACTATTTAAAATGAAAGAGTCCATGGCCCAGTGTAGTCTGTTCCAACACTCTCTCCCAATCTTCTGTAGCTTTATATGCTAAGCTCATTAGGGAAAAGACTTAGGAAAATAAATACTTTCATTGTAAAATATAGATAAGCTACTATTTTTTTTTCATATCTGAGTAGTACTAAGTACATTTTTAACTCTGCATCCCTCTTTCTCTCTCTCTGTCTCTTCTCAACTACTTTTAAATCTACAAAACATTTTCTATAACTACTATAGTATGTCACCTACCCATAACAGGTGCTGGAAAGAAAAATAATTTTCCCTCTATAATTCTAGGTTCTGGACTGAGACTTCCCATTAATAAAAGACAGATGAATGGAAGAAAAACAAATGGAAATTTAATAACATATATTCCTCCTGCATATGTGGGAGATAGCCAGAAAAAACTGAGTGAATCTCCTAAATGGTCCAAGCCATCCTTTAATACCACTTCCAGCCAAAGACAAAAATATGTTGAGGCGTGAGGAGGCAGTTTGGGGAGGTTTGTGGACACAGCTCTGTTAAAAATGGTATGGTCAAAACTCCTGTTGTGGCACAGCAGAAACGTATCTGACTAGTATCCATGAATATAAAGGTTTGATCCCTGGCCTTGCTCAGTGGGTTGGGGAGCCAGTGTTGTAGCTGTGGTATAGGCCCTCAGCTATAGCTCTGATTTGGCCCCTAGCCTGGGAACTTCCATATATCATGGGAGCAGCCCTAGAAAACAAACAAAAAAGTATGGTTGTTTTGCAGACTTAAGAACTCGCCTTCCCAGTGAAGGTTTCTAGAGATTTAGTCATCCTCTTCTTCTTTGTGCAAAGAGGAAGACATAGAATAAAGATTTATCGTATAAAATTAAATTACTCTTACAAAAGGAAAACTACACTGTTTTCAGAGCTTCTTATGTGTCTGCTGTTTCTTAAAAAATAACTAGCTCAAGCTAGTGCTTATATCAGAGACATATTTTGGGGTGGCAAATTTTGCCTCCCTTTGCAGAAAAATATCATTCTTTTTTCTAGAATGAGGTATAGAAGCTGAGGTAATTCAAAGACTTGTTTCTAGTCACAGAGTGACTCACAGCAAAGACATGATTCAAGATCAAATCCTTACTTTCTCATTTTTTTTTTTAATGCTTGGTGTGTGAAGTCACACTGTCTTCTAATGTATTTCCTGATATTCCTGGTTATTTGTGTTTTTCTGCAAAAAACAATGTCCATAAGAATTAGGAGTAAACCATTACATAAACCAGTAAATAAATCAAAATCAACTCATACTTGTGGCATCTGTATACATGTGGCTCTGGGCCCTTTACCACTTTGTGTGTATTTGCTGGGGGAGGGGTGATGTGGTGGAGGATGAAGGAGGAAGGAGAGAGGTGAGTAAAGGAGCAACTGGGGTGGGGGGGGCGGTGTTCCACGACCACACTTCACATGACTTCAAATTATTCTATCACTAGGGAAAATACAAACTCCTAGAAAATGGTCAACGCCATTGGCAAAGACTAAGTATAGAATTTAGAAAAGATTCAAATGATAACAAAAAATTCTACCATAATCAAGAGTGAGGAATGAGGGAATCCTTTAGTCTGAAAGCAACAAGTCTCTCGGGTAGCTTATGGTGTTGTATTTTCCTTTACTTCTTTTCTCTTTAAGGAGCATGATCAGGAGATCACAGGACTTCTTGCTTAATTCCTTCATATGAATATATCCATCTCTATATTGCTTGTACTGATGCTCCCAGATTCCTGCAATTAATTTCTGTCTTTTCTTCTTAATCACAAATTCTACTCACCATTTCATGTGTGTGTCAGATGAAATGGCTGTTTCCTACAAACTCTTCAAATTTGTATATTTAGAGAAGAGATATTTTCTTTTTAATGTATTATTTTTCCTTGGAAGTTAAGGAAATTGGGGCACATGTTTCACCTCTTAGGAAGCATTCTATCTTATAGCTCAGACACTTGCCAAAGAGAGTCTGAAAATCCTCAAAATCACTGTAAGCGATACAAATAGGATCACTTTGGTAAAACATTTCAGTTAATCCTCAGTTTCCTCCCTTTACATTTTTTTTTAATCCACTCATATTTTTTGTTGTTCTGAAAATCAGTAAGCACATGAAACAAAAATATTTTCAACTCATGATCTTTTATTGGTATGAGCATTTCTCTGGCTCCACTGTCCCTAAATCACTTGCAGAACGCAACTTGAAAGAAGAAAAAGCACTCAAAAGAACACACAAAAAAAGGAACATAACTGACATTAGTTGCATTAGCCCTTGGCACACCTGTTGTCACAGACAGTTCTTACACTTTCTGGCTAATCAGGATAGTGACTCAATTTCTTGGAGATTTGGGTGGGTAGAACCTACTTCATATAAAGCTGAAAAAGCTGTACTCATTATTTCCCAGCCTCCCTTGCAGGTAGAGCACAGTTATGGGTCCTATGCTCTGACAGACTACAAACTGGATGCTAATAATACAAAGGAGCAGAAGCTGCAGAATTCTTTCTGAAAGAGTGGCAAGTACAGAGAAACCAAATTCCTGAGGTGGAGTGATGACTATGTTGACAGCCCTGTGAGACATCCATGGCAGCCACTTTTAGTTGTGGGAACTACAGTTTATAGTGCCTGAGGATAGAGGCATCGTCCTTACTAGATCAGTTCTCTTGCAGAGCTCTGAGTATCATTCATTGTTATATCATCTCTGATCTTAGTTCCCCTTATGAGACTGTGTGTTAATCAATATTTGATATATTCATTTTCTGCTTAATTGATTCACAGCTAATTTATTTTACTTATAACTAAAAATAGTGACTGGCCTACCAAGCAATTATTTCTACCTTATTTAAGGAGAAATGATGTTAAAAAGTCAATTCAAACCATTGGAAATTACTTTCAAGTCCATATATTGTATTATGAAGATCTGAAATATGATTAAATTATAGTATGATATGACTCTCTAAGATTATTAGAGCTATTTGTGTGTTTAAACCATCTCCGCTCTGAACATTTTTTTAAAATTTTACTTAATAGATCATTACTTTTCACATCTCAGACATAGAAAGTCATTGAAAAAAAATCTATGTATTCTCATGTGAATTGTATTATTTTCTCTTTTCATTCTCCACAAGTCTAATTTTTTAAAAATAGTTATATTCAATCAATGTTTGATTATTAAGTTATTGTTTGATTATTTGGGAAATGGGAGGAGGCAGCAGAATTAGAAAATCACCATCATACCTGTGAACATATGATCTGTTATTCATACTTGTGATGCAGTTCAATTTGACATCTTGGATAAAAAAACTAAAACATTTGCAATTGAATGGGCATTAAAATGTTGAAAGAAATTAAAATACTTCTGTGGCCAGTATCTACAAGTGATAACTATGGAGTGCTGTCTTAGAGATATTTGGGCTTTATACTGTAAAAACATGCTTAGAACAAGTTTGTGCAAGAAGGAGGAAATTTATTTTTTGAGAATGAGTACAGAGCTTATGAAAGCTAAGACTAAAAAGTACACTGGGGGTTCATGATGGAAGTGAGGGAATTAGAGAATCCAGGGAGTCATTCTTCGATCTCTCGTTCTCTCTTTTTTTTTTTTTTTTTTTGTCTTTGAGCCAATATATCTCATCCCAGCTGCTCCTTTACATCTCCTACAGTATTCTTTGTCTAGTTCAACTTTTCCATTTCTCTACAGATAGTTTCCTCACCTTGTTACCAACCACCTTCAGAGATCTGGTGCAAAATGCCTGCTGATTTCACTTTCTATTTTACTGGAAGGAGTTTGGCTAAAATTGAATCTAATGTTCACCTCTGTACTAACCCACGAGGCACAGATAGTGTGGTCACATGTATAAACATGGCTCCTAGGGACCCTTCCTCATGAGATTTTTGGTATGGGAGCTGCAGATCTCAGGAAAACAGTTGTTATAAAGTTGAGAACTATGTCAAAAATTGCCTTCTATAGAATTTAATAAAAGCAACTTCTTTAGGAAAAGCTAAAAGGCACTCCATTTGGTTTTGTCACCTTTGGGATTTAAAATGCTTTGAAGGCAAAAATAACTCTTGTAATTCATAATGCATACTAAATAAATGTTTCAATTGCACTTAACATAAATTTGTCAACTTGTGCTCTACTTTATACATTTAAAATCTGATCTCCCATTTCAGGAACATCTTGGGAAGCAGAGGTAAGGAGGAGGTAGAGTGCACAATTCAAATATTTGGATAACTTGATTGTCATTTCCCTAAGGAATCAGAAAGATATACAAGTGGTATCTGTTATTTCTGGTTTCTGCAAAAAATGTTCTCTAAAGATACCTAACGGTATTTTTAAAGAATATTTCTACCACCCTTACGGGGAGGAAAGCACATTCTAGGCTGGAAAAGCTGGGCTCAAGAACCAAGCATGATTACCAAATTACCACCAGGTAAGTTTCTTTCTTTTTAAAATTTTTTATTATTTTTTATTTTATTAGGGCCACACCCATGGCATATGGAAGTTCCCAGGTTAGGAGTCAAATAGGACTGCCAGCCTGCACCACAGCCACAGCAACAGGATATCCAATCCACCTCTGCGACCTACACCACAGCTCAAGGCAACACTGGATCCTTAACCCACTGAGCAAGGCCAGGAATCGAACCTGCATCCCCATGGATGCTAGTTAGGTTAGTTACTGCTGAACCACAAAGGGAACGCCCCAAATAAGTTTGTAATATCTACAAAGTTCTCCGTGTAATCACACCAGGGTAACCAATTAAATGACACGTGGTATATATTTTTTCCTCTATTGCTTTCTTTGTATGTATTCTGAAAATTTTATATAGAACATCTAATTTATAGTATGCTTTGTAATAATTTTTCTAATAACACACAAATTAGCAAGGTAATAAAATGGAATTAAAAACCTAAAGCTCAGACAGCAGGAAAATCTATGAAAGCATTATCCTTCCCTATTCTGCAACAGATCAATATTCTCTACCCATCGGGACAGATGGAGAGAGACATGTCTCAGATTGATGTCAGGCATCAGTTTTGTATGTAGTCTGGCTCACTCCTTTAAAGCTTTTTTGCTACTATTTGGCTCCTCTTTTCCCTAGGAAAAGCAAATACAGGATTTTTTTTTTTTCTTTTTAACATGCATTCTAGCTGAAGATGAGCATAGGGAGTATACAGTACCCTCATTTTTTTAAAGTCCTGGAAATGTGCCCTGGAAGCATGTAATAAGAAGAAAGAGAAGAAATGGAATCTCAGCAGAAGAGGTAAAAACAAAGCAATCACTCTTTACTGTGTCTCCTAGCCCTTCCTTAGAGTTTAAAGATTTTTTTCAGAATTAAAATTTGAGATCTTTCAAGAAATTTATTTCAATCAAAGTCTGTGTTGAAGAAAGAAAAAAAGAAAATTCCCTCTATTTTTCTTGGGTTCTTCTGGCTGCTCTAAGGGTTAAATTGACATGGGACACAAGAAAATCAAATTTAATAACATACATAACTGAGCTCCATAAGCAAAAAGAGCCTAAATGTCATTCAGGCAGTGGTAGCTTATCTGTTATCCTAAACTAAGCAGAAAGGGGTAAGGGTCTTGGACTTCAAAGGGGAGAAGGGTAATTTACAGGAAGATGAGAAAAGTTAATGTTTGGTAAGGAGGTATTTGCTGGGCCACACAGAAGCAGTGGAAGACAGAGAGGACTTTGGTGTCCAGGCCCTGCCCAGTGTTCCATGCCACACCTAGACCAGATGCTTTGTAGATCTCTCTGGTGCCCGGCTCTTCCTGCACCAGGCCTTTTATTGAAATTCTCCTAGGGGGGTAATGGAGATGTAAAAAGAGAGACTTCCTGAGTCTTCTATTTCTTTTTTTAGGGCCGAACCCGTGGCATATGGAGGTTCCCAGGCTAGGGGTCTAATTGGAACTGTAGCTGCCAGCCTGTGCCTCAGCCACAGCAACGTCAGATCCTTAACTCACTGAGCGAGGCCAGGGATCAAACCTGCAACCTCATGGTTCCTAGTCAGATTCATTTCTACTGCGCCATGACAGGAACTCCCTGAGTCTTCTATTTCTTAAACATAATCAGCCTAAAATAATCCTTACACCATAGAGATACATTGGAGGGCCACAGATTTTGCTCCCCTATATCTATCAACTTTGGCTCATCATAAATAGGTTTATCCTCAGACTCACAGACACGGAGAACAGACTTGTGGTTGCCACGGGGTAAGAGGAGGAAGTGGAATGGACTGGGAGTTTGGGATAAATAGATGCAAACAATTACATTTAGAATGGATAAGCAATGAGATCCTGAGTACTGTATAGCATAGGAAACTATATACAATCACTTGTAATAGAACATGGTAGAAGATAATATGAGAAAAATGTATATATATTCATCACTGGGTTGCTTTTCTGTACAGCAGAAATTGACAGAACATTGTAAATCAACTATAATAAAAAAATTTTTTTTAAAAGAAAAATAGGTGGAGTTCCCATCGTGGCTCAGTGGTTAACGAATCTGACTAGGAACCATGAGTTTGCGGGTTCGGTCCCTGCCCTTGCTCAGTGGGTTAATGATCCAGCATTGCTGTGAGCTGTGGTGTAGGTTGCAGACGTGGCTCGGATCCTGTGTTGCTGTGGCTCTGGCGTAGGCTGGGGGCTACAGTTCCGATTCGACCCCTAGCCTGGGAACCTCCATGTGCTGCAGGAGCAGCCCAAAAAAATGGCAAAAAAGACCAAAAAAAAAAAAGTTTATTCTCCACAACAGATTACCAGGAATATATTTTTACAACTTAATTCAAAATTTTTCTTCTCTCATTAATTACATAATGTTACTTTAGGGAGATGTCAGCATTTACAGTAATATGTAGGAGCTATTGGGACTCAAATACAAAGAAAATATAATCAAGAAACCATCCAATAATAGAGATAAGACATATGCACTTATAAGTTGTTTAAGAGAATATAGTTTCACCAAAACAACAACAATAACACACAATCTTGAATATTTGGTTCTGCTTAGCATTTTGTAATTATTTTCAGGGCTAAATATAACATTACATTTGCTTGTATTTTTGGTTTTTATCATTAGCGTTTCTTAAGGAGTCCCCATTGGTTAAAGCATTGTCCTAAGTCCTGGGATATATTATACAATTTATTTCCCTCCAGGAAGGAGTTTAATATTTAATTCAGAGACAGGAAACAAATAAAAACAAATCAATTTTATGCTCAAGCTTTATAAGCACAGCAGTCTGGGAAATTCTCTCCTATGAATGGACCTACTTTATTATAACTTTCTTTTGCTTTTGGAACTGAATTCTCAGAGGGGCTTGTAAGATAGATTCATTGGTCTAGGACTATTTCCTACAGGAAGAGTGCTATTGTGATGCTATTGTAAGACCAATGCATAAGAAAGAACAAAACTTGAAATATCAGATGTTACAGGCATAAGGCAAAGAGTGGGCAATCTGTTGCTATTTTTCAGAGTTGGATTTGTTGCTGTTAATATACTTTTAAAAACGTTTTTCCCCCACAAATGTGTTGGCCTCATATGAAGCTTGGTTTTTGTTGTTTATCATTCACCATAATCACAGATTTTCCCTGAGGTCCTCAGGCACCTATATTTTCTACCAGAGCTTTGCAAATTTACCTAATGAGAAGAATTACCAAGGGATGGCTACTAAAATGCTTGCTCCTTGCCAAACCTAGTAACAGGGCGGAGTTCTCAGTCACATAGACACAGTTCCTAGGGTCCATGATACTCTTAGAATCCCCCAAAAATGTTCTAATTCATTTCAAACGTGGAAGAAATAAGTACATATTTCTTGGAAATCCAACTTGGATTATATTTGTTTTTATACCAGCAGTTGTAAAATATAACGTTTAGTATAATTTTTTTTTTCATGAATAAAAGGGTACTCAAGGCAAAAATGCCCAGGGCACATGAAAGCAAGTATCTGGCCCTGCCTAGTAACTAGAATATCTACATTTTAAGGAGTACACACTCACAAACGTTTTTGAAACACTATCTGTGCAATATTTTAATACTACATTCCTCTGGGTTCATCAGGGTTCCACTAGAGATGCGATTACTGCGAGTATCATGGGATAAGGGATATATTAGAGGAGTTAGATCACACGCTATCGTGGGAGACCCAGAGAAAGAAGGTCAAGAAGGGAATGCAGAAGCCAGCTTTCCCAAGAACAGGCGTGGATAGAAGGGTGAAAGGTGGCCGGGAAATAAGGGAAGCAGGCTTGTCTGTCTGTGGGGGCAGGACAAGGCGAGCTGGGATAATTCTCTGTAGGGTTGTTGCATTTGCCTCTGTTGGGATGTGGCTTCTCTTTGTCACCAGGACTGGCTGCCTAGCAGAAGAGTGCGGCATGGAGCAAGGGACAACAAGCCAAGCTTAAATGCACAGGCAGGCACTATACCTGTACTTCTGCCCACAGTTAACTCGAGGACCTTTGGAGAGTATGACTGCTTCATTTCCGCCTTCCAAAAGTCCCGCCAAACCCTCCTGCTGACACACAGTAGAAGCCTCTGGGAGGAGGATTCTGGGAAATGTAGTTCCGGCTTAGCCCAGCGTGCTGCTGCAAATCGCTGCACCTTCTGACCTTCAGAATGAATTGTTTTCACCTGAGCTGGGTCTGTGCTATTCCACGTGACGCCAGTCTTTTCTCTCCCCAACCCCCCTCATTCACTAGCTGAGTTGTCTGGCGGAGGTTATCCAATCCCTGAGCCTCATATTCCGCACACAAAACAAAGATGAGGAGAGCGCATACCGCAAAAATTATTGTGAGAACCGAATGAAAATAGGCGGGGTGTTTTGACCACGGTGTCAGGCACATGGTGAGTGCTATATCAATGTTACTATTACCAGTCTTAATAAAGTAGGCCACAATTCATGTGAGTGTGAAATGACTGTAAAAATAATTTTAAATTTGGATCAAGTGACTGTGTTATTTGCAGTCCTAAGCATTTAAACCCAGAAGGAAGCTTCAGACCATCCAAAAGGAACGCTCATTATATGGCTAACTTTGTAACAGCAGCTTTGAAAGCCAGCAGAAATCAAAGGAATAAGATCTTCAGTGCGGTGAGAGAAAATAACTAAAAACTGTCGAGAATAGAGCAAATTTTCGCACATAAGAGATTTACGGCTAAAGAAACAATAGAAATTCGACGATGTATATTTTAAGTGGAAGGAAAATAAATCTAGAAAGAAAAAATGAAATGTAAAATGAATAGTAAGCACAGATGTAAAATGTAACTAAATTCAAGTTAACTACTAAAAATGGTATTAATACTAATGCTTTTAGTTAACTGATTTTTTCTGATTTTTTTACCACTGCTTTTGGTAACTAATTCCTCTGATAGGCTTTACCACTGAACAAGACTCACCTGGGTTTCTGTGATTTTGAGTCTTGGCTATAGCAAAAACCCTCAAATCTAGGCGTCTTGCTTTATTTGGGGCCTCCCTATTATAGGATTGGAAAAGATCCCAAACTTTACACCTGAATTTGGTGTTATGACAGGCATATTCTATGTTGAATAAAAGTCAAAATAATAATGCTCAATCTAGTATAAGTATAGTATCTAAATCAAGAAAAAGTTCTAAGTTTCAATATTCTTTTAATTATTACAATTTTTCTAGATCCACTTAATCTGCCTCTGGCAGCCACCAGTCTGTTCTTTGAATCTATAAACTTTTTTTTTTTTTTTTTAAATTTTTGGGTTTTTTTAGATTCCACATGTAAGAGAGATCATTTGGTATTTGACTTGGCATAGTGCTCTCAAGGCCTATCCATGTTATTGCAGATGGCAAAATTTCATTCTTTTTTATGACTGGGTAATAGTCCATTTGTGTGTGTGTGTGTGTGTGTGTACCACAACTTATTCATCCATTCGTGTATATTTAGGTTGTTTCCATGTATTTGCTGTTGTAAATAATGATGCAGTGAACATGGGGGTACATATATGTTCCTGAGTAGGTGTATTTTTTTCTTTTTTTTCCCTTTCCTTCAGATAAATACCCCAAAGTAGAATTGCTGGCTCATATGATAGTTTAATTTTTTTTTTTTGTCTTTTTGTCTTTTTGCTATTTCTTTGGGCCGCTCCCGTGGCATATGGAGGTTCCCAGGCTAGGGGTCGAATCGGAGCTGTAGCCACTGGCCTACGCCAGAGCCACAGCAACGCGGGATCCGAGCCGCGTCTGCAGCCTACACCACAGCTCACGGCAACGCCAGATCGTTAACCCACTGAGCAAGGGCAGGGACCGAACCCGCAACCTCATGGTTCCTAGTCGGATTCGTTAACCACTGCGCCACGACGGGAACTCCGATAGTTTAATTTTTTTAAGAACCTCCATACTGTTTTCCATAGTGGCTGCATCACTTTATATTTGCACCAACAGTGCACCAGAGTTCCCTCTTCTCCATATCCTTGCTAACACTGGTTATTTCTTGTCTTTTTGATAATAGCCATTCTAACAGGTGTGAAGTGATAGCTCATTGTGGTTTTGAGGGACTAAACTTTGGAATTTATGCAAATCTGACTAGAGCAGAGACTGCTCTTTTTCTCTCAGTATACATTCCTCTCTTCTTTGATAGAGACAGAGTTCCTTATTTTTAATTGGTCACATGGCCACTGAGAATAGAAGCTATAAATTCCAGTCTCCTTGTTAGCAACGTGTAGCTCTAAGATAAAATTATGGCCAATGAGCTACATTAAAAGGTAATGGATGCGTTTTCCAGTATGTACCCTTAAGAGGAAGGACTGTGCTGTTGACTGCCTGCCATATCCATTTTTTTAATAAATGAGACTGTAAATGTGGCAGTGGGCAGTTTTGGACCCTGAGAAGGAGGACCCCATCCTAGAGATAGAAGAGGAGCAAGAGGGAAGGAGCCAGAGTCTTGACACTGCACAGTGCCTCGATAGTTTGGACTTTCTTTCTAGTTTAAGACATTGTTATTTTTGTATCTGTTACACTTAGTTGAACTGTGTAATATGAACTAAATAGAGTGACTATAAAAAAAATATGTAAATGTATAGGCACACTGAAATTCTTTATTGCAAATATGTCTTTGATCTTTATATTTCATGAAAACAACATTATTTCTTATGCTGTAAATATTTCTGTAATTTTGAAATACCACTTTATATTTTAGAAAACAATACCATGATCATGAAAGCAGGAAAGACATATGTAGGGAATGTTCTATAATACTTTCTAAAGCATGTGCCTTCCAGAAAAAACCTGTGTATCTTTAAAACTAAATTTTGGGGCCCTATCCAAATGTATAGGTAGGTTTAAGAAATAACAAGAATATGATGATATGGACTTGTTTGATTTAATTTTAATAAAACTATAATTGTGTCTCAGAACCAAGACAACTAACATATCTAATCATTTTAACAAAGAGAACTTTAACAAAAATAGCTGGTTGTTTCCTTTGTCTAGACAAAATCACTTCGTGGGAGGAATAAGCTAACCTTTTAAAAAATATGAGGAAATGATTGAATTACACCAAATGTAAGGCTACCTTTTATGCAACACTAAATAATTCTATCACATCTTTCTTTCTTTTAGTAATTCACTTGGGATTATGGTGTTTGAGCCACATGTTAAGCCTTGTACTTCATGTATAAATTATCTACATTCTTCCTTCTCTTAAGAAACTAGTGACTAAGTTAGCTTTACAGTAAGAAAACACTGACCTTACAGATTTAAAGAATTAGTTACCAAAAATCTGAAAATACATATCTTTATACCATTAACTTGACAAGATTTAATATTTATATTTCAAAAATTATGTATCAGAATTAACTATGATTATATAAACCATTTTAATATCAGAATTTTATTTTTTTTCTTGTGTTTGAGTACAGCATTATATCTGCTTTATTTTACTTTTTAATATTTTATATTTAATCAACTCTGTTAAAAATGGAATATTTTCAGCATCTTAATTTTCATAAGAAAATGTAGCTGTACAGATATTTTTATAAGAAAAATACTTTCTTGTTTTTTGGCATAAAATTTCCTTTAAAATTATAATTTATGAGCAATAGTTTAGAGCATACTATCCCTAAAATTTGAAGACGAAATAATTTTCCCATTTGCTTTGCTTTAGAAGAAAGTGGGTATAGGTAATAGCATTTGCTCTACAGTGTAATCATGAAATAATCATTAAATTTATCTGTTACAGAATGTCCTAAAGAGACAAAGAATAGTAGTCCTATCACCTTCTCTTATGAGAATAATGGAGATTGACATTGTGAAGTATATGGAAAAACATGAAAGGTGAGAATAGTTTCATCTAAGATATGGTAAAAATAGCATTTAGTTTCCCTTTTAAACCCTACAGTTTATTGTTTTAAAAATATGGAAAATACAGAAAAGGCAAATTACCCATAATATCACTATTTGAGATAACCATCATTAATATTTTGATATATTTCTATTGTGTTGTTTATTCTGTGTGTATTAGCTTATATAGCTACAGCAAATCTATAACTTTATCACAATAGTAAATTTGCATTGTATTCATACTTTGATAGACTTGGCATGTTCATGTATTCTAAATAGACTTTTTAATAACTTTATTTCATAAAGTTTTTGTAATCACCTGTATTCAGAAAGCAGTTATCTTTTCAAATACTATTAATTAGGAAGCAAGTTGATGATGGCAGTTGAAACTTCATTTATTTATTCAGCATCTTACTTCATCTTCTTTCAAAAGTATAGGGTAGAAGTCATGTGATAATTTACCCTAATGATGAAAATAAAGTTATTAGGTCGCTTCTCCTACTCTCTTGCAAATAAGACATAAAAATGCCTCCAAACACTAGAGACTCCTCAGCACATCTCGATGCTTAAATATGATGATACCCAAAACTTTGTAACCTGCCTTAAAGGAGCAGGTGTAGACAGGCATGTAAACATGTCATTACAGTTGAGGAAGTGCTACTAGAGGTAAATATATTTTGGAAGCATCTTTTATTCCTTACTCAAAATATGCATGGACTAGTCTATATACCAATGAGAAAATTAGAGATTTGTAAGAATCATATATTTGTTTTTTCAGGGCTGTACCCATGGCATAAAGAGGTTCTCAGGCTAGGGGTCAAATTGGAGCTGTAACCACTGGCCTACGTCACAGCGACGCCAGAACCGAGCCTCATCTATAAGCTACACCACAGCTCATGGCAATGCTGGATCTTTAACCCACTGAGTGAGGCCAGGGATGGAACCTGCCTCCGCATGGATGCTAGTCTAATCCATTTCCATTGAGCCACAATGGGAACTCAAGAATCATATATTTCTTCTGTTTGTTTTTCTTATTTGCATTTTGTTATGCTTTCGCGGGTAATGGATAAATAACATTTTGAGGTATTTAATTATTTTTTCAATCTTTAGTTTCTATTCTCTGAAATGGTTTGAAAAAAGTACTGTATTCTAATGTTTTTAAGTAATTAAGACATAATTATGCCATATAAATCAAAGATATAGTGTAGAACAGTACTGAGAAAGTCAAAGAGATGCTAGTTACTTTGGATTATTTCACAAAATATATGACCATATATTTGTGGCATACTCATAATAACACCAGTTTTAGCTCAAGTTTCCAGACTTTAAAAAAAGTAGTATACTTTCTGTGTCTGCCAACAGTTTATGCACATTTATAAATATTATATTCAAGTTTAACACTGATAGCTATCTTTTATACAGGCCAGGTAATAGAGATGTGAGATTGCTCAATAGGTCAGCAGTACAGAAAATACGTATTTTATCATAACTTGTTTATACTGTAAAATTTCCTATTGTGTAATTTACAGTGTATGCTACTTATCAAAATTTTAAATGTTCTTGCTTTCTACTTCCTGCTCACATAATACTCTGTGTGAGCATTTGCAAAATGAACACCACTGGGATAGTATTTTCCAGGACAATTAAATCAGTCTGCAAATCTGCCCATCACTCCTTCCTTTCTAAGAAAATACGACATCTTAATGAGCAAGCTGTTTTGTAGTGGCAGAAACTCTTACTGTGTATATTTTATATTTTTTTAAGTAAAAGATTTCCATGCCAATTCCTTCTGTAAATCTTGCTTGGCTGAGTAGAAGCATATTTTTAAGTTTTTTCTGATTATGATATGGCATCAAAGACCAAATGTTTATAGTGTAAATATTTTACTCGTTGACCAAGATGACTTTTGCTGGTAAAGTAGCTCTCAGTCAACTATAGTCTGCATGCTTTGTTCGTCATACCTTGGCAACTGGTGCATCATGCCTGGTGCATGCTCTGTTAATGGGAAGGAATGGGAGAGGAGACCAGCACAAAATGTGGCCGTACTGATGGGGAGGACAGACTGAGTGGTATGTGATGCCTCCTGAGTATGTCACATATGGGTTTAGGGAAATAGCAGCAAGTTCTTCTAGCCAATTTACAGAACATGACTTGAGGGGATTTTGTGGAATGGCCTGCTGTAAATAGGAAGAGTTGGCCTTAGAGAACTCTGTCAACAGATAGTGAGGTTTTCATTCATCAGTAGTAGGAGGACTCCAAATCCTTGGAGAAAACTCTCAGAAGAAATACAGGGGTAAAATGCTAATTGAAATTCTTAGATTGATCACATAAGTAGTTACTAAAAGAAGAACTGGGGAACAAGCAGAATTTCAGGAGCCTAATTAGTGGACCAAAAGCAATATAACTTAGAGTTGGATTGTTGAGATTTAAATCGTGGCTCTTCAGTTAAGTAACTGTGAAATCAGGGGCTGTGATTTAAACTCCTTTTAGCCTTTTGTAAAATGGAGATAACAATACACTTATTTCCTAAGATTGTTTTGAGAATTAAATGAGATGACTCATAAGTTTCTCAGCTTTATTTCTGGCACATATCAAGCATTCAAGAAATAGTAAATAAATATTAGAAAAATTATTTTGACAAGATAATCACTTTGGTCTTTGCTCTCTGTAATCCCCATCTCCCTCTCCTTCCTTGAGGTAGCCAAAATCTTTGGTGTCCAGAGGCTCAGGGGAGCTTGCCTTGCTGAGCCAAAAGTAAAAGCCAATTAAAAGATGCATTTGTTCTTATCATTTGATATATAAAAGCCTTGGGATGAAGGAATTAGGTGAAATGCTCATGAATGTAAGGAGAGCAGAAAGGGGAAATTCGAAAGATCAAGAGCAAAGACAGAGGTATTTCCTTTATCTAACAATGTGTGGGAAGTCATCAAAGATAAACATTATACAGTAACAGTGTTAGGAGTATTAGGTGTAACTAGTATGGTTCAAATATCAGCGTGTCTGGCTTCCTTTCCAAGGCCATATTCACTGAGACCTTAAAAGAGAATGGGGCCCTAATAATGACTGACTTAGAATCTTTTACTTAACCTGTAGAGAGATTTAGAATCCATTTTAATTTGATTATTTAAAATATTCTAAAATGGCTGTTTCCTGTGTACTTGAGTTTGTGGATTGTGATTCATATGTTCTGCATTATAATCATTAGCACACATATGTGAGTAAAGAGTAAGGGATTAAGAGTATTGTGAAGTTGTGAACCTTTACAATGAACCTCACTATATAGAGCTGAGATTAAATGAATAACTTCACAGATCAGGTAATATTTGACTTTGGAAATTAGCATAAGGCTAGGCCCACTGGCAAAGGCACACTGATCAACCTTTTGGGAGAAAGAAATGCTGGCTGAGGTGATATTTCTAAAGATCTTTTCACATGTGCTTTAGGGAGTTCTGTTCCTTTACAAAGAATCCCAGCTTAGTTCTAAGAATTAACAAAAGAAAAATATCATTGATACTAATCAGGTTAGTTTTCAAAGATGATTTTGTGCTGTAGTTATCAGTGTTAAAGTTAACCCAGATAATGTAACTACCATTTTACTTGGAAGGGTGTATCAGGTGTATTAACCTCTAAAAATGTCAAATTTGTAGAATTTCCATCCCCAGAAATTGCTTTGATTGGCCTTTAGGAAAACAAAACTAGAGGTTGCCTAGCATATAATCTTATTATGTTATTGGATTAATCAGAAATTGGGGTCATTTCCAAGGAGACAAAACAAAAATACTAAAAGATAAAGGAAATTGAAACTGGAGTTGGAGCCTATCTATTGATACTCAATGGGTGAAGTACCTTTCAAGGTAAATGACATCTGTGCTGGAGTCAGGTAAGTGAACAATGAGCTATTTGAAAGACACATGTCTTTAGGCTCTTTAATTAATACCAGAACCCTAAAAGCTGGATAAATCCTTCCCAGTTAGTAGCTGCCTTGATTACTGGGAGGAAGAAATGAATATCTACTCTGGAAGATCACTAACTAAGTTCAACTAAACATATGCCTATCATCAAAGAGCACCAAACACATAAGAAGACAGAGGGCCTTAAATGAGACTCAGTAGGAAAAAGGTATTGGTTTAGGAGCCCCAAGAACCTTAGCTATTGGAATTTTAGAGGAGGCGAAACTTGACTTTTACCTGCTTAGGATTTTCAGACGGGCCTGAGAATTTAATTGACATAAAAATAACTAGGAGAAAAGCATGCAAATATTAAGTTGTATGTAACAGAAGGAAAGGAAGAGCCAAAGTAACAAAACCGAACTACTTTTATACTAGTTTTGCACAAAGCGAGGCAGTGATGGAAAAGTAATTAAAATAGAGAGTCTAATGGAAGATAAGAATTATTTTAACAAAATCTGTTTTTACAGAATTCTCTAGTCTTTGACTCCCCATCAAAGAAGGTTTTGTTTTCTCCTGGTACAAGGAAGGGTATCCTTCACATGAGAGTTTCTCTTGTTCCTGCAAGAAAAGAGGAGATTAGAATTCCCTTTCTTACATCTGCTTTTTTTCGAAGTACTTTAACTGAAAATAATCCTTATGCCAAGGTGGCATGTGGTCAGGGTGGCATATTCTACCATTCTTCAGAATCATTATATATTAATTATAAAATAGCCATGTATGAAATATTTAAAATATAAAAAGTTAAATTTAACAAGAAACTATTCAAAATGATTGGGATATCTGGAAGAACCAAAATAAGCTTTAAGAAAGAAAAATATAATTATTGAAATATTTTTTTAAATTAGAAGGAGTTCTTATTGTGGCTCAGTGGTAATGAGCCCAACTAGTATCCAGGATACTAGGATGCAGATTTGATCTTGGCCTCGTTTAGTGAGTTGGGAATCTGACATTTCCGTGAGCTGTGATGTAGGTCACAGACCTGGCTTAGATCCCTCATTGCGGTGGCTGTGGTGTAGGCCGGTAGCTGTAGCTCTGATTGAACCCATAGCCTGGGGACTTCCATATGCTGCGAGTGTGGCCCTAAAAAGCAAAAAATAAAAGTAAATAAAAATAAATCATTACTCTCTTCAGCATTTGTTATTTGTAGACTTACTAATGATGGCCATTTTGATCAGTGAGAAGTGGTACCTCATTGTAGTTTTGATACGAATTTCTCTAATAATTAGTGATATTAAGCATTTTTTTCATGTGCCTATTGGCCATCTGTATGTCTTCTGTGGAGCAATGCCTATTCAGGTCTTCTGCCCATTTTTCAATTTTTTTGTTTTTTGTTTTTTGCTATTGAGTTGTAAGAGATGTTTGTATTTTTGGAGATTAAGACCTTGTAGGTTGCATTGTTTGAAACTATTTTCTCCCACTCCATAGGTTGTCTTTTTGGTTTTTTTATGGTTTCCTTTGCTGTGTAAAAGCTTGTAAGTTGGATAAGTCCCGTTGGTTTATTTTTGTTTTTATTTCTGTTGCTTTGGGAGACTGACCTAAGAAAACATTTGCGTGATTGATGTCAGAGAATGTTTTGCCTGTGTTCTCTTCTAGGAGTTTTATGGTGTCTTGTCTTATGTTTAAGTCTTTAAGCCATTTTGAGTTTATTTTTGTGCCTGGTGTGAGAGTTTAATTGATGTACATGCAGGTGTTCAGTTTTCATAGCACTCTTGCTGAAAAGGCTGTCTTTTTCCCATTTTATATTCTTGTCTGTTTAGTCGAAGATTAATTGACTATAGGTGTCTGGTTTATTTCTGGGTTCTCTATTCTGTTCCATTGGTCTGTGCATCTGTTTTTGTACCATTACCACATTCTCTTGATTACTGTAGCTTTGTAATATTGTCGGAAGTCTGGGAGAGTTATGTGTCCTGCTTGGTTTTTGTTCCTCAGGATTGCTTTGGCAATTCTGGTTCATTTATGGTTCCATATATATTTTGAGATTGTTTGTTCTAGTTCTGTGAAAAATGTCAAGAAAAAAGGGAACCCTCCTACACTGTTGGTGGTAATGTAAATTGGTACAACCACTATGGAAACATTATGGAGGTTTCTCAGAAAACTAAAACTTCCGTATGACCCAGCAATCCCACTCTTGGGCATGCATATGGACAAAACTTTCCTTGAAAAAAGATACATGCACCTGTATGTTCATTGCAGCACTATTCACAATAGTCAAGACATGAAAACAACCTTAATGTCCATTGACAGATGAATGGATTAGGAAGATGTAGTGTGTACATATATATATGAATACTACTCAGCCATAAAAAAGAACAAAATAATGCCATTTGCAGCAACATGGATGCAACTAGAGACTTTCATACTAAGTGAAGTAAGTCAGAAAGAGAAAGACAAATACCATATGATATCACTTATATCTGGAATCTAATATATGGCACAAATGAACCTATTTACAGAAAATAAATGAACTCATGGACATGGAGAATAGACTTGTGGTTGGCAAGAAGAAGGGGGAGAAAGTGGGATGGACTGGGAGTTTGGGATTAGTAGACGCAAACTATTGCATTTGGAGAGGATAAGCAGTGAGGTCCTGCTGTATAGCACAGGGAACTATATTTAATCACTTGTGGTGGAACATGATGGAGGATAATGTGAGAAAAAAGAATGTATATGTATGATTGGGTCACTTTGCTGTTTGGCAGAAATTGACAGAACATTGTAAATCAAGTATAATAAAGAATTTAAATAAATAAATAAGTACTTTAGATTAGATAAACCTAATTAGAGAGTGGTGAACTGCAAAATAAGTATGAAGAAATAATGATGTGGGAAAAAGAAGCAAGGGGATTGAAACAATAAAAGATCAAGCTATTTGGAGAATAGAAGGCCTGGTATATATCTAATTTGAGTCCCAGAAGGACAGAATAAGTGAAATAAAAGAGAGGAACTATTTCGGAAAATGACCCCTGCATAGTTTCCATTACTGCTGAAAGATTGATTAAAAAGTTAGAAGTGTTTAACTAATGTCAGAAAATACAAAATGGACATAAAAAACCCAGAAGATCTTAATAAAACATTAGAGAGAAAAGACAGATCTCCTAAATATCAATTTGATAGGTGTTTGCCAGCAATGTAAACTTACATTTTTTAATTAGCCAAATTAATTTTTATTCATGATTACTTTGATTCCTTCTAGCTCAGTTTCAAGCACTGAGTGAATTATCCTCTACATTTCATGGCATATTTTTATTATTCTTATATTTTATATTATGTATATAACTTACACATAATATATAATTTATATTACATTTTTATTATTGTAAAGTTCAGCCTCTCTTTTTGTTAGTTCATTTTTACTTTTTTTTTTTAGCCTGAATCTCTAATTTTATTCTCTTCCCTACCATTCTCTATCATGGCCAGAGTCTAATGTATTTAAAGCATATCCTGTATTTGAGTATATTTAGATAAAATGTTAACTAATGGTGAGGATTTGAATCAATAGCTGCTCTTATTGTTGAAATACATTCGAATTCAGTTTGGCACAGTCTTGTAAGATAAAATGTTCACATACCAATTGATCCAGCAGTTCTAACTTGCCCCCATTTCCTGCACTCAAAAGTTTATTATACATGATCCCCAGTCGACAAGATTATTCATAATGACGCTAACAAGAATAAAAATTTGGAAGCACTTGAAGTCCATTTCCAGGGGATAACTGCTATAAACAGTGAAAATGAATACACAGCAGTGACAATTAACAGTTTGTATGAAATTTAGGAGCAATTGTGAGTAGAAAAATCAAGTCAAAGGTGACAACATACACTGTAATGCCATTTTAGAGAACTCAGAAACAAAATGTACATCTCCCCTAGGGTTGTATGTTGAATGGGGAGGGATGTTTGGTTACTAAGCTTCATAATTTATGTATGTGATTATATATATATGATAATTGCATCTATCAAATAATAGCTAGTAACATTTTAAAGAACTTAATATAAAAGCTGTTTTGCCTTTTTTATTTGCTTTAGTTATAGAATCAGCCTTTTTCTGTGTTCAGTTTATTAATTATGCCTTCATGGTCATTTTATCTTTATTGGAAGGGGTTTCATTTTCTGTTAATCTGCTTCATTAAGTTTAGTTGATACTTTACCATCTTGGGCAGTACGTTATTTGTGAAAAGTATTAAAAAACTGGTATTTGGGTAACAGTTTGTTCTGCTCCCCCCTGCTTAACTAACTCTTGGTTGTATGTGCTGTAATGTATCACCTAGACAACCATGTTCTAAATGCTTTCAGGTTAATTTAAGTCTCTGCAGTTTTGTATAGAATTTCTCACATAGATAATTGGAATTTTGTTTTGTATGACTAAATTCGATGGATACTGATTCAACAACTCATTGCCTCACAATGTATATAATATTTGGGATGTCATGATTATGATTTATGTTGTCCAGGTGGTATAGTGGGATATAATTGCATGCTGTGTCTCTTACTCTTTACTTAAATCATCTAGGAGTAAGTAAAGTCATCATACATACAACATGTACCTTGCCAACACTATTTAACACAAATTTCATAGTTTTTCTGAGCATGTGAGTGACTGAAGTAGTTTCCTGTCTTCAGGGCTATCTAGAGGAACAGATTCAGCAATAAGTAACTTCAAGTAACTTCAATAAGTATCTTCAAGTTAAAGATACCAATAATAGATGTCTTAAGAAAGAGAAATGTGATCAAAGGCGTGGGGGTCATTTAACATGAGAGGCTGGTGAGGTAGCAAATGGAGGAACCTGAGAGTTTAGCTAGATTGGGAATGGATATAAAGTATCACTTGGCTGGAGTTCCTGTCATGGTTCAGTGGTTAACAGACCCAGCTAGCATCCATGAGGATGCGGATTCAATTCCTGGCCTCGCTCAGTGGGTTAAGGATCTGGCGTTGCTGTGAGCTGTGGTGTAGGTCTCAGACATGGCTCAGATCCCGCATTGTTGTGGCTCTGGCATAGGCTCGCGGCTATAGTTCTGCTTCGACCCCTAGCCTGGGAACCTCCATATGCTGCTGATGCAGCCCTAAAAGACAGAAAGACTAAATATATATAGTCTTTATATGTATATATCAGTATATCACTTGGAGAATAAAGAGGCTGAGAACCTTCCAGGGCCAGGCTACAGCTTGCAAAAGTGCAGGAGAGTGTTTAAGACTCATAAGATGAAGGAGACAGTAGCTCTCAGGAAACAGTAAAGCAAAAAAGCATTTTTTTTCTTTTCAAGGGAAGTTCTTCTGTATTATTTTATTGCCTCTTACCTCTCTCCTCTCTTCCCTCCTCAAAACACTTTGCTCTTTTAAAAATGCTTTCAATCATGCTTCTCCCCAGTAAAAATATTCACTGACTTTTCCTTCCACTTGGCAAGATATTTTCTGGAGCTTGAACTCAAGGACTTCCTCAAGATGATCATAACAGTTCTTTTGAACCATCATTCCTATGAATCTTCTACATGAAAACTATCTTATTTAGAGTAAATCCACTTTCTTCAGACTTCTTCGATTTGCATGCTGATCTGCATTTGATTTTACCTGTCTGTCCCCACTACATGTCTGCATGATTTTACCCCCACCATGACATCACACCCTTTACCACCTGTTTCAGGACACATGTCAAAGTTCTGCATCCTCCAAAACAGTCTCCAAAACCCTGGGGAGTCATTTCCTCTTTACAGTAACCTGCAATGCAGAAAATACAACACTAAACTATTAACAATTTAAAGAATAGAAAACAATGGGAACAGGGGAAAAAGTCACAAAAAGAAAAGGGCTATCTTCAAGGCTAAAAAACATAAGTTGTCAGATCAAAAGTATGTACTGCTTTCCAGGTAAAATGAATAAAAAATGATTGCTCTAGTACCTATCATTTTGAGATTTTTGAACAGCATGGATGAAAATTATATTCTAAAATTTCCTAGAGATATGTCATGGACAAATGGACAAAAAAAGTGTTCAGAAATTCTGCATATTTGTAGGGTACAGAAGAATGCCTTCAAATTCAAAGAGAAATAATTTTAAAATTAGGATTCAATAACCAGAAAAACATCAACCAAAGGGGGAATATGAAAAAATAATTCTCCATGATGAGTTAACTTAAAACTGGAGCCCAGGGCATGACTAAAATCATATCATTTTGTCTAATAAGTTGTGGAACTCTTACTTAATTTTGCAAGTAATTAAGCAATATTCTGCCTTTCTATCACCAGTGATAGAAAGATATTTGGAGATTTATCCCCAGATAAACAAATCTCCATTTGTTATTGGAACCAATGTTTAAGCCAAAACTCTCTGGAGATTGTGGCAAGAACCTTCTTTCTCTCTTCTTTCTGAAATTGCCTCTTCTTTAACAAAGTGGTTTCATCTATATACAAATAAAGTTATAAGCAAAAAGATTTGAATCAGAATGATATAACTCTTGTCATTGAGAATTTTAAGTTTTTGAAGGTTATTAAATTATTTCAATGTTTTAGAATTATTTTGCATAAACCGCATTCTTTGTTCGAGAAAGTTAATTATTTTAAATAACACAATAGCTGTGATGCTGAAGATGAGAATGGAAAGCCTTGCTCACTGATTGCTCACTCCTGAAGAATATATGTATATATTCATAACACAAATATGCCAGGTGTTGTGTCACTGAGGTTAAGTGATGTCATCACTTTAATGCTATTTTTTTCATTTCTCTCTTCATTTAAGCAATATTTCAAACAAACACAAAATTTCTTTCACTGTAAAACCAGTGGCCAAGTCTATTAATTCCAACAGTTACATAAATTACATGACTGAAATATTAAGATCCTAATCTGTTCCCTTATATTCAAATATCCCTTTCCTTGTTCACTCCTTGGGCTATAGTTTCCTTTATCACACTTCACAGAAAGCAGAGAACCTTTTTTTCCATATTGGAGCATTTTAAAAAATGATTTCCAGGTTTAGTCATTTTCGAAGGGTGGAGAGGAAGGAGTGGAGAAAGGATGTTGAAAATATGATACCAATATGCATGAAAATGTTCCATTATTCTAGAATATTTAGTTGCAGGAGAGAAAAACAAAAAGGATAACAATAAAAAAAGATTAGACAATATGCAGAAAAGAATAAAAGTAAGGTATTTATGAGTATAAAAACAATCTCATTTTAAACATGAGGAAAGAAATAAATATTAAATTAAGAATTTCTAAAGTATAATTATAATAAATTTGGGAACCATTGCCCTAAACAAACCCAAATAGTCAGAAATCAAATTAAATATATTTTATACTATTTAAAATAAAAGTATATTTCCAATTTAATTCAGACACCAAATAAAAAAAACATATTAAAATTGTAAAAAGAAGAGAAATCGAATGTAGCATTTTACAATTTCCTATTTCCAGAACATATGTCCTGGACCCCCAACTTTTATACAATGCAGGTTTTCCATTCCTCTTTTAAAATTAAACCTTTGGGATTGCTCAAGCATGACTGATACACTTAGATACTATCAGGCATTCAGTACATACTATGTGCCTTTGATTTACTTGACAAGTGACAACAAGGCTGTATTGAGTTAAGCACAGACACTATCGCTAAATGAGTATTTGCAGGACCTGCCTGTGGTTATTGTCATACCAGTACAGAACTCTTGTTCAATATCCTGTCTGGGAAGGAGCCTTTACCAAATGCTTCCAAAGAAGGGCAAAACCACCCATAATGCAATTGGATGAATATGCATTTCAATACCCATGAGGGAAAACACTTTGTGCTGGCCCCAGGTGGTGAGCCACTCACACTCTGTTCATGTTCCTATGAGGACTGATCTCTTCAAATAATTCATTTTAAAGGACTTTTTATTCCAAAATTATTTTAAATAATAAATCAGCTTTGTTTCCATTAGAGAACCAATTTTTATTTATTTAAAGAGATAAGACATCACATGTTCGAAAGAATTATCACAAAGTTCCTAATAGGCTTATATACAAATAGTTTTGAACACACTACTGTTAATATAACAACATTAAATTTGTTAAAAAGAGAAGGGGTTACCTAGAATATTCTCTACTATACTGGTGACTTTGAAAATTGAGTAATTTCTTCAAATTCAATAAACCTGATTCCTTCTTTTTTCCTTATCTTTTCCCTTAGAAAGCCTCTGCCTCCCATACCTACATGGCGATATGGCCAGACCCTTGTTTCTCTTTTGCCTGCCCAGAGCACTGGCATATCTCTTACCACGTATGCTTGAGTTGCTGCCAGCCATCTACTCCTTTAAGGAGGTCTTCATGGGGAAAACAAAACTACCAACCAGAGGCAAATTATTGGGTGATACTGTTGAGATTTAGGGCCAGCAAGGCAGGAGTTGTATTATAAAACAGAAGTAAATGATGAAGAAATTCATTTTGAAACTTTTTGGATGTTTCTTAAAACTACATGCAGTGGTTTAAAGCACAGGGAGTTAGATAAAAATATGGATGGTGGAGTTCTCATCATGGCTCAGTGGTTAACCAACCTGACTAGTATCCATGAGGATGTGGGTTTGGGCCCTGGCTTTGCTCAGTGGGTTAAGGATATGGTGTTGCTGTGAGCTGTGGTTTAGGTCACAGACATAGCTCTCAGATCCTGTGTTTCTTTGGCTGTGGTATAGATCAGCACCTGTAGCTCCAATTTGACCCCTAGCCTGGGGACCTCCATATGCTGCGGGTGTGGCCCTAAAAAAAAAGACAAAAAAAAAAAAGAATGTGGGTGGCAAGAACTAAAGACTGGGGACAGAAAATTCACCAGAGGAGAATACATTGAAGAGGAAAATGCTATAAATTCCTGAAGATAAAATTAGAAGAAAGAGAAGTTAGATAAATTATAACCAACCACTTTCACTATATTTCTAAGAATGAAAAAATTCAGATATTTAGTACACAGATTTACAATACAGAGTATCAGATTTAAAAGATTCTGTAAGAAAAAAAGAAATGTGATTTAATTAAAATATTGACTTTAAAATAGAAATATTTAAATAGAAATACCAAACCAAATTATGAATATTAAAACACACTGTTCTTAGGAATAATTCTAGATTAAGGCCTTCAATTTTGCTTCAGTGATTTTATTTCAGAGTGATTTGGATTTTTGTCTGTAGACTAGCAAAATTGGATTATTATCACTCAGTCTTTGAAAGGAGAAGATTTATTTACAACATAGTTCTCTCGGTATCTTCCATTAGAGATGATTTAGTCAACTTTTTCTCAATGTGAAAAGATCCTGGAGACCTTGTTGTATATACTAGAGAATAGCTTTGTTGGGAATTTATTTAAGTATTACTCATAATAATTTCAAATATTGATGAAATGTTTGTCATTTGAATACAAAGGCCCACGGCAATGCTGCATTTTAAAAAGGTTATCTGGGGAAAAGCTGAGTCCTAAAATCATATATTTACATATTGGTCTTTCATTTTTAGATTTGATCACTTCAATTTTATTTTTATGTGGTACCTGGAAGGAATATACGTTCTTTTATTTTTCATTATTACAATCAGCAATAGATTATAGTAAGAGGTTATTATAAAAATTTCATAGATTTTTACTTATTTATGTATTGCTTTTTATGGCCTTACCCTCAGCATATGGAATTTCTAGGCTAGGGTTTGAATTGGAGCTGCAGCTGCCAGCCTCTGCCACAGCCACAGCAATGCGGGATCTGAGCTGCCTCTGCAACCTATATCACAGCTCACGCCAGTGCTGGATCCTTAACCACTGAGTGGGGACAGGGATCAAACCCACATCCTCATGGATACTACTCAGATTTGTTTCCACTGAGCCATGATGGGAAATCCAAATTTCATAGATTTTTATACTTAGCCAATTGGTATGCTGTATGATTGGTTAAATTTAAATATTATTACATTTCTTACATCTTTCTTATACTTGACACTGTACATTGTTTTATAAACATCTCTTTTATAGTTATAGTAAGATCTATTATGTTTGGCTTCATATGGGAAACACTTTGACTCAAGAAGTGTAAGTATTTTTATGGAAATATGTAATTAGTAGCTGGTAATTTCTAAGTCAGGACCTAAGTCCTAATTTCAAAGTGATTGTAATTTCCAGTAGGCTATCTGTGTCTCACTAGAAGGGGGCTTAATGTGTGCCTGGTTCCCAGCTATTTCTTGGTATTTAATACACAACTTTACTGAGTGCCTGAACCTAGTTACAAGCAATCCTGATATTTGCATAGCATTGATTTCTAATGAATATACTAAGAATATCTATGAAATACCAGGTACTATATTTGATGATTTAGAGATATTCTCTTTAATACTTACAATAATTTTAAAAAGTTGTTGATACTATCTCCGTTTTTAGAAATAAAATTGAGGTTTAGAGAGATTAACATATCTAAGGTCACATGGTTGACAGAATTCTGTTGAATTTTATGCTTCTTCCAGGATCTCTTGCTTATTTAGGTACAGGACGCCTCTTTATTTTTATGTGATTTGTGAAGTCTCTTTAATTGGGGCTGTTCACACTCCAAGGACCTACTACTTAGTTAACTTATTTAACTTTCCTATTCTTTAGTCCATCAGAGATAGATGTGTAAATATACACACCCACCCACCATTGTCTAGAAGACAAACATAAAGACATCTGGTAAATATAAACATTATTCCAAGAGTGTTTCTAAAAAGGAAGCATTGCCCAAAGAAGAGAATAGTAACAGCTAATGCATTCTAGAGTTGAGACTGAGGCAAAAGATAAAACACCGCTGGGAGGGATCTAATAACAGTTCATCTAGGGGCCCATCTTTATATTTTTATTTTTATCAAAATCACTCTCTCCTTTGTAACAAATAAGGGGTGCCTTGACAGTAGTCTGATAATAGAAACCTACCTCTATCGTGTTTCTGATCCCAGTCTGCAGACCACAGACCCCTCAGTATCCCCCTCTCTCACTCTCACTTTGTGAAAAGGACGCTAAAGCAGGCTAGAGGGAAAGCACAGTTCCAGCCCCTGAGCTCTGGGGACAAACTCATGCATTTTTGTTGTATCTCCAACTTCCCAGCTAGAGAAGAAGCCATTATATATGTTTTCAAAAATATGCATGCTGTAGAATACTGTTTTTATTAATTAGAAAAACATATTTGAGACTTGTATATGGAAGTATCTTGGTCTTGGGTGTAATGAAAATATTCCCAGTAGGTGTTTGTCATTCAGTTGTCATTTGTTTCCTGAAGCTATCCCATTCCCAAAATAATTTTCCTTCTGCTTTCTAAATTTCCAGTTATTTCATGACTTCATTAAAAAATGTGTCAAGCCCTGCTCTCATGATTGATTTCTGCTCCCTTCTCTGTTCATTCTCAGCCATTACATTAATGTCCTAGTCACTTACATGACTTAAGTGGGGCCGTGACTTCAGGCTTTGTAGGAGGCAGTACTCTTAGAAACATTCACTATCTTAATCCAGTTACAAACAATTCTGGCATTTTCATAACATCTTGAGAAGCAATTTCTATTATTCTCGAGTTCCCAAGTC
This sequence comes from Phacochoerus africanus, assembly GCF_016906955.1. Taxonomy (NCBI): domain Eukaryota; kingdom Metazoa; phylum Chordata; class Mammalia; order Artiodactyla; family Suidae; genus Phacochoerus; species Phacochoerus africanus. The sequence continues at coordinate 83,784,947 of NC_062554.1, read as the reverse complement.
TACTGTAAACTTGGATCAATACTCCATCGCTGTTGAAAAATGTCTATCTTTAGTTAAATGTAAGAAATTATATGAATATTAAAGAAATGGAGAAGACGACAATATCATCTTCGGCTTCCTCTCAAAGATTAGATGAATGTGTCAGTGAATTAAATGTTTCATAAACAAGGAAAAGCTTTATCTGATGCAAGTGACTCTGGACTCGAAACTAAGTTGCTCCATTTTTTGTCTGCCATCTTCCTATATCCTGGGTTATTTTATGCTGCAACCAACACAATATGACCTGCTGGCAAATTGTATTGTCATGATAGACAATCCAGACTAGATATTGGAACAGATCTGGGCTGTGACTATTGGATCACACTGGAAGAGCATTACCAAGAAAACTCCATGGCTACCACAGAGATAAATGGCTCAGGTAAAAGGGGAAGGAACAAGCTGATCAGCCACCAGCAAGCAAAGGACAATGCTGTTAGCTGGTTTTTTGGTTTGTTGGTTTTGATCTTGTTCTACCTGCCTATTTTTGCTCATAGCTGCATGTGTGAAGCAATGCTTGCACAGTCACTGTCTTTTAATCACTTATACCATCTGTATGGAAGGTCTTCATTACAAGCATAGTGAAAACTCTGAGTTTTTAAAGATGTGAAGGCTATGCTGTAAGTTACTAACTTGATGCATTTCATAAGAATATTTGAGATGGATTGAAGGCATATATAATAGAAAAAGTGCATAAAGTTATTTGAGTAAAAAATATGTCTTAGCAAAGAGTACATCCATTTTGTTGTGGTAAATTATTTCATTTTTACTGCTACTCACACCATAGTTTTTATGTATCTAATAAACTCATCAAAGGTCTGTTTAAAATCTGGGTCAATTTATTTCTCCAATTAAAGAGGACAAGGTTAATATTTGCTTTTTTTAATTCTTAGTGATCATGCTCAACCTTGTCCCAATATTATTCACCTATGGAAGCTGACAGTAATGCAGAAAACATGGAATCACATGCTAGAAGATAGTGGATTGGTGATGGGAATGTGTAGAAATTCTTTTTTTGATTGCTTCCATTTTTCTTTATAAGATACAAAGGAATTATCTCAGATTGAGGCTGGGGAGAATAGGCTGGGAATAAGAAGTTATGGAATATTTGTACTTGGTGATATAATTGCATGGAAACATGAAGGGCCAGTGTATTTGAGGTTGATGGTCTTATACTGAAAGTGGAATTAGTAAGTAGGTCCTGTGTCTCCCTCTAGGCACATTCAGCTGCAGGGGTTTAGGGGTTAGGAAATTGGATATAATCAGCCAGGAAAATTTGACAAAGAGAGGTGCAAGGAAGCTGAGGGTGTGTGCAAGAAAGTATTTATAAGACTGACCTTAGAATTTAATCTGGGTAGGCACATTCAGCTGCAGGGGTTTAGGGGTTACAAAATTGAATATAATCAACCAGGAAAATTTGACAAAGAGAGGTGCAAGGAAGCTGAGAGTGTGTGCAATAAAGTATTTATAAGACTGACCTTAGAATTTGATTGGGATAGAAAAAGGGGAATGGTATCAGGAAAGTGGAGGATAGTGAAAAGATGGTAGGGTCAATTTTAACATTGTAGAAATTAGAAGTATCAAGTTAGAGAAAAATATCTTGCTTATATCAGAATACCCATTCTTGATGTAATCATCAATATCATCTCACCTGATTAAATTATGTTCTATAAAATGGGGGGAATACATAGCAAAGCCATGCATAATTTATTATAAGTCAATATAGAATTTATATACTGGAGTTCCCATTGTGGTTCAGTGGATTAAGAACCTGACATAGTGTCCAAGAGGATGTGGGTTTAGTCCCTGGCATCACTCAGTGGGTTAAAGATCCAGCATTGCTGCAAACTGTGGCATAGCTTGCAGATGTGGCTCGGGTCTGGCGTTGTTGTGTTGTTGTGTCTGTGGTGTAGGCCTGTAGCTGCAGCTCTGATTTAACCCCTAGCCTGGAAACTTCCATATGATGCAGGTTGGGCTGTGGAAAAATAAAAATAAAACATAAATAAAACATTATACTGTATATATATATATATATATATATATATGTATGTATGTAAATTGGTAGGTAGCATTCTTCTTAAGTTTGGTAACTGAACACAAAATTAGTGATTATATTATCATATTTTAACCATTTGCAATTATGTCTTTTTCCATTTTTTACTTCATTTGTCAACATTTCCAAGGTTTCAGACACAGAACATTTATACTGTTACATGTATGTACTGCCTATCACTTGAATTTTTCCATTTCTAAAACTATATACATGTGTGGCCCATTATTAGTGTGTAATCAATCCTGCTCTGTAGTTGGAGTTGTCCATACAAGTCAGGGGTACAAACTGCCTCACCCAAGGGGATGTATCAATTTGTAAGGTATAATATGAGTAAAGGTAAATCTATCAATCTATCTACCTACCTATCTCCATATCTGTATTTCTTTCATCCTTGTATCTTGGGTGCCCAAGATTCTTTCACTGTTTATTCATTTCTCTAGAGCAGGTGGAAGGAATCACTTTTGGTGACATCCACATCAATCAGTTTCCTACATATATTCAACTCTTATAATGGTCAAAGGAAAATAATCAATAGCTTAACTCACTGTTTTCCATTGTTGGATATGTGACAGGATCCCTTGTAAGCTTTTAAAAATTGCTGACACCTGCACTCTGTCTCAGACCAAATCAAAATATTTGGGGGTTGGGGCTTTGGGCCAGAGTTTCCCACTTCCACAAATCAAATATGATTTTAATAGACTGTCCATCTATTTCACTTGTAGGGATGCCATGATCCACTAGCCAATACAAAAATATCTGTAGATTAGACTATTCTGATAAATGTTTTGACTCTCTGACCAAACAACTACGTTCACCTTGTTCTTGACAATAAAGTACTACCATCTGGCCTCTGAAATCCCAGGATCTCAATGGTATTTAGAGATCCCTATTTGATTGTAGCACTGTCCTCTATAATAAATAGCTTATAAAGAAGAGGTACAATAAAGCTCTTTAAAGATGGATGTGAAGGGCTCTCTTGATTATGTTTCTCACTACCTTGGGTAAGAGAATGTCATTTAGATCCTAGAAAACATAGTTAAGGGTTGGCGTGGGTAAGGAGTTCTTGCATGGTAAATTTACTTCACCATTCCAGTCCTACTAAGCCTTTGAGTAACTGCCTTTACAGTATACCAAGGAAGATAAAGCCCTTCACTTTTACTTGTTATAAATAGTCCATATTTTAGTAGGCCCAGCAAACACAGACCGTTCTCAACTCTTCAGACTTACACATTGGATCTGGAATCTCAGTACATCAATAAATTAACTTAATCAAACATTGTAAATTGGTTGAATAGACTTTGAAGTTGTATCTAAATGTATCTTGAGTTTTATAGCTAGAATTTAAAAAAAAACCTCAAAAGTTGTATTTTAAAATAGTAAATCTCCCTTTAATAAAATGGAATTACTAAATTTATAATTTTTGCATTGCTTTTAAGTAACAATTTACAAGATTCTGTACTTCCCAAATGCATTGCCATGTTTACAAAAAAATAAACTACAAAACTTGTATCCATAAATAAAGCTAAAAAGTGATGGAAAACCTACTGAAGATACTGAAAGTATAAAAAAAATGGGAAGAAAAATAGGATATAACGAAATTACATAGTGAACATAAAAACAAGTGGGAAATGAGTTCCCATTGTGGTTTGGTGGGTTAGCAGCCCTACATAGTGTCTGTGAGGATGCAAGTTCCACCACTCACCTTGCTCAGTGGGTTAAGGATCCCACATTGCCACAAGTTGTGGTGTAGGTTTTAGATGTAGGCTTGGATCCAGCATGCTGTGTCTACTCTGGTGTAGGTCAGCAGCTGCAGCTCCAATTTGACCCCTAGCCTGAGAACTTCCATATGCCACAGGTGCAGCCGTAAAAAGAACACACACACACACGGAATAATATTAAACTGATTTGTATATGTGATAAAAAGTGAAATCTAATTAAAAGTTGACTCCCTAGGAGTTCTGTTGTGGCACAGCAGAAACAACTCAGACTAATATCCATGAGTATGAGGGTTCGATTTGTGGCCTCACTCAGTAGGTAGGCAGTCTGGCAGCTCTGATTTGACTCCTAGCCTGGGAAATCCCATACGCCATGGGTGCTGCCTTAAAAGGCAGGAGAAAAAAAAAAAAAAGTTGACTCGTGAATTGTCTCACATTTATCATAGCTATTTTCGTGGACATGAATCAGACTGTTTTCACTTCTGGCTTGAATAGAAGTTCAAGTATATGGATGACAGTTCCTATTCAAACATTTGGTATTTTTATTAATTGTATTTGCCTTTGATTTGATGAATGTGTTTGAATGTCAGTACACATTTATACATCATCCTTAACCTTAAGGAGACAGAGCTCTTTTACAATGGCCTTCTCAGGAAAGTTAATTGTTTTAATTTAGAGAATGCATCTGTAAGGAAATTTCTGAGGTGTCTGTGTAAATAATTTATGAAACCAAGGACAGGTTCAGATCAAATTGTGAAATGTAAGAAATGTTCTCAGTTTCTTGCTGCCCTGCTCTGGTGATAATTCCTCACTGGGGCAGAGACCATGTGTTCACCAAACAGCCTTTATCAAAATTTGCCCTGAGGAAATTTCTGGAACATGTTTGTCTTAAATGTAGATAGAATCATGTATAAAATGTGGCTCATAATATACACATATCTAAAAAGTAACAGAATCCAACAGGACTCCATATTTTAGAGTATCTTTTATGAAATGTGTTTTTAAATAAGACCTTCATTAATCAAAATGAAAAATTCTTGATTATTGAGAATTCAAAAGTTATCCAGTAGAACTGAGTGGTTCTGTTTGTTCTGTTTTTAGTTTTGAATTTTAGAAGAGCTGTCAATATTCCCTGAAATTTTATTATACAAATAAAGGGTTCTTCCACATATGGTTTTGACTGAGTATAGAAGTTGGTGTTTCCTAAGTTTCTGTTGGAAATTTCACTTTAGGAAAGAGCCACATAAAAGAACCCCTTTAGATAAAAAGTACAATAGGAGAGTGTACTATTTAACCAGTGTCTTACTTTATAGACTCATTTATTGAGGTAGTGCTTGATATATACCTGGCACATGGAAGGCATATGGTATGCATTATTTGAATGAATAAATGCATGCTATCTACAGTGGGTGTGAAAAAATTTTATTTACCCCAAAGGAGAGATTAAAAATGAGTTTTATTAAAAACATACCTAAAGCACAGGTATGTTTGAAGGTATGGCTTCGGTTTGATCAAGTAAACTCAAAATCCTCTTTGGAAAGAAGTAAGTAATTTATATTTTTTGAAAGGCAGACTAATCATTTTTTGTAATATTACATCTCTGAAAATGTATTTTTAATGCTTAGAGAATTTTGATGCCCAACCCATAAGATAAAATTTTATTCTTCTCCCCCTAAAATTCTCAAAGTGAATTAAACTCATGTGAATATTCAAGAGCTATGCCTGGCATATAGGACTTAAAAGATTGGAGGTAGGTTTTTCTTAAATAAAAATAAATTCGCAGCCATCAGGAGATTATAAATCCTAGATAAAGTGAAATCAGTATCAAAGAGTAATAAGCTTTTCTATTTGTATTTCCAATATGTTTAATTTAAAGATTCCTTTTATAGCAGAAATCAAGACCATTTCCATTTTGGTCTTGCTGTTTACAAACGGTCTCAGGTTTTTAGCCTCCCAGTCCAGACCTTTTTCATACATGCTGATAATGTGTGGTACTGTTATTTCATATCTTAGATACATACATCAGTTTGTAGTTATTCAAATTAATCTTGTTTGATTAGATATTCACCAACTGTTTAAACGTATGCTTTTAAATGAAATTAGTAATCTACTTAGAAGAGAGGGATATAAATTTAAGTCATGATTTAAGAGTAATAAAATGTACCTTGACTGCTAAATAATTACATCCTGACACATCATGAAAAGTTATCACTAACAATAGAAAAACAAGATTATAGTATTATTAAGAAAAAAGTCAAATTGATCCAAAATGCCAAGAGAAAAGTCTAGAAAATATTCTACTACTATGAGTAGAATACTGATGAAACCTGTAATACTTATATCAGCTCTCCAGTGATAAGCAAAGTTTCTTATCCATGGCTTTCAATAAAATACACAATTAAAAATCATACAGGGTTTAATTTATTTGACATAAAGCACAATAATGTTTTCGTACTTTTGAAGGTAGAGCTAGATTAAATAGTTCATTTAGGTTGAAAAGTTAACATGAAAAGTAGAGCATATTAGGTGTCTTTAGAGAATAACAAAGTCCTTTGAAGATCCTAAGGAAATTGCGTAATTGGAATAGACATAGAAAAGTTTTTGGTATTATTATTTTCAGGAGGGCATATGAGTTTAAGAGTTGTGCTTCTTACTGGTAATATTTCAACCAGTTAAGCTGGTGGAATGAGGGCATTGCATCCTAAAGAAACAGTCAAGAATGACATAGATTTAAGAGGGGAGTTGGATCAGAAAAGAGAGAAAATTTGATTGGAAGATTGTGTGTGTGTGTGTGCATGCATGCATGCGCTCGGAAAGGGAGGAAATGAAAATTCAAATAGAAATTCACATAGAAACACACAAGGTGAATTCATATAGAAATGCGTATTGAAGCAAATATGAGGGAATCAGGAGTAAAATACTGTTAGAAAGTCTGAGTTGAAGAGAGTAAATGAATTTCCCCCTCTGCTCTTGGAAGATTAATTTCAGAATAATGTAGAGGTGTACTTGATGGAGAAAATGGAGAACAAATAAGTTGGGAGCTGATGCATATTAGTGGTGTCAGAGGGTATTGGGATTGGATGTGCAGGTCACTGAGAAAGTTATACATATAGGATTTTGTAGTAATTGGATGTAGTTTGTTGGAGATCAACTACAACACTGTCTTTACAAAAGGAATGCTGAAAAAATAGTGCTCATTCCCCAGCCGTGTGTGTCTCTGCTATGAGGAACTGTGCAAGGAGAGATACTGAGATATTATGCACACTGTGAGCATAACGTCTGCTTGGGAAGATGATCAGGTAACTGTAGGAGAATGATGTTTTGAGAGAACGTGGTGCTTTGGAGGTATGGAAGCAGGCATCTCTACTGGGGGAACATAAGAGATTTTCAGAGGAAAAATAGCAGATTTTCTCCACTTGAAGATGGGACTGTGGCTGGCTGGGGTTTTGTGTTCTTCAGTGCTTACCTGGGAAACACCTGGAGCATGGTTTCTGTGAGGGGAGTCAGGTGAAGCCCATAATGATCAAATCATCAAAACTTGTATATTCAAGAGATGGGTTTTGCTATAGATATATTTTAAGTAGAGGAGAGACATGATCAGTTTTCATTAAGACAAACAAACTACTTATGAAGAGTGATAAATTGAAAACAGGAAGACTGGTTAGGAATGTACATTGTCAGGCAAAGGTCAAGAGTTGGAGATTAGATTAAGGCAGAAGAAGTGTGATTAGAGAGATAGAAATAGATTCAAAAAAATGATTATGAAAACTGTGATGGGAGATAAACAAATTACAAATTCTCTAAAGAGAGACTGTAGGGTGAAGGAAAATATTTTGTGAAAGTGCAAAACAGGAACTGACCATTACTGTATTGACTCAATGTATTTTTGAGGTTTTCCTAGTCTTCCTTTTATTTTCAATGACACAAAGGTTTTTTTATTCAGTTGCTAACTTCACTTATTTAAAAAACAATCTGGAAGAATTTAATTCAACATTGTTTTATGAGCAGCTGCCGAGTTAAGAACAAAATGTTACTCAAATCACTGAGACATATAGGTCTTCAAAGATCACATTTTTGAAGGATATCTTTTCCAGTATAATAGCAGTAATATCTACTCATGCCTTATCCAACTGCCCCGTCTCATCTGATTTGGATGCTCATCCTTCCTCTTGTACTTGTACACTCTAATAATGATGCCATCTCTAACTTGTACATCTTTGCTAGCTTTCATGTGTGAGGAGCAGGGCTGATAATTACATTTCTATTTGCTTCTTTCACAGGCATCAATTTTCATGTTAAAAAAAACCCCTGAAAATATCTCCTGGAAAATACCTCTAGGACATATAATTTTCATATATTGTGATGGATTTTATCATTAAAATTTATGGTGATCAATCTATAAAAAAGGAAAGCCAGTGCTTTATCAGGTAATCTTTCCATCATGCTAAAAACTCAGACTGATAATTAAGACCAAAAACTTCCACAGGAAAACCACTAAAATTCTCAAGTTTTACTTGAATGGCTTCTTGCATTGTCAGGAGCCCCTTTTTGGCAGTGTAGATAAAGAGCTGTGCATCCTTGCAAGCTTGATAATGACATTCTGTCACCATTGAAAACACAAGGTGAATCTCCTGTGGAGAAAAGAGAATGTCTTATCCTAAATGGACAATTAATGAGATACTTAAAAGCATAGCCAGTGAAATGTATTACTGGAACAAGGTCTATATAAATTTGTTTGAGGCCTCTGGTTCATTGATTTGTTTATGGGGATGTCTTAGATTGATATATTTTTTTACTGCTGTTGCCAAGAATAGATTGCAGACATATTGAACAAATCTTATTTGGTGAGAATTCCCAGAGGGAGTATCAGAATTAGCAGTCCCTGTCAATAATATCTGAGAGTCTCCTGCTTGATTTCAAAAACAAAATTAGTTATACAGTAATTGCTTCTCTAATGTTGTTTATATTACAGCCAGTTCTGAAAGTCAGTAATTTACCCTGAAGAAACAAACAAAGCCACATGTCCTTAACATTGTCATAACTGCCCATCTCATTTATATGTAATGTAGCTGTGTCTAAATAAAGTAAATGAAGAACTAAGCAATTAAGGAGGGAATTTATTTTCCACCAGCTAGACTAGATCACCATATTTTTGTCAGCTTTTCTCAGTAGTGGCATTGATTCTCCACTTTCATTTTCTGTGAGTATAAATGAAAACACAAAACTGTAGCAAATATTTATACAATATGTAGTCTTGTGTTTGAGCAGAGAGCTGGTTAATATAAAAGAGTAGGCAATGATACCACCACTCTTACGGAAGAATAGATATAGTTCAGTATACACTTGTCCTTTAAATGAGGAACTGTGAGAAAATGGATATTTTCAATAGAAATTTTCACATAAGTTTAGGGTGTAGATTTACCAGAACCCCACAAGAACACTGAAAAATTTGAGTAAATTACAGAGTCTATAAAAGCAACTCTAAAATCAAAAATTATAAAAATCAGTAGGAAAGCTGCAAACGTTTAAATACACCACAATGCTCATAGTCCTAACTAAAGAGAGCATTTACTATAGTCACCATTCATCATTTATATTTTGGCGTAGTAGGAAATTATTAATGATAGAACAGATGAAAATATCAGTGATTTTAAATTTTCTTCAACATGTCACTGTGTCGTTCAACTCTCACAGTGATATACCCTGGGTCAGGTGCTAAAAATTGTAATGATTGACCGTTTATAGCTGGAAATTACCAAAAATAATAACACAAAATTTAGAATTATTTTGGAGAGCTCCCGTCATGGCTTAGTGGTTAACAAACTCGACTAGCATCCATGAGGACGAGGGTTTGATCCCTGGCCTCGCTCAGTGGGTTAAGGATCTGGTGCTTCCGTGAGCTGTGGTGTAGGTTGCAGATGCGGCTCAGATCCCGCATTGCTGTGGCTTTGGCGTAGGCTGGCAGCTACAACTCCAATTAGACCCCTATCCTGGGAACCTCCATATGCCACCAATTCAGCCACAAAAGACAAAAAGACAAAATATATATATATATTTTGGGGGTATAATCTTTACTGCAGATTTAATCAATATAATTGATGACAATTGTGCACGTTCAATGACTTAAAGTAACAGCATTGTCCCCTCACCTATCATGTTGTCTTTTTTTTTTTTTTTTACCATTGAGATCTCTGTGTTCTCCTTACTGTTGGACCAAATAAACTATTTGAAAAAGATGATATTAAAAATATTTTATCCTTTATCTTCACCATTTTTAATGGAGAAACCATAATGGGTAATTTTATGTGTTAATTTGACTGTGCCCTGGGATGCCCAGGTTGAATATTATTTCTGGGTGTATCTGTGAGGGTGTTTCTGAAGGAGGTTAGCATTTGGTTCCATAGACTAAGTAAAGCAGAGTGCCCTCCATAATGTGGGTGGGCATCATCCATTCTTCAGGGCCTGAATAATGGAACAAAGAGGTGAAGGAAGGGAAATTTTACTCCCTTTGCCCAACCATTGAGCTGGTAGATTGGTCTTCTGTCCCCAAGCTAGGACAAGTGCTCCTGGTACACTTGGATTCAGACTTTATACCATCAATTTTGATTCTTTTGGTTTTCAGGCCTTTAGACTCAGGCGGGAGCTGCATCATTAGCTTTCCTGTGTTTTTAGCTTGAAAATGGCAGGTCATTGGTCTTAGCCTCCATAATTGCGTTAGCCAATTCCTTATTATAAATAATATGTATCATAATAAATCATATTGTAGGTATTCCTTATAATAAATCACATATGCATACATACATATGCATGTATCTATATACATATATGTAAATATATAAAATATATATTATATATTAGAGAAATAACGAACCATGACTAATGTCAGGATATTTTAAGATATCTAGTCTTTGATGCTGCTAATAAAGAATTCTCACATTGTAGTCATCTGTGCAGTGATTCAGTAAGTTATAGCCAGCTTCTCTGTTGATAAGCATCTTAATCCTTCTTGTGTTGATTGTGTATATCATTGGATTTGTTATCTCACAAATATGAACTGATTTGTTTATATTTGAGATTATCAGATCAGTTTACAAATATTTGCACCAATTTACACTCTCATTTTTATCATGCAGGTTACACTGGGTTATGCTCATCTAACAAAAAATAGCAGAATCTCAGATTAAAACCAGGTTTATTTATCTTTACAACATATTTTTTACAGATAGCTAAATATTTTCCTCCATTTCTCCTCACTGCAGGACCCCAGCTGAGATAAGTGGTCATCTAATCCTTGGTCTGACACATTATATCTCACATGCTAAATACAACATGCTGTCTGTTTTTGTAAATAAATTTTTATTGAGATAACAGCCACACCCACCCATTTACATATCTTTATGACTACTTTGGAACTAAACAGTGCAGTAAGATACCTGCTTCTGAGACCCTAGAGCCTGCCTAACTAAAATATTTGCCCTGTGACCCCTTTTAAAAGTTTATCGACCCCAGTCTAGTTCATTTATTTTGCTGACTGTGGTAAATGGAAAGAAATTGGGTCTGGTGAGCCATTCTCTGGCTCTTAAACTTTAATTCCTAAATTGATTGAATTTCATCACATTTTATCTTTTAAGCAAGGGATCATGTGTTCTATTTACCTTGACTTATTTTCAGTTTAGCAACATCTGCCTGTTAATTTTATACTGCAAGGACAGCTAAACTGAGGATTAAAAAAATTGGATCACATTATTTTTGCCCTGGAATACTTCGGACTTTTTCCGTTGTCTTATGGTATTAGCTATTGATGAGATGTTTCAGACCATTCTGATTTTTTTCTCCCCTACTCTGCATGATCTCTTTTCCTTTGCCTTTTGTATTCAGTGACCTGAGAAATTATTTTAACTTGAAAATATAGCATTTTAACCAGGATGTGTCTCAGGGTGTAACTTTTTCTAAATAATCCAATCACATTTTTTTAGTAACACAACATGCGTTTTCAATATATTTATTTAATTCTTCCTTCATAGAATAAAATATTTTTCTGTTATAGCCTTTCATATTTCTTTCTATTCCCTGTGTTCTGTGGTCTACCTAAGAGAGAGAGCTTTTTCTGATACTGGATGATCTTTCTTCTCCTTACCCACTATATTCTTTCTAGTTATCTTTCTTTTTCCAGTATTGGTGTTCACTGTAATTTTTAAGTCCTTTCTCTATGCTATAAATTTATTTCAGCCATTTTGATTCCCGTTCTTGTCTCAGACTCATTGCTTTTTTAGTAATACTGCTTGTTTCATGATTTTGTTCCTCTGAGTCTCAAACTCATATTAATTTAACTTTGTAATTTTATCACCTCATATTTAATATCTCATTTCATTAAATATATAATGTCTTTAAATTCTTCTATGGTAACAGCCATAACATTGGGGGGGGGGTGTTTTCTTGGAGGGGTCTGGTTAATCTCAGAATTAAATACTTCATCACTTTCTCATTTTTTCACCTTTGGTCTACCGTCTTGTGTTGTGGATAGATGTCATTCTGCCTCATTTCTAACTCAGTTTTATTAATATTGTTTTTCTGATTATAATATGGTTAGCTTTTCCTCAGTTCTTTTACTATATTATGTAAGACTTGTCTCCACATCTAACATTTTATTTGAGAGGTGGCATAAATGTATGTTCTCTGTGGTCTTCTAAGAGCCTGAATATGTGCCAGTGTTTGTGTAGGGGAAGGTGAGGGTGGGTTAGGATCAAAAGTGTTAAATTAGAACTATGAATTCAGTGTGGAAACTGGTAGTTCATCAGTTCTGTGACAAGTCTTATACCACCTGGCTGGAATATATTCTGTCCTTTGTTGAGATACTTTTGAGCTTTGAATTTTTCCTCAGTGCATTCAGGTTCTTTTGCTTCTGGAAAACACCAAACCCAGATATCCCCATCAATTTATTTTGTTAGTTTTGAGTTAGGAAATTCCAGGATCTGCCATTTTTTATTCTGCCACTTTATGTTGGGTATTAAAAACGATTACAAATGTTTTTGATATGTCAATTTTAGAAATACTTCAAATCATTTTTGAGGAAAGCAATATATAAATAATAAATGACACAAGTGTCAGCCCTACATAGCTGGTTCTCACATATAAAACCTTTATCAATTATTTAAAATGTGACTTCAGATTATTTCAACAGAGTATTTTGAATGAAATTTAAACAAAGCCTTTTTAGCAGATTTCTAGTGTAATTTTTTTTAATAATCAGTCACCATGCATGATATGAAATTTGCAAGTATATTAGTTGGAAAGATGATAAAGAGTTACTTTTGAGAGTTCAGAATTGAGTCAAGTAGACTCATGTTCAACCTTAAGTGTTTCTGACCGATTCAGTGACTTTGGGTATATCACTTTATCTCTTTGAACTCTAGTTTCCCCATATGTATTATCCATGTATTTGGGTTATTGTGTCTTCAGTTGTAGTTGAAGTACCTGGTATAGTCTGTCATAGAATATCCTAAATGAATGGTAGTTATTTATTCTAGTTAATAATTTAAGATTTCATTCAATTTTAGTAAAAATGTAAAGTGGCAACTATACTGTGGCTATGCCATAAATGTAAAAACATGGATTTATATAAATATTGTAGCTACATCTTGCCACAGTTAGATATGAAAAATAATTTTTGAAAATTCTGAAGACCTGAAGGGAAGACAAATGCGTAAACATTTTTCCATATGCTATTTTAGTATCAGAGATCTGAAATAGTTCAAGTAAATCTCACTTTACAGTTATATGATTCTTTAATTTTGAGTTACTTTTAAAGTTTGCCCTATTGATTCTCCTCTTTTTTGTGCTTTTTTCCCCCATTTGGAATAGTAATTTCAGTTAAAGATCACATAACAAATTTATATCCATATTAATTATTTAGAAAACTTAAACATTTACAAAATGTCTTTTGGAGTCTCTCCAGCTTTTCTTCTTTGGTAATCAGTTCTCTCCTATCTCCCTTGGAGAAAGAAATCTCCAGTTGCAACTTATAGGTGAAGAAGTGAAGTGCATAATTGATAAACCTAATTGAATTAACTGAGCTTATTAACTCTTGAATTGTCCAAAACCCTTCAACATCTACCACAGAAAATATAAAAATCCCACATGTTGGATAAAGCAGTCTTTTGCCTAAACAAAACAGTAATGGTTACTAATGTTATATTTTTCTTAGTGCATTTGTTAGTTTCCTACAAGCTAATCAGAGAAAGGCATTTTTTTCATATACTGGTTATGGGTGGTTTGTGTTCTTTCTTATATTTTCAATTTCTACCTTAAAAAATAAATATAAAATATTTTAAAATCAAAAGCAAAATTAATTTAAAACTTTCCATAGGAGAGGTACACTTAAAAAAATCAGAAAATTTGATTTACAGGAACATTTAACTTTACAGAGAAAAAGCATTCTGTAAATGAACCATAATGATTTTCATTATTTTAATGTCTATAGGAATAATGTTTTCCTATTTTTTCTTTTATTGCTTTATTTTGTTTTTTTCTTCTTTTTTTAGGTCTTCACTTCCCACTTGTATACATTAATAAATCCATTTGATATTCTTACAATATCTACCCAGTGATCTGCGAAATCAAAATTAGAGGGACCACTGCTATGAAATTTTGTCAATTTTGTTTAACTTGAATTGCCTTTTTTTAAGCATGGCTATGGACTTGTGTGCCTGTGACCTTTGATCTATTGTGGAATACAGAAATATTTCTTTACCTCCATATTTACAATTTTCTGTAAATATTTTTCCTGAAGATAATTTATTTCTCCCTAATAATACAGTACTAAGGCTTTATCATTATAAGGTGTTATTCATTATCTTATTGAGTAACTTATTTTCAGGATTGTAATAAATCATCATTTACATACAGACATGTTTTATAGGCAGGTTTTAATCTGTAAGTGCAGATTTCACAAGGTGCGCAGCTTAAATCCATAAGTGCAGAATTCACAAAGCAAGACAACATGTCCTTAAACTTATGAGAAATATTTCCTAGTGATAATTGTCCACAGTTGGGTATTATTCCATCATTGCTTATCACTTGTCTTTAAGCACTTGGTTCTACTAAAAATGGTGCTGTCTGTAGCAAGTTGACCTTTCACAGTGCAGTTGATCTTCTCAAAAAATGCACTCATTATGTAATAAGCATTATAAATAAAGAGACAGTGAATACTTATCTGGAGAGTCTTCAGACTTTTTTAATGACCTTTGTCTTTTCCCCCACTTTCAGAAACTGAATTTTTAAATTTTATTTACAGTGTTGTGTCAGTTTCTGCTATAGCATAGCAAGCCAGTCATAGATATATATATGTTCTCATACTATCTTCCATCTATCTCATACTATTTTCTATCTCATACTATCTATCTCATCTATCTCAACTATCATCTATCTCATGCCATCTATCTCCTACTATCTTCCATCATGTTCTATCCCAAGAGATTGGGTATAGTTCCCTGTGCAGTAGAGTAGGACCTCGTTGCTTATCCACTGTAAATGTAATAGTTTGTATCTACCAACCCCAAATTCCCCATCCAGCCCACTTCCTCCCTCTTCCCCCTTGGCAACCATAAGTTTGTTCTCTACATCTGCGAGTCTGAGAAACTGTAGTATTAAATGCATTTTGTGATGGAAAGATTAGAAGCAGCATTCTCATAGCAACTACCCACTGACCTCAGACTTTGACACTAAGAAGAAAACTCAGCTGAATGCTTATGGGACTAAATATGACCTTTCATATGGTATACGTTAAAAGAAATAAACCCAAAATACAACATCAGAAAATTAATGTTTAGTAATCCAATTTCTAGATCCCAGAGCCATTGCCTTTTGAAGGATCAACTCATAACTACTTTTCTTATTCTTTGTCTCCCTTACAGGACAATTATGATGTCGTACTTGGAAAAACCAGATCCCTCTCTAAAATGGCATATGGCATTTAAAAATATAAATCTCCATTTTCAGGGCTTGCATAAATCTAATGATTTTTTTCTCTTGAGCAAAGAGACTTTAATGCCTTCCTGGTGTGTTTTTCAGAGCACTGGATCAACATCACACATGGAATATATTTGTAAAGAGACAGACAGAATTATGTCATACCCAGAAGGGATAATAATCAGGTAACAAGCCTACATTTGCTGCATTAATCATATTTTTGTGACTAAGAGAATTAAGAGTAGAGTTGGTTTTTATACTTACGATGACCTTGTTCTCAGTCTCCAGTTTTGGTGTGGCAATTCTGTTGACTTGTCTGCACATTGTGTCATTGGTAAAGTAAGGATAATAATGCATAATACCTCTTCATTGGATTAGGGCTTTGGAAAATAAAATTTCACATTTTGTGTGTTACTTGAAAATTTTACGCTATTCAGCTGCTAATGACTCTCTGGCAAAGAAAACTAAGGCATACTCTCTTATGATTTGCAGAGGATTTTAGGTGAATAATTACATTAATATTTTAAGTAAATTGCTCATCATATTTATATCATAGGATTTAGGGTTATTAGCATTATGTAAAAAGTAGGGGTATTAGGAATGAGGGAAATGATAAAGTGGACTCTTAAGGAGATCTGGTTTTAGGTAAGATAATGTTACATTGCACCTGGTAAAAGATAATCTAGTAACTATTTTTGGATATAATTTAGCATCTAATTGGAAATGATAGTGACTAGAAATGTCATGGTTTATTAATAAGCCTTTGGGATAAATTTGATCAGATAAGTGTATAAAACGGGGTGGTTACAGAATTCACTGTCAACAAATCTATCAGTTGAACTAGAGTTATAAGCACTGCATTAAGATATCAATTTGTATTTGTTAACCTAAAATCATGTAATAGTGATGCTCATAATTGATAAAACTCAAGAGTTTGAAAAGCCATGGATGAAAATTCTTCCTATTAAGAGATGGTCAATTTCCTAAATGATACTTCATTGCAAAGTGGTTGCATATGTCTGTCATTGTCAGCTTCCATAGAGAGAATATTACAGAGTGAGGTAGAACCTCTGTTTCTTTTGAAATTAAACAAGGTAGACTTTACAGTCATTTCTTATTTTTCCTGTTAACAGAACCCCAATTCTGCTCAAGCATTAGATAGCTGTATACTAAAGAGAAGGTCATATATTTCAAAATGTACACACCAGAGGCTAATTTTGTTCAGCTAAGCCTCTGATTATAATTGTTCTCTTTTTTCTTTTTTCTTTTTTTTTTTTTTTCTTTTTAGAACCTCACCTATGGCATATGGAAATTCCCAGGCTAAGGGCTGAATTGGAGCTGCAGCTGCTGGCCTACACCACAGCACCAGATTCGAGCTGTGTCTGTGACCTACACCAAAGCTCACGACAGTGTTGGATCCTTAACCCACTGAGTGAGGCCAGAGATCGAACCCACAACTTTGTGGATTCTAGTGAGGTTCATAACCCACTGAGCCACTCGAGAACTCCCTATTAATTCAGCTTTCATGCTGATGGCTCAAACATGTGATTGACTTCTGGCCTAATAGAGATGAGGAAAAATCTTCAAGGAAAAGACGGCTATTCTCACCAATAGCAGAGAAAAGTAGATGCAAAATAAAAGTCTTCTCTAATGGATTCTTCTGTGACACCTAACATTTTGGCAGTCATTTTGGGAACATGAGTAGATCCAGCAGAAAAGAATTAATCAATGTACCTATAGGCAGAGAAAAATCATAAAGAGAGTTACTCATTATGATGTAATGTATTCACTAAATTATCCAGTCATTCTGCATTTGATCTTCCTTTCCAGTTGTGATACTAAATTTCTCTACTGCCAGTTTAGTTTAGTTTGGTTCTTCTCTAACTTGCATGATAGTTGATACTTAGTATTCAGTATATTGAAACATTTTTTAATGTTAGGCATTGTATCTCTCTGAGTGGATTTGAAAGCATGGAGAGTTTATATCAGCGGCATAGATATATAAATTAGGGTTGCATTCATCTACATTTGTGGAAAAAATTTTAGGTAATATTACTCAAATCTAGAACACAGAGGACCTTAGACAACGTTTCCCACATTTTCGTTCCACTTCACCATTTTACAATGATTATGGTGAACTTCAGAAATGTTAATTGGCTTCTCAAAGGTAGCTTAGCTTTCTATCTTTAGAACTTTAGAGCTATCAACACTTGTCTTTGTTCTTAGTTCAGCTTTCTTTACCTAACACTGTGCTTTTTCTTGAAGCTTTAGGAACCAAATAAAATATTTGACTTTAATTGCTTCAAAGGCTTGTAATGTCATTGAGTCTTCTTTATAATACTTGGAGGTAATTAAGAATTTTCTGTATTAACCAACAGGCTAGTCTTAACTAATGGTTTTGGCTAGTCACTGTCCATGGTGCTATAGTAGTGGAAAGAAGAATAGAACTTTCTGATTATGACTGAATTCTTACTTTTTGATATTAGACAGTAATATTCCTATAGTGTCATTTAAATTAAACTTATATGTTAATTATTGCCCATTTTAAAAGTAATGTAGTCACTATATTTGTCCTAAAGTTAAGATTCTTAAACTGGCCTTATTTCTTTATTGTACTGGGAAGCATTTAGATGCACGTCTTCTTGGTACATTAGATTCTACATGGTCTATAGAAGAACATCTTGAAATTATAACAGAATAATATAGCAGTTTCATAATTGAGTTGCTTAGAAGTCTTCAGCACTGGTTTAGAACTGGTGATATACTATATTTTTTCACATATATATTGGTACCTCATAATGCCATAAATCACCATTTTAAGTATAAGGAAAGTTACATTTTCCTCAAAGGGCTGAAATGCCCTTACCAAGGCCAGTGAGACACTACATGATCAGGCCTCCCTAACCTCTTTCATGTCCTCCTAAGCCCCTCCTTTTTCACTTGTTCCAGGCTTCTTGCTCCTCCTGGAATATACCAGTATGCTTCAGTATACAGTCTTAGCTCTAAATTATTCCCCATCCCTATACACCTCTTTTCTTCACTTATGCGTGGAATCACTCACCACATTCCAGTATTAGTTGAGATTGCCAAAAAAGAGGTGACAAAAATAACCCAGAGAAATAAAATTGGTTTAAAATGTTGACAACATGGTAATAAGTCATATGATAAAAGGCCCAATGTATGATATTCAGAAACCCCTGAATTGGTTTCATGTCAGTGATAATAGAAGTAACAGAAGTGTTTTGGTTTTTTTTTTTTTTGATACTAATAACACAGAACAACTCTCTTTGTAGTTAAAAACTGTGTGTTTTTTTCTTTTTTAAGAGCTTTATCTAGTGCTTTTCAAGACAGATCACATTGTTTTGCTTCAAAATATTTCCTCTTTTTTCTTAAACTATTTCTAAGATAGAAAAATCTTTATCCAGTTATTTGTAGAATTCAATAAAGCATCACTACTTTCCATAAAATACAGAATTTTATGTCATCCTGATCTATGGAAATCTGTAGAATTTAAGCCAGCATTGCTGAGTACCGTACATATTACAGTTCTCACCCTGATCCCCAGCTCTAGCTCAGTTTCAGATAAGGCTCTATTTTTTGGTAGAAAACATGAGCAAGATAATTATGTAGAAGAGAATAGGCTGCAAGAATCTCTAATAATCCTGAAAGAAGAATTAAACAAATCATGAAGATTATGTCTAAGTGTGGTCCCAGTGGATCCAAGAAAAGATTCATGGTGAGTTCCCATCGTGGCACAGTGGTTAACGAATCCGACTAAGAACCATGAGGTTGCGGGTTCGGTCCCTGCCCTTGCTCAGTGGGTTAACGATCCGGCATTGCCGTGAGCTGTGGTATAGGTCGCAGACGCGGCTCGGATTCCGCGTTGCTGTGGCTCTGGTGTGTAGGCCGGTGGCTACAGCTCCAATTCGACCCCTAGCCTGGGAACATCCATATGCCACGGGAGCGGCCCAAGAAATAGCAAAAAGACAAAAAAAAAAAAAAAGATTCATGGCAACATGGGGCCTTTGAGTATCTATATATCACATGAGAAAAATGGTAATAACCTAGCTAATTTAGAAACTTCAAATGCATTGAAAGAACTAACATCATTAAAATGTCACAAGTTCATACTGTGATAATGTAATTTTTCTGTTAAAATGATTTATATTAGTCCATGACTACTACTCTGTTTACCCAAAAATATAAATATAGGTATTTGAAACATTGCAATTTACTCCTGAAATCAGTATTTTTAAAAATCAAAATTAAGAAGAAAGCTATTGTGTGAAAATAGAATACGTACATGTATGTGTAACTGGATCACCATACTGTACAGTAGGAAAAAAAAATTGTATTAGAGAAATAGCTATTGAAAAAAGAAAAATAAAAGAAGATAGTTATAAAGGGAATTTAAAAAATTAGAAAATATCTGGAGCAAATAAAAAAAAAGGGAGTGGTGGGGTTTTTTTATAGGACAGAATTACTAAGGAGTGTATGTATAGGTGAAAACAAGTGTCCTTTCCCTATGTTCTATCCTTATTTGCTCTGAGAGAGTTTTTCATATATCTGCTTGCTTTGATACATTACGTATTGATTAAGCAGTCATTTGCCAAATAAATGGTTTTTTGACCATGAATCTGATGGCTTGGGTATAATTGCCCTGCCAGAATTTGTTTATATACTTCATTCTGCATTTTCTTTTTTCTGCTGCCTTTTAACCTTCCTGCTTCAATTTGCAATGTGGTTGATGTCTAAAATGTCTAGCCCTGAGGAGACAATCCTGAAATGAAATAAAAGACAGCAGCATGATGCCATCAAGTAAAGCAGACTACTGATACTTGAGTTGCCTCCATCTAAATCTAATAAAAGCAGCTGCTTGTCCTAAAGAAAATTAAAAAAAAAAAACCTAAAAAAACACCTGAATTAAACTGACCAAGAAAACAAAATGGCTTGATTATTTGGATAAGATACTGAACAGAAAATGTTTCACAGAACATGGTCTCTCAGTTAGCAGTGATGGCAAAATGACCTTGTCTTTGATCTAAGAGTGTGTGTGCCTTAACCTGATGTTTGCTTTTCTTATCTACTAACACTGAATTGTATTCCCAGAAGCTCCCAGTATTACTACAGCAGTGCAGCTGAGCACAGAATAGTTGTGGGATAGGAACTGACATTTTAGTAACATCTTTAATACCACTCAGTCCTAGCTATAAAATGTATTTTCTTTCCTTTTCATCTCTTTTTCCTTTTCTTTCTTTTGCATTGTTGTGAGAAAAGCAGTCCTTAAATATAAGCGCTTTCAAATATTGATAAGAAAAGTCACAGTTTTCTCCATATGCAATGTATTATTTCTGTTATAATGCAACTCTGTATATGTATCTTCTCTGCATATATTCAGATGTATCAGTTGTTAAAATGCTATTGAAAAAAGGAATATTTAATTATAGCCAAATGGATTCATGATTTAATAGTTTCTAAAAATTTGGAAAACAATTGTGATCAATTAGCATGTCATAAAATGAAGAATATGCTTTGTTATATTAAGATTGTTGGAGTTCCCGTCATGGTGCAGTGGTTAACGAATCCGACTAGGAACCATGAGGTTGCGAGTTCGGTCCCTGCCCTTGCTCAGTGGGTTAACAATCCGGCGTTGCCGTGAGCTGTGGTGTAGGTTGCAGACGCTGTGGCATAGGCTGGTGGCTACAGCTCCGATTGGACCCCTAGCCCGGCAACCTACATATTGCCGTGGGAGCGGCCCAAGAAATAGCAAAAAAGACAAAAAAAAAAAAAGATTGTTTGCATTTTGAGAGGTGGGATAAGTAATTTTCTTATCTTTATTATTATTTTATACTATTTATTTCATTTACTCTATATGTATATATAGAGTATATGTATATCATAATTCATATGTGTTTGTATACAAGAGAACAGCAAAAATGTTATTCTTTAAAAAGTGATAGATCAATGAATAGATAATTCTTAAAATTTTTGCATATTACTCCATTAATGTTTACTTAGCTTATTTTTAGATACATATTCTATTGGATTCAATGGATATTACCATGACATTTGTGATAGGCTGATAAGGGATTAAAATTTTTAACATATGTATCATGTGCTAATCATATTTGTTTGTTTGAATGACCAAAACCACTAAGTTAAGGACATAATTTCTCACTAAATACATTCATCCATCTACCTATATTTTCCACAATTTTCCTACATTCTTTTGGACTTTTCCAAGGGATTGAAATTGAAACTGTAAATTAGAATCAATCTAAATTAATGTGTTGTTTAAAATGGTGTATCAGCTTTCTTTCAGCCATCTAATGCTGCATTACAGAACACCTGAAAAGTCGATGGCTTAAAAGGATAAGCATTTATTAGCCCATGGGCCTGTAGTTTGGTGACTTAGGCTAAGCTTGGTTGGGCAGTTCCACTCATTTTGGCAGGACTTATTTTCAGGCCTGGAAACTGACCATTTGTAAATGACGTAGGCTGGCTGTGGGAAAACTGGGGCACCTGACTCAGCTGCACATGTCCTCAGTTGCCTAGGCTGAGCACAGTCTCGTGGTGATGGCAGAGAGGCAAGGGCACAGTCGAAAGCTTGAAAGTACTTTTCAAGCCTTTGTTTTGAAAACACCTCCTAACATTCCATTGGCCAAACCAAGTCTCAAGCCCAAATCCATAATAAGAGCAGGAGAGGAGTATTTCATTTTAGGTCAAAAAGCACTAACACTGGGTAGGGAGTAGAATAAAATCAATAATGAAAACACTCTACTACATATGGTATGAACACATCGGATTCTACTCTTAAGGGGCCATGATCATCTGTGGGACATATTAAGCTAAACATACATAGCATCTCTCCATCACAAATTTTCACTCAAGGTGTATATGTGTTTAAAAATCCATACAGATAATTGAAATGTATAACCAGATTGGGAATCACTGGCCTAATAAAATCAATACCAAGAGATATGATATGGTGATTTGAGTGGCCTTAGCAGAGAATGCTTATATTTTTGAAATTATCAAACAGTTTACCAGGTTCAGGCAAGGCACAAAACTATTAGAAGTAAGTCATGGATACAAAGGAAACTTTCAAACTTAGATCTAGTGGTTTATCCCCTGTGCTTACTTTTCAGAATATAAAAATCAAGAACAGTAATATATAAAACTTCAATAAAATGTTCTTCCTAGATTGCTTGGTTTATGGTATCCCTTGGTTCTACTACCCTCTTCATCTTACCCAGTTTTTGCCTTTATCCAGACTTCCCAAAGAATCTTTATTTATTCTATGACTTGTTCTGATTCAGTGGATTATTCTAATAATAACTTAGTAATAAACTGACTAAAGCCTGTGCCACAAAATCATTTTTGTCTTTAATCTTTTAGTGTCATTCTGATTGATAGTGGGAGAACATTATTTTCCAATTCCATCATAAAATGTTATTTTAGTATTAGTATTTAGTATCTTGGTATGCTAGAAGCAAGGTGAAATACAGAAATAAGAAACATATATATTAATATTAATTCATGTATAGGCACATATATATCAGGACTTTACCAAGTTTTAACACAGGCAAAATAATAGACTCTCTTTTTTCTTTTTTCCATATTTTAACTTCATATTGTACTGCATACTCCATATTGTAACTATATATTCCATATGATAGCTTCATTAATGAAGCTTTCTCATTTTGGGAATTATGTCTAAGTCTTTAGTCAATTTTGAGTTGATCTTTATGTATAGTGTAAGATCAGGGTCCAATTCCATTTTTATGCGTGAGGATATCTATTTTTCTGAACACCATTTGTTGAAGAGGCTATCCTCTCACCATTGTGTTTTCTTGGCACTCTTATTGAAGATCAGTTGACTGTATGATGTATGACTTTATTTCTGGACTCTCTGTATTCTTTTCCATGGCCTAATATCTTTCTTTATGTTAATATTTTACTATGTTAATTACTATAGCTTTTGAAGTTAAGAAGTGTGATGCCTCAAGTTTTGTCCTTCCTTTTCAAGATTTATTGGGTTATTTAGTGTCTTTTGTGGTTCTGAATTCATTTTACGTTGCTTTTTCTACTTCTAAAAATATATGCAATTAGGATTTTGATAGGTATTTCATTGAATGTGTAGGTTCCTTTGGGTAGTATGAATATTTTAACAATATTATGTCTTCCAGTCAAACTGAAAAGCTTCTCCACAATAGAAGAAATAATCAGTAGATTGAAAAGGCAAACTATGGAATAGGAAAAAATATTTATAGGCCATATATTATATAAGCATTATTTCTAAAATTTATAAGGAACTCATAGAACTCAACAGCAAAACAACTAACAACCCCATTAAAAATGAGCAAAGGGCCTGAACAGTTATTTCTCCAAAGAAGATGTACAGATAGCCAATGGGTTTATGAAAAGATGCTTAACATCATTAATCATTAGGGAAATGCACATCTAAACTACAATGAAGTATCACCTCCATACCTGTAAGGATGGATTTTTTTTTTTTCAAAAAGATGTCGAGTATATGGAGAAATTGGAACCCTTTCATGTTCATGGTGGGAATGCAAAAATGATGAAGCCATTATGGAAAACAGCATGGAGACTCCTCAAAAGATTAAAAATAGAATGACCTTATGATCCAGCAGTCACACTTCTGTTTATTTATCCAAAAGGTTTGAAACTAGAGTCTTAAAGAGATAGTAGCACTCCCAAGTTTATTGCAGCACTTTTCGCAATAGCCAGGTGTGAAAACAATCTAAATATCCATCAGTGGATGAATGGATAAAGAAAATTTGGTATAAACATTACAGTGGTATGTTATTTAGCCTTAAAAAAAAGAAGGAAATCCTACGATATGTGAAAACAAATGGGCTTTAAGGACATTATGCTAAGGGAAATAAGCCATTCACAGAAGGACAAATCCTGTGTGATTCAATTTATATGACATATCTAAAGTAGTCAAACTCATAGAAATAGACAGTGAAATGGAAGTTACCAGGGACAGAAGGGAAAGGAAAATATGGAGGTACTAACCAGTGTGTATAAAGTTTCAGTAATGCAAGCTGAATAAATTCTAAAGCTCTAGTGTACACTATTATGCCTAGAGTTAACAATGCTGAATTATACACTTAAAAATCTCTTAGAAGGGTAGATCTCATGTTAAATGTAACTGCAATAAAATGAAAATAATACTTCTGGATAAATCAGAATTAAATGCCGTATTTGAAGAAGCTATTTAAATGCATAATCCACCTATTTAAAAGTTGAGCTCTGGTTTTGGAAAACTGGGCCAGAGAAACACTGAAGTGCTTGAGGCATGTTTCCTGGCACCACCTTGCATCACCTTTTCTGAGTCTGAAGCCAAGACTTAAAGAGTGGGATGCTGATTGTCAATGTGTTACTAATCAAAAGCTAAGCCCTCAGATTTCTAAACCAGACGTATTTGCAAAACTATTGCATTTTCTTACTTTTCTTCCTGTATCAGCTATTCATCACATAGTCCTGAAAAGCAATGCATGACTTCATTCATTCTGATCTATGCTTTGGTTTGCACAATTCAGGAATACTCATCAAGATTTACCATTAATCAGTTAAAGATGTTCATAAACAAAGCCAATGAATAATTCATATAAAATCGAGTACATGTACTTTAATGATGAATAATCATGAACTGATCTGATCTGGAATTTGTTAATGACTTGTGAATATTTATCTCTAGATGGTACTCCTGTGCAATTCACCATTCCGCAAAAACTGTTTCCTTTTAGATTTCACTGTGTAATTTTGTTGAAGATACCTTTGGGACCATTAAGTATCTTTCTAAAGGATCATAATACAATCAAAATTGGGAATGTGATGTCATCTGCAGAACTTACTAAACACACAAAGAATCTAATTTATTTCCATAGTCTTAATTTGCCAGATTTTTCTCAGATAATATTGCCTTTCACCATATGATCTTTTTATGTGACAGGAAGATTGCTGTGTGAAGCTCACTTGACTAGTCAGATGTGAAAAATGTGAAAAAAATAAATTGAATTGAAAACCAATGCCGGAAATAACATTTTCCTTAGGCAGCCACTAATCTTATGCCAGGTGCAGAATGTACCGCTCTTCAGTGAATGTGTTCTTAGTGTGCCCTCTGGCCACTTGCAAATTGGAATTTCACAGCAACTTTGGATTCAGTATTTATATGACATGAGATATTTCAGCCTAGAATTGTCATCAGCTGGCTCTTCTCAGGACGAGGGGAATTAACAGGCAACATTTTTGGAACACTTCAAGGGTTCCAAGTGCTTGGCAATCATTTACAGTTAATCTTCTTTGGGGGGAGGTCAGCCCTCTACTTGAATTTTCACATGAAGTATTTCACACAGATGTGACATAATCTCCAAAAAGCCACAGTGCAGCAAATCTGGGTTAAAAAAAGAGAGTGAAAGAGAGACAGACAGACAGACCTGGGCCAAACTGAAGAGCAAGAAATATATATGTTTGGTTGCCTGCCTGGACATTCTTTCTGCAAGCTTCTCTTCTAAACATAGCCAGGAGTTAATTGAATCCTCACTGCAATGCTAAAAATCTTGTACTAGCATTGTCTCTATTACACAGATGGGGATGCTAAGGCCCACAGTGGGCAAGTCACCTGTTCAGTACGCAGCTAGTAGGTGACAGAGCTGCAATTTGCTTCTATTCAGCAGGGCTCCAGAGGGGACTTATAGCCATTCTCATATGCTGCATCTGCTTCCCAGTGGTTCCTCTGCTGCCCCATTTGTGTCCTCCCTGTCACGATCACCCTACCATATCTAGTCCACCCCAGCAATGAACTCTATGTACATTTCTGCCAAGTTTTCTCCCCAAAAAGCTTGTTTAATGTCCTATTAGTCACTCCCTTTTTCTGGTAGGGTATTACTAAATCTCTACAGTGTGCCTTTATTTGTTTCCTAAAGGATTTTGGAAGAGAAACATTGTGAAAATTCTTTTAGAATACCATATAAGTAGATACATATTGTGTACTGTGTCCCTATTTTTTTTTTTCCTTTTTTTATTTTTTTAGGGCCATGCCTGTGGCATATGGACATTCACAGGCTAGGGTTTGAATCGGAGCTGAAGCCACCGGCCTACATCACAGCCACAGCAATGCAGGATCCGAGCAACGTCTGTGACCTACACTGCACCTCATGGTAATGCCAGATCCTTAACCCACTGAGCAAGGCCAGGGATTGAACCTATGTTCTCATGGATGCTAGTCAAGTTTGTTAACCACAGAGCCATGATGGGAACTCCCATACTGTGTCCCTTTTAAGTGACTAGCAATTTCAGAAAAAAATGGGGAATTGTATATCTCTTTTTTTTTTCCTCCAGAAAATCCTAACATGTAGCTGGCCCCTTAAAAAAGTGGGGTGCTTTTGCAGTTAAGCCAGGGAGGGGATCATAAATACCTGGGTGTGCACAGAGTACTGAGGAGGCTGGTTTGAATCTGCAGAGAGATTGCATGTTCATCCAGACATTTTGTCCATGATGCCAGGACATTTTCACAAGTGCAAGTCGGGTATTTTGGGGTGTGTTCAGGCAAACTACTAAATTCCATCGATGTCACACACTGGGTGATTAAATTCTTCAATTTGTAATGAATGCTAATGGTTGCTATGAGGTCAGTCTCTGTTCATAATAATTATTCCATTTGAGGATAGAAAGGAAATGTCAAAGAGCTATTTTGCTTTCATTAGTCTTCCGGACTATTCCGCACACGTTTAAGCATTCATCTCTGGACTACTTTTTTAGGTGTATATATACATTTTTAAAGCACTTCTCCCTCACTTCACGAAAAAGATAGTAGTGTTTTCATTACCAGTAATTATTCGTAAATATCAATGATACAATGGGAATAATAGCTGATAGCTCCAAAATGGCTGGAAATAGTCAATGGTTAATATAATAACAAAGAAAGTGTGAAGTCTGTTTCAGAGGCTGAGTTGAAAAAACTGTGTTCTTAGAAACATTTCTAAAATTACCTCAAAGGCTAATGATTATAGAACCTCTTTCTTTTATACATGTGTGTGTGTGTTAAACATTGTCTCCCTAAGAAAGAATATCTACATGTCAGTGGTCTTCTAAATGTCTATAAATTTTTATGAAAATTTTTTATTCACCTTCTTCATAAATACCTTACATGCTGTCGTCTCCAGATAAGATTATCTGATTCAGCAGCATGAAAACGTATCTTTTATTATTACAATTAATAATAATTTTAAATTGATTTCATATTTATGACTTTTCAAAATTTTTCTCTTGGTTTGCCAACACTTTGTATAGGCCTTGTACATTTCTGGTACAGATTATTCTTTTATAGATCTCTAGTAAAGATATTATTTTGCCTTTTATGTTTATTACATTAAAATTATAATTGCTATTTTAGCAAAGTAAAATATATTTAAAAAATAAACTTCTTACCTATATTAGTTCATTTATCTTCCATTATGCCTCTCTTACAGTTTAACCATTCCTATTTTAAGAAGGAAAAATTTGAGACACATAAGAGATTTATTTAGTTACCCAGAGTTACTGTTAGTAAGTGGTCAAGTTCAGGTTATATATAGACCTTTTAAATATAGAACTTGATTTTTAAAATCCTTTTAGGGGTGGACCTGCAGTATATGGAATTTCCCAGGCTAGGGGTTGAATTGGAGCTGTAGCTGTCTGCCTATACCACAGCCCCACGAACGTGGGGTCTGAGCTACGTCTGTGACCTACACCACAGCTCACAGCAACACTGGATTCTTAACCCACTGAGTGAGGCCATCGAACCCACATCCTCATGGATACAAATTGGGTTTGTTACTGCTAAGCCACAGTGGGAACTCCCAGAACTTGCATTCTTAAATAATAATTTATTTTTATTTTATTAATTTTTTATATTATTTTTCCCTTTTATTTAATAAAATATAACTGACAAATTTTATTTTGTTTTTACATATCTAATAGTGGTCCAGAGCTGGTAATAAACATGCCCCATTTTTGCCGTCACCAGTTACTACTTCCCTTATGCTCTCCACCTTCCTCTTTTTAAAAAAGGTCTCCACATTTTTAACTAATGTAGTCTATAGAGCTATGCCTTTATTTTCCACTGTTAGACATTATTTATTGACTTACATTATAGAAGAGGATTTAGCTCATAGAGTTCATTCTTCTCCCCTTCGGGACTCCACTTCTATAGCCATTCTCCTAAAATAGTAATACCCGGCTTCCTGGTTAAGTCAAATTTCAGTATTTACATTTTTGTGGTTTTGCAAATATTGCTCTCAGTTGAGCCATTGTCAGAACTCTCACACTTCATTTCTACACTAAAGACACTAACACTTCATTTCTCCATGAGTTTTTCTTTATCCTGGAGTTACCTCATTCACTTCCATTGCTTTTTTTCTCTATATTTATCACTAACTCAGCACCCAAATGCTTCCACAGAACTGTAAAATTATTTTCAGTGTGGTCAGATACTTCACGTATTTCTACGTTTCATTATTTTTCCCTTGATCTGTCTCTCCTGTGCCTCTCTGTCCCACTGCTTGCATCTAACTTGTTTTTCCACAAAACCTACTGCACACAGTACTTTGAAACATTACATTTTTTCATCATCCTGAGAATTTTCTTCCTCCATATTCTTTATTATTTCTCATGTCTTTCTTTCTGTTGTTTATTTCCTAATTTTGGTGGAGTATATTCTCTAAGAGATCGGGAGTAAAGCATTTAAAGACCTTTGATGTCTAATCATGACTTTATATTGAAGTTTATTAAATATATAGAATTGTAGGCTGGAAGTATTTCATCAGCTTTTAATTTTCTAGGTTGCCTGTTAGAAATATCCTGCAAATTTTGTTTATAAATTTCCTTTTTCCTTCTCTAGGAGTTTCTAGATCTGAATGTACAGCTGAAGTGTCACTATGATCTTGCCTGGCTTGCTGTGGTGTTTTTATTTTCATATTATGCTGACTGACTAGAGAGCCCCTATAGTCTGAAAACCCATGTGTTTCAGGTCTGAGAAATTTCCCTCCCCATATCTCTTTGTTATCTCTTTCTATAACTTGTAATTGCTGGTTAAATTTTTTTATTGTTAAATATTTACCTTGATCAGGGATCAGCAGATATTTCTGTAAAAGGCTCAATATTAATATCTTAGGTTTTTGCAGGCCGTGGAGTCTCTGGCAAAACTACTCTTTCTCTGCCTTCAAAAAATAGCCATAGATAACGCCTGAAGCAGTAGGCATGGCTATGTTTCAATAAAACTTTGTTTACAAATTTAGTCAGTAGGCTGATTTGATCTGCAAATCAAAATCATTTGCCAATCCTAATCAAGATCCATATCTTTTAATTTTTATAAATTTCCAATCATTGCTTTGGATTTTCTAGACAAAATATCTCAGACGTAGTATTTGCATAAACAAAACAGAACAGAACTACTCTTTTCATCAGCACAACACTATTAAAAATTACTTTTATGGCCATCTATTCCAAATGAAGGACTTAATGCTATTGATAGCCATGTTCTGATTTTAATTTGAATGCTTATAGTATCACATTAGTTTTTAGTTTAAGGGGATTTCTTTTTCATGTTTAAATTAATTTTAATTTTAGGAAAAGCTTAATTTAATTCCTTAGAGACAGACATCTATTAAGGTAATCATGAACATTTTTCCTAGCTACCTGGAATTTAATGTAGTGATTTTATAATATTTATTTAATTGATCAGGTAAATCTAGGTTCATCATGGTGTTTTATTTCAGTTGTCTAGAATTTAAGTAAGATTTTAACATGTATATTTATGTTATTGTTCCTATACAATCTTTTTAGAATGAGTATGAAATTGATCGATTGAATCTATGCTTTGTTCAAAAAGGCCCTATGTGAAAAAGATTAACTCTATTCAACCTAGGTGACCAGTAATGGATGTTGACTTAGCAAAAATAGTTATACATTTTCTGTCCCCTTTTATTGCACGGCATTTGAATTCATAGCTTACAAAGTGAAAGACAAAAGCAGGTTAAAAAACCAAAAGTGGTTGGTGTAAACAAGAAATGTTAGTTTATTTATAATAATAAATACCTGTCATGGAAAGGATAATATATATTGGCCAATAAAAGCTAAGTAATCTATACCACTTTTTATTTTGTGAGGTTTGATTATTCAACTATTTAAATTTTTAAACTTCTTTATATATATATAATAAATTTGCATCACCTGAATTAGGTTTTAGACATACTGTTAATGTAAAGAAACTTTAAAATGTATATATAGTTGTATAATGTGCAATTAGCTATTCTTTTAAATTTTGAAAGAATTCACTGGTGAACTGTATTATCTCAGAGCTTTATTTTGATGTGATTTTTGAATTTTTCAACACTTTTGCAATTACTGATTTACTCATATTTTTTCTTTCTTGAGTTCATTTTTTCTTTATATTTGTTCACTATTAATTTATTGAGATTTCAAATTAATTAGCTTATATGTGGGCATGCTGTTTCCTTAAAATATTCTGAATCTCCTTTACATATGTTGGAAATGTCTAACCATGTAAACTTTTCAAAGCTAAAGAAGTTTTAAAAGGTGTGGGAATCTAAATTGACAGTGGTCATTGTCTGTGAAAGTTAAAATATTCAGTCACCTGGAAATATGGTAAAACTCTTTTGAAGGTTATCTGCTGAGATTGCCTCAAACTTGAAGGTGGTTTCTCAGTTGTTTCTTTGCAGATGTAAATAGCGCTTTTCAAACCCAGACAAATATCATTTAATTGGCATAAGTACAAAGGCAATTGTAGCATAAATTCACCTTGAACATTATCTAACGTTTCTGATGTTCTTCAACACAGTTTAGACCTGTTTGGCAAAGAAAGCCCTGATTTCTTTTGTACCCACATATATTTGTGAGTCTGGATTTTCAGCACATATGGCCATTAAAATAAAAATAAAACTGGTTAAATAGAAACAATTACATGTACATTGTCATTTTTAAACTATTCCACATTTAAACTTCATTTTAGCATATTTTCTTTGAAAATCACTTTTAACCATAATTAAATTTTACTTTTGCTTCATAGAATACCTTGAATTAATTTCCCCTTTTTTTCTGAAATGGCAATAACCTTTTTGACCAAAAAAACCCCCAAAATTGTAGGAGAACTATATCTTTAAAATACTCTTTCTATATTGTATGTAAATGGGGTAAAACATGTTTCATGTAAAATTTTGTAACTTTTTAGATTACATGTCATTTTTTCCTCCGGAGTAGAATAATCATTATCAGATTCTCAAAGGAGATTTATGAATGAAGTTTTAGGGATTTCCTGTCATGGCTCAGCTGAAATGAATCCTACTAGGAGCCATGAGTTTTCGGGTTCCATCCCTGGCCTCACTCAGTGGGTTAAGGATCTGGCATTACCATGAGCTCTGGTGTAGGTCGCAGACGCGGCTCGGATCCTGCATTGCTGTGGCTGTGTTACAGGCCTGCAGCTGCAGCTCTGATTCAATCCCTAGCCTGGGAAACCCCATATGCTGCGGGTGCAGGCCTAAGAAGCAAAAAAAAAACAGTTTTTGAATCACTGATTTACTTTGTGAGACTAATAATACACCCATGGATTATATATTTTAGCTCTTATTTTTCTTATAATCTGTATAAGCTAACACTTTCAGGGAAATAAAAGTACTCCTGTTGCTGAAACTCTGCCTCTGTCCATCTGTGCCAAATAAAAACGTGGAGGCAGATTTTTGGGTGAAGGAGAAAAAAAATGGCTTTTATTGCTTTGCTTTTTTTATTAAGTATATCCCTTGAGAGGGAACCAGGATCTTGCCCCAAGGCTGTATTATTGTTGCTTCACTATTCCTCCCTTGTCTTTTCATCCCCTACCTTCCCTGATCAGCAACTGTCTGAACTTGCCTCTTGAAACTCAGGGAAGGCCATGGAAGATGAATGAGGCCCATTTCCTAAAATCAAGCAATCAGGGACACAGAAAGGCTTCCATGCCCAGCAGCCCAACAGGGCCTTGGTAGGTTACACTCCTAGCAGTAGTTTTTGCATTGCTTTTTCAGTTAATAGAAGTGTCTCTGTTTTTCACCATTTAGGATGATTTTATTATTTGATGTTTTATATATATATATATATATATA
Organism: Phacochoerus africanus; assembly: GCF_016906955.1. NCBI lineage: Eukaryota > Metazoa > Chordata > Mammalia > Artiodactyla > Suidae > Phacochoerus > Phacochoerus africanus. The sequence goes on along the minus strand of NC_062554.1, from coordinate 83,752,011 downwards.
TATATATATATATATATATATATATATATATTACTTTTTAGAGCCGTACCTGCAGCATATGGAGGTTCCCAGGCCAGGGGTTAAGCTGCAGCTGTCAGTCTACACCACACCCATGCCAACGCAGGATCCGGACCTCATCTGTGACCTACACTACAGCTCACAACAACACCGGATTTTGAACCCACTGAGCAAGGCCAGGGATTGAACCTGCCTCCTCATGGATACTAGTCAGGTTCGTTACTGCTGAGCCACAATGGGAACTCCTGATTATACATTTTCATTTTATTTTTTATTTATGTATTTTTTATTTTTATTTTTGTCTTTTTGCCTTTTCTAGGGCTGCCCCTGTGGCATATGGAGGTTCCCAGGCTAGAGGTCTCATCAGAGCTGTAGCTACACCAGAGCCACAGCAACTCAGGATCCCAGCTATGTCTGCGACCTATACGACAGGTCACGGCAACGCTGGATCCTTAACCCACTGAGCAATGTCAGGATCGAACCCACAACCTCATGGTTCCTAGTCAGATTCATTAACCACTGAGCCATGACGGGAACTCCATATACATTTTTAAAGTAATGTTCTATTAGTATTTTAGTAAGAATTTTGTTTTGTAATCAGGAATGGATGGGAGTTATAGAATTTGACATTTCTTCAATTCATGAATTTTTTCCTCCTTTGAACCATGTAAATAGTGAATAGTGTTCATAATTTCATAGTGGATGTTCATGAATTTCTGGATTAAAGAAACAAAAACTTAGAAAGCAAATACAACATTTTTTCATTGATGATAAATATGTATCAGCAAAGGACTAAGTTTCATGCCTTTTTATATCACTCACAGTATAAAACTAACCATTAGCTGAATTGAAGAGAAAACAGGCATAAATATTCAAAGTAAGACCTAACAAGGAGAGATAATCGTTGCAATGTAAGAAATTTAGAGAGACTACTTTGTAAAATGCTATGCTAATCAGTTTGAAAATCTCAATGAAATGGATAATTTCTTAGGGAAATACAAATTACCAGAATTAACCCCAATAAAGTTAGATAGCTTCAACAGAGCAATTTCCTAATCAAGAAATTATTAAGGAACTTTCACAGAAGCACAGGGCTCAAATGGTTTCAAAAAGAAATTCTACTGAACTTTTAAAAACCAGATAATCCATTGATCTATGAATCATTCCAAAGCAATAGCAGCAAGGAACAACTTTTAAATTAATTTAAAAAGCAAGTGTACAGGATAGAAAGCCCAGAATTGAACCCACACACCTGCAGTCAACTAATCTATGATAAAGGAGACAAGAATATACAATAGAGAAAACACAGTCCCTTCAATAAATGGTGCTGGTAAAACTGGACATCTACATGTAAAAGAATGAAATTAGAACACTTCCTAACACTATACACAAAAATAAACTCAAAATTGATTAAAAACCTAAATATAAGACTGGATACAATAAAACTCTTGAGGAAAACAGGCCAAACACTCTCTGACATAAACTGCAACAATATCTTCTCAGATCCACCTCCTAGAGTAATGACGATAACAACAAAAATAAACAAATGGGACCTAATTAAACTTAAAAGTTTCTTCACAGCAAAGGAAACCATAAACAAAATGTAAAGAAAACCTGTAGAATTGAAGAAAATATTTGAAAATTAAGCGACTCATAAAATCTCCAAAATTTATAAATACCTCCTGCATGCAGCTCAATACCAAAAAAATAAAGGAAACCCATCCAAAGGGCAGAAGATTTAAACAGGCAGTTATCCAAAGAAGACATACAGATGGCCAAAAAACACATGAAAAGATGTTCAACATCACTAATTATTAGAGAAATGCAAATACTAACTACTATGAGGTACTGCCTTACACCAGGCAAAATGGCCATCATCAAAAAATGGCTACAAACAATAATGCTGGAGAAGGTATGGGTAAAAGGGAACCCTATTACATTGTTGATGGGAATGTAAATTGGTGCAACTACTGTGGAAAACACTGTGGAGATTCCTCAAAGAACTAAAAATGGAATTACCACTTGATCCAGCAATCCCACTCCTAGGCATCTATCCAGAGAAAACTACAACTTGAAAATATACATGTACTCCAGTGTTCATTGCTGCTCTATATACAACAGCCAAGACATGGAAACAACCTAATTGTCCATTGACAGAGGAGTGGATAAAGAAGATATGGTACATACAGACAATGGATTATTACTCAGCCATAAAAAGGAAAGAAATAATGGCATTTGCAGCAACATGGATGGACCTAGAAATTATAATGCAAAGTGAGGTTAGACAGACGCAAACATCACATGCTAGCACTTCTATGTGGAATCTAAAAAAATGATACAATAAGCTTCTTTGTAGAACAAATACTGACTCACAGACTTTGAAAAACTTATGGTTTCCAAAGGATACCTGTTGGGGGCTGTGGGTTTGCAATGGAAATGCTGTAAGATTGGGTTGTGATGAACATTGTACAACTGTAAATGTAATAAAATTCATGGAGTTAAAAAAATAAATATGAAAGCAAGTAAAACACCAATAGCTTAGCTCCTCTTTCTGCCTACCCTGTGGTTTTTCATTTGCTTTCATTCGAATAAGCCTGTTGACTTGCAGGAAGTGACAAGATAGTGTGCGAGATCATGTGCGGCTCTGCGGTGAATTATATTTCTTCTTTACTCAGGTTATTCTAAAGTCTCTGCATTCTCTGCATCAAACTATAGTGAGGGTATGATTGGTATAGAATGCAGTTTTGCATTTTGGTTTGTTGCTAGTTGATTATTACTGGTTAGAGGTACATAGACTGACTTGGGGCTCATTTTCACTTGGTTATGTAATGCTGTTGCTTCATAGCTGGCACATGTGTTTAGTCCTTTTACCTTTGTAATATACATACTTATTTATGTTATAGTGTGACTTGTTTATGCATTTATTGCTTTTTGCTGTGAATGCTACTATGCCTGATAATGGTAATTCACCATTCTTGTTTTTGATGATTTTTTATATAACTTTTTCTCTCTTTTTGTTTTAAAACTTTGTCAGTTATGGTATCTGTCTAATCACATATGATTTTAATTAGGGAGTTCCCATTGTGGCTCATCATTAATGAACCTGACTAGTCTCCAGGAGCACAGGGGTTCAATCCCTGGCCTCACTCAGTGTGTTAGGGATCCAGCATTGTTGAGAGCTGTGGTGTAGGTCACAGATATGCTCTGATCCCGCGTTGCTGTGGCTGTGGTGTAGGCCAGCAGCCATAGCTCCAGTTGGACTCCTAGTCTATGAATGTCTCTATGCCATAGGTGCGGCCCTAAAAAGACAAAATAATAATAATAATAATAAAATATAAAAAATAAAGTTTGATGTCAATTAAATGATTTAAAAAATATAAAGTACCCAATGTGAAATAAATGCTTGATATTATTATTTTGTTTCAAGTAAAAAACATTTAATTAGATGTTTAAAGTTCTGTGTGAAAATCAGTTTTTATTAAGGATGTAAGCTGGCCATATCTGAAGCATGGTGGATGTCAGATCCCTTCATCCTTACCTGCCTCCTGGTCCTTTATCCTTGCTCCACCACCTGCTACATGGCACCCATTCCTTGTGGCCTTGCTCTTCTGCCCATCTCAGGCCAAAGGTCTTATGATCTTCCCACTCTGTTCAAATGAAGTCCCATCCTACATGGCACGGAAATGACTTCCCAATGACTGTTCAAAGACCAGCTAATCCACCTGAAAGTCAGTGATAGTCTGGGATATTAACTCCTTTTGTTGTGAAATTTGACCAGCATGAGTGGGTGGGTGGGGGTAATAGATATGCAGATAAGTTAAACTACCCTTTCTATACTTTCTATACTTTTCTGAAAAACAGTATTTGCAGGGTGTGCTTAGAATTGTCCTGTTTAGCTGAGTTAATAGACACATCTCTTCATGAAACTGGCTGTTCGTATAACTTTCTTACGCTTTTTTGGAACTGTTGTGTTCTATCCTAATTATATTATTTCCATTATATGATGACTTTCAGAAATACCTGTGATCTTATGACTTAGTAGCTCAATAACAGGCAGCTTATGGGTGACAATTTATACTCATTTATACTTGTCCCGTGATCAGACTATATCTCTCTAGAAAAGCTCAATAGCACACCGACATTTTTTTTCCCCAAGTAGAATCTTCTCTGTCATGCTGGACCTGTCTTTGCTCCAAATTCCTCGGAATCTGCATTGCAGCTCACCTATTGGAGCTTAGCACTAAGTTGAGTGTCCCTATTCACCCACGAAAACTCCAGGCCTATCAAATGTTCTGGACATTATAGCTCCATTGGCAGGAAAACTTAAGCCATAGATTGGACTGTCTTCAGAGCCCTCTTTTCTATTGGGATCTACTCACAGGTAACAGTCATTCACAACCTGTAATAAATGAGGCAGGAGATTATTCTCAAGTATGTTATATGTTACTTTTGAAATCTCAAGAAGCCTAAAACCCTTGTGCTTAGTTTTTAGTGGCAGGAGGTACAGTGTACAAAAACTTGCTCTTTATCTTAGATATCTCAGAACATCACAGACCATTGTCATTCAGACTCCCACATTTTACCAACGCAGTAAATCCCTCAGTATCTATAGAGATTCTCCTGTGGTGTGCTGGTAAATGTTTGACAGTCAGCTCTCTAAGAAAAAAAAAAAAAAGTACTTGTTTTTAGATATATAATTCTTTCATGGAAAGATTTCCACCATGGCTGATTTTAAATTATCAAAGGGGCATCCCAAAATGCGTACCTGGAAAGAAAGATTCACATTTGGACCCCATGAGCCATTGCAAGCCAGCTCCAAGAAGTATCTTTTATATTCTGACAATATATTACTAGGGTATCTAGGATACTTGCAACATTCTGCTTATCAGGATCAATATAGTGTTACTGATAGTAGATTGAGTGTGATAGTCTATAGAACAAATATAAGAAAATCATGTGTGATATTTCCTGGCATAGGAGAGACATCAAAGTCTGTGTGATCTATTATGATAGAAGAAGAGAATTAACCTGTTCTACAGTGAAGTTGTACTGCTAGCCTTAATATATATAAGCAAACCGCTTTTGGCCTCCCCTTCATGTAGCTCAAGAAGAAAATTTTTGTCATGTAAATTGTGGCTTACAAAGTGCCAAAGACTGTGCTAACCTGAGTCAGTCCATATGGGGCATAGCAGTTTTAATTAAGATTACTGTTTTTATAACACAGTAACGCTTTACATTATCATCCACCATGATCCATATGGTTTTAACCAGAGGTCATATAAGTGAATTGAAGAGCTTGTAATGTGTTAGCCACAATGAATTCTTTCATTTTTTAAATGTAGGTTTACCGCTAACTGCTATGTTATATATTGATGTATTTTATATAAAACAAAATACAGTTACAATGAAACTGAATTTTATTTTAATTATGAGTGATAACTATTTGGAAAGAAACCTATGGTTCAAAGAAGTTTATCATACAGATATTTTTGAAATAGTAAGAGTTTTAAACAAACTTTTATATATTAACTTTTCATAATGTTTTATCTGCACAATGTTTTATCTTTCTTCATTCTCATAGAAGTGTTCACAAGATGTTTCATTTTTTTGAATTTTCATCAAGTATAATTTATCAGCAGAGGCCATATCTCAAGGATCAAACTCAATAAGTATTCGCAAAATTGAACACAATAATGGAGCTAGCACATAGGTCATTATTAAGATACCAGAAATCTTTCTTGGGTACCCCATTATACTTAATATCCCCAACCATAAAAGTAATTGCCATCCTGACTTCTAACAGTTTAGATTAGTTCTGCCTTTTTGGTTGTTAGTATAAATGGAGTCATACATTACATACACTTTTGTATCAATCTTCTTTGTCTCAATATCTTGCTTGTGAAATTTGTCCATGCTGTTGTATATGGTTGTAAATCATTAATTCTTATTACTGTGTAGTATCTTTTTGTAAGGATATTCTATTGTAGTCAATCTGGAGATTTATAAGTAACAATAAGGAATTCCTTTTCAGATATTTATTGACCTCTTAAATATCTAGTATATTTTGTGAATATCTATTCAAGACTTTTGCACATTCTTCTGTGGATTTTCTGTCTTTCTCTTATAATAAATTTATTTGAAATGTCATTTTTTTTTGTTAAATGTGTATATTCTGCAAATTTTTACCCATTCTGTAGACTGTGGTATCTTTTGCCACATATTAAGATGGTAATAAAATCTGATATAAAGAGGAGCTCAAAAAAACTGTGTTTACATGTATTCCATCCTTAAGAGCTGATTTTATTCCTTGATATATTCAAGAATAAACATATTTTTACCAATATCTAAAAGAAAAGTTTTTTCACCATTTACTCTCCATTATCTGAATTATCAGACTCTTTTGCCCAAGGAGGGCCATTAGTGTACTCAGTGGTTTTTTACCAAATTGTTAAAAGTTCAGATATGTTCATTTATAGTAAACAAGCCTACTGTATCTATTGGAATCAGTAATGGTGCCAACTAATTCCTAAATATATATTTTATATACTCAATTCACTTTCCCCAAGGGATAAGCAAGTTGTTATAGTTGTCTCGTCTCACCTTTTGTTTAGTAGATGAATTGAAAGTTCTGTCATTTTATGGATGAATGCATATATGTATATGGGCATATAATGCAATGACATACATATATATAATTTTAAATTATTTTTTACTAGAGGATACGATGCGAATAATATTTCAGGGCTAAAGAATATTTAATTACAGGTATGAATTTGACATTTATTACTATGATTTGCAACAAGTATGTTGGATTGAAATATAAAGATGTTAAATTTCCTCTAAGCAAAGGCATTGATCTTAAGACTTAACTTCTCATACACATACACATATAACTACTTTCCCCTTGACAAAATAAATTGTAAAAGTGTGGGAGAGGCTAAATGGAGCTATTTGTTATTGAATACTTAAAAGCACTAAATTTTTTTTAAAGTATGCCTTAAAACAATCATTAATTAAAAGAAATCATAAATAAGAGGATAAGTAGGAATGAGAATAAAACAGTATAGAGAAGTAGTAATAGCATTATTTAGGTTTTAAATAAAACTATCATTTTAAAATTTAAAATGTCTAGTCTTTGAAAATAGCCTAAGAGTTCCTGCAGATTGCATTAAATAATTGCACAGGTTTATTTTATATTACATTTACCTCTTTTTTATGACTGATTTACGAACAAAAATCAATGTTCCTTTGAATTATTTTTCAGGTTCAAATCATTCCTTGGTGGATTTCTTTCTTTCTCTCTCTCTCTTTATTTCTTTTTCTTTCTTTCCATATTTCTTGAATTGGAAATCTTAAATCTAAGACCAAATATGTTCTCTGATGCATTAGAAGCATATTTTTTTCTTATGCTCTTGAGTTTGCTTAAATGGACAAGATAATGTCATAAAAGCATGGAGACATTTTTTTTTTTAGAATTGTCTACTATACAGTTACATCTCTAAATTGAAGAAATATTCCTTCCAAATAAAATACACACATACACATGCTCATGAGTAAAAATCAGCTAAATAAATTACGAGACACATTTTTTTCTTGGAATTTTATTTCAGAAAATAAAAAAAAAACCTTACTGAAAGGAAGTACGTTGCAGAAAATATACAGCATATTTATTGTCAGATTCACTCAAGCCAAATGACTCAGTGGAGCCAGCAGTCATCAAGAGGAAGGAGGGAAGTGAAGTAGTAGAAATACCTACAGATTATTTAACCAGCAGAGAAAGGTGATGGAGTAAAAGTCAGGGAATTCTGATTCAGGGGCTCCCTCTAGAGTGGGTCAGGGCACTTGCTATCCCTCTATTTTACAAGAGACTGCAAAGGGACTTTCGATCAGTGCATTTGTGCTTGATCCTTGGGGGGTGTGGAATGTTTTCTAATCTTTGTCATATAAAAATATCTGTGATAGTGTCCCACTAAGAGCAAATGTATAAATGTCCAAGTGACTATACTGATCTCGATGTTTTCACATCTAAAGTATTTTTTGATATGTCGTTGTTATCATTTTAAGGAATGAATACAGGTGGTTTTTATTCATTTGGTTAATAAATTGGCACATTTAATATTAATCTTCTTAAGTTTAATAGCTTCTGTCTCTAACGTCCCAAACAAGAATTTCTTCAACTGCAAATATGTTTCAGAAGTGTTTAGCTCTTTAGACACCAGCTAATTATTTAAATGACAAAATCTTTGAAATATCAGAACAAATTTACAGTGTCAAAACAGCATAATGTGTTATAATACAGCTCACTTTTTTCCTTAAGGTAGGTAGAATAGACAGTTTTCTTGTGTTTCCCTTCAAACTTTCAAATACTACATAAAGATCCTTTGAAGGTAGAATAGACAATTTTCTTGTGTTTTCATTCAAACTTTTAAATACTACATAAAGATCCTTCTATTAAAAAATGCTGGAATTCCCGTCGTGGCGCAGTGGTTAACGAATCCGACTAGGAACCATGAGGTTGTGGGTTTGGTCCCTGCCCTTGGTCAGTGGCTTAACCATCCGGTGTTGCCATGAGCTGTGGTGTAGGTTGCAGACGCGGCTCTGTTCCCATGTTGCTGTGGCTCTGGCGTAGGCTGGTAGCTACAGCTCTGATTCAACCCCTAGCCTGGGAACCTCCATATGCCGCAGGAGCGGCCCAAGAAATGGCAAAAAGACAAAAAAAAAAAATGCTAGGCCTAAAACAACTTTTTTTTTTAATCCTTAAAATTTCTCTAATGGTTGGCAGAATTTGTGCAAACCTGCAAATGTCAGCAAGGGCAAAAAAAATCACCATAAAGAATTAGAAACTCTTCAAAACCAAAAAGCAACCTGAGATACATTATCTCCTCTAAAAATTGAATTATCCTTAAGTGACAAATTTCATTGCCACAGAGAATTCACATTAATTTTTTTTTCCTTGGGTCTTTTTACTCACAAACCTAATAGGAATGCTGCAAAAGATGTGGTTTCCTTTTCATTTAGTAAATTCATTACTTGAAATAAAATTCCAAATTCTGATAAATCTGTATTTATTCAGAGTTTACTTTTCTGCTTCACTCAAAGTAACATAAAAATAAACTCCAAATTTTTTTCTAGGAACATTTTTATTGCCTTTACACAACTGGGTTTCCATTATCACAAGATGTTTTGTAGCACAAAGGTACGAACACCTTCCTTCAGGGAGAGTTCAGGATGTAGATGGGAAAAGGTGGAAAAGTGGTGCTGAGTTTCAGTCATCAGCCGATTTAAGCTATAGCATTGGTCTGTCTGTTTTCCTCTCTCATAACCTTGCAGACTGTCACTATGTGACAGATCCCAGTCCACATGAGTTAGTAAAAAGGCATGGCCTATAGTGCCAAGGAGGGTAAAACACTTGAGATCAATGCATGGGAGCTGTAGTACCCTTGAGCATATCTGAGAGATGGCCTACTACTACTGCATCTTGGATCTCTGTTATATATTTCAGATACATTTTGGGTGGATTGGATGCTCAATATCAAATAGCTGTGGCTATTTTGAGATATGAAAGTAAAAAGTGGAATTTCTTTGTCTTAAAATATTACAACAGGATATAATTTAATGTATCCTTGCCCTTCAGAATAGCTTTGATATTTCACATATAAAATAATCTATTTTAATTCTTTGTGATTTTTTTCTGATAACAAGGAAATATAAAATTAATGTAAACTTTCAAAAAATTACAATGTCAAATTTACCTTGTCAAAGCATATTTTTCAAAAATATATAAATTTAACTTTTATGCATATATAGAATGAAGATATCAAAGAATTTTTAACTCATTAATGAAGGAACCAATAGGATGTTAAATGTTAGTTGCCGCTGCAACTGGATATTTAAACACATTTTTAAAAGGGAATGTCGGAAGACTTCTAGTTAAGCTATAAAACTTGTTAATGTTTTACAGGGCAGTAAAATCATATTGGGCGTATCTTTTCTCCCAGACAGAAATATGCAAGTTACCATGTCTCCTCATAGTTTCAACTTAAATAATATTTCACGACACTGAACACAGGTACATTCTTCTAAAGAATTTAATAACCCTTGACTCAGTCTATGAAAACAGTGCTCCAGTATGACATTGAAAGAACATTAAGTACTTCCATTTGCCTTTTTTCAAATTTAGATAATTTTTCTTAATAGTCCCCTCATTTTGCTAAATAGTCTCTAAAGAATTTTTTTTTTTTTTCCGTTTTAGGGCTGCACTCGAGGCATATGGAAGTTCCCAGGCTAGGGGTCAAGTCAGAGCTACAGCTGCCACCCTATGCCACAGCTCCAGCAATATGGGATCCAAGCCACGTCTGCAACCTACACCACAGCTCACGGCAACGACAGATCCCCAGCCCACTGAGCAGGGTCAGGGATCCAACCCGTATCATCGTGGATCCTAGTTGGATTCATTTCTGCTGAACCACAGCAGGAACTCCCTAAAGAATATCCTTGATCACAAAAGTTGACCACATTATAGTTGGATCACTTAATTATATAGTTACAGTAACATTGACAGTAGAAATCCTGAGCAAATGGTTTTGCAGTTTTGAGCAACTACTAAGCATCTACTGGAGAATTAAGTTCATCTAGAAATGTTCAAAATGAATCTAAGTTTGGATTTTTACAAGCTTATATTATTTGTTCTTTTATAACAAAGCCAGGAAACCGAGGCCAAGAAGTCTCTCCTGTAAATTTGGGGAATTCTACTTTCTGAGGTATATGCGATTTGGTAAGGTCTCTGCTCTACCTGGAAGGACCTTCCTTACAGGTTAGGCTAGAAATGTGTAAGAGGTAAGCAGGCGAGTTTACCTGCAAGGACTCTGTGGGCATTTTTTCCTTAAATGTGTGCTTGACATGCTCTGATTAAATGAGCAGCATTTTCAATATTACTCTCTAGGTATGACCTCGGACTCACCACTGATATCTCCAATTAGATCGTAGCGAAAAGATAAGAGATTTTTATTTAAACTTTGCAAATCACGATATTTTCATGAAAAGTACAGACACTGAGTAGTATGTGTTTCTGAAGTATGAGGGGGTAAAAGAGACTAGTAAATTGAGAATGGACATAGATTAAGGGAAAGAGAATGAGCTTACTTATATACCTGTCAGAAAATAGAACAATGTAATTAAATCAATAATACTGCAGACAAGTAACCATAGTTAAATTCCCCTTCTTAGTTCATTCAGCCCACTGGGATTAATTCCTTTACAGAGTCTTAAGTCAACTGTCTATATTTATATAGTTTTCTGCTTCTACATTAAAAAAATAATAATAAAAAATAAACCTCAATATTCTGATTGAGTCTCCTGGTACAGTCTGTCTAAATGATGGCAGCTTTAAGCCCCAAAGCCTATAAATGTGAGTCTATTCCTTGAGATATCAATAGTAAAAATACCTTTTTTATTGCTTTACATAAGACTGAGAGTGACTTTCTTTGTTGAAGATAAACATTTACAGAGCATTCATGAGATAAAAGCAGAAAACATCTGTACATGAGACTGAATGGCTGTGCCTAACTTATTACAGAACCAATGATATCAGTATGGAGAGGAGTAAAGTTCCTTACTGGGGCACAGTGAATAACTCTTTGAATTTTATCACTGTTGCCTCTGAGAACATATTAAGGACAGCGAGGGCAATGACAAATCTTTAGAGCCTTTAAATCCATTTTGCAAATTGTAGAATCTCTGAAATATTTCTATAATTCCCAATTTATTTGTGTAATAGCATTCTTTGGTTTGAAATCTTTTTCCAGGCATCTTTTATAATAATGTTAAGCTAGATAAGATATATGAAGCATATCAAATGAATCTAATTTTTCTGTTCCCTATTATTATTAAGATGAAAAAACAAGCCTTTGTTATTCCCCAAAATCTGAGAGCTCTAAACTTTAGTTTTAGTTATAAAAGACATGTATGTTTTTCCCCACTAAATTTAGAGACTGATTTGGAGGAAAGCAAAATAAAAAAGATTAGCAAAGAAGATTTGGTCATTTGATGAAAATAGGCTCCTGCATGCCTAAGAACAATTAATCAATGTGGCAATATAATATTTTAAGTAAACAGAGAAGGAATCTTAGCTCCTTCAGGTATGAGCAATATATTTTCATTGTTTAAATCTCAAGGACATGATAAAGTCAAAACAAAACAGAAAATGACTTACTCTAAAAATTGCATGAGGGAGTTCTCTTCATGGCTCAGCAGTTAATGAACCTGACTAGGATCCATGAGAATGCAGGTTTGATCCCTGCCTCTCTCAGAGGGTTAAGCATCCACTCTTGCCATGACCTGTGGTGTAGGTTGCAGATGCGGCTTGGACCCGCATTGCTGTGACTGTGGTGTAGGCCAGCAGCTGTATCTCTGATTTGACTCCTAGCCTGGGAACTTCCATATGCCATGGGTACGGCCCTAAAAAGCAAAATAATAATAATAATAATAATAAATAGAAATGAAAATGGCATGAAAATACAGCTGTTTGGACATACTATTTTAATACTCCTTGTTAAAAAACAAACACTTCAGTTGTCACATTAATTGATAACTAAATTCAGTTTTGTGTTAATATGTGGCAATAAAAATGCTTAAGCTCACTTTAAAATATATTATTGATAAGGCCGTCAAACTAAAATTATGCCAAATTTTTGACATATTTCTTTGCTTATTTTCAAATGTATTATTTGCAGGCAGATTATTTCCAAGGTAAATAAAAAAATCAGCTTCTCTCAAATCCTCAAACTTGTTATACACATTGAAGTATTTCCCTTTACTTGACTTTTGTATATTCAGAAATGACCTGAGAAATTAACTACTGAGAACATAACTACTGTTTTTTCTCTTGAAATCAAGAACTTACTGTGTATTTACAGAGTCAATTTTCCATGCTATTATCATTCCTAGTCTAATTTTAAACATCAGTATTAATTGTAACTTTCCATCAGTGTAAGTTCTGTTGTAAGGAGGAAACTGGAAGGTAGTGATTGCTAACTGCCAATGCCAATCATGTTGAGAGATAGTGAAGGATCCTGAGCAAAATAATGACTACTTATTTATACTCACATCTCTTTTATTCATAATTGACTAAATGGACATGTTCATTATCTGAATCCATAAGTCACTCTGTAACACTAACAAACACACACATAAAAATTTCAATCTTAAATAGTTCACCAGGTATGTAAATATCATTTATTAATAATTTGATTTAATATAAGTCAAAGTCCTTAAGTTGAATAAGGATATTGGGCATTATATGAAGCTCACATGCCAAAATGGTAGTGAATACTTATTATTTCTTAATTCATAATTAATACTTATCAAGTCCTAAAATACTAGCATATTTTCAGTTTTAGAAGTTAAGTTGTTCCACTAGGTTTTTGAATTCTTGGGTTCCCTAATATTTTTTATGACCTTTGTTAGCCTCTATAAGCTAAAAGATTTTATAATTCAACATATTCATTTACTATGAAGGAAGGAAGGATTTCAGACTCTCATCAAGAGGTACGGGTGCTTCCTAACGATAGCAGATATGGAGCCTTCAGGCTCATTTTTGCAACCTCAGTCACAGTTTAAAATAAACACAAAACAGTAACAAAAAAATCATGGCTGCAAATCTCAAAGGGCTGTTCTCCTTCTCAATGGGCAAGAAATATTTTCTTCATTAAGCTCACAAATAAAGAGCAACACAAAGTAAAGAACTAAATAACCAGATTTCTATCATCTCTCACCTGACTTAAAAAAAAAAAAAAAACTCTATCATCTCAGCAAAGATTATTAAATATTCTGATCACAAAACCAGAATCCTTATTGTTGCTGCCACCCAGTGAGGAATAAATTATTGGCCATACACAAAGCAGACTCAGAACCAAACTTGGTCAAGTACTTGAAACAAAAGCAGAATTATAAGAGAACAAGAGCAGTAATGAGGAAGGAGGGGAGCAAGGAGTGGTGAGGGAGGTTAAAGTACTATTGGCACTTGTAAATAATTCTAAGGATCCACCCTACATTCCCATAAAATGTCAAAGTTTTAATACCTATTAATGAGGAAATCACTCGAATGCAAAGAGTAAAGCTTATTCCAAGAGCATTTGAGAAGCTGAGAATGTAAAGGTATAGAAGAAGGTAGAGGAGGAGCAGAAGAAGAATGTTGTAAGGATAAGATTGCTAATTAGGTACAATCCTGGTTAATGTCCTATATGGCACTAAATCAGTAACTCTGGGGCTAGTCTTTTTCTACCAGATGGAAATTTACAAGTTAATGTGGAACATCACAGTTGGTGGACTACAATTAAATAATAAATAGAAAAGTACAAAAAAGATACATTGTCTTGGGCCCTATTAGGGAAAGTACACAGTGACATTAAAAGGGCCTGCTGTATTCTGTTTTGTTTTGATTTTTCTTTTCCTATTTGCAGATTTGTATATCATTCCTTAATATCTTGTAATTTCAAGTGCCAGAGATTAATGTTTGGTGTATATATATATATTTTTTTTCTGTATATACTTGGGAACTGTGTATGGGATCTTAAGAGCAACATATTTTTCATAATTGGGTACAAATTTCATATTAGAACTCCTATTTAATTAATGGCCAAATGGTTTTACATATTTTCCATTTTATCCTAATATGTCTCCATTCATTATATTAACTTATTACATCAAATATATACAGTAAAAATTTAAGTTCTTAATAATTTTTTGATTTTATTTTTTATTGAAGTATAGTTGATTTTCATTGTTGCATTAGGTATACAGCAAAGTGATTCAGTTACATATATATATATATATATATATATACTTTTTCAGATTCCTTTCCCTTATAAGTTATTTCAAATTATTGACTATAGTTCCCTGTGCTATACCGTAGGTCCTAGTTGGTTATTTTATATATAGTAGTGTATATATGTTAATCCCAAATTCTTAATTTATCCCTCCCCCACTTTTCCCCTTTGGTAACCATAGGTTTGTTTTCTATGTCTGTAGGTCTATTTCTGTTTTGTATAAAAGTTTATTTCTATCTTCTTTTTTAGATTCCATGTATAAATGATATCATATGATATTTGCCTTTCTCTGTCTGGCTTAATTAGTGTGGTAATCACTAGGGCCATCCATGTTGCTGCAAATGGCATTATTTCATTCTTTTTTATGGCTTAGTACCATTCCATTGTGTATATATACCACATCTTTATCCATTTATCTGTCCATGGACACTTAAGTTGCTTCCATAACTTGGCTATCGTCAGTAGTGCTGTAATGAACATTGAGGTGCATGTATCTTTTCGAATTATGGTTTTCTCTGGATATATGTGCAGGATTGGAATTGCAGTATCATATGGTAGTTCTATTTTTAGTTTTTTAAGGAACCGCCATACTGTTTTCCATAGTGGTTGTACCAGTTTACATTCCCACCAAGGGTGCAGAAGATTCCTTTTTCTCCACACCCTCTCCAGCATTCTTTTTTTGTAGACTTTTTGATGACGGCCATTCTGACAGGTGTGAAGTGATACCTCATTGTAGTTTTGTTTTGCATTTCTCTGAAACTTAGCGATGTTGAGCATATTTTCATGTGACTTTTAACCATCTGTATGTCTTCTTTGGAGAAATATCTACTTAGATCTTCTGCCCATTGTTTAAATGGGGTTGGGTTTTTTGTTTTGCTCTTGAGCTGTATGTGTTGTTTGTGTATTTTGGAGATTAATCCCTGGTTGGTCACATCATTTGCAAATATTTTCTCCCATTTGGGAGGTTGTGTTTTTGTTTGGTTTATGGTTTCCTTATGCTGTGTGAAAGCTTTTAAGTTTAATTACATCACATTTTTTTATTTTTGTTTTTATTTCCATTATTCTAGGAGACAGATCCAAAAAGATATTGCTGTGATTTATGTCAGAATGTTCTGCCTATGATTTCCTCTAGGAGTTTATAATATCTGGTTTTACATTTAGGTATTTAATCCATTTTGAGTGTATTTTTGTGTATGGTGGTAGAGAATATTCCAATATCATTCTTATACATGGAGCTGTCCAATTCTCTCAGCACCACTTATTGAAGAGATTGTCTTCTCCATTGTATGTTCTTTTTTGGTAGAAATTATTTTTATTGCTATTATTATTTTGTTTTATTAAAATATAGTTAATTTACAAGGCTGTGATAATTTCTGCTATACAACAAGGTGACCCAGTCATCCATATTCATGTATCCATTCTCTCTCAGATTCTTTTCCCATACAAATTATCATGGAATAATCTGTGATAATTTCTGTGCTATACAGAGTTCTTTGTGCTATACAGCAAGTTCCTGTTAGCCAGTTGTTGCATATAACTCAGTGTGCATATGCCAATCCCAACCCCCATTCCAGGTCTCCCACGCCACAACCTGTCCCCTTTGGTAACCATAAGTTTTACAAAGTCTGTGAGTCTGTTTCTGTTCTGGAAATAAGTTCATTTGTATCCTTTTTGTTTTTAGATTCTGCATATGGGTGATATCATATGATATTCACCTTTCACTGTCTAGCTTCATTTAGTACTTTGGTTTCTAGGTCCATCTATGTTGCTGCAAATGGCATTACTTCAGTCTTTTTTGTGGCTGAATAATATTCTGTTGTGTATATGTACCACATCTTATTTATCCATTCCTTTGTTGATGGACATTTAGGTTGTTTCCATGTCTTAACTATTGTAAATGTTGCTGCAGTGAACATTGGGGTGCATGCATCTTTTCAAATGATGGTTTTCTCTGGATAAATGCCTAGGAATGGGATTGCTGGATCATATGATAGTTTTATTTTTAGTTTTTTTGAGGAACCTCCATACTATTTCCCCTAGTGGTTGAACCAGTGTTCATTCCCACTGACAGTGTAAGAGGGTTCCCTCTTCTCCACACACTCTTCAGCGTTTATTATTTGTAGACTTTTTGATGACAGCCATTCTGGCTGATGTAAGGTGGTACCGCATAGTAGTTTTGATTTGCATTTCTCTAATAATTAGTGATGTTGAACATCTTTTCATGTGTTTTTTGGCCTTCTGTATGTTTTCTTTGGTGAAATGTCTATTTTTTTATTGGGTTGGTTTTTTTTCTTTAAATTGAACTGCAGAAGGTGTTTGCATATTTTGGAGATCCACCTACTAAAGTAATGATGATAAAAACAAAAATAAACCAATGGGACCTAGTCAAACCAACAAGCTTTTGCACAGAAAAGGAAACCATAAAAAAATAAAAGACAACCTACACAATGGGAGAAAATAGTTTCAAATGATGCAACTGACAAGGGCTTAATCTTTGAAATATACAAACAACTCATACAACTCAGTAGCTAAAAAATCCAACAACCCAACTGAAAATGGGCAAAAGACCTGAATATACATTTCTCCAAAGAAGATATACAGATGGCCAACAAGCACATGAAAAAATGCTCAACATCTCTGATTATTAGAGAAATGCAAATCAAAACAATTCTGAGATACCATCTCACACCAGTCAGAAAGGTCATATTAATACATCCACAAATAACAAATGCTGGAGAGGGTGTGGAGAAAGGGAACCATCCTGTACTATTGGTGTAAATTGGTACAACCACTATGGAAAACAGCATGGAGGTACCTCAGAAAACTAAGTATAGAACTTCCATATAAGCTTGTAGTCTCACTCTTGGGCATATATCTGGACAAAACTTTCCTTGAAAAAGACACATGCACCTGTATGTTCATTGCAGCACTATTCACAATAGCCAAGACATAGAAACAACCCAAGTGTCCATCGACAGATGATTGGATTAAGATGTGGTATATATACACAATGGAATACTACTCAGCCATAAAGAAGAACAAAATAATGCCATTTGCAGCAACATGGATGGAACTAGAGACTCTCATACTGAGTGAAGTAAGTCAGAAAGAGAAAGACAAATACCATATGATACCACTTATATCTGGAATCTAATATGTGGCCCAAATGAACCTTTCCACAGAAAAGAAACTCGTGGACTTGGAAAACAGACTAGTGGTTGCCAAGGGGGAGGGGAAGGGAGTGGGACAGACTGGGAATTTTGGGTTAATAAATGCAGACTATTGCATTTGGAAAGGATAAGCAATGAGATCTTGCTGCATAGCACTGGGGACTGTATCTAGTCACTTGTGATGGAGAATGATGGAGCATAATGTAAGAAAAAGAATGTATTTATGTGTGTGTGTGTGTGTGTGCGTGTGACTGGGTCACTTTTCTGTGTAGTAGAAAATTGACAGATCACTGTAAACCAACTATAAGAAAACATAAAAATCATTAAAATATTAAAAAATTGATGAATATTAATATGCTCATTTATTCCAAAAGCAAAGTAACTGAGCATTTATCACTGTCAAATATGTTAAGGTACATAGTTTAGTTTTTATTTGAGTAATATATTTTGAACTGAAACTTTGTGGTACTTTTCTACAATTTATTAGTATTACTTTCCCTGTACTCTGTTATACTCTAAATGTCTTTATTATTATTATAATCTTTTTATGTGTTTGCTTTCACAGATTATTTGTTTTTAAAAGGCAAAACACAGAATTAAAATATAAATGCTTTGTTTTGTTTTTAATTTGGGATTTCATTTTTTTTCTTTTTGGCTTTTTAGGGCTCCACCCATGGCATATGGAAGTTACCAGTCTAGGGGTCGAATCAGAGCTACAGCTGCTAGCCTACACTACAGCCACAGCAAGGTGGGATCCGAGCCCTGTATACAACCTATACTGCAGCTCACAGGAATGCCGGATCCTTAATTCACTGAGTGAGGCCAGGTTGAACCCGCATACTCATGGATACTAATCAGATTCACTTCTGCTGCAACACAGTGGAAACTTCTGCTTTGGGTTTTAGGTGGTATTATGGTATATATAGATAAATAAATTCAAATATACATCAGTGCCTGTATAGCGCTGGGGTTATTTCCTTTGGGAGATTAAAATGAACTCTATATTTTAATTTCTTTCTTCACACTTCATGGGTTGCTCCATTTTTCTCTTCAATAGTGATTCTACAAAATAAAACTAAAACAGTGTTCAATTCTATTTATATATGAATATATAATTAAAATATATTATACAATATAAACAAAATATTTTTTGAGCCTGTAATGTACAGGTCTCTGTGAGAGGATTAAGGATATTAGGGAAAAAAATCCTTTAAACAAAGTATTAAATGAAATATCATTAATATAAGTTTTAATTTATACGTATTTTACACATTGAAAATTGAGATAAATTGCTAGATCTGCTTCTTGAATCTACACTTGCTAAATCCATCACATCCACCTTTAGAAATGCTTAATACAATTCCTTAATGCCTTACACTTTTCAGCACTCTACGTATTTCAAGGAGCTTTCAAATTCAGTGTTTAATTCTTATATTCTTATAAAGGGAAGTAGGCAGAAACAGAAAAAGAAACACATTTAGGGTTTTTAAGTGACTTGTTTGTGGCCAAACAAGTGTCTATGAACTTGCTTTTGACTTTGACTCCAAGTTCAGATCCTTTTTCACAATAATTTTAGTTCCTTTTTCAAAAACACATTGTCGATACTGAAAATGAAACTGTTGGTGGATGCCTGGGGCCACTTCTTTTCTTCATTCTCACTGGCATCTTTGTTCCACAGTAGAGGACATTGGCATGCTTGAAGGACTGTATGTGGTATAGAGTAGACAAACACATGGCAGCCCAAATTATAGATTTGATATTTTCTCTCATGAATAGTGAGAATTTGGATAAGTATTCATTTCTCTGGTCCCAGTACTGTGTTAAATGAAGAACTATTCAACCAAATGTTTGTTCAAGTCCATTCCAGCCAGATTATACTGTTCTACAAAATATTGGGTATTACTCTATTACAAAATTGAACTTGACCAAAAAAAAGATGGATCTAATTTTTCGACAAAGAGTTTCCTAGTCATAGATAACTCTTTTTTTCTGTATATTTCACCTTGCGGATAAATGTCTAGTGTACTTAGTAAAATGATAATCCTTCAGTCTAGATGGAAGGCCTCAATGGTAGAAAAATCATTTGTATAATCATAGCACTTCTATATGCTAGAGAGTGTCTTGAAATATGTAATTATTCTAAAAGTCAAAGTTGAACTTCTCTTAAATTATTTACTTCCAAAAATCAAACAAGAAAAACCATTCATTTAAGACTGATATAGCAAAATTACTGACTTTTGCTACGAATTTGAGATTAAAAATCCCCCAAATCTTACAAAGTGGGTATTTTCAACATCTTGAGTTACTAGTTTTTTGAACAAGAATGTTTATTTTCAAAATGCCCTAAGCCTGATATAGTGTTACTGTGACATGTCAAATTGAATTACATCATGTAATAAAACATACTTAGAAAAGTACATTATTCTAGAGTACGGTATTCTCCCCTTATCCGAGGTTTCATTTTCCGTGGCTTTGGTTAATGTATAATCAACCAAGTTCCAAAAATACTAAACGGAAAATTCCAGAAATAAATAATTCATAAGTTTTAAACTGCACATCATTTAGAGTAACATGATGAAATCTCACGTTGTCCCACCCAAGACATGAATCATCCTTTGGTCCAGTGTAACTTACTGTTTAGTCACTTGGTAACAGACTTTGTTATCAGATATAATGCCTGGTTTTGCAGTGCTCGTGTTCACGTAACACATGTTTTACTTATAAGAGTACTGATGCTGGCAATTCAGATATGCCAAAGAGAAACCATAAAGTGCTTCCTTTATTTATTTATTTTATTTATTTACTTTTTGTCTTTTAGGCCTGCACCCATGGCATATGGAGGATCCCAGGCTAGGGGTCAAATCAGAGCTGTAGCCACTGGCCTATGCCACAGCCACAGCAACATCAGATCTGAGCCGCGTCTGCAACCTACACCACAGCTCATGGCAACGTTGAATCCTTAACCCCCTGAGCAAGGCTAGGGATCAAATCCACAACCTCATGGTTCCTAATTGAATTCATTTCTGCTGTGGTGGGAACTCCTACAGTGCTTCCTTTAAAAGAAAAAGTAAAAAATTTCAACTTAATGAGATAAGAAAAATTGTATGCTGAGCTCGCTAAGATGTACAGTAAAAGCAAATCTGTCTGTGAAATTGTGACAAAGGAAAAAGAAATGCATGTTTGTTTTGCTGTCACATGTCAAACTGCAAAAGTATAGCCAGAGTGCAAAAATGGGTCAAGAAAAGGAAGTACATTTGTGAAATAAGGTATTTTTAGAGAGAGAGAGATCATAGTCACATAACTTTTATTACAATATATTAATTGTTCTGTTTTATTAGTAATTATTTTTAATCTCTCACTGTGCCAAAACTTTACCATAGGTATGTACATTTAGGCAAAATCATAGTGTATGTAGAATTTTATACTGCTTTTACTTTCAGGCATCCACTATGAGTCTTGGAAAGTATTTCCCTCGGATAAAAGGGGACTGCTGTAGTATTCTTCCAAAACTTAGATAAAAAAATCTCTTTTTTTTTTTTGTCTTTTTGCTATTTCTTTGGGCCGCTCCTGCGGCATATGGAGGTTCCCAGGCTAGGGGTCCAATCGGAGCTGTAGCCACCAGCCTACACCAGAGCCACAGCTACGCAGGATCCGAGCCGCGTCTGCAACCTACACCACAGCTCACGGCAACGCCGGATCGTCAACCCACTGAGCAAGGGCAGGGACCGAACCCGCAACCTCATGGTTCCTAGTCGGATTCGTTAACCACTGCGCCACGACGGGAACTCCAGAAAAAAACATCTCTTATAAAAGATGTATATAAATATATCTTAAATTTCCTCCTATGTATATAAGCAAATCATGTATAAATTGAGGTATCATATTAGTATATCTTTATTAGACCCTTTAAAATATTATTTACTAATTAACTGGATGCAGTTTTTTTCTTGGAAAATACAAGATTTTGGTAAGGAACATTTGGAAAATTGAGTGTTTAGAAGAAGGTGTCATCGCCTCAGTCTCAACAGATACACAGTTGCCAGCAAGGATTAGTTTTCATTTCTTATTTGACAGCAAGTTGAGCCTCTTTGCCTCTTAAGTGCAGAGCAGACCCACATGAAACCAAGGAGGAAACATACAAGCTTGCATTCACAGAAGATTTAGACATTATTACAATTTATTTGCCCAAATTCCTAATTTGTCTCACTAATAAACTTGATATCTGATTAGATTTTTGTTTTATGTGAAGCCAATATGTAGAACAGATTATATGCCAACTGTATCAATTTAAAATTCCTGTTGTTTGGATGTATAATAACAATGGATTTGCAATGGTCAGATTTTAGATTTCTAGATTCTTACGAACTATACTTTACTTTTTCATTTAAAGGAAGCACTGTAGGACACAAGGGTAAAAATTTTGAAGACTATTTCTAGAAGTATAAAGAAAATAATATTGAAATAATTTTGAACTCTTGAAGATACATTATATAGTAAAGCAAATAAGTAGTCTTATTAATGTTTAAAAATTCAAAAAATTACAGCACATGACAGGAAAGTGGAAAGTTTCTTCTTACCATATAACTATTTCTTCAAGTCATTACTAGTCTTGATAAATATGGATTTATTTCTCTTTATCAGTGTTGCTAATTGTCCTTGACAAGAAGATTGGTCCACTGTTAGTAAATCTCTCATGCAGGATGCACATATCTCTTTCTGAAATTTAAAGATAAAACATTAATTATAAGGTGACTTAAAGAGTTCAGTTATATCGATAAACATGTAAAAATCAAGAATTCTGGTATAATAATAGGCAAAATTGAGTAATTTAATGGACTCAACTTTATTTCAAATTGCATATCTGGAAAACAGTAGTCTCATTACTTAAAGCCACACCACATTTTCCACTCAAGCCATTTGGTGGATTATAAGAGGATTACTTTATAGTGATAAAAGGGAACTTATAACAGTTTTAGATGTGTATGCACATAGAAAAATATTCTCAATGTATGTAAATATTTTCAAACGTTGAATAAAACTTGAGTACTTAGAAAAAAATCCAACTTATTCATGGTGTATAATTCTTTTTTATACATCATTGGATTTGATTTGCTGATGTTTTGTTAAGGATTTAAGTACCTGTATTCTGGTCTGCAGTTTTCCTTTCTTCTAATGTCTTTGCCAATTTGGGTATTAGAGTAATATATTGACTTCATAGAGTGGGTTCAGAAACATTCCCTCTGCTATTTTCTGGAACAGATTGTAGAGAATTGGTATAATTTCTGCTTTAAATATTTAGTAGATTCACCAATGAACCTGTCTGGGCATGGTAGTTTATCTTTGGAGAGGTATGAATTAATGATTCAATTATTCTAATCCATTTAGGCCTCTTGAGATTATCTGTTTCTCCTTGTGTGACTTTTTGGTGAATTGCGTCTTTCATGAAACAGGTTAATTCATTCTAAATTATCAAATTTGTGAGCATAGTGTTATTTATGATATTCTTTTATTACCCTTTTAAAGTATATGGAATTGGTGGTGATGGCTAGTCTTTTATTTTTGCATTAGTAATTTGTATGTTCTTAGCATTTGTTTTAATTATTACTTAGAGTTGTATTTCTCTGCTTCTATTACCTATATGGCTTCATATATTGTCCACTTTTTCCATTTTATCCCTTAGCATATTAAGTGTAGATGTTTTAAAGTCCCAGGCTTATAATTCCAACATCTCTGCCATAACTGAGTCTGGTTTTTGGTACTTGTTGTGTCTCTTTAGACTTTTTTTTTTTAGTGCTTATTGTAATTTCTTATTGTAATACAGACATGCTATATTAAGTTAAAGGAACTGGGGTAGATAGGCAGTGTGAAGCTTTATGTTTAGCTGGCTAAAAAGTAAAGCTACCTTTATTCTTTGCTGTAGCTGTGGTATCAGAGGCTAATTTGCCTTTAATCTCGTTGTTTTTATTTCCCATGTTGTCTTTGGGTGTCTCTAGAGAGTCCTTAAAGAGGGTCTAAGACTTCTAAGACTTTCTAGGAAAGGGAAACATTTTATATGCCTGTGATTAGGTCTCAGTCTTTTAGTGAGCCTGAGTTGTGTATTTCTCTCCCCATATCAAAGGCTAGTGAAAGCTGTATTTGTATATTTCCCTTCTACCAGATATGTTATGATTTGGTAAAATTCCAGGCAGTTAGGCTCTGATAAAATAGATTTTGTTGAGAGAAGTTTCTTGTTGAAGAACACAGATAGCTCTCAGCATATTTCAAAACATATTTTTTTCAGGTTTTTTTGTTTGTTTGTTTGTTTTATTTTTTTGTTTGTTTTTGTGGGTTTTTTTTTTTTTTTGATATGAAGACTGGAGTGATGACTTACAAGCTCCTTTCATGTTGGCCAGGTTTTTACTGCAATTGCCCTATGATGGTGTGCTCAAAGATATCCTGTCACTTCAGTTGTCATGCCCAGTGCTTCAACCGTAGAGCTGTTTGTGGTTTTGAAACTCACAGGTTTATTTTTTTACAATCTTTAATGTACTCTCTCCTTTACCTTGAATATTCTACCCTCTGGTATTAGCACTAGAATTAGCTAATTTCCATTTTCCTTTCTAAACTCACTTCACTGTACTTCTCCATAGTACTGAGCTTTTGTTCCATCGCCTCTCCCCAACTCCTGCTTGTTGGGTGTCCTCCCTTGGCTTGTACTACCTTCTTGGATAACACTTTTTACAATATTTTGCAGCTTTCTTTTCACTTGCTTGTTGCTTTGACCAGAATTTTTCTCTAACACTGCTGCTTGTCCTATAGGTATTGTACCATTACTGATCACCAAAGTAATGGGTGAATAACACCTGGTAGACACTTTACTATTGCATTTAAAATACGAAAAGAATAATGATAGGATTAGGGAATATGTTGTGTGGTCTTTAGGCATTGTTTACCAAGCTTTTTAAAAATGAGGGTGAGTGAGTAGGTAGGTTGTCCATATGAAGCAATATAGAAGTATTTCTAAAGAAACGCTAAACTTGGAGTCAGCTGATTTTTTTTTCAGAACCAATACCGCAACTTAATAGTTGCTGTCCTTGACCAAGCCATTTAACTTGCCCAAGCATAAGTTTATCCTTTAACATTTATCCACTTCATAGGATGAGAGGCTTGGTAGGATTTTCAGCCTCATGGTTTTGCCAACCTCATCGGATAGTTGGGATTAAGTAGAAAATTCCAAAGGATGATAATTTATAATCTGCATCATTTTCCTCATATTGGTTTTGATTTTGAAGTTTCCAGTCATTCAGCTATGAAAGAGAAACAGAACTGGAAATTCAGTTTAATTCACTTTTAGTTCTATGATTATGACTTGGTTCTGCCTACTCCCTGTGGTTCAACTGTGGATCACAGCCTGTAGGTTGGTCTTCTCTGGCTATAATCATTTTTTCCTAAAGACTAGGGAAATCAGACTAGATTTCCCCTAGTATGCTACAGTATGACCCTTTCTACTTGTTCAGTGATCAGAGCAAATTTAAAGAGAACCAGTTTATAAACTCAACCTCCTTCTTGCCCCATAGCCAGCCCCACTGATGGTTGCTTCTAGATGTCAGAGACTTGTTTTAAGGTGCAATATTCACAGAGTTCTAGGCAGGAAGTGTATCCCACAGGGTGCTGGTCAAAGCCATGAAGGGCCTGTCCTGCTGCTGATGCTCACAAAAATGTCTTTCCAGCCTGTCCTGTGGCAGCTGTGGGGTGCTCAGATGGTGTCATCACAGTTACAGACACAAGGCTCAAGTGTGCTTGATTTTTCCTTTGGAAATTTTGATATGTGCTGCTTTAATTGCTTTATTATTTTTTAAAAATGATATACTTTGAGGGAAAAAGAGCTAATTATGAGGCTTGCTCTCTGAGTTGAAGAGTCATGTAGTCAGTGAGAAGGGTAGACCCAGTTCATATGCCTTTGGAGCCCTTGAGATATCTGTGGTGGAGGCCAGTCCCCTGAAGTTACAAAGTCTGTCTTTGTCAGCACTTGGTAAGATGCAAACAGATCTGCCTTTTCCCTGTGGAACACAGTAGACCTTCTTGAGCAAAAACAGAAAAGAGAGTCACCAAAACTTTCATTTTATGACTTGATGATGGTAGTCTTGAAGGACAATCGCAATCACTCAAAAGAGTCATCAAACTTCCTAATCTTAAGTGACTGAGGCCTCAAATATCTTAAAGTCATTTCAGAAGACTATATGACAAAATCAGAAATAGTTAATGTCTTTGATAAGGATGTTCAACTGCTTGCCCCAAAAAATGCTGAAAGGAAAAGAGTGCAAAAATCGAAGGAATAGAAAACATCAGCACACAAAGGAACAGGAGGTCAACTATAAAGAGAGCCAGTTAAATATCTTTTATTGAATCCTGTGCTTAAGGTGATAAACTTACCTGCTTTCTTTAGAAAAGATTACATAGATGATGACAGGTTGGCACTGAACAAAAATGATATAAAAAATGGAAACCAAGGAGTTACCATTGTGGTGAAATGGGATGCCTGATGTCTCTGCAGCTCAGAGATGCAGATTCAATTCTTCCCCACCCCACCCCCACCCCTTTGCCTGACACAGTGGTTAAAGAATCCAGTGTTACTGCAGTTATGCATAGGTCGTAGCTGTGGCCTTGATCTGATCCCTGACCTAGGAACTCCATGTGCAGCAGGATAGCCAAAAAAGGAAAAAGAAAAATGGAAACCAAGATTATTAGTCAGAAGTCAAATTGAAGAAGCTCTTTGATGCTGTTAACTTAAATGTACCCTTAAATACAATTAAATGGAAGAAAGAATGAATATTTTAAAAGTTCCCAAACAAAGCAGTCATCTTTCTATGCAGTGAGAAAATGCACAGTTTGGAAGTGAGCTTCAAAAGCTCCCCCCGATTCTCCAGACACAGGCTGATCTAAATCAGTAGTATAAAGTGCAATTTTGCAGAGTATCAATTGAGAAGGAAATTTACTTCTTAGAAATGGAGGAGGAACTGTACATAGTATATGAAAACATTAGCCTTATATATCAAAATATTGACTTCTACAGAAACATGGCCAAAGACCTGGAGAAACAACTGGACGTTCCATTTCCTTCAACCCAAGGTGGATCAGTTACCATGAGAAATAGTACAAGAAAATTTGTTGGCTATAATTTCGACCAAGAGAAAACTCTATAATCTAAGGAAAGGAAATGGTCACAACAGGCAAATTAGAGTTTGGAATCCAGCTTTTTCCACATGACCCCTTTGTGTCCAAAATTCCACCTGCAGCCCAGAGCAGTGGCCCAAAGAAGTCTGGTAATTCCCTCTCTTATCAGGTCCCCAGGAGAGCATGAGAGGCAAGATGCGAAGGTTTAGGGATTCAGGGTGATGTTTACGTTTGATTAAATCTTACAGCAGCTAAATCCCAAATATTTACAGACTCAGCAGGATATCTGACTTGTTTTCTCTCTTTAATTCTGATGGATGTCTTTTGGTTGAACTTGTTACTTAATTGATGTTATATTTACTCTTTTGAAATATTATACAATTATAACTATATACATATTATTTCCAATAGCTGGCTTTACTGTATTTTTTTTTGTCTTTTTGCTATTTCTTTGGGCCGCTCCCGCGGCATGTGGAGGTTCCCAGGCTAGGGGTCGAATCGGAGCTGTAGCCACTGGCCTACGCCAGAGCCACAGCAACGCGGGATCCGAGCCGCATCTGCAACCTACACCACAGCTCACGGCAATGCTGGATCGTCAACCCACTGAGCAAGGGCAGGGACCGAACCCGCAACCTCATGGTTCCTAGTCGTATTCGTTAACCACTGTGCCACGACGGGAACTCCTTTTTTTTTTGCTTTTTTAAAAAGTTTTTATTATAGTTGATTTTCTGTTTTATATATATATACATATACATATATATGTATATATATATGTATATGTATATGTATATATATCTTTTTTAGGGGGGCTGCGCCTGTGGCATATGGAAGTTTCCAGGCCAGGTGTGGTGATCTACACCACAGCTGCAGCAACACTGGAACCTTAACCTGCTGCGCTTGGCTGGGAATTGAACCCACGCTGCTGCAGAAACAATGCCAGATCCTTAACCCACTGTACCACAGTGGGAACTCCAAGGTGGCTTTACTTTAATTTTTAGAATATATAAGTTTATTTCATGAAGTTCCTATTGTGGCTCAGCAGTTGACGAACTTGACTAGCATCCATGAGGATGCAGATTCGATCCCTGGCCTGGCTCAGTGAGTTAAGGATCTGGCATTGCTGTGTGTAGGTCACAGACACATTGCTGTGTGTAGTGAGCTGTTTAGGTCACAGACACACTACAGGTCGTAGGCTTGGATCCCATGTTGCTGTGACTCTGGTGTAGGCTGACGGCTATAGCGAGCCTGGGAACATTCATGTGCCGCAGGTGTGGCCCTAAAAAGACAAAAAAAAGGCCAAAAAAAAAGTTTATTTCATCAAGCCATCTAGCATTAGATAATATTATTATTATATTATAATTACTTAATTGATGCTTTATTATTTAAATTATAACTGAAGTTGGACCTGACCACGGGGATATATGAAACACTAAAGATCATTTCCATATGCTATGCAATGATAACCCATCTCTAAAAGTAACCTAATGTTTACCTCAATAAATATTGATTGGTTCAAAACACTATAAAGGAAACAAAAAAACAAAAAACACAATCACATCCCCTGCTAAACTTAGTATTTTTGTTAATTCAGGCCTAATTTTGTAGATTAATTTTGGGAAGTTACTGTTTTGCAACCTTTTGTTTTATATTTATTCTTTGTGATTTTTGCTGTGTTGTTTATAATATTATTTACTCTTTTCACCTTTTCAAATTTTATTCAGTCAAAATAAAATATGCTTCTATGGCCCCTGAGTTTTACATTTAACTTGAAAACATTCTCCTCAACCTAATTTTAATTTTCTCTTCCTCTCTATTATTTTTATGGTTACAAATTTTTTAATTTAATTTTTTTCTCATTCAACCACGTATTTTATTTTTATCACTCACATCAAAAGTTATATTCTTTCCCTTATCCCTTCTGCCTTCCTTCGATTTTTCTAACATAACTCAGCAACCCAGAACTTAGTGGTTTAAAACAATTGTGATTAATTATCTATTGTAATATTTGCATCAGGAATCCTGATAGAGCTCATCTGAGCAATTCCTCTGTTCCATATGGGGTGGACTGGGCCAAAAGTTACTGGAAGATGTTATGCCTTTGTCTGGCATTGTCCTCTGTGCTTCTCCATATGTCCTTTCTCTCTCCGTATGGTGTGTCATCATTTAGTAGTCTGGCCTGAGCATCTTTAGGTCTTGGCAGCTGGCTTCCTACATTGAAAAGTGGAGCCTCTTAAAGGTCTCTTGAAGACCTTGAGCAAAATTGGCCAAGTACATTAAAATGTGATTCCATTCTGCTTTGCATTAGGAAGGAGTTGGAAATCCCACATCATACTCCCACCCCCAAATCACAATGAAGTTTTTCCATAGCGTTTATGTGACAATTCATGCTTAAAATGTTTAAAATTTGACCTTTGTCATGTTCTAAATTCTCGTGTATTTTTGAGTCTATTAGACCTGCTTTCTAACAGTGTTCATGACATCAGTAAGTGAAACAGTAGCACAGAAAGAGGCAAGGCCACTACTCTGGTTTGAATGACAGTGACCCTTGTTAAGCAACCTGCTACCATGCTTAATTTTTTCTTGTCTGGCAGGGGTGCACAATGACAAACAAATATCCTTATGGCTGCCCCAGGTACCCAGTGACATTCCCAGGCTAGATGCATTGACCAGAGAACTCTAGCCTGACCCTTGATGAGTGCAGTACAAGCATAGACTGGTTAAGCAGCTATGCTTTCCTGCCTTTACAGCGGGATCCTCAGAGATGACTTGCCAAATAGATTCTGAACCTGACAGCAGGTCGTACGGGGTTGAGTCACTTAATAGCAATCCTGACCTTAGAGATGAGAGTGTTTTAGTCTTGAAAGAGATGTCAACACCCAAAAGAGACAATAGAGTGTCCATAAGCAAAAGCACAAACATGACAGCCATTGTCCCACACAGTGAAGTGTATCACAGAATCAGTTAGTGAGCCAAGAGCAGTTAGTTAAACCTTACCAAGAATCTTAGGTTGTGGTTATGCTGTCCTTTATGCCAGCTGTTTCAGCTGCTCCCTATTCACCCTACTGGTGAGGAGGGAGTTCCTCCTTAGGCCACCCACGTGTAGGATGGCCAAACACATGACAAGTGACACTAACCAGTTGACATTACTGCAGTTTATTAGTCACATGAACTCAGAGTCTGAGTGGGTGGACAATGTACATTGTTCAGGACCAGCTAAGTTTATACTTGGAAGGATGAACAAGCAGGGACGGTGAGAGGCAGACTTTGTAGAACCAAGAAGGTAGAATGGGAGTTCCCATCGTGGCTCAGCAGTAACAAATCTGACTAGCATCCATGAGGATGCAGGTTCAATCCCTGGCCCCACTCAGTGGGTTAAGGATCTGGCATTGCCATGAGCTGTTGTGTAGGTCTCAGACATTGCCTGGATCTCGAGTTGCTGTGGCTGTGGTGTAGGCTGGCAGCTGCAGCTCTGATTTGACCCCTGTAAATGTCCATATGCCATGGGCATGCCCCCCCCAAAAGAATGTAGGATGACTCCTTGTTCTGATGGTTGAGGTGCTTGGTTTGTTTGAATAAACCTGTGGCCTAGCAGGGAACTGAAACCAGGTATTTGGAGATAAGTAGGAACTGTGCCTGGTCCCTTGGATAGTGGACTTATGATATCAAAGTCCAGAGGGGAACTTGCAATTAGGCCATTCCAAGACCTTTTGATTTCATCAGATGTCAAGGTAGCATATAATAATGGGTTTTACACTTAAGCCTTACACTGTATATGGATTCTGTCCATTTTTGCTGAATGTATTTTGAAACTCTTGTGTTAGGTATATTGACATTTAGTTCTATTGCCTCTTCTTGGAACATAATCCCTTTATCATAACATTTATAAATCATATATTTGATAGGAGACATATCCAGAATATACTGGAAAAAAAAAAACCTTACAACTGAACAGGAAAGACAAGTAACCACATTAAATAATGAACAAGGAGTTGGAATAAACATTACTCTGAAAACTGGCCAGTGAGCACATAAAAAGATGTTCAACATCATTATTCATCTCAGAAAAATGCAAATCAAAGCCACATTAGATATCAATTAACACTATAGGATGGCATATAATAAGTCATGGAGAGCAGAGAAATTAGAAATTTAAGATGCTACTGGTGAGGATGTAAAATGGTGCAACAGCTTTGGAAAAGATTTTACAAGTTTTTCAAAAGGTTAAGCATAGAGTTATCATAGTACACCCACACTAGGTGTATACTCAAGAGAACTGGACTATGTCTAAACACTTACCACATGTGTGTATGTGGAAAACTCAAAACAATCTACATGTGACATAATCTGTTAATTCAGCAAGATTCCTAGACAAATAATATATAAAATGTGATTGCATTTCCAAATAAGATCAATTAACAAAATATTTTTAAATGACGGCATTTAAGTTAATATCAAATAGGTAATACTTGGTAATAAATATGAAAATATGTGCAAGAACTTTTCAGTGGAAATCTATAAAACGTGAGAAAGAGGAATCAAAGCCTACATAGATGGTAGGACATACCATACCAAAAGCAGAAAGGCTCATAAGGTGAAGTTGTGATTTCCCTACTAATTTCTCTGTATAATTAATACACTCCATATCAAATTTTTAGCAGGTTATTTTTGTGGAAAATAACATTTTTCCAAAATTAATGTGAAAATATTAAGCAAGACTATTAGGACCAGGTGAATTTTCTTTTCATAGTTTCCTATTTCTGAGACCCTTTTTCCTTGTGGCTATGCTCTACCTTCGATGACCCCAGTGTTCTTTTTTAGAATTTCCCACGTCAAAACATCCTCATTTCATTTAGTGAGCTCTACTCCACTTTTGAAGCCATGGCATACACTGGAGCATTTAGAGAAAGAAAATAAGCATTTAGAGAAAGAAAATAAGAGTAGTTTTTTCCCCACCTTTTGGCAGACCACATAAAGTAAACAGTCCTCAGTCCCCTTCTGATGTTGATTCCAAGATTCTTTTCTAAAAACTCACCTTTGGAGCTGTTTCCTATCTTTGAGTGGCATGGAATGACCAACTCTTCCGTTATCCTAAGTTTCCCAATCCTACTGACTCCTTTTAGTTCACAATTGACCCATTTCTCTTGTTTGCTAAGTCCTTGCAATCTTCTGAGGTCACTAGCACAGGTATTTTTTTATTAGTATTTATTTTGGCATTTCAATAGGTTTTACAAAAGGAGTAGAGAAAGGGTGTTCACTTACGCATCTTGACCCAAGTATTTCATTGTGCAGGTATTTTCTACCCGTATCTAACTACTGTTCAAATTAGTTTTAAAATAATAGGGAAATTCTTGACACCTGATTGTTGACTAAAAGTCAGGGGAAGAACAAGAGAAAGAGTAAAACAGTTTATGTCTTTCAGAAACCTTGTTTCTGATTAAAGAGAGTTTTTATAAGCTTCACACTGAGGTTGGTAATGCTTAATGGAATTAAGCATCTCATACTTTATGGAAAGATAATATAAAACAAAACCCTCAGTAAAGTACTTCTCATTTGTAAACTTATTGATTTAAACTCTGGAATTTATTATTAATACTGGCAAATATAAGCAAGCATACCCTGAACACTATGAAGTGATTTACGTATTTTTATGAGTTGGTTCCTTTCTTAGCAGGTTGCAGAACCTCCATAAAATTGAATGCCTGAAAGATTTTAACAGCAAATCATTGACTTTCCATTCGTTTATGACTAATACTCCTCATTTCTGTTTTCTTGGCACTAAATAATCTTAACCATAACAGTATATATTGAGTAGCTTTGACATAAATAGAAAATTGATGTATTGTTTGCAAAAGGGAGCATTAGTCAGTTATTAAAAAAAATATTGGACTGTCTTACTATAGGTTAAACGTAACTGATTGTATATCATCATTCAAGCACCTTTTAGTATTCTTGGCTTTCCATCTCCATGTTACTACCTCAGTTCAGTTTCAGTTATCTCCTTTCTACATTCTTATAAGACCTCCCCTCTGTTCTACCTATATCCGTCTTACTCTTGTCTGATTATCTCCCACTGAGGAGCCAGAGAGCTTCTTAATATGGAAAAGAAAGCATTGCATTTTCTTGCTTAATGTTCTTCAATGTTTGCTCATTTCTCTTAGGAAAGAAAAAGATAAAATTCCCTTTCAGGAATAAATAAGGATCTACCGCAGCAGATCCCTTCCAAGCTTTTCACCCTCTTCACCTTCCGTGTTTCACTCATTGTAGTTTTCTTTTATATAACTCCTTCATTGAGATAAGAATCTATGTCTGAGTCTTTGCATATGCTGTTACTTCTGCCTCTAAAGTACTTGGTCTTTATTTTATAACCAGATTTGTCTCATAATTATATTTTATCCTTTTAGTCACTCAAAAAACATCTTTTTACTACCTACAACATACCAGGTGCTGTGTTAAAATTGCAGGTACACCACCAGTGAGCACACCAGACATAGTCATTGGCCCCAAGAATATTAGAGTCAAAATAGGAAAACAGACCTAGAGCAAGTGCTTGCACAAATAAACTGACAGTTATGAGAGTCCTCCAAAAGAAAAGCTTGGGGCAATATAAGAATATAAAATGAAAGTGCACTAAAGAGATGTCACCTAATCAGAAGGGTCAGAGAAAGTTTCCATGCAGAAATGATGATTAACTGAGCTGTGAATGAGTAACAGTTAACTAAGCAAAGTGGAGAGGAAGGCAGCATAAAGGCACTAATGTGGGAGAGATTAAGGAAAGCGAAGAAATGCATCACACTTCGTAATTTCTATGAACTGACTTGATGTGCTCATGAATTATGTATGCTGAAGCTATATCCCCTGATGTGATTATATTTGGAAATGGGCTTTTAGGAGGTAATTAAGGTTAAATGAGATCATAGGAGGTTCTGATCAGATGGATTAATGGACTCTTTCTGAACTGGATCCACCATCACTTGATCTTGGGCTTCCGAACTTCCTTCTGGAACTATGAGAAATAAATAATATTCATGGTATTTCGTTACAGCAGCCCAAACAAATTGACTGATCAGAGGCCTTCTTGACACACCAGACTTCCTTAATATGCCCCTGTGAACCACTCTCATTGCAACCTGCTTTTCTCTCGATGTCCTTTCCTATTTCTCAGTTTAGTATTTCCTTATCCTTCCATTGAAAAACTTCTGTCCTGTGGCCTGGAAAAATGGCCACTCCAATTTGCAAGTTTACATTATGCAGATTAATTTACAGAGCAGGAATCAACTCCCTTTTGAACCCGCAGTATTCATAAAAATTCCAGAAAAAGGTACTGATTTGTCCTTCTGGGTCATGTGCCTCGGCGTTATTGTGGAGAAGGCCTGGGTACTGTGCTCTGTAGGCAGTGGGGACATAGTTGTTACTGGAAGAAGGTGTGGTAGAGAAAGCCATGCTGGGCAGTCAAAGCAGTCACCATGCTAGCTCAGCACTGTGCTTGAGTTTTAACCCCCTTCACCACTTTTTGACTTATACTTTACCCCTTTCTTTGAGAGCACTTTACCTTGAAAGGTGACTCAGTCTTCTTTGAATATTTAGAAAAGCATCACACTTTAAAAAAACTCTAAGAATCCATTTATAGTGTAACTACTGTAAACATATTTTACTTAGTTTCAAGTATGTTACAGTGGAGTACCTGAAATCCTAATGCATATTAGAATTCAGAAGCATTTTATAACTGCAAGAAAGACAGAAAATTGTAAGCCAACTTTTCCGTCTTTTAGAAGAGTCAAACCTTTTTCTCTACTCACTTGTAAGACATAAATTGGTTGTGCTAACTTTTCCATTTATATTCAAAATTGTAATTTCACCCATGAAATCCCTCAACACATGGCAAATGCCTCCCTAGAGAAAATAGTATATCAAATATGGAAATATCTTACCCTCCTTAACAAAATCTGTATGGATAAAAACAAAAATGAAGAAAATGAACAGCTGAGAGTAAACTAAATCATTTTAGATGAGTCGGAATGTTAACTGTTATTTTCAGAGTTGCCATTGCATATTGCTTATAATAATAAATTCTAGAATAGAGAATGGTGTTTTATGCTTCAGGATGCCTAGGGATTATTCAAGAGTGCAAGAAAAATAAATCCATAATGACAAATTATCTGTAGAAATACAAGTTTATCTAAAACTTTATACTAAAACTATATGCTGCAACAGTTTTGTTCAATGACAGTGAGCTGTTAACAATACATATTGAATGCTTACTCTGTGCTTGGCACTGTTCTAGGCACTTAGGGTAAATCAATGAATGAAGCAAAGTTGCTTGCACTCATAAAACTTATGTTCTAGAAGATTCAAATAATTATTTATATTCATAGTTATGTGAAAATTTCAAAGATATCTCACCGTAAATAAGGGACCTGAAATTGTCTGTTCTTATAAATTGGCCCTTAGATTTGCAAAATTAGCCAATTTCATAGATTAGCCTTCAACCACCTAACTTCAGAAACCTCACATTTAGTATATCAAATAGTGCTACATCTATCTCTCACAGGTGGAATCCAATTAAACTCAGACACCAGTGTCTATAATAAAAACACTTATTTACTGATCTGAGTAAAAAGTACAAAGGGTGCTTCTATAAAGGGACCAAACTTCCGTATGCATTCTCTCTTTGTGGACAAATTCTAGACAAGCCAAACCATAATCTGAAGATTGTAGAACATAAAGTTACAACATGGGAGTTGATAAAAGATTTCAAATACTTTCACCACCAGATTTTTAAAAATCTGCTAATATTAGTCTTCAAGAAATGCCTACTTCCAATTTTTTTTAAGATTGGCAGGGTCCCCTTTGTTATCCCTTCCCATCAGTATAATTATTTATTGAGAGCTAAAATTTGATAGGCATGATGTTAGGTAATCATCACCCATTATCTCATGTATTCATTTTATAACCTTCTGTTTATTTATTTAAAAATTTTTTGACATATAGTTGATTTACGTTTCAGGTGTACAGCAAAGCGATTCACTTATACATGCACAATTTTACATCTACTCTTTCAGGTTCTTTTTCATTACAGGTTATTATAAGATATTCAGTATAGTTCTCTGTGCCACACAGGAGATCCTTGTTGTTTATCTATTTTATATGTAGTAGTGTGTATCTGTTAATCCCAAATTCACAATTATCCCTCCCATTTCCCCTTTGGTAGCTGTAAATTTGTTTTCTATGCCTGTGAGTCCATTTCTTTTTGTAATGGCCTAGCTCCAAATTTTTGTGCAAATTAAACACAGACATACTTTCTTCTTGTGGCAGATAATAAAAACAGCTCTCTGATTAGTTAGGAACTAGTTAGGAACATACCTCAGTCCTCCCATTGTCCTTCCCTCAGATCCACTCACCTGGGAAAAGAAAAGGAAAAGGGTGTGGAAATGTGCTTGTCTCTGCTTTAAATAATTGCATGCTCTTCATCTCTTTGCAACAGACCTGGCTTGGCAAATGTAACACAGAATTTCAACTTGGAACTCCCTCTTGTTTCTCTAAATATCCAGTTAACACCCTCTATCTAATTGATGTGTTTTTCTATACATTATTCCCTAGCCTGTGACACCTTCTGTATTCCTGAGTTTAGTCTCTCAAAGTGGATTTTGTGCAGTCTTACTGATACTCCTTAGTTTTTCTCACCTATCATAGGTTTATTATTTCACAAAATGCTCACCAGTCTTCTCAGTATTAACTGTTCTTTTCTGGAATTCCTGTCATGGCATATTGGAAACAAATCTCACTAGTGACCATGAGGACGCAGGTTCAATCCCTGGCTTCACTCAGTGAGTTAAGGATCAGCATTGCCATGAGCTCTGGTGTAGGTCATAGATGTGGCTTGGATCTGGCATTTCTGTGGCTGTGGTGTAGGCCGGCAGCTGCAGCTCCAATTTGACCCCTAGCCTGGGAACCTCCATGTGCCCTAGAAAGACCAAAAATAAATTAATAAATAAATAAAACTGTTCTTTTCACATGTTTCAGTTGCATCCTCTGTAGCTCTGTTTACTATCTTCTCTACTAATCTCCCCAGTTATTGTGTCCTTTGACTTTGTGAGGTGTTGAAATAAGTCTGGTTTATATTTGTAACATAGTAAGTGTTCCCAGCAGAAGACAGTGGCATTTGTGCAAAGGTAGTGTGCCAATAAAGTGGTGCTGGAAAAAGCATTTGTGATATTGAATTACATATGGATAGTTCATATACAATAAAATCAATGGGGCACTTGTCCTTAATGGCTCACTCTGAAATTGGCTTCTGATTCACAGTACAACCAGGATTCTCGAATTAACATTAGGATTTGTTTCCTGTATAGGTTATTACAGAATATTGAGTAGAGTCTGAAAAGAATGGATATGTGTTTAAATGAATCACTTTGCTGTACACCGAAACTGACACAACATTGTAAATCAACTATACTCCAATATAAAATAAAACTTAAAAAAATAACAAAATAAAATAAGTAAGGATAGCATTCATAAAATCCTTAATAAAATGAAATTGGCTTTGGGGAAAACAAACAAACATTAAAAAGGTGGAGTTCCTATTTTGGCTAAGCAGTAATGAGCCCAACTGGTATCCTTGAGGAAGTGGGTTCAATCCTTAGTCTTGCTCAATGTGTTAAGGATCTCATGTTGCTGTGAGCTGTGGTGCAGGTCACAGACGCGGCTTGGATCTGCGTCTGCGATTTGCACCACATGTTTGGTGACTAAGAACAGTGTATCTTAGTCGCAAATATGCCACCTATCTTAAGAGGGAAAGAGGACTATATGTGAAAAGAGCTATTGTAATTAGCTGCCAGATTTTGACAGGAGCTGTGGGAGTACCAGTGGGACTGTTTTCAGGGTGTTTTATCAAGAGGGTCATCTAAGACTGGATAAGAGAGTCTTAACTGACTCAGGGCCTCTTTGGAGAGACAGGGTTTAACACCACAGAAGGAATCCTAAAAATTTATTGCTGGGGTGGTACTTGAAACCTCTAGAAAGTAATGGCTTTGCTGGACAAAGTTGAAATGGCTGCAATGCTTTGGCAGATAATTGAGAAATGAATTAAAAGGCCCCAAGAAATGGCCATGAATGAGTGGGTATTCTCGGTAAAGCCTGATGATGTCAAAAGATCACATTTCTGGGAAGACCCAAAAGACACCCAGTTCAACAAGGTCATTAGCAATGCAAAGGGAAGGGACACTAGCTTCAATGAGAAATTCAGTCATGCCTTTCCTCTGTGTGTCCTGGCTTACAGAAGAGGCTGTCTCAGAGTTTGGCTCATTTAGTAACTAAGAGGATGATGACTCCATGGGATGATAGAGACCCCGGATGGTCTTTAACAACTGAAGCCCCAGGGGTTGGGGGGCAGTGGTAAATTTTGTAATGATTCACAGAGAGTGGCAGCCTAGGGTGTCTGAACCTCAGAAAGTTATGGAGGGGATTATGTTAATGTGCCGACCCTAAAGGCAGGACACATAAAATACTACTTTATATATCTCTATAGCAAAAATAGATGACCAGAGTAGAATGGCACTGTTGCTGTCAAAAAGCATGCTCCCTTGCCAGCTTTCTGACTCATAGCCTATTGACTGAAGAACTGAATGTGTCTCCAGGAAGGGCCCTGTAGGACCATGACAAATGGAAACTGTAATGATTCCTCACCCCACTCCCCACTGTTGGGATTTTTTTTTTTTTTTTTTCCAAATGCTGTCTTGACCCTGTCTTAAGGCTCTGGCTAAAGGACTGTTCATTCCCCTTATTGAGAAGCTGATTGAAGTCCACACCCCAACCACTACCTTTATCAAGTTCTTATCACACTCCAAGCCACTATGCACCTTCCTTAATT
Source organism: Phacochoerus africanus (assembly GCF_016906955.1). Lineage (NCBI taxonomy): Eukaryota > Metazoa > Chordata > Mammalia > Artiodactyla > Suidae > Phacochoerus > Phacochoerus africanus. The sequence goes on along the minus strand of NC_062554.1, from coordinate 83,712,979 downwards.
AACTCAGAAGCAGGTACCAGAAAAAATTATTAAATTTAGCTAGTATACAAGGAGATCACAAAAACCTAGCTAACACCATCACACTTGCTGTGTATGTAAGCTGCCCGCTACAACTCTGGTTTGCTCTTATCCTGTCTCAGGTGCAGCCCCCTCTACCTTCAGCCTTTTCTCCTCTGAGCTAAAACAGAGAGTTTCCGTTTTCATCTATCAAGGATCATTGTGTCCCACCATCAAAATAACCTTTAAATCTTCTAAACACTCAGACTCCACAATAGGACCTATAGCATACTAGGGTAATTCCATTCTGTGGGAAAAAAAAAAAAAAAAAAGAGGTGGCATTGATACGTACATAATTGAAAGTCTATTATAGTGGTTATTAACCATGGAGAGGTTAGGTAATAAATGGAACCCAACCAAAGTTGTGAGTAAGGTGGATCCACTGAGCCCATAGATCCAATTATTAGTCATTTCCACAATTATGGAATGTTACTGGTATACATAGTTTATATAGTCACTATCATAGGTGACAATATAATATATTGAGTTCTTAACCTGTGCAGTAAGAGCTATCATAGTACGGAAGGCCAAGTAGAAGTCTCTGAGTTATCTCTCCAGCCATTATGTTTGGGGATAATAGCAGAAATATAAGCAATGCAGTGGTTATAGTCTCTATCCTGTATCCACTATATTAACAAGTATGGCTCCTCCAGAAACTGGATGAATCTTGACATTTTACTACATTTCCAAAGCTCCTCCAAATAGTAAGCCTGTAGCTTCCTTGTTCATGTGGTATCATTGCTGAAGCTGATTAATGAGGCCTCGATTATGTGCTGTGGTAGCCACTGATTTGAAAATGAGTTATTTCCTGTCCCAATCAGGAAAGAGAATTAGTTTCCATTCAAATGGGATAGTCAAATGCAGTGCCCAAGAAGGATATGTTAACAGTGACTCAGAGCTATGTGGAAAGGAATGTCTCTTTCACCTCCATGTATGCAACCAGGGGCAGCAGAGGCAAAAGCCGAGAGTTAAGAGAATGTAACTTGGAAAGTGAAATAAAGAGAAGACGTTCCAGTGACATTAATGTCATCATTCTAAGTGCCACCTCACTAAGGCAGGGTTTCTGGATAAGGGCTCCTCAAATGTGTATGGGCCAGTGGACTCATGTGGCACAAGGGAGGACAGAAACAGATTTGGAAATGTGTCAATCAGATCTCCAAGAAAGGACTTGTTGACCAGTTGCAAGAGCTCTGGTTAGCCAACAGCCTCTGTTGCTGACTCCTTCAGGCCAGCCTCTACTTTAATGCTAAGATCACATTCTTCTTCTGGTGGCCCCAGTCACTGACTGAGAAACCCTGTGATACAGAGGCCCAGTCATTTCTGTCCAAAGCAGACTCAGGCTAATCTCTCTTCCATATTGAGCTGTCAGAATTTGTCAGTTCTGCATTAGGGTATGTGATGGCTCCCCCTTCGCAATCCTGCTTCTATCTCTTTCCTTCCGTTAGTATAGATTTCCAACAAATCTTTTGTACTCCTAACTCTGTCTCAGGACCAGCTTCTCAGAGGACCCAGTGCACGTAGCTTTTTATACCAAAATAAAGAGAAGAAAATTGAAGATTTGGTGTCCTGAGTTTAGGTTAGTTCCACAGCCAGAACCTAGAAAAAAAATTCTACTGAAGTATCAACATAAATTGCATTTGGAATTTTTATTTAAAACTTTTTAAACTTTTTGTATTCAGAGGAATTTCCACTTCTGGACTATGATATGGTAACTAGTATCAGACTAGCCCTTCTGCACTAAACAACTAAGAGCCTGGACCAAGTATATTAAAATAAAGCGCTTTTCAGTATTGGACAATAGGTAGAGCAGGAGTAATTTTTGTAGAGGGGAAACACATATGCCCATAATAACCTTGATTCTTGCTTGGAGGCACTTCTAGATCACGCAATATAGTATATATATTTGTTTGAATGGTATTTTCCCAAAATTAATGTCCATCTAAAACCTTGTGATGTCACCTTTTCGGAAATAGGTTCTTTGCAGAAACAGTTAAGATGAGATCATACTGTAGAATAATGGGTGCTAGGTCCAGCATATACATATAGTATAATTCAATTTACATGAAGTTTTAGAACTGACAAGAATAAAACAGTAGTTTCTTTGGGATGATGGAGATGTAGGGACTATAAGGGAAATGGGTGGAGATTTTTGTGAAGAGAAAGGGTCTTTCTGCGGTGACACAATTTTTCTATATCCTAAGAGCTACAATGGTGTGTACAGCTGTTAAGCTTTATCACAGTTTACTACACTGTACTTTTCACTCTATGTAAATTATACCTCATTTGTAAAAGCTTATTGAAAAACATTTGGTATTACTATCCTATGAATTATACTGTGAATACCTGGAGAATGCCCAAAGCATTTATCATATCTTTTCTTCAGCTGTGAATTCTTCGTGATGACATAATCAAATGTATTTCTATGCAATTAAGTTTCTATATGCACTGTCTATATTATTGCTTTTTCATTCTACCTTTATTAATGCTTTAATAACATTTATGTTAAACCTTAAAATAGAGAGCTTGATACAAACATTATACCTAAGTAAACTGCTTTCTAAAGCACCTAAATGACCAGGAAGTGTTAGTTGAGCAACTTTGTAAATAGCACTCCATATGCACTATAAACTGGGAGGGAAGTAAACAGAAAACATAATTTGAAAGAAATCATTGACTTGATCCATATAATAAGGATAATGTTGCTGGTGCAAAATACCTACCATGCATTCAGAAAATAAGTGACAGATGGTACTCTGTGAAGCTTCAACTACAGTGTGATACATTTTTAAAGACAGAAAACTAAAATAGTGGAAAGCAACTTTTCAGGTAGTGTGACTTGCTTAAGTCCTGAAAGATCAGTAGCGCATTGTTTGATGCCTAATTTTTGTGTCTGCATGCTTGCCTAAAATAAAATAAAATAATAAACCATTCATCAGGGACTGTTTACAATACAGTTCTTTCAAAGCTAACACGTTTCTTTAAATTTTGTGGTATTTTTAGTAACTTAAAGGCTTACATATACACACAAAGTTCTTTTCACATACAAAGTTCATTTATATAACATAAAAATGGTGTTTTAAGGTTTGATGATTTACTGATATTATTTTCTAGTCTTACTCTTGGAGATGTCTTAAAAATATCCAGAGTATTACCCAGGAGAATAGGAATATATGTACAGATTTTCCAAGAGGACGTATTGGGAGTGAAGTCATGATAAAACTAAAATAATGCCATTTTCATCTTATTAGATGATCTGTTTACCATCCATTGGGTAGAAAGCACCCACTAACTCTTTGCTTCCTAGCCTTCTCACAACAGGATTACCCTGTAATTTCCTCGGCTACATGCTTTGCTCTCTACTCCCTTCTGTGGACTCTTCTTTAGTTGGTGTGATTTTCTAATCAATTTCAGATGACACCTAGTACTCTCTCTCTCTCTCTCTTTTTTTTTTTTTTTTTAGTCCTTTGACACTGGACTTAAGTTCTATCCTTTGAACAATGACAGATCAGTAAAGGCCGATGTAGTTAAAACAAACAAACAAACAAAAACCCTATTTTTTTAACTCAATGAATTTTACTACATTTATAAAAAAAAAACTTTAAAACAATGATATTTTTGAAAAGGCAGTCAGAATAATTTTACTGAGCTGTTAACTACAAATAGACTTGCAAGTGAGTTTTTATAGTTTCCTCTATTTTTGAACTGTCATAATGTTCTTATATCTTTGCATGCATTTATTTTTGATAATTTTCTCCTTAGTCTGTTGCATTTTCTCTAATGTACTAATATTCAGTTTAGAATTTAATACTTAAATTTAATATTCAGCCTACATAGGAAGAAAATGGTAGGTCAATTTTATTATGGAGTATTTTTAATTTTTTATACAATTTTAAAGGTGACTTTCCATTGCCAGTTATTTCAAAATACTGGCTATATTCCCCATGTTTTACAGTACATCCTTGAGCCTTGCTTACATCTAATAGTTTGTACCTCTCCCCCACCCCAACATCGCCCCTCTGCATCCTATTCATTGGTAACTATTCATTTGCTCTCTATATCTGAGTCCACTTTTCTTTTGTTATATGCACTGGTTGTTGTATTTTTCAGATTCTTCATGTAAGTGATATTATACAGTATCTTTCTCTGCGTGACTTATTTCACTTAGCATAATGCCCTCCAAGTCCATCCATGTTGCCGCAAATGGCAAAATTTCATTTTTTTATGACCACGAAGTATACCATTGTGTAAATATACCACATCTGTTGATGGACATTTATATTGTTTCCAAATCCTGGAAATTATAAATAAGGCTGCTCTGAACATTGAAGTTCTTATATTTTTTCAAATTGGTGGTTTTAGTTTTTGGCTTTTTTTTTTTTTTCCTCAGATGTATATCCAGGAGTGGAATTGCTGGGTCATGTGGTAGTTCCATTTTCAGTTTTTTTTTTTTTTTTACAAACCTCCATACTGTTGGCCATGATGGCTGCATCAGTTTACATTCCCACCAACAGTGTCCAAGGGTTTGCTTTTCTCCACGTCCCCACTAACATTTGTTATGATAGCCATTCTGACAGGTATGAGAGGATAACTTATTATGGTTTTGATTTGCATTTCCCTGATGATTAACAATCTTGAGCATCCTTCTGTATACCTGTTGGCCATCTGCATTTACTCTTTAAAAAAAAAAACATCTATTCAATTCTTCTGCTCATTTTTTAATAAGGTTTTTTTTTGGTGTTAAGTTGTATGAGCAGTTTATATATATTGACTATTAATCTCTTATTGGTTATATCATTTGCAAATACTTTCTCCAGTTTTGTAGTTTTTTTTTTCTTTTCTTATTTTGTCAGTAGTTTACTGTGCAGAAGCTTTTAAATTTAATTAGGTCCCATTTGTTTATTTTTGCTTTCAGTTCCTTTACTTTGGGAGACATAGCCAAAATTTTTTTCTGTGATTTATGTCAAAGAGTGTTCTGCCTATGTTTTCCTCAAGGAGTTTTATAGTATCGGGTCTCATATTTAGGTATTTAATCCATTTTGAGCTTATTTTTGCATATGGTGTTAGAGAATGTTCAGATTTTATTGTTTTAAATGTAGCTGTCCAGTTTTTCCAGCACCTCTTACTGAAGAATCTGTCTTTTCTCCATTGAATATTCTTGCCTCCTTTGTCCTAGATTAATTGTCTATAATCATGTGAGTTTCCGGGCTTTCTATCCTTTTCCATTGATCTATGTGTCTGTTTTTGTGCCAGTACCATGCTGTTTTGATGATTGTGGCTTTGTAGTATAGTCTGAAGTTAGAGACCATGATTCCTCATTTGTGTCATCTTTAATTTCTTTCATCAGTGTCATATAGATTTTGAAGCATAAGTCTTTTGCCTCCTTAAATAGGTTTATTCCTAGGTATTATATTCTTTTTGATGCTATGGTAAATGGGATTATTTCCTTAATTTCTGTTTCTGATCATTTGTTGTTAACATATAGTTTAGAATTTAATACTTAATACTTATATTTAACATTAAATTATACATATGAAGAAAAATGATAGAGCAACCTTTTGAGTGGCCAGCAGGGATGATAAAAATGATGGTTTTATCATTTACTGGTCACAGTGTTTTAAAGAAAAAGAAATCTCAGTGACTTGGCAGGTTGAATTTCCAAAACTGATGAGAAAATTTTGAAGACATAGAAAATGTGTAAGAGATACAGATCAAAAAAAGATGATATAAAGGAAAGAAGAAAGGGAAGGTAAAATTTTTATCATTTGGCCTTGATTCTCTTAAAATAAAAGTTAAAAAGGGAAAATGATATCAATTGTGATTTTTGCAATTATTTATCAATTTTACCTATCAGTTATATTATACTCCAGCGTAATCTCGTTTTATATCTTCAAGCCATCCTTGCATCCTTGTATCAAACTCAATACCCTTTTTAATTTTCCTTTTATTCTCTAGTCTTCCTAATACTCCTCTTGCATTTTGTGTTTCGGCCACATATTTTACACTCTCATTTCCACTTGTTCTAATCACGATAGATTTTCCTAGAAGACAGTTTAGTTCCCTGACCAACACAGGCAAAGTAGTCTACCACATTAGCAAAGAATTGCATAAATATGTGGAAACGTAAATCTTTCTTAACTTTTAACTGCAGAATTTTTCTCTTAACTTGCATTGTTGAACATCATATAATAATCTTACAGATTATTAAACCCTTTTGTCATTATTCATTTGCTTGTTATGTTTCTTTGGCCATTTCAGTCATAGGTGAAATTATAGGATAGACTCCTTCCCTGTTATACTCTCTGGTCCTCACTAGGATTTTCAGTAGTGAGAATGACATATACATATTATAATTTAAATCTCTCAGTGATACTTACATTCCAGTATCCTTTAGGAAAGTGCAATGACTGAAATGTGAATGAACAATAAACAGGACATTCCCAAACACACTGTTGAATAATTCATTTCAAAATTCATTGCTTTGGGAGTGTGCCATTTATTAAAAAGATTTGTGATAGAAACTAACAAAAGTAGAATACATTTTTAAACAGGGTTAGGGAGATCTTTGAAAGCATCTTGAAATTCCATCTCTTTTCTCTATTTTCCTAGAGTTTGGTAATAAGAGATTCAATATAGATTTCAAAACTATTTATAAAAATTCTGAGGACATTACTCATGAACAAAAGCATAAAGAGAAAAATATTTATCTCCCAGTGAGCATTGAAAATGAAAGTGAGGAAATATTTTGTAATTTAACAGTTGAACTTTCAGGAAATTGAGATTATTTGCATATCATTTATGATTAATTTCTTATTGTTAGGTAGATAGTTATATGACTACTTCATTTAAAAATTTAAAACACACCAAAAGAACTTGAGTTTAATTTTCCAGAGACAATTTCCCCAGCATATAGTTTTTAGAATTATTACAATTAACTTTTTACAAGCTTTTATGTGTTTTAATACATGCTATGGACATTGGCCTACTTAGTCATTGTGTCATTATTCACTTCCAAGTAAGTTGGTACCAAAAACAAATTTAGCAATAACATCATGAGTATGATTTTTTTTCTCTCTTCTGTGTTTTTCTGTTTCATTTCACCCAGACACTTTGTTAACAATTACCAAGTCCTCTCTCTCCTCCTTGTTCTCCCCCAGTCCCTCTTTCCTTTCTCCCTTCTTTTTTTACTAGTTTTTCCCAGCCTCTCCTGACACTTGGATTCCCTGCATCTTTAAAAATGATCCAGATTTTTTAGATTAATAATCACATTCTTCTGGTTAATTATTTATTAGTTACTTCAAGTCTTCTATTATCAGTGAAAGGTGAAAGTTTTCCTGGAAAGAAATTCAACCCTTGCACTTTGCAACATGAAACCTCAAGCACATTGAAAGTTTCGGGGAACACTAAAAACACCTCACAATCCTAGGCATATAAAACAGTAGCTCGGAGTTCCCGTCGTGGCGCAGTGGTTAACGAATCCGACTAGGAACCATGACGTTGCGGGTTCGATCCCTGCCCTTGCTCAGTGGGTTAACGATCCGGCGTTGCCGTGAGCTGTGGTGTAGGTTGCAGACGTGGCTCGGATCCCGCGTTGCTGTGGCTCTGGCGTAGGCCGGTGGCTACAGTTCCGATTCGACCCCTAACCTGGGAACCTCCATATGCCACGGGAGCGGCCCAAGAAATAGCAAAAAGACAAACAAAACAAAACAAAAACAGTAGCTCAACATCAGAAATACCCACGGGACCAGTTGTTAACATCTGCCATCACATCACTAAGTGGGCACACGGTATACTCCAGTCGTATTTGAATAACTTCAGTGTTGCCTCACAGGTGCCAGTCATCCAGCATTGAGAACCTTGCTAAAGCTCTCGTGAGTAGTACCATTCATTTCAGGTCTTTTATCTTACACAAGCAGAGTTTTAAGAATATGTACAATCACAATGTTGCATATCAACTTTACTTCAGGAAAAACAAAAACAAAAACACCCTTGGAAAAAAAGGAAAACAAAAGGCTGTGCTTAAGGAAAAAAAGAAAAAAGAAAAAGAAGGGAATTCCTATCTTGGCTCAGCAGTTAACCAACCCGACTAGTATCATGAGGATGTGGGTTCATTCCCTGGCCGCGTTCAGTGGCTTAAAGATCCGGCATTGCCATGAGCTGTGGTCGCAGATGTGGCTCGGATCTGGCATTGCTGTGGCAGTGAACGACAGCTGTAGCTATGATTCAACCCCTAGCCTAGGAACTTCTATATGCCACAGGAGTGGCCCGAGAGAAAAGGAAGGAAGGAAGGAAGGAAGGAAGGAAGGAAGGAAGGAAGGAAGGAAGGAAGGAAGAAAAGGAAAGAAGGAAAGAAAGAAAGAAAGAAAGAAAGAAAGAAAGAAAGAAAGAAAGAAAGAAAGAAAGAAAGAAAGAAAAAGATACCCCTGATGAATCCTGTTTTGTACCTTGATTTTTCTCGCCATTGATTTTTTTGGTATGAATTTTCTCAAATCAATCCAAACTATTTAAATTAAAATAATATATATACTATATCATCATCTCTGTTCATCTGCTGTCTCTACTCAGCAACCTGTTCAAAATGGACATTAGAGAAATAGGAACAAAGAGGGTTCCTCCTTAGTGCTGGAACAATTGGAACTTCAGTTAAACTAGATATAGATTTTAGTTTAGTCTTTTTCCCATTGGACTAAAAACTCCTGTAAGAGAACAACTGGAAACCTGACACATCTCAGTGACCAGCAGAGCTTTATGTCCATGTTAGTGTTTCAAAACAGTTTTGGATGTTGTTGACAAAAATTAAATGAACAAGTACAGAAAAGTAAATCCAAGTTTCCATCTGGAGATTAAAGTTTTTGTTATTATAAATACTTCCAAAGAAAAATTCAGATGTATAGTTAATTTTTAGGAAATGATTTCACATGTATGTAGTATATAACAATCAATAGATGTTTTAATTCAACAAAGGAAAAAGAGCAGAATGATTTAAATAAAAGATGAAAGAGAGAAGAAAACAAATACAGATGGTTTGGGTAAAAAAAAATTTTTCCTTTAGATTAGCTAGCAGCTAGCAACGAAGATAGAGTGTTCTCCCCTCGGGCAGCCTGGTGGGTCCTGAATGAAAACCATTTTAATTGTTTATGGTTTCTCCTGATAATCTTTGGGACACATCTATCAGGCTGTTTCTTTATAATATCAGCATCCTTTCTTAAGTCTTCTTCTCAGAACTACACATTTTTCTCTTATCATACTTTCCAAAACTAGAACTGAGAATCACATGACAGAGCTATACTTCTTAATGAAAAGTGTCCCATTTTGAAAAATGACACAGCTGTCATTTACTTACTCTTTGACTATATTTTATAAAATGCAGGATGAGATTTCCAAATCCGTCAGTATACAGATATAAGTGTTACTGATGGTGTTACAGGTGTTACTATGAATGATGAGGTTTTCCAAGCTCCTGATTGCAAAACCAAATTTCTAAATGAAACTTCCACCACTAACAGCAACCTTCTTTCAGTCTTTTCATGCAGTTTTGTTTGTTTGTTTCAGTTTTCTGAGGAAAGAAAGTTAAGAGGTGTTGAATTTCTGAGCCTAATGGGCATGCATGTTTACTGCACAGCAAGGAGGTAGGTCAGTGTGGCTGGGCCTTATCTTAGTAGGAGAGCAGCAGGCATAGCAGCAGATGAAGTCCCAGAGCCTATAGAGGCCCTGCTCCTATAGGTTTCTTAGGTCATTATAAGAACTCTTGCCTTTACTTGGGTGGATTTGATGTGGTTTACATTTTAACAGGATCCCTCTGAGAGATATTGAGAATAGAATGCACACTTGAAAGGATGGTGTGAATGGAATCCATTAGTAGGATTCATTGTAATAATAACCGAAGCAAGAGTTGATTATGGTACTGAAGTGCAGCTATGGAGTGATGAGAAGAGTTTGGATGCTGGATAAAGGATCTTTTGTTGGAAAAGATGTGGGGTGTGAGAAAAAGAGGGAAATCAAGATTGAGTGTAATCTTAACATTTTTATACCTTGAACACTATTGAAGCAGCCTTAATAGGACTGTGTGTCTGAACCTGTTGTGGAAATAAACTAAATAATTAGATCATCTGTACTCACTGGGATTATTTCAGCCAGCTAGATATGAGATATCTAGCCATCTAGTGTTCTAAACTATTGAAAGGATGCTCAATCTCACTTAGAGTTAAACAAATGCAATTAAAACAACAAGGAGACATTTTTATCTTGTTACTTTGGCAAAAGCACATTTTGATAGTACATAGAATGATAAGGGAAACAGGAATTTTCATACACTGCACGAAGGTGGGAGAGCATCTTAGTAAGGCCATAAGGGAGTGATATGGCAATATCAATAAAAATTAGAAATTCATGTCTAGCTTTTAACTAGAAATTTTATGTTCAAAATTTAGCCCACAGAGAGATTTTCAGATATGTTTCATGCATATCTATTGTAGCTTTTTTTGACGATAACAAAACACCAAACTTCCCATAGGTCATTGGATGACTAAATCATTCATCTATTCTGTGTATATCCATTTAACACATCATTATGCAGTAACTTTTAAAAGGTGTATGATTCATCTCTAAGTTATATTCTTAAGTAAAAAGTAAAAGGTATAAAAATGTTTAGAATGTATTCTTCTAGTAGGTTTATATGCGTATTGGTACATAATATCTATTATTTATGCTTTTATATGCATGGAAAATTTCTGGAAGAGTACATAGTTGGTTAATAGACAAAGCCTTAATGAGAAGAATTTATTACCTCAGAAGATGTCTTTATGTTTGACTTTTTTACAGTGCTAGATTTTTTTTTCATGTGCATAAATTATACATGTAGTTAATTTAGTTGAAAATAAAAAATTTGACCATCACGTGGAAGTGGTATGACCTAATATAGACCATCATAATCTATAAATGTCCCTCTCTAGACATTTTGAATCATTTTAATTTTAATTTATTCTGAAGTATCTGTAATATCTAAGATGTGGTCCCTGAGTAATTGTTTTATCAGATATTTCAGGTTCTAGTTTGTGGTCAAAATGAGCAGTCGTTCTTCTGTAACAGAGACTGGATCATAGAAACACAATGACTTTTTATTATTATTAGAATATAGTTGATTTATAGCATCATAGTAATTTCAGTCATACAGCACAGCGATATATACATTTGGGGGGAATCTTTCTCTTATAGGTTATTGTTTACCAAACTTGTTTGCTTTTCAAACTTGATTGAATCTGTTTAAGCATCGCAATGCATTGGCCACTACCTACTGGTAAGTACTGTATGTGACCTTGTCTTCAAGATGGCTACTCTCAATTTTTTATCCTTCTAACTCCGTTTTAAGTTCTTTAACTAGCAGCTGCTTCTCCTATGTAGTCACCCTTAAGGATCGATTCTCCCCAGGATTATTTCAGTTCAAGTCAGGTGTTCTTAACTTAAAGCTCACAGACCTCAAAGTTGTTCTTATAATTCAAGGGGACCCATGAATTTGGATAAGAAAAAGAATTATATTTGTTAATCTTTAATTTAAATTTTGAATGTAGGTAAAACCTGGAGTAGTAATAGCAGTACCTGTATCTTTATGACTGACAGAAATTGAGTATTTTTCTATCACATGACAGTTTGTAGATACTCCATATATCACTTATAGCCACCACTAGTTTGAAATTACACTAGCTATTAGCTTTCCACAGGAGCTTGTTATTGATTTGTTAGTAATGAGGTGAATGTGTGACCATAACTTGAATGTGTTTTATGAATATTTTGATAATTATGATTTAATAAATTATTTTCTTTGTGACCTTATATATTTAATTCTGCACATTGAAATGAACTGTTTAAGGCTCTTATAGACTTTACCAGTCTGTCACAGGTGTGAATAACACAGAAACAGTGAAGAAAGTTGTCTTTCTATGGTGAGCACATCACTTCTAAGACTTTAGTGATCAAGATTCTAGTAATCTTTGAAACTGTATCTTTAATAAAGACTTATTTCCTGAACTTGACCATTCAGAAGTTTCACAGACATGTTAAATTTAGCTCATTCCAGTCTGGACTCACGTTCTGTGTACCACTCCTCCCCCTCCCATCTCTACCATCAAACCTGAATCCTGCCATATCCCCTCTATTTAGTCATATTGTCCACATGCATCTAGTTTCACAAACAAGGTCACACAGTCATTCTTTATCCCAGTGGCTTAACAAAGAGAAAAAAATGTATATATATATATGCTTCCATCTGGCAACTCTTGTACCAGAAGCTACTTGTGATTGGCATCACAGTTTCATTTTATCTTCACAATAATTATACACAAAATGAAGGTTATTGAGTCCTTGGTAGGCTGAAAAAAACCAGCTTAGAGAAACTAGGTATTATTAGATGATAAAATTAAGGTTCAAGTTCAAGTTTGATTCATAAACTATGCTCGCTCTGTCACATAGGAGGTCAGTAGGATCCATTATTGCTATTCTCATCTTACTAGAAACTGAAGAAAGCAGGAGCTATGCTTCTCCCATTCATTCATTCATTGTTCAAACATTTACTGATTGCCTACCATGTTTTGGAGGGTCTCAGCTCTTTATTAAAGAGAAAATATAAAGCTGGCACGATACCCACTCTTTTTGCAGTTTAAACATGTTCAAGTACAGTAATTTGTAAAAATTGGAAAAACAGAGTTCCCGTCGTGGCTCAGTGGTTAACAAATCCAACTAGGAACCATGAGGTTGCCGGTTCAGTCCCTGGCCTTGCTCGGTGGGTTAAAGGATCCAGCATTGCTGTGTGCTGTGGTATAGGTTGTGGTATAGGCTCGGATCCGGTTGCTGTGGCTGTGACGTAGGCTGGAGGCTACAGCTCCGATTAGACCCCTAGCCTGGGAACCTCCATATGCCACAGGAGAGGCCCTAGAAAAGGCAAAAAGACAACAACAACATAATAATAATAATAATAATAATAATTGGAAAAACACTGTTTTAACAACTGGACAGTGTGATGATAACAATACCAATTATTGTTAATGCCAACAAGGACAATAATGAAAAGGTAGGTATAGCTTCAAAGTAGCAGTTACAGAATTTGTTCTGCTATCTTGAATTGGTTACCCAATCATGTTCTTATTTGTGAATGCATTCCATTCAGAGGTTCTAGCACTGTCACAGATAATAAATTTGCTTACAAATGTGTAGACTACCATGACAAATGCCATATATTATTGTCATTGATAAAATCTGAGTTTTTACATTTTTCTCACTGTGATTAAAGCAAAACTGCTACACATTAGTAGATCCTTGAGAATTTCCACTATAATTGTTATGCGTATATTTAAATATTTGAATAATGTTTTCAAAATAAATTTATTATTTTCTAAAAACAGTGCATGCTTGCTATTTTAAAAAATACATATTAGGGAGTTCCTGTTGTGGCTCAGCTGAAACGAATTTGACCACTATCCATGAGGATGCCAGTTCACTCCCTGGCCTCGCTCAGTGGGTTAAGGATCAAGCGTTGCCACGAGCTATGGTGCAGGTCATATTTTAGGATCCTGTGTTGCTATGGCTGTGGTGTAGGCTGGCAGCTACAGCTCCATTGACCCCTAGCCTGGTAACTGCCGTTTTTAGGGCTTCCATATGAGGCGCTAAAAAGACAAAAAGAAATCATAAAAAATTTTTCCTATCAGTGAGGTTTAGTTTCTTAGTGTTTTTCAAACAAAAGGAGAAAGCCTAGTATAGAGTCTAAGAATATGTTTAGTTTTCAAGCTGAGTGAAGAAAATCTGTTATAACTGCTTATTTGATTGCATCAGATATTGTTTACCAGCCATCCAGTAATACTAACCAAAGAAGAAAACATTTGACATAGGCTTGGCCCTCATTAATTGGGAGGAAGGAAAATCTTTTCTTAGAAACAACCATAAGAGCTGATCCATTTCAGTGGCCACCCTCACGCTCCCTACTGAAGCACTTTTGTCGTGGGTCTCGCCTTGTTGATGGGTCTTTCTTATTCTACTACTGTATCTACCTTTGAACACAGGGGCATTGTTTCTCCATTTATTTTCTCTTTGTGAAGCCAGTTGCTAGCACTTGACAGGAATTTATCACTTCCCTTAACTTCCTTCTCTAGACACAGCCATAATAATTGCCTTTTGGTTAAGGTGTCTATCCAGAAGCCAGTCATTTACACACTAGTGAACTCATACATCTTTAAACCCATATAAATTAATTTGACAAACCCTATGTCCACACCCTACTGAAAAGAGGCAGTGGCTGAACAGAAGTAGTTTTACAGTTATTTAAGATTATATTTGTTTCGTTAGTTTCTGCTAGTCTCACCAAAGTCTTCAGAAAGAAATAAGGTATATTACTCCCTTTTAAAAGATGGAATAATTTAAAGGGTGGCAATTTCATGATTTACTGTAAGCCACAGAATATAACACAAGCAGAACCAGGAACCAAATATCCTGGTTTCTAAAGCAGAACGTTCTACAGTATGTTAAGACTCATACTTTGATTGCTATAACCAGTGGGGATGCAAGTAGTAAGAAATTTGTAGGAAAATACAGCAAGTCTACTGCTTATTGTATTTTAGGGTATATGAACTATTCATACTGTCAAACAGTTATTCAAACTCAAACAGATTATGGTTCATTTAATTCAGGAAAGACGTTTTACTTGATTTCTTTTAATTCCCTGCAGTCATTTCCTTGAGAAAGCTGATTAACTGAACTAAAAATAGAAGAATAAATTGTTTCATGCCATTTAGAACATTTGTAACTAGGTGCAAAAAAATTTCTTTGCTGTTGATTCTTCATGAACCAAATATTATTATGCCTGCTAGAAAAAGAATTAGGGGAAGGCAAATTAAGTATCTTAAGTTTGACTGACTATATTTTTATATAAGATTATATTTTTCTTCCTGAGCTAAGACACTAATTTTACAGGCTTATAATTAGGTCAAAAGCTGAACAGTTTAAGTATCCATAACCTGAGAAATCATAGATCCTTAGTCCTAACTCAGAATGATGAATGATTTGTCTTTCCAGAATATAAAAGTAGGCTTAGAAAAAATGTTAATGTATGGAAATCATTTTAATGGAATGCTGATCTCTCCTTTCTTGGTTCCTTTGCCCAGATCTTTATGTATTCCAGGACCTGTATGTTTGCAGTCTGGCTGTCCTTCAGAATTCATTAAGTCTAAGTCATATCCTCAAATATGATGATGATCTATCTGAATATAAGATCTGTTGATTGAAGGGCTTAATTTTCCTCATGAGCTCTGTTCATTGTGATTGCTCTTTTGAACCCATGTATGAGGTGAGAGTTATTCCTCATGGGTGCTTATTAACCTTTGAGGCCTCCATACCTGCTTGAAATAGACTGCCAGCTGAACTCTAGATTTAGGTTTCATGACTTAATAGGCTCAAAAGGACTATCTTTGCACCACGTTTGTTTAAGGCTTATAATCCTTACAAAACCATAGACTATTCACTATAGCAGCTGTGGGACAAGTCACCAGGTTTTCATAGAGTCCAGAGACATAGAATGTCCAAGTGTGTGGCCTCTGCAATGGTATATATTTTTTTTAAATGATGAAATGAGAATGCCTCAGTAGATCTATCCCTGAATTTCCTGGAAAGTTTTTTCACCGTACTGAAGGTCAGATCTCACCAACAGAGTTTTTGATTTAATTCATCAAGGTGGGCCTCTGTCATTGGTAAACGCTAAAGGATCCTTAGGTGACTCTTATTTCCAGCCAAGGTTAATGCCCACTGATTCGGTAGTCTCATTGATCATAGATGTTCATCAGCTGGGTAAGAGACAAGACGCCAAGTAATAGTCTAAGCCAGGATCCGCTTGCTTTTTCTTTCAAACAAGACTCCAGGAAAGTATACACAGGAGAAGGTAAAGCTCATAACCATTATATCTACAAATATTAGAAAAATCACTAGCACTAGTTATGTGACTTAGTTTTGTTTGTTTCTCTTTTGTTATGTTTAACCTTCAAATGCAATACATATTGACTCCATTTATATAACCGGGATTTGGCATTTTGTAGGTGAGTCGGAGGTTGGGTTTTGTAATTTGGTCTCAAGAATTCCTCTATGCCAAAAACAGGAATAAGAATACGAGTATAATAATTTCAGCTATCCCTGCTTCGTTTGTTTTTTAGTGTCACTACCAAGTATTGTGAATGTGGACACTTTGGGCATAAGAAACTTAGTTTGCTTTTGTGTTTGTGTGTGTGTGTATCTGGACACTTTGGGCATAAAAAACTTAGTTTGGTTTCGTGTGTGTGTGTGTGTGCGCGCGCGCGCGTGTGTGTGTGTATCTCCTAAGAACAAAAAGCATGCCTTCCACATAGGTTATTTTTTTAAAAGGATCTATTCTTATGTTGGCATTCTAGAAAATGAACTCACAACTGAGCAAACAAATCTGAAGTTTAGAGATTTAAAGAATATTGGAAACTGGAAGAATGGGAAAAAATACCAAAGAAAGGATAGGAAAGTAATTGGCAAGCCAAGGTGTGGTAAAATATCTCAGTTCCCATTTGGGATGTGCACGTGTGTGGGCTGGAAAGGGGGAAGGGGGGAATAAAGAAAGCTTTCCCAGAAAAGGAAAATATTTTGTTAAAAAGGTAATATATTTTTTAAAGTGTTGGGTGAAATGTAATAATTTAGAAGGAGGCATATGAGTTGTATTAGCCTTATTTTATACAGTGAAGTTGTAAAATATATAATTTTGTTTGGTTAAATACAGTGATCAAGTATATCTCATGTTTCCTTAGAACAAAACATTGCAATCTTTTCAAACCAAGATTATTTTTAGAGTATACTAATGCTAATTTTCTCCTCCGTCCATCTTCTTTCCCTAATTTCATGCCAGAGAGAGGTGTTGTTTCCCTTTGGTACTCCAAATGAATAATACCTATTGCTTTAGACATATAAAGAAGCCTTAAAAAACAAACAAAAAACCCTCATGATTGGAGGTCCCGTTGTGGTGCAGCAGAAAGGAATCCGACTAGGAACCATGAGGTTGTGGGTTCGATCCCTGGCCTTGCTCAGTGGGTTAAGGATCTGGCGTTGCTGTGAGCTATGGTGTAGGTCACAGACACGACTTGGATCTGACATTGCTGTGGCTTTGGCGTAGGGCAGCAGCTGTAGCTCTGATTTGACGCCTCACTTGGGAACCTCCATATGCTGCAGGTGTGACCCTAAAAAGCAAAAAAGAACTACTTATGATTAATCACGATACCTGACCTATCTTGAAATATAATTTTGGAGAAGTTTGTCTAGTAGGTATACGTCTTTATGCATGAACTAGGAAGTTTCATATAAATATTTCATAGTATGTATATATATTTCCACATGATTCTCTCTTGGTGCCCCACCTGCTGGACAAGAGCAGCGTTCACTGATGAAGAGTATGGTTTGTACCAGGTTTGATGCTGCTGTCAGTTAGCATCTTAGGGGCGTGGAGTAAAACTAGAGAGAAGCTGTAAAATGCTTGCTATTATTCAGTAATAACATCATGCAAGTCCTGACTACAGTAAATCCCAGGAGAGTCCACCAGTCGGTATGCATTTGGGTGTCTCTGGGTGATGGGCCTTGTAGGGGACCCCCTCCCTATTATTTGAATCTCAGATGATGGCTAGGCAAGTTTTTCAAGTGGTTTTAGAATCAGACTGAAATGCACAATGAGAAAAAGTATAGTTTCTTCATGAAAAAACTTAATATGTGAATATGTACATGTTTATAAATCCATATAGTCTTACTATAATTTAGGCATCATGGGTCCTAATTAGAAACGTGACTTCATTTAAGTCATATTTCTTATACCACAAGGTGCTTTACTGCACAGAAGAAATTGTCCTTGATTTGCCCTCTATTTTTTATGGAAATAAACACTAGTTCAGGGCTTCATGGATTAATCACAGGGATGATCCTCAGAAATTCTTTCCCTACAATATAAAATTAGACACTGTGTAAAAGGAAAGAGAGATGATTAGCTGTTTTCCTCCTAGTGTGGACAATCCCATGGTCTAATCAATGCCTAGAAGAGAAAATTATTTTTTCTAGAGGACAGCTGTGGATGGGCATCTGGCTTAGAAGACCAGGTGTTATTTCTGGCATAGCCATGCAATGTCTTGGGCTCATTTAGCTTTTCTGACTCTCTAAATCCTCATCAATAAAGGGAAAGAGATCATTTTGCCTCATAGAAGAATTTTAAAGATTACATTTTTTAAATTCTTTTTAACTAATAAATTATGCTGATAATAGTTTTCTCCTATTGTTATTACAATTTATTAAGTGCACATGCAATATCAAATACATAATACTTCACATAATTTTGTGCATCAGGTATTTGGAAAGTCTCAGCTGGGAGGAGTATTTCTGACCCTCTTGGTGGCAGATGGAGATAAGGAGACCAGGGGTTCCACTTAAAATACGGCTTCTGTACTCACAGGTCTGGTGACTTGGTGCCCCTGGCTTCCCTCTCTCCACTTGGCATCATATTTTTGGGCTTTAACACCCATGTGGCTTTGACATCTCATAGCACAGTGATCTTAGAATGGTCGCTCTTCTTATGTGGTGGCGGGCTTCCAAGGAAGTCGTTGTCAACCCCAGTTCAGAGCTGTGCTCAGAATTGGCACCGCATCCTCTCCACTGTATTCTACAGGTCAAAGCCGCCTTAAGGACTGCACAGGGGCAGTGGGGAAAAGAAACTGATTCTATCTCTTTTAATAGGGTAGTGGCTAGGTCAGCTGGGATTTGAATCAGATCAGACTCATTATCTTCTCCTGCTTCTAATGGATTTTTTTTTCTAATATGCATTTAATAAATGAAAACTTACAGCTTCTTACATGATACACAAAACATGTATGCACAGAAAACATGACATGCAAAGGCAGTCCTGGTCTGCTATTTTATCATCTGGAAATATCCAGTCACACCACATTTGCACTTGCTTCTGTTGCACTGACAATTGATAGTAGTACTCTATGATGCTGAAAGTGTATGGAATGTTAAGGTAGAATATTGACACTTCATTTTGGCTAAGTTACTGTCGGTCTAAGGAATGATAGAAATTTAATGTCCAAGACAGCATGGTGATAAAAATATTTTAAGACATGGGCATTATGGAGGCAGCTACCTCCTCTGCTTAAGACTAGTCATCCTTTTCATAAATTTGAAGTGTGGCAATACATTTGTGATGCATAAGATATATCAACATGGGTGGTATGACCACTTTATTTCTTAGGATCGTTGACTAACCAGTACACCGCCTTCCTTCATTATGTTAGAAAGGAGAGGATTTATTTTTCTAAAACTGTCATAAATTTTCCTATTAGTGCTCATAGCTATAATAGCATGAGCTCTACAACAAGCTCAGTAACCATGACAAAATCTTACTGTGACTGTCCTTCAGTATTCTCAAGTAGACATTGAGGGACCATTTGTGTGTGTGTGTGTGTGTGTGTGTGTGTGTGTGTGAGAGAGAGAGAGAGAGAGATTCTGGGGAAATTTCACTACCAATCTTCCTCTGCTATTCTTTGCCTTGCCATCTTGATGTCTATTTTCTCTAGCTTTCTCTTCAGCTGGCTCCCTTCCTGATAGGATCTGACTATTCAGCACAGTAAAATACACCTTGAGAAGATTCACATTGTTTGAAAGTGTCAAGACTGTGAACTCTGCCATGGGGTCCTCTTCTTCCCTCTCTCTACCTTCTCATTCTCTTATAGTGAAATCTCATTTATATGAGTCAGATCACAACCTCGGATAAACTGTGCCTCACAGGAAACATAGATGAATAAGATGAATAATGCAGGATGGATGCAAATAAAACAGGGTTTTAGGATTATCTATTTTTCCCATATTTGGTTCAGATATGAGTAAATTATGTTTCTACTATTAAAAAATTATCAACAACAACTGACAAAGTCATTGTAGAAAATACAGTGGGGAATGGTAGAGAGTGTGGCCAATGGAAGGGCAAGATTCCCTCTAGGAGAGGTACAGATATTACTCAGCTCCAGGTCCCTGGAATCCAGTGCGAATGCAGAGCTAAGAGTACCAGCTTCTATGTTATGTGAATTCTTCTGATTTTTAAATGTTGATGACTACCTAACAATAAAGTGAAATTCTATGGAGTTCCCATCATGGCGCAGTGGTTAACGAATCCGACTAGGAACCATGAAGGTGCGGGTTCAATCCCTGGCCTTGCTCATTGGGTTAAGGATCTGGCGTTGCCATGAGCTGTGGTGTAGGTTGCAGATTGTGGCTCAGATCCCACATTGCTGTGGCTCTGGCGTAGGCCAGTGGCTATAGCTCCAATTGGACCTCTAGCCCGGGACCCTCCATATGCCGCGGGAGCGGCCCAAGAAATGGCAAAAAGACAAAACAAAACAAAACAAAACAAAAAGAAATTCTATATAGGTCAGTGAAACATAACTTGGGGCCGGATTTTGCCCATGGACCACTGGTTGATAAATTTATTCCTTTTTTAAAAATTTTTTCCTTTTATAGCTACATCTGCAGCATATGGAAGTTCCTGAGCTAGGGCTCAAGTCAGAGCTGCACTTGCCAGCCTATACCACAGTCTGCAGCAACGCTGTTTCTCTAACCCATTGAGCAAGGCCAGTGATCAAACCCATGTCCTCAGGGACATTGTTTTATCTTCTTAACCTAATGAGCCACAGTGGGAACTCTGATAAGTTTATTCTTGATTCTTGACTTTTATCTTCCTCTTGAGCATTATATTCATATCCAGCTACTCTACAACAGACATGTCTAAAATTCATCATGCTTAACATGTCTAAATCAAAGTTCTATTTCCTCTTAAATTTTCCTCTTTCTAGAAATGGCACCACTATCAGATTGTCAGTCTACCTTTATCATCTTCTTTCTGTTCCTCCCCATAACCCAAATTATCAACAAGTTATGACATTTCTAATCTCCAAAATTTAGCTAGAACACATCAACTTCTTTACATCTTCACTAGTGCTTCTCGAGTCTTTGCTCAATTTCTCTTTCCTGGACCAATACAATAGCCTTTAGGCTGGTCTCTCTGCTTCTGTTATTTTCCCTTGTCATCCATACTCCATCAGCACTAGAGAAATATTAGGCAACTAGCAACAAAAACATCATAATTCCCCCACTAGCAATGACTTCCCATTGCAGTTAGGGTAAAAGCCAAAATCTTCTCCATGGACTGACCTTTTGTAACACCACTCCCACACTCACTATTTTTAAGCCACGTTAGTCTTCCCCATCTCATTGAAGAGGACAAGCTCTTGTCCAACTCAGGATCATAGTGGGTCTTTTTCTGCTGGAGCTTTGTGGATTAGTTGGCTTCTTCTCAATTTCATGTCTCAGCCCAAACATCTCCTTAAAGAAGCATTTCCTGACCATCTATCTTATCTAAAGTAGTTCCTTCTACACAGTTTATAGCACAACCTATATTTATATTACCTAATTTACTTTCTCCATGGATAAAGTACTATTATTTTGATTTTTATGTATTTTTTTACTAGTTATAACATCCCTCCTGTAGAATGAGACTCTATTAAGGGAGAAATCTCATGTCTCTTGTTTGCTATAGTAATCATAATATCTAGCCTGGCATATGATCCTTCAGAATAAATATTTGAACACACAAATAGTTTGAATACTTATACGCATTTAGTATGAAGACATCACTATTTTACAAAAAAGCCCCTAATTCTTAATATGTCCCATGTTATTTGGAGCTGCCTACATTAAATACTGCAGTCAGCACCAACTTTCCTCAGTCTCTGTGAACCAGTCACATCATTCTCTCACTTGACGTCATCACAGATGTTGTTTCTTCTGCCCAGAATGATCCTTCAACTCAGACTCCTTTTAGCCAGGTCTTATTCCATTCTTCCTTCCAGTCTCAATGTTGCTTCATACTGAAGATTCCCATCTGCCTCGTATTCCATCGCCAGACCTACAATGGTTTCCCCCCAAATAGATACTTTCATGTAACTTTTTAAAATCCCTTATCCCAATGATAATTTGCCTATTTCCTAGTTATAATTTGTTTACCATCTATAATGACCAATCTATCTAGTTTACTACAACATTACCAGCTTCCTAGAACAGAGTTGGAATTGAATGAATAGTCATTCGCAAACATTTGTCAGTTTCTATTTGAAAGTATAGAATTCACTTTTCTAGCATTCCTGTTCCCATCAGAGTACAAATTAATTAATGTTAATAGAAATTAACATGTCATCCTAAATTACTAACACAAGACTTTCATTCCCTAAAAAAGTCCTCTTCCATTATTTTTCAGGAATTGTGATGGTTGTGCATGTGTGCTCACAAACCACTCCTGTCAGTCACCGTAAAGTCTGCTGTTTTCTCTCTTCCTCTCTGACCCTCTCCTCCATTCACAAGAGGAGCTGGGTGAAGAGACTCTGCCACTGTCCCCCAAGTTCTCAGCAAGTTGAATTCCATTTGTTCCTTTTTTGTACCACTGCAGGTCTCTGCCACCATATAGTGCTCTAAGAGAGTTGAGTGCTTTGAAACATTCTGTGTGGACTCACTCCATTGAGAATATACCAAAAAAGAGAAAAAGATCCTTATTCTTTCCTGATTTATACTTTGTAACTACTATGACATCTTGTATCCCAGTGCTCTGTAGAATTTTTAAAGAAGAGTTTAATTATATATTTCTTCAGACTGTGTAAACATATCTCTACCTGTCTTAGGAGTCAGGCACAAGTCTGTGAAACACTAAGTGAGATATAAATTCAGTGACTATTCCATGCTTTTCTCAGAATCACTTTACCCTTCTGATAACTGAGGCTTTGATGTGGTTCAAACCTCTCTCTGTTGGAAGGGTCTTTCTTCTATCAGACTCACACACACAGATACCCGGAAAAGAGATCTCATTCATTTCCCAGACTTAAAATATGCTTGAGGGTCTTCACACCTCCACCGCCTCCAAATTTTGTTTCAGTAAGAAAACAAACATGGTAGCCAGGCAGACTCAGACCTGTGCTGTAGTCGAATGGAAAGGGCTTGGCTGGTGTAAGGTAGGAAAAATAATTTCCCCTCTAACTTCCAGGTTCTTGTCTGGAACGCACCCTGTAATAAAGGACAAGTTGAACAGGAGAAAAATAAACAAAAGCTTAATAGCTTGTAGACCACCTGCATAGATGGGAGATGAGCAGGAAAACTGAGACACTCTTCGAAATGGCTGAAGAATACTTTCTTCAGCTAAAGACAAAGGAATGATGTTGGGGGCAGTGAGGCCAATTATTGGAAGTTACCAGGAAAACCCAGTAAACAAGGATACAGAGGTCATGGTGGTTTCACAGATTTAAGCTGTTGCCTCTCCATTGTTAAGAGTTTCTAGAGATTTAGAGGAGATTTCCCTTTAATTGAGTTTCTCTTACAAAAGGGTAACTTTAACTTTTTTTTAGCTTTCCTGTGTCTGCTGTTTCTTACAAACAGTCAGCTAAAATAAACCTTATGCCAAAGAGGCATATTTGGGGGTGACAGATTCTGCTCCCCTTCACAATTCCAACATGATGAATTACCCCGGGTTGTTACGTATTGTGACACTATACAAAGAGAAAATTATAAATATGGTTTCAGGATCACAGACCCTGTAATGGACCCAAGGTTTCAGATATATTTATAGCAAATCCATCATAATGATCAGGGATCCCAGCCAAAGCCTCCTTCTTTCTCCCTTTTCCCATACCATCCCTGATGATTGCAAGGAATTTCATAGGCTTATAAAAGGGAAAAACACTGATGTGAGACCAAAGACTAGGAATGGTGTGGAGTCGGCTCTTTGGCAGGCAATGTTTTTTCAATATGTACAGTGACTAAACTTTTCCATAGAAAAAAATTTCCACTCAGATAAATCTGCCATACTTTATGACCAAATGCAAAACAGGATGATAGACACTAAGCAGCCTAGAGGCGGCCTGACCTGCCTTTTACAGCCTTGCAGGAGCCAATTTGAGCTCTGAGCAGTGAAATGCAGTGCATCAGTGCCTGAGAAATACAGAAACACCAGGTGAGAATTCAGAAGAGGTCTGTTGTTAAAATGCAGGAGTTGGAACAAAATAGAAATCTTACTCTTAGAAAATCAGTAGAGATGGAACAACCTGGGAGAGCAAATGTTTAAATCAAGGGAGATAAAAATAATTAAGGGAAACAAAAATAGACTGAAGAAAGGCTTTGCCCTTCCTTAAGCTCTGCTCATAAATGAAGATCAAAGGGGAAAATGAATATGTCTAGAAACCAAAAACATTACTGTGAACAACTTACTGTTTGGAAAGAGCTCCTATGTATTACTTTTGAAATATTTAAACATGGCTTGACCTTTATATCCAGGTAACAATTGAAACTTCGCTTTGTTCCTTCTTTGTTGCTTTTTACCAATTTCAGGAAGTGATGGAAGCTTATACTTCAACTGAGCGATGAGGGGCCATAAGAAAGCATTACTCACAGTAGGTACTGCTGTATTCAGATGTGCTTAGCGTCTCAGATTCTTGTTGTAGTTAAATGAAACTCCCACCAGGGGGAGTGAGGGAACAATCTCAAAGCCCCTTCCAGGCACCTTTCCAACTGAAGGTACATTTGATTCCAGAGGGAACTGCTCAGTATTTTTTCCCCCCTAGTGAATCATTTGCAGCCTGCATTTCACTGTGGGAAGTTTCTTTCAGATTTATTTTCTCTGGTTTTTCAGTTGCTTTTTTTAGTTGTAAATCCATGCTATGGTTGAGCAGCAAAGCAATATTCCAGAAACTCCAGCAGGGAAATATTTTCCTGCAGGATTTCTATAACCTTGCATAGACGTTTACAACAGAGCCGTCCCCAGAGCCTTGCCAAAGGTAGCACTCTGGTAAACAGGGACTGGGAGAAGGGATCAAATTAGATGGGAAAGGGACACTGGGTTTAGGGAAGTCTGGGAACAGTTTAATGACTCAGAATGAGGAACTGGGGAAGCAGGCAGGTCAGCACAATAGATGCAATTAGCAAATGCAATTAGCATCAGCATATAAATCCCTCCCTCTCGACTTTCTTCTTTGTATTGCCAAGGCAACCCAGCAGCCTCCTCCTTTCCCACCCCCTTCCGTTCCAAAAACCCCAGGCCCCCGCCCCTCTCACTTACTGCCTCTGCCCTTGGAGTCGATTTTAAACAGGTTGCACCTGGATTAGCACGTGTCTGGGGGTGGAGAAAGGGCAAAATGGGAGAGGAGAATGAGGACCTAGGCTTTGCAGTTGACATTTTCTCTTGTCGGTTTACTCTTTTCAGGATATATCCTGTGCCAGTTGGGGAATATTTTTTTTTCCTTTTTGTGACCCTCAGCTGGCGTGAAGAAAAATGACTTTCTTTTCATTGCAACATAGGAGTTCTCAAATGGAGAGAAGTGCGTCCAGCACTGTGCTCCTTTTGCACATTTGGATATATCCTTAGGGCTATTTTGTTGTAAGATGAGCAGAGTTCATTTTCTTGCTCACTGATAGCCGGAAATTGTGAAAGGCAAAGTCACAACCAAGGAAAAGAAATGGGAATGACTTGAAAATACGTATAAACAGTAGTAACATCTGAATGA
This sequence comes from Phacochoerus africanus, assembly GCF_016906955.1. NCBI lineage: Eukaryota > Metazoa > Chordata > Mammalia > Artiodactyla > Suidae > Phacochoerus > Phacochoerus africanus. Next base: position 83,687,309 of record NC_062554.1, on the reverse strand, counting down.
GAAACAGTATTGAGGAAGAATGTAGGCACTTTAATTTTCTGGCTTAAAACAGTTTTACCTTCTATTAAGCAAATATGTAATAATTTAAAAAAGAAAACTAACCACCAAATTAAAATAAAATTCCTTTAAAAATAAAGATATTCTTTCTTATCAGTTGGAAAAAAAATAGATGTAGAATCGAAATGAAGCCAATAACTCCAATAATAGCAAAGCATTTCCTGAAGGCTTTCTGCGTGCCAGGCAGTATTCTAAGCCCTCATTTGATTCTCACAACCACCCTGGGATGTAAGTATTTTTATCTCATTTTTTTCAGATGAGGGAACTGAGGAACAGAGACAACTTGCCCAAGATTTCTTAGCACTATAAACTACCAGGCAAAACTGCCTTTCATTTTCAAAATCTGCTATGATTTGTTTATAACATTATATTTGTTGATTATTCTTTTAGGAGAGAAAGAGCAAAGGAAAGGTAGGCAGCTTGATAACATTAGACATAATTAACCCTCAGGTCGTTTGGCTTTGGTCTAGCAAATAAGCAGATGGATTTTGGAGTCAGCTAGATGTAAGTGCATACTGAGGCTTCAGCTGAGTAGCCTGGCAGACTAGCTCATCAGCCTCAGTATTCACATGTGTACAGAAGATCCAATGATAGCTGCCTCCCTTCCAAACTACCTATTTTCCTTTAGGTTCTCATCCCACCCATCCAGTAACCCCCTATACCTACACCCATATTTTGGATACATTCTTCCTTCTTGACTGAGAAGAAAGGACTAGATAAGTTCATTCAGGTAAGATTTTGTTGCACAATGCCTTTTCAAGGGGTATTGACACTCTAAAAGAGAACCCATCTAGAAACAAAAATGCTTACATCAGAGGCACAGTTGATTATGAAATACTGTGGTTATGAGATTCACCTGCAACCTACTGTACCCTGATTTGTACTCTTTGTCATTTGCATTCTCTCCTTAAGGCTTTCCTGCAGTTTGCTGCACTGTTAGTCATAGATATAGCACTTCCAGAGATGCAGAAATGAGAGGAAAAAGTGAGAAACTTTGTAGAACACCTCACACACCTGCATGGCCCCAAATCAGGCCTCTCAATTTTTTTAACTGATTTTCCCTCCAGAGGCTGTTTTATGGGGGAAAAAATAAAGGAGTGCTCATTTAACATTTTCCAGCTTTATTGAAATATAATTAACATAATCATATTACACTGATAAAGTACGAAATGGTCACTAGCATAGTGCTATTACCTGCATGGAGTCATCTAATTACTATTTCTTTTTTATGATGAGAATATCTAAGATCTACTCTCTTAGCCACTTTCAAGTATATAATACAGTATCATTAACTATAATCACTATGTGGTACATTAAATCCCGAGAATTTATCCATCTTATAACTGGATATTTATACTCTTTGACCAACATCTCTCTTTTCCCCACATCCCTAGCCTCTAGTAACTACCATCTACTCTCTCTTTGTATGAATAAGTTAGCTTTCCAGATTTCACATATAAGTGATATCATATAGTATTTCTTTTTCTCTGTAACTTATTTCATTTAGCATAATGCCTTCAAGGTCCACCCATGCTGTCATTAATGTCAGGCTGAATAGTATTCCATTTTACACAAACACACACACACATGCACACACCCTACATCTTCATCCGTTTATCCTTTGACAGACAGCACTTAGGTTGTTTTTATATCTTGGCTGTTATAAATAATACTGCAGTGAGCATAAGGGTATAGATAGCTCATCTCATCGAGATTCTCTTTTTATTTCTGTATTCCAGATACCCAGAAATGGAATGACTGGATCATATTATAGTTCTGTTTTTAATTGTTGAGATGCCTCCATAGTGTTTCCCATAGTGACTGCACTAATTTACATTTCTACCTATAGCACACAAGGTTCCCTTTCATCCTCATCATTGCCAACACTTGTTATTTCTTGTCTTTTAGATGGTAGTCTTTCTAGCAGATGTGGAATGATATCTCATTGTGATTTTAATTTACATTTCCTTGATGATTAGTGATGTTGAGTACCTTTTCATGTACCTGTTGGCCATTTGTGTGTCTTCTTTGTAAAATGTCTCTTCAGTCACTCTGCTCAGTTATTAATCTTTTTGTTTTTGCTATTGAGTTGTGTGTGTCTTTAAATGTATTTTGGCTGTTAACCCCATCAGATATTTCATTTGCAAGTATTTTCTTCTATTTCATAGGTTGCTTTTGCTCATTTCATTTTATTTTTGTTTTTTTATTATTTTCATTATTTTTTGTCTTTTGTCTTTTCAGGGCCTCACCTGCAGCATATGGAAGTTCCCAGACTAGGGGTCTAATTGGAGCTACAGCTGCCGGCCTACACCAAAGCCACAGCAACACCAGATCTGAACCATGTCTTCGACCTACACCACAGCTCACAGCAACACTGGATCTTTAACCCACTGAGCGAGGCCAGGGGTTGAACCCGCAACCTCATGGTTCCCAGTCGGATTTGTTTCCGCTGCACCATGATTGGGAACTCCTGCTCATTTAATTTTAGATAACATCCTTGAATGAGATGTTTAAATGGTTTAATCAAATAGAAAAATCTGCTGTTCTCCTGCAGAATGGATTGAGAGGTAAATAACTATTAGTTCAGAAGAGACCCATATCAGTTCACTGACTCAAATACCTGCTTCCAGCCACCAAGGATCTAAAACTTTCCTTGAGCTATATTCAATCCAAAATTTGTTAAACACTAAGAAAAAAATTAATGGATGGTGCTTTTTGTGTAGATAGCAAATTTGGTTATGCACGCCAGCTGCTCTGTTGAGGCCATAGAGTTTGGCAACTTCTTGAGAACAGTCAAATTTGGAAAAGAATTGTTTGAATTTGGAGGAGAGCCATCCCCTCCCAATAAACACACACACACACATACATTCACACACACACACACACACACACACATCCCTCTATCTCTTTGACTAGACTTTTTAAGGAATATTAACATGGCTGAGCAAAGAACATCTCTGCTCCTAGGAAACAGCAGTGAAATGGGGAGGAGGCAATGGGGCAATGGGAATGATTTCAGCTTCATCTGAAAGAAAAATATAACTTAAACTGTCTCAAATAATTAACAAAATGTAGCATTTCTCCTTATGAGGAGTCTGGAGATAAGCCAGTCCCAGGGTGGGCTGAATCAAAGAATTAACGGTGTAGTCAAAGCCAGTTTCTCACTGTCATTCCCTCAGCTGCTCTCACAGGGTTGGCTTCGGTCCTTGGCTTTGTTGCTTTGTGAATGCAGTATGATCCTGTACTTTGAAGAATCACATCTTCAGATCATAACACCCCATGTCCAAAGCAGAGGCAGGGAGTGGTGTGTGGGAAGGGTATGCAGCCTCTGTGTGTATGTTTTGAAGAGCCTGGGGAATCTTCCTGGAGGCTGCATCAGCCAACTTGGCTCTCACCTTCCAACAACCAGTGTCAAATTCCTGTTTCTGAATCAGTCACCGGAAGGGAGACTACTAGTTCCTTGATGGAAATAGATCCACTCCCAGCTTATCCTGAGACAATAGCCATCGAAAGGATTCCATTAACAAGGAAGAAGTAAAGGAATGGCAGCCAAATGTCTGGGCAGGAGCCAGTGAGGACATTTAAGAGACAAACTAGGGAGCTGATTATAAGACATCTTCTTTCTTGTGTCTCCTGTCTGTTATACTTGGACCTTGACTGGTGTCCTGGTGACATGGTTTCATTTTGGGCCTTATAGGCAGGATCTGGGGTCACAGCTTTGACACAGAGTAGTAAGGGGGAGAATAGCATAATCTGGAGCCAGCAATGTCATGGCTGCTATGCTTTGATCCACAAGGAAAACGAATCGGTACAGGATTTGAGTTGTTGAGTTGGGGCTGTGGGATGCATTTCCCCTTCCCCAACTGGGTATTTTCTGTTCCAGTGTTTTCCTAGGAGGATTCATTTGTTCACTCAACAAATTTTACATGAGCCTCTAGCAGGTAGTCAGGCTTTGTTCAAGGTGCCGTGGGTACATTAGTAAACGAACCAGACAAAAATCCATACCCACAGTGCTTACATTTTAGTTGACTTGTGAGGAAAGAAATACTAAAACTCAAAATAGAGAAGTAGATCATTTAACACGTAAAAGGTCATGGCCTTATGGAAAAAAATTAAGTCAGGGAGGGAGTAGGGAAGGCATGGAAGTCAACAACTTTAAACAGGGTGGTCAGGAATGACCTCACTGAGAAATAACATCTGAAGAAAGAATTGAAAGGGATAAGGCGAGCAAATTCATTTGTGAGAAGAGCATTCCAGAGAGATGGGACAAAGTCACAGACCTGCAGTGTGAGGAAGCTGGTACATCCCAGTGACAAGGTGGACACCCATGAGGCCAGTGCACTGAGTGAGGAGGAGGCAAGGGTCAGAGAGAAAGGCAGAGAGGAAGCTGAGGGCTTGGAACTCAGAGGTCATGGCAAGGACTGTGGTTTAGATTGAGAGAGATGAGCAATCAGTGGAAGGTTTGGAGAACAGACATAGGAAGAAAGGAAGAGAAACAGGGAGACCAGCTAGAGGAGGGCTACTGAAGTAAACAAATGATTGCTGACAACAGTTTGGATCAAGGGGGTAAATCTTGGAAGAGCATGGATTCTGGATGGACATTTATAAGTAGCCCCAAAGGAAGCAATGGCAGGAATAAAGTGGTACTTTAAAGAATGAGGAGCCATAGGTAACTGCAGAGTGTGGACGTTCTTTTATTAGAGAAATTAGAGTTTCATGCTTTCTTTATTATGATTGGATCACACTTAGCAACACATTGCTACCTGTAAATTGTCAAAAATGTACTAAATATAAATAAAAAAGTATTTCATGGTTTTTTAGGGACCATGTTTCTGTAGCAGTTGAGTCCCCTGCTGCAAAATGATCCCTGGCCTCACTCAGTGGGGTAAGGATCCAGTGTTGCCATGAGCTGTGGTGTGGGTCACAGACGTGGCTTGGATCCCCCATTGCTGTGGCTGTGGTGTAGGCTGGCAGCTGCAGCTCCATGGGACCCCTAGCCTGGGAACTTCCATATGCTGCATGTGTGGCCTTAAAGAGCCAAAAAAAAAAAAAAAAAAAAGTGTGCATTAGTTTATCTCAGTGTCTGAAAAAGCATTGTTTTATTTTTTTAAATCACTCCAAATAAATATAACATGGACAGATTCCCCAGTTTGTATCATCTATTAACTTAGTACTATAATGTTTAAAAAAATCAAAGATTTAAATTTTCTGAGTACAAATGATGTATTTTATGGTCAATCAGACATCAATGAGTAGTTTCTAAATACTAGACTTTTTTAATCCTCTTGCTCAAGGATCTAATCACATATTTATCAAGGAATTATTCTTTATAAATTATTCTTATAGGTTAGCTATTTAAATACTAATTCATTCACTCAATATAATGGGCTTACTATGTGCCAGGCACTATTTTAAGTATTACGGATAGACCTGTAAAGTCCCTAGACCTATGCAACTTTGCTATAAGCTATTTCATGTTCACCTTCTTTGTGTCAAATGGACTATCTTAGAAGAAACTAGGGTATGATTATCTCTAGGTATTTAGAAGTGTAATTCTTAAACAGATCTTGCTGGCTCATATGTTTAAATCCAGTGATTAAGTGCTACTTGTCATTTTTCCTCTTTAATTCTCAGTCTTGCCTAGCACTGCTAAGTAAACTGAAAATTTTATTAAGTTTTTCATAGACAAAGGATCTTTCACCTAGACCAATGGACTTTGTACATTTCAATAAGTAGTGGTACCGTGGTTAAGAGTAAAGAAATTAGATTGAAAATCAACAGTTTAAGCTCTATCCCTATCATGTAATGTGGATTCAAGCCACTTGTCTGAGCTGAGGCCTCATATGTAAAATAGGGGCCTCTTGAGGTTTTCTTAAGGTTCTAGTGAAATAACATAGCCTATTATTCCAAACTCTAAAAAGACACCCTGTCATGATTAAACACTAATTCTTAGTTTTAAAAATAGCTACCAGAGAGTTTCTTTTGTGGCTCAGCGGGTTAAGAACCTGACTAGTATCCATGAGGATATGGTTCAATCCCTGGCCTCACTCAGTGGGTTGTCACAATATGAGACCTAGGTCATAGATGTGGCTTGGATCCTGCATGGCATAGGCTGGCAGCTGCAGCTCCAATTCAACCTCTATCCTGGGAACTTCCATATGCCACAGGTATAGCACACACACACAAAATAGCAACCAGGAGTTCCCACTGTGGTGCACTGGGTTAAGGAGCTGGTATTGTCTCTGAGGCAGTGCAGTTTTGATCCTGGACCTGGTGCAATGGGTTAAGGATCCAGCATTGCAACAGCTGTGGTGTAGGTCACAGCTGCAGCTCAGATTCAGTCCCTGGCTTGGGAATGTCCACATGCCACAGGTGTGATTGAAAAAAGAAAACAAACAAAAAAATAGCAACCAAATTTGTCGTAAACCTATAAAATAAAATATACACATTAAAAAGAACAAAAATATAAATAGTTTTTTATTAACTTGAATATTTTAACCATCACATCGTTTTTCTCATCACATATATCAGGTCAAGCAAGTTCCCAAGACATGTCAATTTCTTTCTTTTTTCTTTAACTTGGTACTGGCAAGTCAGAATAGCACACTTAAAACAGAGCATGACAGAAAAGAAAATGTGTTTACCTCTGTTTATCTAAAAGAGGATGAGCAAGGATAATTCATTTTAAAATTAGAGTTTTGTGTATTCCAAACAGCACAGATAAATTATGGGCACATTTTCCTCATTTCTAGCATAATACTACCCTTCAGAGATTTACTAAAGGTGGCAAAGGTGTTCCACAGGTAGTATTAATTGCTTAGCAGGATGCATTAGGCTCAATGAGGTAATAAAATAAGGTACTCATTGAAAGATTTTAGAGTCTCAATAGAGAATGGGAAATGAACAGCACTATTCCTGCAGATAAGTTAAAATGGTCATTGAACTTTGTACTGTAAATTTAAAGACTCCAGTGGGCAGAATAAAATAATGGCAATACCCAGAGTGGAATGAAGCATAGATTTTATACTAGGAGCGTATCAGTCATCTCAAGCAGAACAAGCCATCATTTGTAGTTGAATACTAGGCTCATATTTTACTCTCTCTGTCTCCAAGAATGTCCTAATTCAACTCTCTTACTAAGGAAAGTGTTTTGCTTTAGAATATATACTTTAGATATTTGCAAGGAAACATTTTATCTTTACCTATTTAGCATTCCTCATAAATAGTACAAGATTCAAGGAGATATCACAGAAAATGATGAGGGAAGAAGAAGAAAAACCTAAATATGATGGAGCACATTATTCACTAGCATTTCTTATTATAAAAGAAGTTGGTACCTAGTTTTGTGATCCACATTTGAAGATAATTTACTAAATGTTTATGTTTGCTTGATGAAGTAGTAGTCCTAGCCTTTATGGGTCTGGGAACTGCAGTAGGAAATAGACAAATATAGATCAACATTTAGGTGACATTCATAAATGAAGGAAAAACAAAACCATATACAAATGGTTCTTTTACATTATATCACCATGTAAATAAATTAATCAAATGGTCACAGTCTCATATAGAAACCAAATGAATTTATTTAGGAAAAGTTTCAGCTCATGAATTGGTATGCAGTATATGTCTCCCACAAACCCCTCTGAGGCCGTTCTTTCTTTGACACAGTAGCAATTGAATGTTTCATGGAAATACTTTAGTAGCTGTGCTCAAAAGCATGACCAACCCAGTACTGAAGGCATTCATCTCCACAAGACGTAAACCTAGTTGAATATTTCAAAGAGTCAACACAGACAAGAGAGTGAGGTAAAAACAGTTGTCAAACCACAGCACAACAATCTACAGGTGCAAAAGGGAAGGAGGTCGTTAATTTAACAATGTTTTATTAATTGGATTTAATAATACAGACACATTTCAACTTCTTTCCTCAATAAATTTTATACTAACAGTTACTTTATATCCTCAAAGGGCAAATAGAAGACAATCAGATAATATGTCCTAAGACACAAAGTAGATAAGTTTGTGAATGCACTGTGGTGGATGTCGAGGGGCACTAGATAGCCATCCTCCTTTAGAACCAGTGCACTAGATCCCTCCACAGCAGGGAGTGTTCCTGGCTCACAGCGCTCCCCAAAAGTTACCTTCTGCTAGGAGGAGCTACCTCTTTATAACAAGTGGAGGAATAGAAGCGGACAGAAGCTGAGCCCCTTTGCCTCAACTTGGGAAACTTGTTAAGGGGAATGCCAAGTCCCCAAGGAATCAGGTGAGATCCTCCGTGGTCCTCTCACAGTCTGTCTCTTCTCTCTGCCCAATCTTGCCTCCTTACCTCTCTTCAGGTGAAGAGTACTACTCACTGTACCACATGCAGGCAAATAGAATCTCCTAGGGTTTTGGAGGCATTGGCCTCCTCCCTAATTAATTGCAGTTTGAAACTGCAAACACTGTAACAGGAATTTGGAAAACGCTCTGCATTTGTTCATTACTTTACCATCATTTTATTAAATTACTTTGCTCATTTTCTCAAAAGAGTCTTATACTGCTTCCCTCTTTTTCCTCATTCACAATCTTCATCAATTTCTGCTCCCCTCAAGATTGCAGGACATTGACTTTTTCTTTTCAAGATGCATGATTTAATAAGGACAGATAATTCTGAAAGGTCATTGAATCCAGTTTTAGTTCTAGTTTTCAAAAGCCAACAGACTATGAACATTCTATTCAGTCTCCCAAATTAGCATTAGTCATCCCTATTCAAGATGTCCTTGTCTGACAGTTCATTCAGATTTATATTCTCAGACATGGGCTACTAAGAAAATTGAGTTTAAAAGAAATAAACCAGGAGCTATATCAGGGACACTTTCAATTTTATTAGATACATTTATATTTTTAAAAACAAATGTACCAATAAAATAATTAGCCACTATCTACCAATGCTTGCTATCCAGCATATATTTCACTAAACACGTTTCCTATTTTGTCCCTAAACTTTACCACATATTGCAAGTATTATTAGCAGTGTGTAAGGAAAGAGAAATACGATTTATGACTATTAAATAACTAGGTGGAGATTGCATGTTTAGTTAGTAGTCTTTTTTTTTTTTTTTGGTCTTTTTCTGCCATTTCCTGGGCCTCTCCCGCGGCACACGGAGGTTCCCAGGCTAGGGGTCGAATCGGAGCCGCAGCCACTGGCCTACACCAGAGCCACAGCAACGCAGGATCCGAGCCGCATCTGCAACCCACACCACAGCTCACGGCAACGCCGGATCGTTAACCCACTGAGCAAGGGCAGGGACAGAACCCGCAACCTCATGGTTCCTAGTCGGATTCGTTAACCACTGTGCCACGACGGGAACTCCTAGTTAGTAGTCATTTTGAAGCCCATGGGTCAAAGGCTACCGGAGACACATCTATAGTAATACAATGTCAAGTTTCTTTAGCTTGGTGCAGTGAGGTAGAACACTCCACAGGCAAGACTTGGGAGTTCTCAGTCTGAGGAAATAATGTCAGGCTTTTACAGGGTATTAGGGCTTAGTGTGAGTGGTTTTAAGAGGGGTTGTACAACCTTTATGGAAAACAGTATGGAGGTTCCTCAGAAAACTAAATATAGAACTACCCTATGACCCAGCAATCCCACTCCTGGGCATATATCTGGACAAAACTTTCAGTCAAAAAGATACATGCACCTGTATGTTCATTGCAGCACTATTCACAATAGCCAAGACATGGAAACAACCTGAATGTCCATCAGCAGATGAATGGATTGAGACAATGTGGTATATATACACAATGGAATACTTCTCAGCCATAAAAAAAGAACAAAATAATTGCTATTTTCAGAAACATGGATGCAACTAGAGATTTTCATCTTAAGTAAGTCAGAAAGATAAAGAAAAATACTGTATGATATCACTTATATGTGGAATTTAAAGTATGACGCAGATGAACTTATCTACAGAGCAGAAACAGGCTCAAAGACAAGGAGAACAGACTTGTGGTTGCCAAAGGGGAGGGGGAGAGAGTGGGATGGACTGGAAGTTTGGGGTTAGTAGATACAAACTATTATTTTTAGAGTTGATAAGCAATGAGGCCCTACTGTATAGCACAGTAACTATATCCAAACTCTTGTGGCAGAACATGATAGAAGAGAATATGAGAAAAAGAGTATATACATACATATATATATATATATATATATATATATATATAATGAATACTAACTATATATATATATTCAGATATATATACATGAATGAATGTATGACCAAGTCAGTTTCCTGTACAGCAGAAATTGACAGAACATTGTAAATGAACTACAACAAAAAATTTTTAAGTTAAAAAAATAGCTTGAAATACTAAAAAAAGTTTGTACAAAACAGTATCAGTTAAGACTGGTAGATTGAGAGAAGCAGAGATATTTACTGATTGGTTATGGACTCCTGGCAGAAATATTTTAACCACAGAGAAATGTTTCCTGTAGTTTTCCTAGGTCTAAAAGTCTATTATTGTGATATATGAGTTAATACCCTTTAGAAAGCTAATCAAGCAGTTTCTCAGTTGACTCAAAGCCAATTGCCACAATCTGAAAGCTACCAATGGACATGCGACAATTTTACGTATTCACTTCACTCGTGCTACCTTAAACCAGGTCAAAAATTCTGGAACACTGATGGATTAAAATGTTCTCTTTAACATGTAAAACAATTCAAAATGATATATGATGTCTGTTGATAAGAGTCTCACCTCAGCTTTCTCTTTAGCCATCTAGAATATAACTTCTCCCTCTTCAGGACTAGATATTATTTACCACAGTATTTAGATATACTGACCAACAGTTGTTTGATTTTATTTGTCTTTTAGTGAATTTGGAAGTAAACAGTAGAAAATACTATAGCACTATGGAAGGACATGAAAACAAGGATGGAAAGTTGATTTTTAATAGCATGTCTAATTAAGAATTATTGAAATGTTTTAAGGTAGGAAATGATATCATGAACGTATTAGTGGAATCAATTTGGGAAACTATGAAATAGCTAATGAAGACCTCAAACCCATAAATGGGGCTAAGCGAAGATACTACAGTACATTTTTTAAATGGTAGATATTACAGAGCTCTGTTATTAATTTTATTTGAGTAGTACAGTAGTTGAAAATGATTCTAATATCTTGAATCTGACTGACTGAACTGGGCTTTTTTCTAAAGAAGAAAATCAAATTTATCTGCTTTAGAGCTACTGATTTCAAAGTATGTAAACATTGAACCTCTGCCCTTCTCACTTTCTCCTAGACCTTATAGAGCAGAACACGGTGATTCTGCATGCTCATTATAACATTACATAGCTGAAATTTACTGTGCAAGTCTGAAACTTCATCATTGTAGTTCATCATTGTAGCCGCTGCAAAAAGATGGCCCAGGTAATATAAAGACCATCTGTCCAGTTCTGGAGTTAAATCTAGTGACATAGCTTGATAATGACTATTTTCAAACATCTAAGGTGGCTATGCTAAAGCCCAGAAGACTTATTTAGGAGGTTGTTCTGATTACCTATTGCTGCCTAATAAACTTGCCTACAGGTTAGTGGGTTAAAATAACAACAACTATGGAAGTTCCCATTGTGGTGCAGCAGAAACAAATCTGACTAGTATCCATGAGGATGTGGGTTCGATCCCTGGCCTCGCTCAGTGGATGGGGGGGTCCAGTGTTGCCATGAACTGTGGTGTAGGTCACAGACACGGCTCAGATACTGAGTTGCTGTGGCTGTGGTGTAGGCCAGCAGCTGTAGCTCTGATTCGACCCCTAGCCTGGAAACTTCCATATGCCAGGGCTGTGGCCATAAAAAAAAAAAGAACAACTACTTTAATATGTCTTCTAATTTGGGGGTCAGAAATTCAGGCAGGGCTCATCTGAACAATTCTTCTGCTCTATGTGGAAATATTTAGGATCACTGGGTCATATTCAGCTGGTGACTGAGCTGAACTAGAGGGCCTGAGACTGCTTCACTTACATGTCTTGTGTCTTAGTGGGGTTTGCTGGAAGGCTGGGCTCAGCTGGGATTCTCTTCCTTTCATTTGTCATGTAGTATTAGGGCCTCACAATATGATATCCCTAGCAAGGTGGTTGGACCATTTATGTGGATGTTTGGGGCCCCCAGAGACCAAAGCGGAACCTCCCCATATTCTTAAAAGCTAAGCCCAGAACTGGAATAGTTTCACTTGTGCCAAACTTGACTTGTCTAAGTTGTTATCGGCCAGATCAAATTAAGGGGCAGGCCAAGAGACCTGGGAATGGGAAGAGTGTCAAAACATTTATGGTCATATTTAACTTTCCATGGGAGACTAAGGAGTTAGGTGAGGCCTCCACCCACTGCTGCCTACAACCTGGCATGACCTCTCCCTACACAAGCAGAATCTTATCTGTTCACCACCTTATAAGTATGTCATCTCTGAAGGAAATAGTGATGCTAGAAAGGCCAGACTCGCTGAGTGGTACACATCCTTAGTTTATTTTTGCTGAAACTGTATTATTGACCTTATCAGGGAAAAGGGCAGCTTGTGAACAGTTTATAGTGCTCATATTTACCAACTCTCCCAACAACCAAATTGACTGATAATGTAGACAAGCTGGAACTAGTGGTCATGTCTGGGACAGCAATATGTATCAAGAAATTGGATTCTTAAATGAGATTTTTTTAAATAATATTTTTTGAATATTTTACTAAAAGATATTTCCTAATGCAGTCCTGTTATTAAGCAATGTGCTCATTTAAACAAAAATTTAAATATATATATAATTGAATACATATATAAAAACTAATGGAAAGTAACAGTAAATAACATGTGTTCTTATTTTCAATCAACAGTTCATTAACAAGGACATCAGTTTAAATGATGAACATTTTAGAAATCATAAGTTAAGAGTTGCTGGTTTATAAACATGTCACCAATTTAAATTGATCATTCTAACCTATAAAATTGGAAGTGAATCACAGCTAAAATACTTTTTTTTTTTTAATTTAGAGGCTATCATTTCTTTCATTTTAAGAAACCTGTGTTTTTATGGGTTATGTATGTTAATTGAACAAAAAAATACCACAGAGTAAAATACTTGGTCTAATTAGAACTGAAATGTTTTCCTGTTTTCATAATTATTAGAGTTCTACATTACATGCTTTGTGATACTGTATGCTTCCTACCCCATCTATGGTAAAATAATCTCTCTCATATATCCTGTAGTTACTCAATTTTCAGAAAATGATTATGAGAGAAACATTTGAACAATTTTTCAAATGTAGATATGTATGTGTGGTCTTTAAATGATGTATACAGATTATCTTTTTACACGTTTTTTTTTGTTATAGTTGATTTACAATGTTCTGTCAATTTCTGCTGTACAGCAAAGTGACCCAGTAATATATATATTATATATAATAGTTTCACATTATCCTCCATCATGTTCCATCACAAGTTGAACAAGATCTCACTGTTTGTCCACTCCAAATGCAGTAGTATGTATCTACTAACCCCAAACTCCCAGTCTCTCCTACTCCTTCCCCCTGCCCCTCCCCTATGGCAACCACAAGTCTGTTCTCCAAATCCATGAGTTTGTTTCTTTTCTGTAGATAGGTTAATCTGTGCTGTATATTAGATTCCAGATATAAGTGATGTACGGTAATTGTCTTTCTCATTCTGACTTATTTAGCATGAGAGTCTCTAGTTCCATCCATGTTGTTGCAGATGGCATTATTTTGTTCTTTTTTATGGCTGGTAGAATTCCATTGTATATATGTACCACCCCTTCTTAATCCATTCGTCTGTCGATGGACCTTTAGGTTGTTTTTCCATGTCTTGGTTATTGTGAATACTGCTGCAGTGAACATAGGAGTACGTGTATCTTTTTCAGTGAAAGTTTTGTCCAGATGTATGCCCAGGAGTATTATTGCTGAGTCATATAATAGTTCTATATTTAGTTTTCTGAGGTACATCCATACTGTTTCCAAAGTGGTTGTACCAATTTGCGTTCCCACCAACAGTGTAAGAGGGTTCCCTTTTCTCCATACCATCTCCAGCAATTATTTGTTGACTTGTTAACAATGGCCATTCTGACTAGTGTGAGGTGACACCTCATAGTAGTTTTGATTTGCATTTCTCTAATAAATAGTGATGTTGAGCATTTTTTCATGTGCTTGTTGGCCACCTGTATAACTTCTTTGGAGAAATGTCTGCCTATTTTTCAACTGGGTTGGATTTTCTGCTCTTGAGATGTATAAGTTGTTTGTTCATTTTATTTTAGAGATTAAATCCTTATCAGTTGCATCATTTGAAATTATTTTCTTCCATTCCATAGGTTGCCTTTTTGGGTTTTTTTATGGTTTATTTTGCTGTGCAAAAGCTTGTTAGTTTAAATAAACCTAGGTCCCATTGGTTTATTATTGCTTTTATTTCTATTGCTTTGGGAGACTGATCTCAGAAAACACTTGTGCACATGATGTCAGAGAATATTTTGCCCATGTTCTCTTCTAGGAGTTTTATGGTGTCTTGTCTTATGTAAGTCTTGAAGCCATTTAGAGTTTATTTTTGTGCATGGTATGAGGGTATGTTCCAGTTTCATTGATTTACATGCAGCTGTCCAGTTTTTCCAACATCACTTGCTGAAGAGACTTTTTCCCATTTTATATTCTTGTCTCCTTTGTTGAAGATTAATTGACCATAGGTGTCTGGATTTATTTCTGGGTTCTCTATTCTGTTCCATTGATCTGTATGTCTTTTTTGGTACCACTAACACAGCCTTGATTACTTTAGCTTTGTATATTGTCTGAAGTCTGGGAGAGTTATGCATCCTGCTTGCTTTTTGTTCCTCAGGATTGTTTCGACAATTGTGGGTCTTTTATGGTTCCATATAAATTTTGGGGTTGTTTGTTCTAGATCTGTGAAAAATGTCATGGGTAATTTGATAGGAATTGCATTGAATCTGTAGATTGTTTTGGGTAGTTTGGACATTTTAACAATATTAATTCTTCCAGTCCAAGAGTATGGAATATGTTTCCATTTCTTTGAATCCTCTTTAATTTCCTTGATTAGTGTTTTATAGTTCTCAGCATAAAATCTTTTACCTCCTGGTTCTGGTTTATTCCTAGGTATTTAATTCTTTTGAGTGCAATTTTAAATGTATTGTATTTCTATATTCCTTTTCCAATATTTCATTGTTAGTATACAGAAATGCAACTGATTTCTGAATGTTAATCTTATATCCTGCTACTTTGCTGAATTCATTGATCCATTCGGGTAGTTTTTGTGTAGAGGTCTTAGAGTTTTCTATATTTAGTATCATGTCATCTGCATAGAGTGACAATTTTACCTCTTCTTTTCCAAGTTGGATACCTTTTATTTCTTTTGTTTGTCTGATTGCTGTGGCTAGGACTTCCAATACTATGTTGAATAAAAGCGGTGTGAGTGGGCATCCTTGTCTTGTTCCAGATCTTATTGAGAAGGCTTTCAGCTTTTCTCTGTTGAGTGTTATTTTGGCTGTGGATTTGTCATACATGGCTTTTATTATGTTAAAGTATGTTCCTTCTGTACCCAATTTAGTAAGAGTTTTTATCATGAATGGATGTTTGATTTTGCCAAATCCTTTTTCTGCATCTATTGAGATGGTCATGTGGTTTTTGACTTTTCTTCTGGTAACGGTGGTGAATGATGTTGATTGGTTTGCATATGTTGAACCATCCTTATGAAGTTGGGATGAATCCCACTTGGTTGGGGTGTATTATCTTTTTTATATGTTGTTGGATTCAGTTGGTTAAACTTTTGTTGAGGATTTTTACTTCTATATTCATCAAAGATACTGGCCTGTAATTTTCTTTTTTGGTACTTTGTCTAGTCTTGGTATTAGGCCGATGGTGACTTCATAGAATGCCTTGGGGAGTGTTTCCTCTTCAACCAGTTGGAAAAGTTTAAGAAGGATAGGTCTAATTTCTTTGTTTGTTAGAATTTGCCTGTGAAGCTGTCTGGTTCTGGACTTTTCTTTGTAGAGAGTGTTGTTATTACATATTCAATTTCATTTCTAGTGATTTGTCTGTTCAATTGATCTATTTCTTCTTTCAGTTTTGATGGGCTTTATGTCTCTAGAAAATTGTCCACTTCCTCTAGGTTGTCACATTTGTTGGCATATAATTGTTCATAGTATTCTCTTATTTATTTATTTATTTATTGTATTTCTACAGTATCCATTGAGATTTCTCATTTTTCATTTCTTATTTTGTTTATTTGAGTGCTTTTTCTCCTCTTCTTGATGAATCTGGAGAGAGGTTTGTCAGTTTTGTTTGACCTTTCAAAGAACCGGCTCTTGGTTTTATTGATATTTTTTAATTGTTTTTTCGAATCTCTATTTTATTGATTTCCTCTCTGGACTTTATAATTCCCTTCCTTCTGATGACTTTAGGTTGTCTTCATTCTTCTTTTTCTAATTCCTTTAGGTGGTGGGTTAAGTTGTTGATTTGAGATTTTTCTTCTTTTTTGAGGGAGGCCTGTATCGCTATGAACTTCCCTCTAAGCACTGCCTTTGTGGAATCTTACAGATTTTTAATGATTGTGTCTTCATTATCATTTGACTTTAGGTATTTTTTTTTAATTTCCTTCTTCATTTCCTCATTGACCCATTGGTTTTTTAGTAGAATGTTGTTTAGTCTCCATGTAGTCAGTTTTTTCTCATTTCTTTTCCTGTGGTTGATTTCTAGTTTCATGCTCTTGTGGTCAGAGAAGATACTTGAAATAATTTCTGTACTGTTCAAATTGTTGAGGTTAATTTTGTACCCCAGTATGGGGTTAATCCTTGAGAATGTTCCATGTGCACTTGAAAAGAATTTTTTGCATGTAACATCCTGAAAATGTCAGTGAAGTCTAACTTTTCTACTTTGTCATTTAGGATCTCTGTTGTCTTACTGATTTTCTGTCTAGAGGATCTGTCCACTGATGTGAGTGGGGTATTAAAGTCTCCTACTGTGATTGTATTCCCGTCAATTTCTCCTTTTACGTCTGTGAGTATTGTTG
The DNA here is from genome assembly GCF_016906955.1 of Phacochoerus africanus. Classification (NCBI taxonomy): domain Eukaryota; kingdom Metazoa; phylum Chordata; class Mammalia; order Artiodactyla; family Suidae; genus Phacochoerus; species Phacochoerus africanus. The sequence goes on along the minus strand of NC_062554.1, from coordinate 83,670,212 downwards.
TATGTATCTGGGTGCTCCTATATTAGGGGCATATATATTGACGATTATCATATCCTCTTCTTGAATGGACCCTTTTATCATTAAAGAGTGATCTTCTTCGTCTTTCTTTGTGGCCTTTGTTTTAAAGCCTGTTTTGTCTGAATTGAGCATTGCAGCTCTTGCTTTCCTGTGTTTGCCATTTGCATGAAATATCTTTTCCCATCCCCTCACTTCCAATCTATACGTGTCCTTTGGCCTAAGGTGAGTCTCTTGTAGACAGCATACTGTGGGCTCTTGCTTTTTTCATCCAACCTGCCACTCTGTGTCTTTTGATTGGACATTCAGGCCATGGACATTTAAGGTAATTATTGATAAATACGTATTTATTGCCATTTGAAACCTTGTTTTCCAGTTGATTCTTTGTTTCTCCCTTGTTCCTTTCATTATTTGGCTGGATGATTTTATTTTATGCTTGTGTACTTTTCTTTTTAGTTTTTGTGAATGTAGTGTTTGGTTTTGAATTGTGGTTGCTCTGTTTTTCAAGTATGTTAATCCCTTCCTATACCTGCTTTCATTAGCCTGATACTCATATCCACTCAAACACTTTCTAAAAGAAATAAAAGAGAGAGAGTCTAGATTTATTTCTTTCCTTCCCCACGTTTTATGAAGCCCTTTATTAATAACATATTCGTTTGTCCTTTTGCTGTTCCTGTGTTTATCATCACTTTTACAATAGTTTTTTTTCTTTTAGATATGTATAGTGGTATATTGAAGCGACTGCTTTCCTGTGATTTCTTCCATCCTATTTCTTCTTACTTCTTTTTTATTTAGAGGAGCCCTTTCAGTATTTCTTTTAGAATGGTTTAATATTGCTGTACTGTTGTATTTCTCTTTGTTGGAGAAATTTTTTCTTTATTTCTCCTCCTATTTTAAATGATATCCTTGCTGGGTAAAGTACTCTAGGCTGCAGATTTTTCCCTTTTAGAACTTTGAATGTATTTTGCCACTGTCTTCTGGCCTGTAGTATTCTGTAGAGAAATAAGCCTTATGGGGGCTGCCTTATAATTAACTATTTGTTTTTCTCTTTCTGCCTTTAGAATCCTCTCTTTATCTTTAAATTTTGCCATTTTTCTTATAGTATGTCTTGGTGTGGTCCTGTTTGGGTTCAACCTGTTTGGGGCCCTCTGTGCTTCCTGTATCTTGATATGTTTCCTTTGGATTTGGAAAGTTTTCACCCATAATTTCTTCAAATATACATATATATTTTAATTTTTTGTCTTTTTAGGGCCACACCCACAGCATATGGAAGTTCCCAGACTAGAGGTCCAGTCAGAGTTTGACTTGGATACTTTGGCTAGGTATCCAAGCCAAGTCTGTGACCTACCCCGCAGTTCATGGCAAAGCCACATCCTTAACCCACTGAGTGAGGCCAGAGGTCAAACCCACATCCTTAAGGATACTAGTTGGGTTTGTTACTGCTTAGCCATGACAGGAACTGTGTTCAAATATATTCTCAATCCCCTTTTCTTTTTCCTCTCCTTCTGGAATATTATCCTATAGATGTCTTGTATTGCTTTTGTGTTTTTTCATTTGGTTCTGTTTCCTGCCCTGATTGGGTGATTTCCATCATTTTATTTTCCAAGTCACTAATTTTTTCCTCTGCATTATTCATCCTGTTCTTCAGTGCCTTTAACTCAGCTTGCATCTCTGCAAACAAATTTTCTAATTTTTCTTTGTTCCTCCTAATATTTTCTAGTTCCTTTCTAAAGTAATCTACATCAGTGTTCATATTCACTCTTAATTCCTTCAGTATTTTCACTGTTTCCTATTTGAGCTTGGTATCTGTTAGACTGCAGAGGTCTTTTTCATTGTTTGCTCCTTCAGATGAATCCTGCTGTTCTTTTAATTGGAAATGGTTCCTGATCTTCATTTTACTTATATTTTTCTTAGTTTAGGGGAAAAAAAAAAACTACTGTAATCTTGGAAGGCTATTTATATGCACAAGCATCCCTGGGTGTTTTCTGAGGGCTTGCTATTTATTTTTAGGGTTCTGCAAGTATTTCCAGGGAGATGGAAGCAATGGGCAGGGCTAGTAGCCAGTGCCTGGTTGCTGGGCCTTTGACAGTGGCAAGGACCCATGGGAAGGTGGTACAGGCTGCTCGTAGTTGCAGGGCTCTGGGAAGTGGCAGTAATCAGGAAGGTGTAGGTGGTGCCTAGAGTGTTTGGCAGTGGCAGCAACAGGGCGTGTGCATTCCCAGGGGAATGAGTGCAAAAATGGGTGGTGCTCGTTTGCATTGCCCTCCTCTTTGCTGACCTCTGTGGTAACTGGGGATTCAGGTGGTGCCTGTTCATGGACTTGTAGTGGTGGCGGGCCACATCACCTCTGGTGCCTGAGATGACTGCATGGTTTGTCCCCACCACCTGAAGACCACATAAAAGGTACTACTTTGTGCTTAGCCTCCCCCTGCCACTGCCCTTATCCCACACAAGTGGTGCCCTGCCACCCAGAGCCCACACAAGAGGCACCCTGTCACTGATAGCCTGTGCCAAAGGTGCCCTGCCCTCTGAGAGTCCATGCGTGTTCAGGGAAAGATATTCCTATGGCTGTCTACCCCTCCCCCTCTCACCCTCCCCAACAGTGGTGCCATGCTTCTCCTGCAGGCCCAGACCTCCTGCCAGGTTCCCTCAGCTGTGGTACTCTGCTCCACAGCCTGTGGCATACCACTCCCTAACCCCTCAGGCTATCTTCATACAGCCAATCCTGGTCCTATCCATGGAACTGACCCCTGGAGCCTGAGTCTCTGTGTCCAGCCCCTGCTGAAGCATCTCAGGCTGTGATGTCCCAGGGCAGTGGTACCCATGGTCTGTGTGGTTCTCACTCTGCTTTGATCTCCTCAGTCCAGCTGCTGTGCTTTTCTTTGTGACTTTGAGGTCACTCCATCTTGGCTGATCTCTCTGTCAGTTAGGTGGTTTCCCAAGGTGTGGGTTCTTTTCCTCTTTAATGGCTCCCTCTCAGGAGTACTAGTCCTGTCCTGATTCCTTTTCTCTCTTTTTTTCTTTTCCTTTTGTTCTACTCAGTTACGTGAAGGGTTTCTTGCCCTTTTTGGAGTTTTAAGGTCTTCTGCCAGCATTCTGTAGATGTTCCGTGTGAATTGTTCTACATGTGGATTTTTTTTAATGTGTTTGTGGGAGAAGGTAAGTGCCATGTCTTACTCCTCTGCCACCTTAATCCTTCTCCTACATTTTATTTATTGATTGGCCTCTCTTTCAGTTCATTTACCACCTGGTATAGGTGTTTTAATGAAAAAAAATATAAGTTTCTGATAGTCACAGAAGTTCACCATTTTTACTGCAATCTTTGGTTAGTGATATACATACTCAAAAATTTATTTATTTATTTTACCATATATCATAATATTGTTTATAAAATGATTTTATTGTATGCTCCCTTGAATGGAATGAGAACTTAAAAACTTAAGGATGACAGACACTAAGTCAGTCTTAATCGTCATTACATTTCTCAAGGGAGTGTTATATCAGTTTTACAGATGAGGCAGCAAGGACTCTTCAGTGATCAGATGTCTTAACCAAAATCATACAACCTAGTGAATGGGATGAGGAGGTAGGAGGAAGAAAATGAACACATGCTGAGTGTTAATATGTGCTAGACATTGTGACAGGTACTTTATGTATATTTTATAATTTAATTCTTAACACAACTGTGGTAGGCTGAATGTTGACCTCCAGAATGACTGCATCCTATTCCTCAGAACTTGTCCAAGAAACCTGATAACAAAAAGAAACTTTATAAATGTGGTTTAGCTAAGGATCTTGAAGAGACCATGTTGGAGCATCCAGATGGACCAGTATAATTTTAGGGGTCTTATAAGCAGGAAGCAGGAAAAGAGAGAAGAAGCAGATGTTACTCTGGAAACAAGAGGTTGATGTGATGTGAGGACAAGGTATGGCCTTTAAAAGCTAGAAAAACAAAGGAATAGATAACCCCCTATAGCCTCTAGAAGGAACAAGCCCTATCAATACCCTGACTTTAGTCCAGTGAAACTGATTTGAGACTGCTAGCTCCAAAATTGTAAGAGATAAATTTGCATTGCTTTAAGTCACCCAGTGTGTGGTAGTTTGTTTTAGCACTCATGGGAAATTAATACAGCAGCCCAGCTGGATAACTCAGTTAAAATTTGGGTAACTTGTTCAATATGACAATACTGCCATAAAAGAAAGTTGAGTGTGCTGTTCCTATACTCTCAGACAGTGTTAGAAACCTATAATCATAAGCAGAAATTTCTCCCATATTTTAGAGTGTCAAGGAGTTACAAGTAATTTTTTAGTACTTAACAAAAAAAAAGATGGCAGGGCAAGTTTTTGGTTTTGTTTTGCCGTGGTGTTTTTTTGTTTGTTTGTTTGGGTTTTTTTGGTGGGGAAATATATATTCATTATAGGTTTTCATAAACCTAGTATCACATGCAGTTCTTCTGTATCAGAGACCACCTGCTCTAGTAGACCAGTAGCCCTTTATGAATTAGCACTCTTCAACCCAGAGATGCCCTGCTTCTTTCTCTGTGAAAAGGACCTGAGACTTCCAACAAGGTAATTCTACCATGATTGTGCAACAGTAACAATGCTATGCTTACTGAGGTGTAAGATCATTCTGAAGCGTAGTGCTTTAGGCTTCAGATTCTATGGAGAATCAGTAATAGTGGGGTAAAGTAGCTGAAGATACTGTGATGATAATTATTAAGAGGAGGCCATCAAGGAGATGTACAGCACCCAGTCTTCTTTTCTAGAGGTAGGTGAGGCCAGTGACCATTGTCCATGTGGCTTTTTTGGGGCACCATCCTCAGATCCAGTCCCATGTCTTAAATGGATTGCTTCTCCTCTGAGCATTCCTTGTTGCTTTAATAAAATAGGAGGTGTTATACCATACGCTTCTTCATATTCACTTAACACAGTTCTTTTGACCTTCACACTCATAACCCATTCAGCCTAAATAAAGTTTAGAAGAGATTATGGAAATAGAGAATTCATCTGGGTTGTTAAGCTGTAAGCTCAGGAAAGAATACTGGGACATGGAACTTCTTTCCCTCCCAAAGTAAAGTGATCTAAGAAAAGTATTCAGAGACTGATGGTGCCTTTAAGCAAGGTAGAGTATACCACACACCATGGTCAATTGCACAAGAGTGATAGAATCTCAGTCCCATTTGGGATTTACCTTGGAGTAGAACCCAAGACCTTGCTTAATTAAATCCCCGTAGGGTGGAAGCATTCATGTACATGAAGACTTGGGCCTGTTTATTGCCTGAGGCCTTCATTTGTTGGGAGTATGGTTAGAACAGTCCACCACAGCAGAGAGACAGACTTAAAGGGGATGAAATGCTTTGGATTCCCACAACTGGAAATGACAGGATTCATGGGCCAGTAGATGCAGAACAGAGTAGCCCAGCTTGAGTGTTCTTAACTGTGCCCCATGAAAGAGGGAAGCTGACAAAAAGAGAGTTCCCAGAGCCTCGCACCCAAATTACAGTACTATGCATCATGGAGACCCCCAGGCCCCCTGAAAAAATTCACACATGTACCCTAAGAAAGCAACCATTTAGAATGGTGTCATGAAAGACAACAAAGGCCAGACTGCAAAACTATGAGGAAAGAAAGACTTTTGCCCTTCTTCTTCGTCTCCCCTTTCTTACCACAGTCCAAGAGTAAGCAGGAAAGGAAGGGGGGTGAGGAGAGAAAGTGAAGCTAAGTAAAAATGCCCTTTCTCTCACTAAGTCTTTGGGTCATGGACCAGTCTTGAACTGTGGAGAAGAAAGAAGCTTTGAATGGAATTAGAGACTGGAGCTCCAATTTAGACTGGATTGAACTTTTGAATAAAGTTGACTAAGAGTGAATCACAGTGATTGAAAAGGAAATAGAAGTGACTTTGAAGTTACAAGATTTGCATAATGTGCCATCAGAGGGTAGGAAAGTTTGATTAAAAAGGAATGATAAGAGGAATAGTTGGTTAAAAATAAAGGGACTTCTAGAACACATTTCCATCAAATTTAGTTCACTCAGTAAATCAGTTAACCTTGTAAGGTGTGGGACAGAACAGCTAGGGCTGGAAATCACAGCTCCCAAATTACTTTCAGGTTTTCTACATATTATAGCATACATCCTCTGGTCCCTAATATCCTTAGAAATTACCCTAACATGAGATTTTGACCCTCAAGTCTGTTATTCCCGTTGAATATGCCTTTATAACACATTGTACAAGACACTGATTTTAGTGGTAATCTGTCAATTCTCTTTTTGCCTTGCAACATTAAATTAACTTTAGATTTCCTTGGTGAGTTTTTTTTTTTCAATTTATTTTAATTTCTTATTTTACTAATTTGCCACACTTTGTTTGTGCTTGGAAAACTTGCCAGCTCTTCATGTCATAGTCAAGTAGGAGAGAGACACGAGATGATGAAAGTTAAAAGATACATTTCTAGAAGCAACTTTTGAGTATCTTTGATGACACAAAGGCAATAACTGTGTTTCTCTAGGGTTTATGATTCTAATCTAAGGAGAAAAGGCATGAAGCTGGAGAACATTACTTTGTCTAAATGGTTTCCTGAAAAAATTTTAAGATGTCTTGAATGTCAACCAATAAAGAGACTGTTGATTTCAATAACTCAATCCTGGTTATAAGAAATAAATGAAGAATAATATGGGAAAGGAAAAACTTATGTCCAGTCATTAAGTGGCCTTAAGGACATTTAGAAATATAATTAAATAAAATCTTGTCCTAAACCTGAGACAAATTAAAGCACTAAGTATTAGTAAAGCTGTTATATAAAATTGTCTTTGAAGAATGAAAGCTTTTTTCTTTGTCCTGTGCTATTTGGAAATTGCTAAGAACCATCATGTCTCAGCTTTCCATTCCATGACTTAAATCTCATCATCTCATTTCTTCATACACATTAAAAAAAAAAACAAAAAAAACTAGGCATTTAAACTGAAATATGTCAGATTAAGAATGGAAATCTCTCTTTGTTCTAGTTAAATGTCAAAAAAAAATGTCCATCAAAAATGTTTTGAGCTTACTATATATGTATCATTACAGGATGATAAAGGTCTATTCTTTTCCCTGTTATAAAATAAGCAGTTCAGCAGCAGAGTCAAAGATTGTCAACTTGTCAACTCTGACTGGGATCTTGGGTTCATCTAGATCAACTTCCCTCGTGGTGGCACTCAGTAGCCCAAGATTGCTCATCTAGTCAGTTAAAGGATTTGAATCACTGACCATTTCTGCCGACTCTTATCCAGTATACCCATTCTCTCTGAATAGCAATTGTAATTTTAATCCTGGCTCCAAATAGTACACACATTCTTCCCCCTACTCAGACCCACCTTTCAAAAATACAAAATGCATTTTGGAATGAATTCTGTTTTTCTATTTCTTATTTTCAAAATCCAAAATCATGCAACTTTATGAAGTACTCTTTCCCCTCCATTTTTTTGTCTCTCTTTTTCTTCCACTCTAAGCCTTAAATTCCTTAATTATTCGCATATTGAGCATCTTTGGACAATACTGCGGCCCAGAAGCTGGGGATCGGTTTTCAGAGGAATAGGACAACCTATAGGAAGATGACAACCAGAGAACTTAGACATTTTGACTCATTTCCCAGTCATTCAACCTTCTTACAGGGTTGTATTTTATTTTATATCAAATTAGGTACTTATACCAGTGTGAAAAATTATATATGTATATATATATATATATACACACACACACACATATATATATATATATATTTTTTTTTTTTTTGCTTTTTAGGGCCACACTCATGGCATATGGAGGTTCCCAGATTAGGGGTTGAATTGGAGCTACAGCCGCTGGCCTACACTATAGCCACAGCCACACAAAATCTGAGCTTCTTCTGAGACCTACATCACGGCAACACCAGATCCTTAACCCACTGAGTGAGGCCAAGATCGAACCCACAACCTCATGGTTTCTAGTTGGATTCGTTTCTATTGCACCACAATGGGAACTCCGAAAATAAGATAATTTTTATCAAGTTTCCATAATCATGTCTGAATTAGATAGGGGAAGCTAAACTCCTTTAACAATGGATTCAGAATGTAATGACTTGAGGGGGAAAAAGACAGAAAATACGTTTGTTTCTTTCTGCACAATAATCCAGGACAGCACTTCCCAAAGTATGAGAGCTGTTAGGAAAGAAGATTCTTGCACCCTGTTCTAGATCTCCTGAATCAGAAACTCTGGTTTTGAGGGTCAGCAATCTATCTTTGGTAAACATTCCAAGTACTTCTGATTGCACGTTAAAGTTTGACATCTATCGGGCAGTTTTTCAATTCAGGGAGATTTATGTGTATGGCAGTGAATGGGCCGTGTCTCTGCTTCACTTAGTCATCCAAAGACTCAAGTTGACTCTATTTCTACTGTCCTCAATATGCACACATGAGAATTGAGAGCACAGACAGGATGTGTGGGAAGCAGGACCCCTGTAGGGCTTCTTACCTACCTTCAAGGGAATTTCAGCAAATTGTTATAGCCAACTGCAAGAGAGGCTAAAAATGTAATAGAACTGGGCATATTATATGCAGTTACTATGAAAGAAGGGAGAGGGGATTTTGGTGGACAGCTGATAGTCTCTGCAACAATCACATAATTATATTTGTACAATCAGGTTTATTGGTGACATTTTATCTCTTTTTCTTATATTCCTATTAATGTTGCTTTCACTCAGGTACTTTAATTCTGGCTTTGCTCATGGGAGCTAAAGTAAGAGGGTAATTCAAGAAAGAGTAAACTGTTAACAGTGCTAAATGATGCTGAGAAATCAATGAAATGAGCACTAAACCTATCTCTTACATTTGGCAAAATGAGGGCCAAAATGGAAATATTGTTCCATAAAACGATGAATCATAAGCTGTGTTGGTATAAGGTATGTTGGTAAATGAGTAGGAGATAAGAAAATGAAGATAGCAAAAGAAATAATTTTTTTTTTCCCATTGTATAGCAAGGGGGTCAGGTTATCCTTACATGTATACATTACAATGACATTTTTCCCCCAGCCTTTCTTCTGTTGCAACATGAGTATCTAGACAAAGTTCTCAATGCTATTCAGCAGGATCTCCTTGTAAATCTATTCTAAATTGTGTCTGATAACCCCAAGCTCCCGATCCCTCCCACTCCCTCCCCCTCCCATCAGGCAGCCACAAGTCTCTTCTCCAAGTCCATGATTTTCTTTTCTAAGGAGATTTTTAAAAAGAGATTAATTGTGGAGTGTCAGTGAGTTAAGGCTGTAAGTAAGGACGATATGGCATAGAGGCCTAGGTATGACCACATATTGATAGAAAAGGTCTAGTTGAGAAGCTATGATTGAATATTCAGGAAAGGGAAGTTGAATAATATTTCTTATAATGGGATCTAAACACACAGATGGGAGGAGTTACCTTGGGAAAAGAAAAAAACTGCCTCCAATGTAACTAGAAAGAAAGAGAAATATAGGGAAAGAGAAGAAAAATTGAAGTAATCATTGGAGAAGTTGCCAGAGGAAGTTTCCAGAGTAATACAGGTAGAATGCTGAGCAGGATTAAAGACCTATTTGAAGTCACTTTGCATAAATCTACATAAAATCCTTGTAATAGTGTGTTAATGTTATATTGGGTTGCTATATTAATTTGGATGCTATCAGCCGTAAAAATTACATTTATTGGAGTTTCTCTGTTAATTTTTTAAGACATTAAATAAACTGACCAAGAGTAGGAAAACTGTAATATTTGATTTTTGCCTAACCCTAGTTAATTAATCTGTGGTAGGAATTCCCTATTCAGCAGGTTTATAATGTATGTAGCACTTGGTGAAATTTTGTGAAATTCCATAACTCTCTTAAGGCTTTGAAATGAACACTCATATGGTAGGTTTTTAAGAGTTGACATCTTTTCTCCATATTTTATTGGAATTTTAGAAAATTCTGAAAAGAGTCTTATCAAATGGGCCACTGTTTCCTGTTTATAAAAAAGTAATTTAAAAAATTAAGTGCCTAAATTAAACATGCAGTTTATGTGCCAGGAAATGAAACAAAATAGGTCTTTCTCAGTCATGAAACTTATTTCTAAAATGGGACATCAAGATGACTATAAATTGTGAAGGAACCTGGATATTTATGCAGTGCCAGGCTTTCATCCTTGTATTCTGGCTGCTGTAGGCTTCTGGGTGTAGAGAGCGCTTTGGTGGAACCCACCATGCTGCTCTGCTAAGTTAACTTCCCTCACCAGGCCCAACCCTTGAGGCCACTGTATACCACCCTAATCCCTATAAATTCCAGACATTTTGAGATAATCCCAAGCTGATGATTCTAACCAGCTAGTTCTCAGGAAGCCTGCAAAACATAACACCCACCCTGCTCACTAGATCTCCCTTCGTAGCTGCCCCCTCAGCTCTCCTTTGCTGTCACCCTCTCCCTGGGTACAATTCCCTGGATGGTCCAGCCCAGCAGCCATCTCTTCTTAGTAGCCTTCGTAAAAAAACATTCAGCTTTTCCTCTAAATGGGTCATTGTTTCCCACAGTCAAAAGAATTCTTAAGGTCTTGTAAAACATTTGGCTCTCTGGCCAGAGCAACTGAGTCTTGGATTATTTCTTGGGGAAATTGCTCCTGGCTCACTAACTGACTCCTGACCACAGAGAGAACATTTGGGATGGAATTTGAACTTGCTCTTTGCCCTTGTAGCCTGAGGCTCCTTGAGCTAAGCTTTCCAGGCTAGAAGATCAGTGGGTTTGCTTTTAGTCTCAGTCTGTTTGGCAGAGACCTATTCTAGGGGACGGCCTCTTCTTGATGGTGATGGTGATGGTGTTTGTTTATTTTCATTTGGGTCAGAACTCTGGTTGGTCTGTGTGTTTTAGGGGACTCCTGTGCAGGAAGATGTTGGTTGGGCGCCCCTGGTAGAGAAATGGCAGCTGGGTCTCACTTTGACATTGCTCAGGTGAAGGTAGCAGCTATGTGTTTTGCTGCTGCTTATCTCTTTGCTGTCCCAGAGATCTTTATACTCCTTAGACTCTCCAGTATCATAGCCTGCACCTTTAGAGACCAGCTGCCCAATATATAATCCAAAGGGGGCCTCTTGTGCAAGGAAACTGATAATTTCATCCAAACAACTCCCTTCAGAACACCTGACAGTTATCCAATTACTTAAATAATGCAGACCTCTAACCAGTGTGCTTAGCCTTAGTAAGTTCCGTGATATCACATGTGAAAGGACTGATTCTTCTGACAGTGGGTCTTATTACAACACTGTCCTAGGGAGAGATACAAACCCCAACCTTTTAGCTGTGGACTGAGAAAGCTTGAGCAAGAGCTGGCTGCCCTTCTTATAGCCACCCAAAGAGTTCATACTATGAGTTATCAGACAGAGACAGAAACTAAAAACACAGCCTTAGATGGCTAGAAACCCAAAACAGGGAAAAATAAATTCTATAAATAAAGATATGTATATATATTTTTAGCAGCTGCACCTGTGGCATATGGAAGTTCCTGGGATAGGGGTCAAATTGGAGCTGCAGCTGCAGGCTGAAGCCACAGCCACAGCAACATGGTATCCCAGCCACAACACTAGATCCTTAACCCATGGGTTCTTAACCTGCTGAGCCAAAATGGGAACTCCTATTTTTTTAAAAAACGTCTGTAACTTGAAACAATTGAAAACTCAAGATTTACTAAAATAAATTTTATCACAAAAGAATAAAAAGGTTACTGATTGCCTTTTGTACCTCAACAGCATAAGTTCTCAATTAACTTTAACCACTGCTAAAATGCACCAATTGACAAAACTTCATGGACTTAAACACACTGGATCTCAAATTACAGTTTAATTAGAGGATTCCATTAAATTCAAACATGGACCCCCCACCTCCAACCTTAGAAAAGTAACTAAAAACAGAGGAACAAAATAGGCATTCCTTATTTTAAGTTATAACCCTGATTAAATTTCCCATAGTCATGATATCTAGGGCCCTAAAATATTTTTTGTTGGACAGAGGCACTCTAAAACAATGATTAATAAACTGAAGGTAAAGAAGGTCTCTGGACCTTACAAACTGGCTTGACAGGAAATGACCCCATGGACTTCCCAGTTAAAATAGTTAAGACAGCCAATATAAGTTAAGACAGGACCTTCAATAATTCAAACTTTATGTAAGAATTAATAAAAGAGGGATTATATTCACTGTCCCTCCATTTAATTGTCAAAAGTTGCCTATTCTTAAACCTTCAAAAATTGAAGAAAAAAAAAAAAAAAGAATGCCTTACAGTAGATAACCGCAACTTTAATATCATGGACCCATCCATTAAGGTCTTCATACCTAGTGCCCAGTATTGTTAAAATTACTGACTTCATCTGATCAACAATCAGTATATTGGTGGTAAGAGATTTGGCTCATACGTTCTCTTTGGTGCCTATTTTAACAGCCTCTCAGTAGCAGTTTGCCTTTACCTCCAAGAGAAGCAATACAACTTTTACTGGCCACCTTCTAGAGTAGGGACCTCAAGATCTTTGCCATTGCACACAATCTTGCAAACAAGATCTTAACTGCATCCACCTTTTTTTTTTCATCAGCATGCAAATGACTTTACAGTGAAGACGTCCTCCTTCAAGTGGTTTTATTTAACGCACTCATTTCCATTCTGGAGGCAACATGGTTCTCATTTAGCAATACTACTTAATCTCTTTGATGCTGTTACTTACTAATCACCCATCTTAACTGGCACCCCCTCCCAAGAAAGGCTCAAAAATTGGTCCAAATTAAAACTGATAGGCCTCACAAGGAACCACACCAGGAGGGACAGCTGGGTGGTCTACCTCCCTTCCCTCATTTGCAACCACAACCTCTCACCCTGTGTCCATGGCCACTACAACCACCCTTTCCCTTGTCTACAAACAAATACCCCTAACTTTTACATATACTGTAGTAAACTATCAGTTCATAGTATGTCTGCTGCACTTACCACCTTAACTCAAGGAATACACCAAGATGTTATTATCAAAAATATGTTTAATTTGTACTTAAACATGCTTTATAATTCCACCATGATATTGTTAGAGACTCCCAGATTTCAGACCTGTTTTTCCATATAAACAGGAAACTTAGTTATGGGTTGACCTTATACTTCTACTGCTTCTCTCCTTTTGACTCTCATAATAAAATATTTTTCTATGTAGTTTAGGGCAACTTGAACCTCTCTAAAAGTCTCCTCTCTGCTCCTTGGGCTACTGGAATTCTTCAAATAATTGAGCTCAAAACTGATGTCAAGACAACTATAATATAGTTTTGTTTCTGTGCTGTCTTGACCCAGTTTTGAGGACCTAAAAGTTGGTCAGTTACCCTTCTTGAGCAGCTGTTTAAGTCCACACCCCAGTGGCCTCCCTTCTCAGGCTCCCACAGCAGGACCATTGTACATACATGCTAACTCCTTAGGGCCAGAAACCAGACAACTGAGGACAGCCCCTTTTCCCTGAGCCTGAACAATCATTTAAATTAGCCAGTCCGCAGGGACCCTTTGAACCTAACAAACTCCACCTCCTTGCTCCCTAGAGCTACACCTTGCTATTACCTGCTGGGGTAGTGAGGAGGGAAATCTTTGTGTGCCCTACCTGGCAGCCAGTTCTTTGGAGCTCTAAATAACAAGGAATTCTCCCTTTCTTCTATCCAAATATCAGTGGGTTTTGTTCTTTTATCAAAAATATCTTTAAATCTCACATAACATGTAGTTTATTTTATTTTACTACAAGGAATACAGGGAGGTTCCACCCAAATCAGAAGTTTCTAAATTCTTAGAATTTCCCCAAAGTAAAAAAATCACATCATCATACCAGAAATTAGATAATAGGTTTCTACCTTCAGTAAGGCCTTGTAACCTAAATGTCAAAAGAACCTAAATGTCAAAAGAAGATTAAATTCTTAGAGGCATTGATTCATCATAATCTTTTGCCTTTGTTTGTGTTAGTGTTTCCTCTTTCCTTCTGTTCAACTCAGTTTTATGTTTCCCCTAATCTCAGTTTCTTTGAGTCATTAGTATTCTGTCTAGAATTGTGCTCATCAGTAAACTAGCTACCAAATTAAATCAGAACTTTAAAACTTGTTAATTAAAAATAATTTTTAAATTAAAGAAAATTGAAAATTTATTTTGTAAGTTATACTAACCACATTTCCATGTTTCAGTAGGTACATGCTTCTAATGTTGACTATACTGGTCAATGCAGAAAAGCATTTCCTGCATAGCACAGAGTCCTACTGAACAGCTCTCTTGTAATATATGAGTGTCTATTAATTCCCCCAGCTACTTCTAGTATTACTTGTAGGAATAGTTTTATGGAGCATATCAGATATTTTAGGTGAATATTTGTTAACTGAACAAAAAGGGCATTCTGGGAGAAAAAGTGATAGGAAATAAGAAACAAAGCATGCAGTTAGGGGTAAAACATTTTTAAGCTAAAGAAGATAGTTATATGAATTTATGGTAAAAAGATTCTGTGCAATCTTGATATCTCTAATCCTTTTGAATTAGTCCTTCACTTTCCTTGCTTTTGATTTTTTTTTTACCAGAGATTCTGTGTTATCTTGGATTTGATCTCTACTCTTCCAGGTGGTAAATGTCTTCCTGAACATATGTTTAGTAGTACAAAACAAAAACAAAGCAAGCATATGCTCTCCCACAACATCCAGAAGACATTCCTGGATGAGTCTGAAAATATGCTCCTGACAGTGTGGTTAGGGCTCCAGACAGAGCACAGGCACAATGTGAACAGGCTATCTTGCATCCTTTTTCTACAAAGTCTTGCTGAAAGGAAATATGGTTACTCACCTAAATAGATATGAGTTGCACCAGAATAAATTCATTTCATGTCAGCAAACCACATGCTTATGTACAACATATAAGAAATTGCTACTGTCCAGAACTGCTACTGGTTTTGAAGTAGACTGAGCACGTGTCTGAAAACTGGGATGGTGCACCACATTCTGTGCTTAAGATTAAGCCTTGATAAATTAACATTTTATAAGATGCAAATTATTTGATTTCCTCTTCAAAGCAAGAGTATGTGGCCATGATTATCATCTTACTATACATAATTTTAAATACAGTGTGTGCGTGCGTGTGTGTGTGTGTGTGTGTGTGTGTGTGTGTGTGTGAATGGCAATGTTTCCAAACCACTGTTGACATGAGGCATTTGAGACAATGTCAGTCTTTGTTGTGAGGTCCTGCTCTGTGCATTGCAGAATGTTTAGCAGCATCCATGTCTTCTACCTAATAAATGCCAGCAACCCACCCTCTTACCCAGTTGTGACAAACAAAAATGTCTCCAAATATTGGCAGATACCTCCTAGAGGGCAAAATAACCTGCATTTGGGAAGGTCTGATCTATGATCTATGATAATTTCTCAACAGTGTGGATATATTCATAGTTATGTTAAATTTAGTATGTAAACATGCTACTGACAACATACATTAACTTGATAGATTTTACACAAATTAGAAAATGGCAAATGAAAAAAAAAAAAACCTAAGAAAAAACAAACAAAAAAAAAACCTTTCATGAGACTGAAATTTTGGTGTTTTAAGTTCCACCTTGCCCTGAGAACTGATACCCCTTTATTTTAATTAGAATGATTTAGGTAAAGAATTTCTGGCTGGCCATATTCACACATTTGGCAAGGGCATTAAGATCTTCTCAAAATGAGGCTGCACAACCAGTTACAGAGACAGATTGCCTACATTGGCAAAGTAAGTCATTTTCTTCCAGATTTCAGCATGGATCCTTTATTGGTCAGTATCCACAGTAATTTTTAAAATACATCCTTTAATTTTGTGTGAAAACTTAATTATTTTATCATAGTTTTATGTTAAAATAGTTTATAAAAAAGAAGACATTTTAAATACACAAAATTATAACTTCTTTGGTTATATTTTGCTTTCATTTTTAATGTGCTGCTGACCTAAAAACAGGGAATTTTCTCCATGTCCTAGAAGTTTTGCCAATGTTCTTCTCCTTGCCATTGTGACATCAGTCTGCAAAGCCTTGGACGAAGAGGTAATTCAAGTACTAAGTATAACCCCTGAAGTTTCAGTAACAACCTTTTGGCCTAGAAGGTGAGGATTCAAAGTGTCTTGCCAAGATTGTGAGGGATGGAATCCAGAATTCGAGATTATCACCACCCTGTCACCCTCAGAGTCCAAAAGAATTAAAAAGGATTTAACAAAATAATTAAACTGAGCTCATGACTTGAGGAGCTTTTGTATTTGGCAAAGACACTTGAGAGCAGGATCTTCCTTAGCAACCAGTTAATCATGATCTCCTGGCTTGTTCACCAGTATCCCCATCATCCATTCAGATGCTTGTTTTTACATGCATTTGGCAGATAAATATCTTTATCTGTTAGTCTACACTCTCACTTTTACTCAAGTAAAGCTCATGGAGCTATAATACATTAAAGAGTGTATTTTTTCAGCATTATACAATGTAAAATGCCTCAGGAATCAGCCCTGATATTTTTCTCAGTTAAATCGCTGCACTGATTACCATGAAGTGCATTGATGTCACCATCACTATGACAACATTATGACAAGAACTAGTCACTGTAAGCTACCTAGTAAAAGGAATTGTCATTTATATTGCCGAATAAAATGTAACCCACATAGGACCTCCACTTTCTTGCATAAATTAGTACCTTAATGGTTAGGGAAAGTTGAATCACAACTGGATGAAGAAACCATTCATGTTTATGTTTCTCTCAAGGTAAGATTTGAATATTTGAGGAATGTATACTTTAACTTTTCAGTCAGTTAGAATGGAAGCAGCTGTTTTATCATTATAAAGAACTGTTTAAGACAGTAAATGTCCTTCTTTTCACTTGCTTTTTTTTTAATTTTGTTTGTTTTGCATTTAAGAAAGCACAAGGCTGTGATATCAACAGATAGTCTAACTAAATAGGTGAGCTTTGGGATTTATTTGAAGGTTTTTCTGTGAAGCATTATTTGAATTAGTCTTTATACTTTTAGGTTATTGCATAATTTTTAATTTTTAGCTTATTATGATAGAAGTGAGTCACCCTCTTGTACTGTTCCATTTTTAATTAAACAAAGATTCAAAATTTTTTTTAATGTTAACTTTAAAAATAACTTGACTCTTGTGTGCTCTCTGTTCCCCTCCCACTAGGGCTGTCCTATAGAAAATAAATAAAGGTGTGTCAGAGACTTAGGAAGAAAAGGTTAGTCATCACAAATGCCATCCATCTAGAAATGCACTGCTGCCAGTATTTTTAGATTATTAATGCTCAATTTTGTACTTGTTTTAACTTGTAGAGTGTCAGCATTGTGGCATTTGTTGTTTAGAGAACTGTATCACCACACAACATGACATGGAACACTTGACAAATGGCAATTTTCCCAGTAATGTTTGCCTTTTTATTTTATCTGAGTAAAATAGGAACTCTTTGGAGGAATTCCTTCCTTGTAAGACATGGTCAATTTGCAAAAAGAAAAAAAGAAAAGAAAAAAGGTATAATCTCTCCTGATTTTGAAACTCTTTTTGACCAATTAAGAGACTGTGACAGCCATCATGCATAAGTAAGAACTCTAATCATGGAGATGGCCGTGTTGTTCTCTTACAACTTCCTGAACACAAGATTCTTAATGAAAGAAAGTCTTGATTGAAATACTTTTTTATTGTAATGTATCATATTTATTGTAATGCTAAAGACACTGAAAGAAAAACAAACATTTTTGCAAAGGGTGTGCTATTCCAAGTATATGATTCAAAACTTCAAGTATGATTTTTGTGTTACTCAAAACTGGAACAATTGAGAAAGATAATAGCAAAAAATTGAACATGGATATTTATCTAGAAGCAGTCTTAAATTTCTCTGAAAAGTGATATGGTTAACTTAACATTCAATCTGTATCTTTTGTATTGATCTCTTTATTAGAACACAAATGTGCATATTCTGATTATACCATTTTTAACCAAACAACCTTTGTTTTCCAAATTATGCTTTGTATAGGTGTATTAGACAACCATCTAGACAAGAAAATATTTCAATAGAAGACATTTTGAATATATCTCAATAGCATTCTTAACAAAAAATTCAACATAGATATGCACAGATATAAAGAGAAGGAAACTAATCAAAAGTCTATTCGATGTGAAGAAAATTTGAGGGAATTTAGTACAAATTTACTAAAATTTGTACTTTTAGTAAAAAACAAAAAACAAAAAACTTCAAATTGATTGCTTTAAGAGATTTGTTTTCATGAGACATTCCCTGCAAATTGTAGCTTCTATTTTAAATCAAGTCTTTAGCAGAGCATATTGTATATCACTAAAAAAATCTGCTCTACACCATCCATCTAACCTATTTTTATCATATAATAACATAAGCATTAGATTTCCCATATCCTATATAAAGTTAACCTAATTTCTATAACCTCCCTCTATAAACATGTACACACACCATACACTTACATGCTTTTGTGTTTATTCTTCTCTGTAATCCAAATGATATATTTTACCATAATTTTATTTTTTTGTCTCTCCTTAAAATTCTTATAGAAATAAACAAATTTAAAATCCACTTCCCTAAGAACAGTTTTTTATTTGAAGACTTAAGCAACAGTAGATTTTTTGGTAATCTCTGAGAGAGCTAGAACATCAAAATCATGAGTTCAAATCTTAAGAAATATAGTTCAGATCTAATAAGACATGATTCACATACTAATACATCACTTTAATGTGAGGTTAGTGTTTTAAATTTATTGAAGTTCCATAATTTTGTAGCAAGTCAGAAATAGAAGACAGCAAAGTACTCTGTTCTTTTTCTTCCTTTTGGATTTAAAAGGCAAGTGTTTTAGTTAATTGCTCTGGAAATAAATAAAATTTGCTGCTTATAAATTTAGGACAAAAGAGCAGCACAGTCTGTTATATATCAATTCTGATTTATTCCTGTTTGCCTACGTAAGTTACATCAAATAGCTTTTACAGTACACAAGAAATTGGAACATTTAAAAAAATATGAAATTTACAATGGAAACTTTTTCTAATATGCATGTTAGAGTATATGTCAAGCCTTAGTTTATTTGCAATGCAGTGTAAAATTGGCATTTGTGAATAGAGTGAGAGGGACTCCAGATACTGATTTTTGTTATACCCAGATCCTAAGGCACAGTAGCCTGTCATTATCTTACTAAAGCAGTATCATCTTGATTTACGTTAAAATTTCAATCAGTATTCTTTTATAAGCAGGTTTAGTGTGGTTGTAACTTTAAAAAAATAAAAAACTTTTATCAATCCAGGAATTTTTGCACATGCAGTATTGCATTTGATAAGCTTAATGTTAATGCACTTCATTTTTTTCCTTTCTTTTTTCTTGAATAAACCTAATTGGTTTCTCAAATGTTTGTTTTAAATCTACTTGATTTGGTTTTACTGGTAGGAAATGGAAAATAGATAGATATTTTTACTCACCTACAAATCTTAAACCAAATAACCATTTAAAAAGTGCTATATTTAGTATCCACAAAGGAGATATCCTGTGGCCAGAGTTTTCTGCCAAAAATACACCCTAGTTTTTTGTTAGTAGTATGCAGAAGTGAGAAAGGAGGTAGGAAACATTATTTTCTGCAATATAAATGAGATTCCCCTCTCATTATCTCAGAGCTCAGTAAACATAGGGACACCTTAACATATATTTATTTATGAGGTTTTTTTTCATCAGCCCAGAAAATTCTCCAGCCTCCGAAGTACACTGGCCTTATTTACTTGCTATTATCACCATCTGTTAAGAAATATTTTGAGTTGAACAGAAGCAGCAAAAGAATAATCCCACTTGCAGATGTTGGTTAACTGAGAAATTAATTCCAACAATTGAAATTATCATTTAGGGAGCACAGGTTTATTTTTTATTTCATTGTGATACAATAGTTTACCTTATCTGACTTGGGGTAAGGAAAGAAAATGCTAAATACTTTTCATTCAGATTTGCATTTGAAACTTCCCTTTAGGGCTTTGCACAAAAATGGTTTGAGAATTCTTTGACACCCCCTCACCCTGTATTTGATGCCAACCTAGCACAGCTGATCCTCCCTCCAGAGAGAGCTGTGAGTGGTTTCCAGGGCAGGAGGAGTTCTGGGCCATCTTTTGGAAGAGAGTCAAAGGAATACTACACAGTGTATTTGCAACAAGACTTGTTGTCCCTGTTAAAACAAGGATAGCCTTTGGGAGTTGGGGGAGGGGAGGTTACAAAAAGGCCACTTTGTGGAAGGGGGCAGGAAACTCTGAGGGGCAATTTTATCTGCTTTCTCTTTGTGATTGATAGGTGGGCATTTTGAGGATGGATTCTATTTGTCTTTTTTCTCCTCCAAAGCATTCATTCATGCATTTCCCTTTTCCCCTTGTGTCACTCATTGTTTAATTTATTCATTCACCTAACATTTATCGAGCATTTTAGGATTATATGCCACTTTATTTTTATTGTAGTTGCCAAACATGTTCTTACTATAAGACTTTACCCTTTCCTGTTACCATATTTTATTTCTTCAAAGATAGTGTCATTATTTGATACTATCCAAACAAGTCTTTTCTAATTTGACTGTTTTCCTCTCACAAATTATACTTTGTGAGAAAAGTAAATACTACACGTTGTTCAATGCTGACTTTCCCAGATCTAGGGGCTTGCCTGGCATCTAGTAATAACAGTGCCAGGCAAGCCCTGGCACTGTTATAAAAATAATAATATATAATAATAATAACAGCTAACTTCTGTTAACTATTAATAATAATAATAATAATATAATAGCAGCTAACTTCTGTTAACTTTTTAATTTTTTTTTGCTTTTTAAGAGCTGTACCCATGGCATATGGAGCTTCCCAGGTTAGGGGATAAATCAGAGCTATAGCTGCCGGCCTACACCACAGCAAAATGGCAATGCCAGATCCTTAACCCACTGAGTAAGGTCGAGGATTGAACCCCAAACCTCATGGTTCCTAGTCAGATTTGTTTCTGCTGTGCCACAATGGGAACCCCATGTTAATTTTTTTAAATGTTTGTTCAAAAAATGAAAGAATCAATTAAAGTCATTGTAGAGGACTCACTGGGATTAATTAGGCCAAAATCATGTTGCTATACTTAACGAATGACCAATTGATCCCACAAATTTTCACATTCAAATAATCCAAAGTTTTCGGTAGTCAGAGGGTTTCTGCATCTGCAGTCATTTCTTTTTATTATCCCTCCAACACATTTGTATTTGACAGGAATTATAATTACTTTTGTGTGTGTGAAATCTTAACATATTAAACAAATGATCACTTGAGGCCTGGGTCCCTAATTGTCCTTTAGCTGTTTATAATACAAGATTCCTTAAAGAGAACTGATGGTAACACTAAGAGTTTACTCTTGCTTCGATACTGCCACCATCTGTTGCTAGCACAGTTGTTGTCATCAAGGTTTTTGTTAATTCTTTACAAATGGCATAAGGCTAAAAAACAGTAATAGGATGGGACAGTGGATGTTTATGTGAGCACAAAACAATCAAAATAATTTTGATATTTGGAAAACAAGTCAAAATAAAGAGCTAGTATTTCATAAAAATTAATGGAAACCTTCTTATTTAGATTAAAGTAGTCAACAATCCATGATAAGAAAATGCTAACTGTTTAGTATGAAAGCAAAACACTTTGCATTCTGTGAATGATGCAAATGTATGGTGAATATGCTAAAAATATGAAATTTTATGTGCTTTGATAAAAATATATGCTCAAATAAAGTATCTCATGCATTACATTCTAAGAGAGATACTAAAAATTTACTTGCATTTTTCAGCAGGGTCACTTTAATTTAGTGCATGTTTTTCTAGAGCATGGGGCCTACCCTTACCACAGGGAAATCTTTGGGTAAAGAATTAATAACTGTTTCTTGATCTGGTTACAGGGAGAATCTATTCCATGGAAAGTGGAAAGGATTGAATGCTACTCAAGTCCCTTCCAAGTCTGAGATTTAATTTTTGAGTAAGATACTTAAGGCTAAAAAACAGAAGACAAACAGTAACAGCAGTTCAACCTCAGGAAAGTAAATGGGAAAAGACAGGATCTTTTATTTTCAGTCCTCAAAGATAGAGGATATACTAAATTCTTTTTTCAAAGGAGCTCTCTTGAGAAACCTTGATTTGAGTTTCAGCTGCTATGTTAAAAAGAGCTATGAATGGGTAATTTATTATCACTGATATTTTACTTTTTACTGTGAAAACAGCACTGTTACATTTAGTTCGATTCAGTTAACCATATATACAAACAGAATAAATTGAAGATTTTCTAAAGGCTTGAGTTAGGAAATTAATCTTTTAAATTGTTCACATTCTAATTGCTGCTTATCCACTAAGAGAAGGCTTGCTGTATTTAGTGTTTTTGACTAATATAAGAGTAAGTCATTGGAAGCTTGTTTTTATTATCTTAATATGTATTTTACTGTTTGGGGGGGAAGAAGGAAGAAAAAAAACATTAAATTTGAGATAAAAAGATATGAGAATAATAGAAATATTTGAGAATTATCTGCTATCCCTGCTATTAAGTAGAAGATAGATACAAATATTTTAGTTCCGAATTTCTCTAATATATGGAGTATGGCTAAGTGGGCTTCCACATTCTTCTTTCCACAGCTTTTTCAGAAAGAAGAATATTCACAGAACCCAGCAGTTATTAGAGTAGGTTCCTGCTTTGGACTAAACTTAGACCTCTCAGTCCTCTCCACCTCTCGGTTTCTCAAATACTTTTTGTTTTAATTATTTTTCTGGCTATAATTCTCTGGTGAAATTCATTAGTTTTACATACTTTACTGATTTTTACATTTTAAACAAGATTGTTCACAAGCAGGAATAATTCAAATCTTTTAAGTACTACAATTACATTTTGTTCAAAAATCAAGTCTGACATTATGTCTAGTCAAATAATCCTTATAGTTTTTTAAATTATAAAAAATATCCACCCTAAAAAAGTCAATGAAGGAGTTCCTGTCATGGCTCAGAGGGAAGGAACCCGACTAGTATCCATAAGGATACAGGTTTAATCCCTGGCCTTACTCAGTGGGTTAAGGATCCATTGTTGCTCTGAGCTGTGGTGTAGGTGTAGATTGCAGACATGGCTCGTATCTAGCATTGCTGTCTCTCGTGTACACCAGCAGCTACAGCTCCGATTAGACCCCTAGCCTGGGAATTTCCATATGTGAAGGGTGCAGCACTAAAACAAACAAACAAAAAAGTCAATCACATCTTTTAAGTTAGCACTTTTTGTTTAGGGTGTGCTGTGAATAAAATTGTTTATGTTATGTGGGAGTTTTAAAATACTTTTGAATTTTCCTTAGCACATTTGAATTAAATTTTTCATTTAAATTGTTTCCATCTTGCATGTGAATAAAAATCTATAGATAATCATCTGAAGTTTCAGTCCAAAACTTGAAATTAGTATTACTTCAGTAGTTTAACTGAACCAGTAACTGCTATGAGGCTTATCACTAAATTCTCTTATTTCAAATAAGTGGCTCCTGCAAAAATTTGCATTCTATGTAAAATGCATGTTAGAAACTATTGTAAAATGTAAAATTTATGTATATTAGGTAATTCATAAAAGGTACAATTTTTTAATTTTTAGCTGTTAAGAATCTTCCATCATTTTATTTTTATGTAGTATTCTATAATACAGTTTTTAGATGGTATCTTTTAATAAAATTGTGTTCACAATCAAATGGAAATATTTCCTTCTCTAATTCGCAGTTATTCTTACAAAATTCCTGTACTTGAGTGAACAAAAAATAAAATTAAAAGTTAATTAGACTGCCTGAGGTTATTGTGGAATGGAGCCACAGAAACAAATCCACCTCCATCTCTCATCTGGTCAGTCTGTTCTAATAGAAGCAGCACAAATTCAGGCAGCATGCAACATTGATTGAACATCTTCTAAAAACTTCTACCATTCCTATCAAATTAGGATTTTTCCTTGAATCAGGAAAATGATGCCAATCCATTCTGGTATTACCGGGATGAATCACTAAAAAAATTTGCTTAGCAAAATTTTACTGTGCCTTAAGTGCCGAGATATAAAAAAGCCTTTTAAGACTTAGTCCTTCCGTCAAGGCAGTGTGTGTCTAATTAGGGAGACAAATTTAAAAGCTAAATTGTATCTTACTCATTCACTCCTAGGAAATAAGAGAAGGAAATGATGCACATGGACTGTTAAGAGTAAAATCACCACATAACGTAAAGACTCCAGCCAGACCTTGAGAATTTCAGAGGATATAGTTTTGTTGACAGAAGAATGAAAGTCATGTCTGGATGGGAGAAAATATAATTAAAAGCATGGAGTCAGGAAGAAAATAGAGTATTTAAGAGAGAAGGGAGTAGCCATTTTGGAGTGTGGCTGATATATGTGAGTTGAAAATGGTTTTTCATATATAGAAGTGCTACCAGATACATTGAAGTATCAAATATATGATTTTAGAACTGATAAGAATTTTTTTGTAATGTTTTATATTCTTTTGATGGTAGGCCTATTTTATAGGGCAGGAGTGATAGTGTTAATACGTTACTACCACCCAGTCCTGTTTTTTCTTGTTTATGTTTTGAACCAAATTAAATATTTACTAATGATAAGTGTTATGTATATATGATGAATACAAACCACCACTAAACCACAATTAAGAGAAAAATGTTTTGTCTTTGTTTGTTTTATTTAATGTCCTAAAATCTGTACCAAATTTTTCTTAGGAATTGTGCTATTAATAATGCTTTGGTTTCTATCATCAGTCTTTAATCTTGAGTATCACTGATTTGGCTAAAGAAATTATACCTCTTGGCCCCATCTCAGTTAGTGGCCTAAGTCAGTTACTCAAAAATCTTTTCTCTAGTCTGTTGCCAGCAAGATCTCTTTTAAATAAATATTTTTTTAAATTTCACTGCCCTCCAGGTCACCCAACTCCTATTTAAAATTTTCATGTAGTTTTTGACTTTTCTTTTGTTAATGTTGTGTATGATGTTGATTGATTTGCTTATGTTGAACCATCCTTGTGAAGTTGGGATGAATCCCACTTGATCGTGGTGTATGATCTTTTGATATGTTGTCGGATTTGGTTGGCTAAAATTTTGTTGAGAATTTTTACATCTATATTCATCAGAGATACGGCCTACAATTTTTTTTTTTTTTGGTAGGATCTTTTTTCTGGTTTTGGTATTAGGGTAATGGTGGCCCCATAGAGTGTCTTTGGGAATGTTCCTTCTTCAACCTTTTGGAAAAGTTTAAGAAGGATGAGTATAAATTCTTCTTTGAATGTTTGCTGGAATTTTCCTGTGAAATCATCAGGCCCTGGACTTTTGTTTTTTGGAAATGTTTTTATTACATATTCAATTTCATTTCTAGTGATCAGTCTGTTCAATTGATCTATTTCTTCTTGATTCAGTTTGGGAAGGCTGTAAATCTCTAAAAAGTTGTCCATTTCTTCTAGGTTGTAAAATTTGTTGGTATGTAATTATTCATAGTATTCTCTTATGGGTTTTTTTTTTTTTGTATTTCTGTAGTATCTGTTGTAACTTCTCCTTTTTCATTTTTCATTTTATTTATTTTGGTTTTTCCTCTCCTCTTCTTGGTGAGTCTGGCCAGAGGTTTGTCAATTTTGTTTTCCTTTTCGAAGAACCAGCTCTATGAATTTCCCTCTAAGCACTGCCTTTGTGGAATCTTACAGATTTTTAATGATTGTGTCTTCATTATCATTTGACTTTAGGTATTTTTTTTTTAATTTCCTTCTTGATTTCCTCATTGACCCATTGGTTTTTTAGTAGCTTATAGTTTAGTCTCCATGTAGTCAGTTTTTTCTCATTTCTTTTCCTGTGGTTGATTTCTAGTTTCATGCTCTTGTGGTCAGAGAAGATACTTGAAATAATTTCTGTACTGTTAAAATTGTTGAGGTTAGTTTTGTACCCCAGTATGGGGTTAATCCTTGAGAATGTTCCATGTGCACTTGAAAAGAATGTATATTCTGATTTTTTTTGCATGTAACATCCTGAAAATGTCAGTGAAGTCTAACTTTTCTACTTTGTCATTTAGGATCTCTGTTGTCTTACTGATTTTCTGTCTAGAGGATCTGTCCACTGATGTGAGTGGGGTATTAAAGTCTCCTACTGTGATTGTATTCCCGTCAATTTCTCCTTTTATGTCTGTGAGTATTGTTGTATGTATCTGGGTGCTCCTATATTAGGGGCATATATATTGACGATTATCATATCCTCTTCTTGAATGGTCCCTTTTATCATTAAAGAGTGATCTTCTTCGTCTTTCTTTGTGGCCTTTGTTTTAAAGCCTGTTTTGTCTGAATTGAGCATTGCAGCTCTTGCTTTCCTGTGTTTGCCATTTGCATGAAATATCTTTTCCCATCCCCTCACTTCCAATCTATACGTGTCCTTTGGCCTAAGGTGAGTCTCTTGTAGACAGCATACTGTGGGCTCTTGCTTTTTTCATCCAACCTGCCACTCTGTGTCTTTTGATTGGACATTCAGGCCATGGACATTTAAGGTAATTATTGATAAATACGTATTTATTGCCATTTGAAACCTTGTTTTCCAGTTGATTCTTTGTTTCTCCCTTGTTCCTTTCATTATTTGGCTGGATGATTTTATTTTATGCTTGTGTACTTTTCTTTTTAGTTTTTGTGAATGTAGTGTTTGGTTTTGAATTGTGGTTGCTCTGTTTTTCAAGTATGTTAATCCCTTCCTATACCTGCTTTCATTAGCCTGATACTCATATCGACTCAAACACATTATTAAAAAAAGGGTCTAGATTTTTATTTCCTTCCCCACATTCTATGATTTTGAAGTCCTTTTTTAATATCTTCAACAAAGGAGGCAAGAATATAAAATGGGAAAAAGTCTTTTTAGCAAGTGGTCTTGGGAAAACTGGACGGCCACATGTAAATCAGTAAAACTGGAACACACCATCACACCATGCACAAAAATTAATTTGAATGGCTTAAAGACCTAAATGCAAGACAAGACACCATCAAATGCCTAGAAGAGAACATAGGCAAAACATTCTCTGATATCAACCTTATAAATATTTTTTCAGATCATTCTCCCAAGGCAACAGAAATAAAAGCAAAAATATACCAATGGGACCTAATCAAACTGACAAGCTTTAGCACAGAAAAGGATACCATCAAAAAAAAAAAAAAATAAAGAACCTACAGAATGGGAGAAATAGTTTCAAATGAAACTTAATCTCTAAAGTACACAAACAACTTATACAACTCAACAGCAAAAAAGCCAACAACCCAACTGAAAATTGGGCAAGAGACCTGAATAGACATTTCTCCGAAGAAGATATACAAATGGGCAACAAGCACTTGAAAAAATGCTAAACATCCCTGATTATTAGAGAAATGCAAATCAAAACTACTCTGAGGTACTACTTCATACCAGTCAGAATGGCCATCATTAATAAGTCCCAAATAACAAATGCTAGAGAGGGTGTGAAGAAAAGGGAACCCTCCTACACTGTTGGTAGGAATGTAAATTGGTAAAAACACAATGGAAAACTAAATATAGAACTACCATATGAGCCAGCAATCTCACTTTTGAGCATATATCTGGACAGAACTTTCCTTGAAAAAGACACATGCACCCATATGTTCATTGCAACATGTGTTAGCCAAGACATGGACACAATCTAAATGTCCATTGGCAAAGGAATGGATTAAGATGATGTGATATATACACAAAATGGAATACTACTCAGTCTTAAAAAAGAACAAAATAATGCCATTTGCAGAAACGTGGATGGAACTAAAGACTCCCACACTAAGTGAAGTAAGTCAGAAAGAGAAAGACAAATACCATACGGTATCACTTGTATCTGGAATGTAACATATGGCACAAATGTACCTTTCCACAGAAAAGAAACTCATGGACTTGGAGAATGGACTAGTGGTTGCGGAGGGGGAGGGGGAAGGAGTGGGATAGGCTGGGAGCTTGGGGTTGGTAGATGCAAACTATTGCATTTGGGGTGGTAAGCAATGATATGCTGCTGTATAGCACTGGAAACTATATTTAGTCACTTGTGATGAAGTGTGGTAGAGGATAATGTGAGAAAAAGTATATGTGTGTGTGTTTGTGTGTGTTTGTGAGACTGGGCCACTTTGGAAAAAATAAAAATCATTGATAAAAAATAAAATAAAAATTTTCAGTTATGTTAGAATCAATTCCAATATTCTTTTCATAACCTACAAGATCTTTTTCTGGTTTTGGCTATCCAGCTAAGTCTTTGTAAAACTTACTTGCATATTTATTCACCATTTATCTAAAATATTTATAATTCATCAAAGTACAGTGCTATTCAGTGACTCTTTACCTTAACATTTTATATTTTTATTCATAATTCAACTGTCAAACACATCATTTCCTCCAAATGTTCATCAGGCTTCACCTCCAATGAAGCCTTCTCCCAGATTCCCACCCTTTTCCTCAAAGATAATCAAGTTTATGAATATAAAGTTTTATATATCAGTTTCTTATAGCATACATATATTTACATATATATTATTTTATGTTTATGTTTTCTTATGCACTACCACTACCCTCAGGCAAAGGTCTATACTGTATTTATCCCCGTATTGCCAGTGCTAAATCCAGTGTTTTCAACATGGTAGATTTTTTTTTTAGTAATACTGGTTAAATAAGAAGAAATCTTCTATGTATTGAAAAGAGTAGGAATTCCCATTGTGGCTCAGTAGGTTGAAGACCCAGTGTCTCTGTGAAGAGGTAGGATAGATCCCTGGTCTTGCTCTATGGGTTAAGGATCTGACCTTGCTGCAAGCTGCAAAGTAGGTCACAGATGCAGCTCAGATCCTGCATTGCTATGGCCATGGCATAGGCTGGCAGCTGCAGCAGATTCAGCCCCTGGCCTGGGAAATTCCATATGCCACACATGTGGTCACAAAAAAAGAAAAAAAAAGTAAAAAAGAACAAAAAAGTTTTGATCCATCTTAGCTGTAGAATGGGTAAAGAGCACCTGTTTAACACCAGGAGTTCTAGAATAAGTTTATTTACTGATCAGATCTTGTCCCACCATTCCCTAGCATAGGAAACAGTTGTCACACAGTTGTCTTTGGATTTTAGTGAGGTAATTGCTTCTCAAGGGCAGATATACCACCCCTCTCCCCATTCAAATGTGGTTTCATGAAATAAGCAGGTAGGCCAAGGGATGTGAAGATGAGCAATGGAGAGGGAAGGAGAGAGACAGAGAGGCAGAGAGCACAAGTGGTCACAAGTTCTGAGTTCTGGTTGCCCTGTTGTCCACATCTTGTCCAAGCCCGTTTTACCTACATTTCTGCCACTTCATATCAATAGAATCCTCAATAATAAAATAGATTATATATTAGCAGTTGTGAGATTTTTGTTTATTTGTTGATAATAAGATTAAAATGAAAATTATCACTTGCAATAATAATAGGAGTATTTATTAACCTTGCTAATAATCTTGTTTTATGTACACACACACACACACACACACACACACACACACACACACCTGCATCTACTTACAAAGAATTCCATGAAAATTAATGAGTTTTGAGGAGGCACAGGGTGATGTTTTGTTATGTTTTGACTGAGTTAAAAAAATCAAAATCTTGATTTGCCAGGATCACAATGAAAAGCCTCTGTTTTATAAAGTAAACATGTACTCTCTACCCCAGAATAAATCATTTTATTCAAAACATAAAATGTTAAAGTGATTTTGATCTTGGAAAAAGGCAATGCAATGCTTTTGTTGTTGCTGCTGCTATCTTATGGTAAAATGTGATGTCCTCTAAACTTCTGCAGCTGAAGTAAAGGATGTCACTGAAAACAGCTTCTTTTCAAGGCAGAAAGTGCCTTATTCTTTCTGAAATTGGATAAATAGGGAAACTTATAATATGGTGTATACTTTATTTTTCAAGTTTGAAGGTCTGAAGTGCCTCAGAAATATATGCAAACTATTATATACTCAATAATTAATTGAACTGATTATTATTGATGATAATAGTCTTTGTCATATACTCTTCATATTGACAAATATTTTTCACAGTTCTAGACAAATGATTGTTTGGTGAGATGGTGATTATAAAGGATTCATAAATATATCATCTCACATGATATCAAGGCTAAGAAGATAAAGTTATTTTATCCAGTGGGTAGATGTTATAATTAAGCAGCCTACACTGATTTTTGTTTTAATTCATTGTAATTTTTGTATTATAAATAATTTGGATCCTCTGAGAAGTAGATGCTGAGACTGAAGTTTCCGAAGGGCTGTGAAGGTTTATTGTGGAGTAACACCTGTAAAAAAGGAGGAGGGAAGGAAGATGCGGAGTTCTTCGGGAGGCACTTGGAGGCCAGGTTTTGGATTTGTTAAATTCTGCCAATTCAACAGAGGTTTGACAGAAAGATCGCCTGTTAGAAAATAATTAGATTCTGCTAGATAGCACAGGGAACTGTATCTGGTCCCTTGTGATGGAACATGATGGAGGATAATGTGAAAAAAAAAATGTTTGTAAATGTATGACTGGGTCACTTTTCTGTACACCAGAAATTAACAGAACATTATAAATCAACTATAGTAATTTTTTTAAAGTCCTTTGCTAAGCAGAAATGACCTAAATTCAGTACCAGAGCTGACTCAATTATCTGCTGCTTCCAAAGAGTGTCCTTGGCTCAGAACTTGTGATGAATGAGAAAGACTTAACGGATGAATGCTGTCATCCCAACTACACACTCCAGAACTGGGCAAGGAGTCCATCCTGCATCATCCTGGCATGTCTCCACGGCAGCCACACTGGAGATACATAGGCTACTCAAGAGGTATACTTTGATCAAGTTAGTAAACGCAATTCATTGAGAGACAGGACCATTGCCAGGAATTCCAAATTGTGTGGGGTTACCTCCAGGAAGTGCTTGAATGGAAAATGGAAAGAGAGATGTGAAAGTAAAGTCAATATTCTGTTCCACAAAACTTTATTATATGAAAAAGTTAACCTGCATGCACACAAATCTTCAAAACAAATGAGACACAAGGCCATTTTCAAAACATGATAAAGTTTCAGTAATAGAAGGAAATAGAAAGGAAATACAAGTGGGGTCATGCCAAAGAAGAATGGAATAAAGAAGCTAAGAAAATAATATTTAAACTAGAACAGACATTAAATAAACTGTACAATCCCTACAGTAACTGTTAGCTTCACAGTTGGGATTGCCAGATGTTCAAGTGAGTGTATGGAATTATAAAAGGTACATCTTTGAGATGTCATGTTCTCTGGTGTTTTGTCCTGAGCCCTTCTGACTGAGATCCTGAGTAATGAAAAACTTACCAATGGCTTATATTTGATTTGATTTGACAGCCAAAGAAGTATTTGTAATTATAATTTTCAAAATCTGGGTGGAGAAGATAAATGGATTCACAGTACAATGTGTACAGTATCCACCTCAACTTCAGAATGAATGAAAAGATGAACTGTTATGTGGCATTGACAATAGTGTCATACTAGTCAGTGTCAATTGAGGTTTTGGAGGAAAATCACCATTGTCATTGTCGTTTTTGCTCCCTGGCTAGATTTGCTCTGACTTTATCATACCAAATAACATTTGTAGATTATTTTTTCTCAAATTATAATAGAAATAAGTTTATATGAACATTCTTTTTTACTTTCAGTTATAAAATCTTATATTTAGAGCTTTTCATATCTCTTAACAACGATTGTGAAAGAACAGACCTAAAATGTTCAAATTACTGAGATTTCCAGTGACCTCTTTCGGGTTGGCACATTGGAGCAGTTACTTAGTCAGATAGCATGGCAATATGTAATTTAGTGGCAAAAATGGTTACTAGGTTACAAATGAGTTATATTGTCCTTGGTGAACTGTAGGGCTGTGAACACTCAAATTAGTTTCCTCCACCAAATTTAAAAATATTAAATTCAAGAAACTGGATCATGATGTCAGATAGAATGAATAAACGCATGTAACTTTTGCCCACCTAAAACACCCTAAGGGGATGAAAAATTAACTTAAAAAATCTCTTTACTGGCAAATAAGAGATATGTGAGCCAAGTATAAAATCATTTTCTCAGAATCAACAGTTTTTAGATAAACCAGCTATAACCAATTAAACAATAAATGTGCACTGATTCTATGAAGAAATTCACAGTACGTTTTAAACAGTGTAAAAGATCTGAGCAAGTGAAAATGTATTCAGTATTCCTAAATGTGAAGATATATTTGTAAAGATGTCAGGTTTCATCCAACTTCCTTTTCTATTGATCCGTAACTCAGTCAATCCATAACTCAAACAAAATACTAAATAACCATCAGTAATTTTTCAATTAAAAAAGAGATTAATTCCAGAAACAATGTACAGAATGAAATTTTGGAATTATGTAGCTAGATGCTTTCTTGGCTTTTGACATAAGAATACAAATTATTGAGATATGAACCGGAATATTTCCTTATGCCTAGAATTTAACCCAGCTAAAAGTTCCTTCTCAAGAGCAGCTTCTGTGGGAAGGAAAATACTGCAGTACAAGCTCTGGCAATATCCAGCTGTGTGCCCAGTAGGTGGCAGGAACCATCATGCAAAGAGTTCTCTTCACATGTGAGATGAGAAGTGATAAAAATCGGCTGAGGATGTGCATGGCACTCATGTGGAGATGTTCTACAAAAAGGCTGGAGTTGAAAACCTTAAAGTAATGAAAATGTAGGTTACATTAAAAAATGGTATTGCCATCTGTAGGACATTTGGTCATAAAAACAACCATTAAAGGACGAAAATCAAATATTTTTGGTTTTCCGAATTTTGTCTTAAATATAAGACAGTATTTTGTCTTAAAATACTGAAACAAATTTCCTAGGCTTAACACTCTCTCTGTTTTGGTCTCTTTTGTTATTTTAGTAACATCTTCTGGAAGGGGTGTGTGTGTGTGTGTAGAAGTATGGGTGGAGAGAAGAGTTAATGTAATTAAACAGGGAGGCTGTTAGACTGAGGTGTCTGTAAGGCCTTGGAGTCCATGTAAGCAAAACAATGTCAAGAGTAAGTGCAGTCACATCTGAGGAAATGAAACCTAAGAACAGCAACTCATCACAAACAGCCAACAGGACTTTCCCAGTGCAGGCAGATGCTTAGTTATAACCAATCAGTACCCTTGCTTTGCTTCCTCATCTTCTCTGTAAAAAGGTCTCCCCTAGGTCCTGTTGGTAGAGCACTGCTAACCTCTTTTGCTTTGGTGCTGCCTAACTCAAATTGATGTGTGCTCAAATAAACTCTCGAAAATTATAATATGCCTCGTTTTATCTTTTAACAGGGATGTGTAGCAACTTAGGAAACCACACAATTCCTTTTTATATGTTTGCCATCTGCCATCTACTTTGTTTGAAACTAAACTAAACTACTATGTCTCATATAAGGGTCCTTCATCGGAAGAGCCCATCCTGGAGGCCTTCTTAGTTATATCATGGAGACCTCTCTGCAAATGGAAGGGAAACCAAAGCCTGTCATCATACTTGGGAATGCTTATGAATACAGTGGTATGGTGCCAGGGTTGACTGGATGTTGATTTAATCCTTACCAAAATTGTTTGAATAATATAAGAACAATTTAGAAATTATAGAAGGGTTTCAAATCAGTATATTTAAATTGCACATATACAATATAACAGATTGTATAGTTTAACATATTCTATGTAAACACCAGTATTTATCATTCATAATTTGTTGGTAAATACAAGTTTTTAAAATATTTTAAATCAGTCCTCATAAATTTTTTGCTTTTATAGTGCTATGAATGTGAACTATATTTTTAAATTTCACTATATGTTGTATTCACTTAACGGACAATTCTATAAATGAGACTATTTGCTTTATTATCAAATTATGTAAGGCACTTGATCTTAATATTTTGGAACAGGTATAAAATCTGTAGTATATAGAAATAGGTATGGTAATAAATCATAACAGTCTCATGTAAAAAAGAACTGGAGTTCCCTGGTAGCTCAGCAGGTTAAGGATCTGGCATTGTCACTGCTCTAAATAAATAAAAGAGCTTACAAACCACAATATGTGTCAAAGTACAATATGAGAAAAGAGCATCAGGATAATCATTAGGTGAATAATAGCTAGTCTTGGAAAATACATTCATAATGCCTACAACACTCATAAAAACTTTTCCGTAGTCTTTCACAGTCTTCCTCAGTTTGAATTAATATCTTCTTGCTTCTCATGTTCTTTTGTTCCCCAGTGCTCACTTTTAACATACTCTATTTTATATTACAATTGGTTGTATAAGAAAATGTCCCCAGTACTAGGTAGCATTATTTATTTTATCCATTTCAAAGGTATCACAAAATAAATACATCTTTAAGTAGGTCAAAGCAGCATTCTATACCTTTCTTCTTGGAATATTTCCAGAAAGCTTCAGAAATAATACGCTTAAAAAACAAGAGTGTCAGTCAGCAATTTTCAAAGTGTGTCTAAGGATAATGAAGCAAAATATATAATAAGATAGTACATTTAGAAATAGAAAATTTCAACCATGAAACTAGAAAACCAACAGGATCGCAAATTCAAATTTGGGTCTTTGATAGCCACAGAAAAATTTTTGCATGTGATTAACATGCTTCAGTTAGAGATTTTATTCCTTTTGCAATGGAATTGTGAAAGTTGAATTAGAGGAATCCAGGATGAGGGAGACAAGAAGGAAGGCTATAAGAATGTTAAACTTTGTTCTTTGCTCATTTGCCTTTTATATGTATTTTTTCATGAAGTGCCTTTTCTCCCTTTTTTTGCCTAAGAGAAGTCTCATGCTTCAGACACAACCAAAACTTCATCTTAACATCTGCTCTGTTGCACACATGGGTGTATTTATCTTTCTTTTTTTCTTTTTTCTTTTCTTCTTTTGTTTTGTTTTGTTTTGGCTGTACACCCAGCAAGTGGAAGTTCTCAGGCTGGGGATGAAACCAGCGCCGCAGCTGCAACCTTATCCCGCTGTATCACAGGGAACTATATTTATCCTTTTCTTCTTTGAGAGCCCATATATTTCTGTGCAATTATGTTGTTATCATCATTCAGTGTTTCCCTCTGATGTTCTGCAGTCTTCTGAGATGGCTTGAAGATATTTTTGGACTCATTCACTTTGGACCGGAGTAATTTTTTTTTTAATTTTTTTTATTTTCCCACTGTACAGCAAGGGGGTCAGGTTATCCTTACATGTATACATTACAATTACATTTTTCCCCCAGCCTTTCTTCTGTTGCAACATGAGTATCTAGACAAAGTTCTCAATGCTATTCAGCAGGATCTCCTTGTAAATCTATTCTAAATTGTGTCTGATAAGCCCAAGCTCCCGATCCCTCCCACTCCCTCCCCCTCCCATCAGGCAGCCACAAGTCTCTTCTCCAAGTCCATGATTTTCTTTTCTAAGGAGATGTTCATTTGTGCTGGATATTAGATTCCAGTTATAAGTGATATCATATGGTATTTGTCTTTGTCTTTCTGGCTCATTTCACTCAGGATGAGATTCTCTAGTTCCATCCATGTTGCTGCAAATGGCATTATGTCATTCCTTTTTATGGCTGAGTAGTATTCCATTGTGTATATATACCACCTCTTCCAAATCCAATCATCTGTCGATGGACATTTGGGTTGTTTCCATGTCCTGGCTATTGTGAATAGGGCTGCAATGAACATGAGGGTGCACGTGTCTCTTTTAAGTAGAGTTTTGTCCGGATAGATGCCCAAGAGTGGGATTGCGGGGTCATATGGAAGTTCTATGGATAGATTTCTAAGGTGTCTCCAAACTGTTCTCCATAGTGGCTGTACCAGTTTCCATTCCCACCAACAGTGCAGGCGGGTTCCCTTTTCTCCACACCCCCTCCAGCACTTGTTATTTGTGGATTTATTAATGATGGCCATTCTGACTGGTGTGAGGTGATATCTCATGGTAGTTTTGATTTGCATTTCTCTTATAACCAGCGATGTTGAGCATTTTTTCATGTGTTTGTTGGCCATCTGTATATCTTCTTTGGAGAACAGTCTATTCAGGTCTTTTGCCCATTTTTCCATTGATTGATTGGCTTTTTTGCTGTTGGGTTGTATAAGTTGTTTATATATTCTAGAGATTAAGCCCTTGTCGGTTGCATCATTTGAAACTATTTTCTCCCATTCTGTAAGTTGTCTTTTTGTTTTCTTTTGGGTTTCCTTTGCTGTGCAAAGCTTTTCAGTTTGATGAGGTCCCATGGGTTTATTTTTGCTCTAATTTCGATTGCTTTGGGAGACTGACCTGAGAAAATATTCATGATGTTGATGTCAGAGAGTGTTTTGCCTATGTTTTCTTCTAGGAGTTTGATGGTGTCCTGTCTTATATTTAAGTCTTTCAGCCATTTGGAGTTTATTTTTGTGCATGGTGTGAGGGTGTGTTCTCGTTTCATTGCTTTGCATGCAGCTGTCCAGGTTTCCCAGCAATGCTTGCTGAATAGACTTTCTTTTTCCCATTTGATGTTCTTGCCTCCCTTGTCAAAGCTTAATTGACCCTAGGTGTCAGGGTTTATTTCCGGATTCTCTATTCTGTCCCATTGGTCTGTCTGTCAGTTTTGATACCAGTACCACACTGTTTTGATGACTGTGGCTTTGTATTATTTCTTGAAGT
Organism: Phacochoerus africanus; assembly: GCF_016906955.1. NCBI lineage: Eukaryota > Metazoa > Chordata > Mammalia > Artiodactyla > Suidae > Phacochoerus > Phacochoerus africanus. Next base: position 83,633,476 of record NC_062554.1, on the reverse strand, counting down.
CTGGGAGAGTGATGCCTCCTGCTTGGTTTTTGTTTCTCAGGATTGCTTTGGCAATTCTGGGTCTTTTGTTGTTCCATATAAAAGGACCGGAGTAATTTTGATAGTTCTTTGAATAAGCTCGGCTGTCCTAAATAAGCCATCACCACTCCATGAAGTAAAACTTTATAGGACTGGCTTTTCTGTTCTCAGTCAAGAAGACTGAGTCTTTCCCCCAGTGAAAAGTTGGACATTTTTACATCAATATTAAATTCTGCCCAATGCAGAGTTTGCAGAAGCAGAGGACACCCCTCCACTGCAGATGACTCAAGGACATCAAAAGCATTTGTAATGAGTTTTTTTTTTTTTTCTCCCACTGACTTTAAGATATTTTGCTACTATTCAAGTACCAAATCTTTTGGCTAGGTCATTTTCCCTCAAAGTGTGTCAGTGTTTTACTGTATAGTCAAAGCAGCATAAACTAAAATGTTCAAGGAAAACTCAAAGGGACTTGAACTTTGTGTCAGTAATTAAAACAGCACTGTCAGAGTACCATACAGCTGCCACAGGAGGAGTTGGAAAGACATTTTCATGACCGTCAGTGGGACCTCCTGGGTTCCAAAGGGTGCTGAAGCTCTGCCTCTAGCCAGTAGCTTCAGGGTTATACCTGCCTCCCCAGAATCCTGTGTGTGTTCTACTTTAAAAACAAACAGTCCTGGGAGTTCCTGTCATGGCGCAGTGGAAACGAATCCGACTAGGAACCGTGAGGTTGCAGGTTCGATCCCTGGCCTTGCTCAGTGGGCTAAGGATCCGGTGTTGCCATGAGCTGTGGTGAGGTCACAGATGTGGCTCGAATCTGGCATTGCTGTGGCTCTGGAATAGGCCAGTGGCTACAGCTCCGATTAGACTCCTAGCCTGGGAACCTCCATATGCTGCAGGTGCAGCCCTAAAAAGGCAAAAGACAAAATAAAAATAAAAATAAAAACACACAGTCCTCTCAATCAGGACAGACTATCAGTGGGACTGTAGGAGGTGGATTGGTTTTACTAAACTAGTGATGTCTAACTTTGATGTGGTCACTGCACCCGTAGAAAGAATTCTAATTTGTATAGTACACTGGGGTAATGGAAAAGACCAATTACAGCCAGAGCAGATAAACTGTGAGCACTCTACTTCCACATATCCCACTGGAAACCTAGGAGATCAAAGCAGTATTATCCCTAAACCAAACTGATAGAAGAGTAAATAAACTTAGATTTCTGGTCCTGGTTCTGACCCTTCAATAGCTTCATGACATGGATCTTCAAAATTATAGCCAATAGTTGATGAAAACAAGAGAGAACATAAATCATTGTCTTATAGTATTTTATTTAAAAATCTGACCATCCTTCAAGATTGATCATTGTTTTAATTAGCTCAGGCTGCTATATCAGAATCTCGAAACCTGGGTAATTTAATAAATATTTTTCAGTCTTTTGGAGGCTGGGAAGTTACACAATCTAGGTGCAAACATTCAGTTCATGGCAAGGGCTCTCTTCCTGCCTTCAAGACAGCCACTTTCTCCTGTATCCTCTGATGGTTTAAAGAGAGGGAGAGAGAAAGTTCTCTAGTCTCTTCTTGTAAGTATGCTGACCCCATCATGGGGGCCCCACCCACATACCTAATCTAAACCTGTTTACCTCCCACAGACCCACCTCTGAATGTTTCACACTGGATCTTCAACATAAGAATTTATGGAGGACATATTTAGTTTATCATATCATCCTAGAAGGTTATTAAGTTTCTTTTAACTGATAAACTTAGGTTAAATGGTTTTCCAAGTATGTGAACTATTACTTTGCTGTTGAATTTTGAATCGAAATCATCTACCTCCAACTATCTTTTTTTTATTTGTTTTAAACTAATCTATATGGCTTATTACGTTCACCCCATTTTTTTTTTCTTTTTAGGGCCGTAACCATGGCATATGGAAGTTCCCAGGCTGGGTGTCAAATCAGAGCTATAGCTGCTAGCTTACACCACAGCCACAACAATGTGGGATCTGAGCCACATCTGAGACCTGCTCCACAGCTCAGGGCAATGCTAGATCCCGAACCCACAGCTTTAAGCAAGGCCAGGAATCGAACCTGCATACTCATGGATACTAGTCGGATCATTTCCTCTGCCCGCACCAGGAACTCCCACTCCACTTTTGAAACAAAGTATTTGTTAAATAATTTTTAAGGTCCATATGCCTCTATTATTCTCTGACCCCAGCAACTTCTTTTTGACTCAATAGCAAAGCAATCATTTTGTATTATTCACCCAATTACTTAGCAAGTATGAATAGAATTACTCCTATATGACAAGTACTAGTGCTGCAGAGGAAGAGAGCTCACAGTCAGGTTAAGGCCAATCACAAAAGAAAGGAAAACAGAAGGATGATCAAGACTGTATTAATTTGGGGTGAGGATTGGGGTTGAGGTACCACTGACAATTTCAAAATAGAGGTCCATTTCCAGAAAGAAGATGAATGTGAAGAAACAACTCTGAGGCCGAAGTTCTGCTTCAAGGGAAAGGTATAGTTCAGATAACTGATTAAAAAGGGTGTAGAGTGAAAGTCAAAGAGAGGATTACAGCATTTAAGAAATTAAATGAAATTAAACTTATAAAAAAGATTGAGAAATACTAACTTCAATAAGAATTTTTCACATGGGTTCTCTCTACTTCTCTTATTCACTCAGCTTTTGAAAAAAACCTGGTTTCTGCCCTAACATTTCCATTGCATTTGCTCCTGCAAATTATCTTCACCGTTGAATCATATGTGTGCTTCCAGGTTCTAACATCTCAACAACTTAGCCCAGTGTTGGTCTTGCCTTCTTCCAGGGACTTTCTTTTCTTGCCTTTATAACCAGACAGTCTTATGGGAGTTCTTCCTCTTTGGCTCCTCCTCTTCCTCCCCTTCCTCTTCCCCCTCCTCCCTCTCTTCCTCCTCCTTCATATTGCTGGGTGGGCCAGCAATATGTTGGGTTTTTTTTGGTTTTGTTTTCCGTTTCTTAAAGTTTTATTGAAGTATAGTTAATTTACAAAGTTGTGTGTTTTGTGTAAAACAAAGTGATTCAGTTATACATGTACACATATTTCAGATTCTTTTCCCACATAGATTATCACAGATTATTGGGTAGAGCGGGTCCCCATTGGCCAATCTTGTTTGGGGGTTTGAGACTGGCATATGCACACTGAGGTATATGGAATGATTGGCTTCTTCTAAGTCTTTTTTGTTATCTACTCTTTCTCCAGCAGATCTTTTAATTTTAAACTTGCGGTTCAATTGCATACCAGTTTCCATTGGTGTACTCTCCCCACAGCATCCATGTATTTAGAAAAAATATCTATACACCAGTGACACCCAAATTTGATGCTGAAATTAAACTTCTCTTCAGTGCTCCAGACATATGTGGCCAAATATTTACTCATTATCTCCAGGTAGTTATCCAGTAAGCATCTACTTTACATATTTTATGTATATTACCTTTTATACATTTAATATATTTCATTATGTATATGTAATTCACACTCCTGTTTTTACCTGATATCAAATATATATATACAAATAATTATTGGATTTGATTATTCCTTCAGAATACATCTCAAATATGTCTACATTTGCTTATTTTGTCTCCATATCTGTAATGCAAAAAAATCCCCGCACTTCCCTGGATGACTCTAAGACCTCTTATTAAACTTCTGACTTCACTTTTTCTTTCCTTGCAGTTTATTGTTGATTCCGTGGCTAGAGTGATTATTTAAATGTAGATCTAATCGTATCTCTACACTGCTTAAGTCTTTTAAAGACTTCCTATAATTGAGAACAAAATTTGAAACATTGGTGTTCCTTACATGGCTTTGCATAATTTTGCTCTTTGTTTTTTTAGCATCATTTCATAACTCTCTGTCTGACATTTAATGTATTTCTCCCGACTCTTTCATCTTTAGTGCTCATCTATATGAAGTGCTCTCTTCCCACTACTGAAAAATTGTTCTCATGGTCAGTACCATGGACATCAGTTGTCAGCTTATTGGAAATGCAGAATTTTAGCGCATAGTGAACAATTTAACTTGGAGGTTGAGGAGTCAGAGACCAACTTCTAGAATTTTGACTTGAGCAAGAATACCTACGTCATCTTCCCTTTACACCCCTACTTAAATCTGAGGTCCCCAAAATAGATGAAACTTCTTTAGAAAAGCCTTCTTTGATCCCTAATAGTGATTCTCAAATTAGAGCCGCATCAAAAGCACCTGGAGGGCTTAGTAAATCACAAGTTGCTCAGTCCACCCTCAGACTTTCTTATTCACTAGGGCTGATGTAAAGGGCTGAAACTGATGTTTCCAGCAACCTCCCAGGTGATGCTGATGCTGCAGATTCAAGGACCACACTTTAAGAAGCCTTGCTCTAATAAGTAGTTCTTAGCCTTAGATGCATCGTAGAAATACCTAAGGGAGTTTTTAAAGCCCTGATAATTGTATCATACCCCATGTTACTTAAATCAACATTTCTGGGACCTTTCTATTGGTCTTAAAGTTAACATGGCAAGCTTCAGCTTCTTCAGATACATATGGAACCGATAACTAGTATATTGATTTCTGATTGCTGATGTCTTAAAACACTTCATTTTTATATTTTCCTTGTCTTTTATTTTCTGCTCTATTTGTTGTTGTTGTACAATTTGGAAATTTCCTTCAGATTTTAGTAAACCTGGTAATACATTAAGCTTTCTATATGTTGTATTTAAAACAAACACTTCACTTAGAGGATTGGTCTGCCAAATGACTATTTTAAATGCTCCACTGCTAAATTTGAAATTAAAAATTTTAACTTTGGTAGAAACAAAAGAGAAAAAAAGTTGTTAAGAATCATCATAATGTAAATTTAAAGTAAATGATCTTTTAGTCCAGATTAGGGAAAAAAAATTAGTGAAACTAAGAAGTATAATGAAAGGAGGGTGTGTGTGATCTTGGTTTTGTCCTTCTATTTTGGATGCTCTGAAATATTCTTCCTCCTGAATCTCATTTTTTTAGGCCCCATAAACATTATCTTTCTTCTGTTGTTAAGTTTCTCATCAGATATAGAAAATTCAATTGTCAGTATGCTATATATAGTTTTGTGAGGTGCCTACTTAAAGTGCATTGCTTTAGGTGTGTTGGTGGAACAAAGGACTTTTCATCCTTTAGTCTTTTGACCTTGGCTGTTGGGGGAGAGGTTTCCCTTTCAGTCACCAAAATAGGCTGGTTCTATGTAGAAGCCAATGAATGGGAAAAAATAAGAATTAGTATAAAAAGTTCTGCAGTGAACTTTAGATTAATGAAAATGGAGTTGGTGGGATTATTGAACCGATATAAGGAAAAAAAAAGAGAAACTTGGACAAAAAAAAGAGGGGAATTGAATATATTTTTCTATATCTTGTGTTTCTCTTTCAACATTTGTTTTTCCAACTTATCTTTGACCATACATGATTAACTGTATATGATATAAAGATACATACATATATTTTCAGATTTGTTTGCTTTTAAAGCTTTTCACATATATAAACCTTCAGGAGTGTTTTTCTTCTGTGGATATTATGGATACAATAACATATATTATTATTACATACTATTGTATGATCATGTAAGTACATTAACTTGACTCCAGCTGCTCAGCATAATCTCATTAATGTAAGAATTCCTGTTAAATAAACATATTTTCCATAGGTTTCAAAAGGATAAGCATGCCAAAATAAATCTTATTAAAGAAAATTTAACATTTGAACAACAATTCATCCAGAAACAAGTGGAATGCCAGAAACATAAATTAAAAGATTCATAACAGAACAGTTTTGTTTTTCCATTTCTATATAAAGGAGTTTGTTTTACAAGCAAAGTAATAAATGGCTTAAAACAATCTTCTTGTTGCTAGGCTCTTGGATACCTAAACAGACCTTATACTTTTTAGGTTTAAGCATAACAAACTGAAACATTATAAAAATGCTTAGTAAAATAAGAAGGTGACTCACTACAGAAGTTAGCATTTCTCTTTTCTGCTAAAAGTCCTTGACATTGGGTACAACAGATATTTTCTTTTTCAGATTTTCGCCCTTTTTTTGTTAATCCTTGTCTTAACAGAGTAGCTCTGTGAATTAATACCTTTTTTTTTTGGCTTTTTAGGGCCACGCCCTTGGCATATGGAAGTTCCCAGTCTAGAGGTCAAATCGGAGCTACAGCTGCTGGCCTATACCACAGCCACAGCAACGCAGGATCTGAGCCACATCTTCAACCTACACCACAACCCACTGATCTTTAACCTGGTGAGCAGGCCAGGGATCAAACCCACAACCTCATGGTTCCTAGTTGGATTTGTTTCCACTGCACCACGATACCAACTCTGAATTAATCTCTTTTTAAAAATATGATACCCTTTAAATATTTCCTTAGATTATAGCTTATTATTTCTTACTTGTTGGAAATGATCTATTTTATCTTGAAATATTTTTAATTATTTCTATCTGATAATAAATAGAAGGCAGATAGTTTCAATGAATATACAATCAATCAAGTATAATAAAAAGAGATTAAGGAACTTGATTCAAAAGATAGAAAAATCTTGCCAAGTAGCATAGTAATGCCAAGTAGTGTAGTAAAGGTAAATAATATTGAGGAAGGAGCTTAGAACTGGACTTTGAAAAGATAGAGTTATAATTCTTTTTTTGATTACTCAGTGGCTTTGTGATGGTAGGCAAGTCATGTCTCCTAAGACTTCTCAATTTTCCTGCTTATGTGATGACATAGAGTCCTTTGGGTATAAGACATTCAGGAAGATTGAGGGGCTGATATTCATGTGTTTGTGCATATGCATATGGTTTTGAAGTGGGGGTGAGAATGCTGTTACTGCACTGTATCACTTTAAGAATATATAGGATTGGATACCAACCTATGAAATGTAGGTTTTTATTGTTTATGCAGTATGTGTGTATGTTGGAAGGGGAGTAGAAATAGTTTGAACCAATGATAACCATGATTAGGATGGAGAGGAATATATTAAGAAGCCAGTGTAAAAGCAAATAGAATTTGGCTCAAACAAAAGGGTGGTTTTTGGAGTCCCTGTTCTGCTCTTGTCTTTGTGGTGGTAAGGATTCTCAGACCTAGTGCAGTGGGATAAGTATCCAGCAGCTGGGGCATAGGTCACAACTGTGGCTTGGATTTGTTCCCTGGCCTGGGAACTTCCACAGGGCTCAGGTGCAGCCATAAAAAATTAAAAAAAAATTTTTTTTAAAGTGGTAATTAAGGAAATGGAGGATTCCTTGATTAGCTCTATAAGAATTTGTGCCTGAATTTTTTTCCTTAAAACTTTATGTCAGATGTCAAGCTTAAATTCTGCTGGACATAATGAGCAGATCATGAAAAACCCAAAACAAAAATGCTACACAACCTATATAGGATTAAATTATAAAAATCAACTGGATTTAAAATATGGAAAACTTAGCAAGAAAAATGCTAATAATAGGTAGTATATACATTCTTAATCAAAATTAGCATACAAATGCCCATATGTTAATGACATTTTATCTATCAGCACTTTTTTTTTTTTTGGCTATGTCCATGGCATATGGAAGGTCTCAAACCCAGGATCAAACCTGTGCCACAGCAGTGTTCCAAACCACTACAGTGACAACGCCATATTTTTAACCTGCTGTACCACAAGAGAACTCCAGCACATTCATAGATAAGATGCTTAATACATCTTCATACTGACACATCTAAAAACATTTAGTTTGGGAGTTCCCTAGTGGCTCAGAGGGTCAGTGATCCAGTGTTGTCACTACTATGGCATGGGTTCTATCCTTGGCCTGGGAATTTTCACAAGATGCGAGTGCAGTCAAAAAGAAAATTAGTTTATATGGTGCCATAGTGATATTAATACTAAAATATTTTCCGCTTGAAATTCAAGATTTTTCTTTTAGAAAGTTGTTGACATGAAAACTGCAGGAAAAGTTTTAACTAAACTACTGAATTTGCTTATTTACCTGATATAGACATATTATTGATGATATTGGTAAGTCACCAAAGGCTACATCGTCTAACACTAGAACTTTATTAGTTTTTAGTGATGACCAGAGTACAATAAACAGACATTGATAATTGGAATATTGATGTCTGACACTCCCTTGCTTTTTTATTCCTCTTCACTTGTATCTAAAATGATTAGATTTATAGCAATAGAATATTTGTATTATTGTCTGTGTCTGAGGATTAGTAGAATGTGTTCATATTTAGTGCTTTCAGAAAGTACATACTTGAGTGTGTGTGTGTGTGTGTGTGCTTATGTGTGAGTGTATGAGAGAACAACCACATAATGAGTAACAATCATGCGTATTTATGAAAGACCTGACTTTGGTATTGTTATTTATAACCAGAGCCATTTTTAATTTTGCAAGTATAATTGTCTAATTGATGGCATACAAAGAAGAAATAAGGCAAATTATAATTATAAAGATCAAAACATTTTTGCAAACTGAACACACATATGTTGACCGGAACTGAGTTTAAGAACCAGGGCGTTACAGAATGCTACAAGTTCTTTGCCTATGATACCTCTCCAAGGATAAGCAAACTTTTGACTAACAGTATAGATGAATTTTGCTTATTTTTGAATTTTACATAAATGGAATTATATGACACAGATGTTATTGTATCCTTTTCAACATTTTGGTGATGAGAATTTATACCTGTTGTTACATGTAATTATAATCCATTAATTTTTATTGCTGTGTGGTATCTGTGACATATTATACTACAATTTATTTTTCCATTCTATTGTTCTGAACACTTAGGTTATTTCCACTTTTGTGGTATTATGAATAAGCTGTACATGTATTTTAGTGAATGTATATAACCCATATGTATATACTGCCACACTTGTTACTTTGTTACTAGATTTTTTCAAATGATAGCTACATTATTTGAAAAAACAGATTTTTCTTATCCTTCCTAAAATAAATACTTCCAGTCTTAACTTCTGGTAAGTTTATTGTCTATACAAACAAAATAAGAGGCATATTTAATTTAGGTTTTTCCAGTCTTAGTGTTATTGACATTTTTGCATTGGAAATTTATTGGTTGTGGGGGTTGGTCCTGTGCATTTTAGGATATTTAACAGTATAATGTCGAGTATTTGTATCACAGAAAAGAAATTCTGTGACCTATCTGTTCTTTAAAAAAAAAAAAAGAATTTCAGAATTCTCTGGTGGCCCAACAGGTTTAGGATCTGGCATTGCCATGGCAATGGCTTGGGTCACTGCTGTGGCATGGGTTTGATCCCTGGCCAGGGAATTTCTGCATGCCACAGGCATGGCCCCCCCAAAAAATTAATAAACAAATATATTTTTATTTTTTATTGTTATTTCCCCAATATAATTTTTTTTTACTGTACAGCATGGTGACCCAGTTACATATACATGTATATATCCTTTTTCTCCCATTGTCATACTCCACTGTAAGTGACTAGACATAGTTCTCAGGGCTGCACAGCAGGATCTCATTGCTAATCCATTCCAAAAGCAATAGTTTGCATCTATTAACTCCAAGTTCCCAATGCATCCCACTCCCTCCCCCTCCCCCTTGGAAAACACAATATTTTTAAATATTTGATCTATATGACATTTTCCTTGTCTGCATCCTGACATATGGACATTCCCAGGCCAGGGATTAAACCCATGCCACAGTAGTGACCCAAGCCACCGAAGTGACAATGCCAGATCCTCAACCTCCTGGGCCACTTGGGAATTCCTCTACATGGAATTTTAATATGAATCTCCCATTTTCAAAAATAATCAATTCCAGAAGAATAATTTTTAAACTTTTTATCATATCACAGTTTTCAAAAATTTTTTTTATCATCAGCAGTTATTGCCTATTGTGTCTCTTCACAAATGTCACACCTTCTTTAATTAGCTAGTTGCAGCACCAAAAAATTCTAATACAAACACTGTGACTAGGCAAAACCTAGTCAATCTGGGTTCCTGAATCTACCACTTAAAAATTTTATAACAGTGGGTGAGCTAATGTTTCTCAGTCTTCCGATGTATAGAATGTTGCCGTTAGTGTGTAGAGTTATTGTGAGGTCTAAATGTAATTCCCCAGGTAAAAAATGTAAAGCATTACCATAATAACACATGCAACACTAGTCAATTTATAATAAAATAATATTATTTGGATGCCATTGGCAATGAGCTTGAGTTCATTTATTGGCTCCCAGAAAAACCCTGCTGGAATAATAAAGTGACCTTTGATGGCACATTTGTTGCCAAGAAGAAGGGACAGCCTTAGAGTGTTAGGGGATAAGAGCAATCCACTGGTAAAGAGAAAGCAGGCAACATTGTGAAAGAAAAAGAGATGTGGGGCCAGTAGGGGAGTGAATTTCACTTCATAACAGTAAAATGGAGTAAAACAATGAAGAGGCAATGAATTTGGGTATTTATTACCTTTATTTATTTATTTTTGGCTGTACCTGTGGCATGTGGAAGTTCCCGGGCCAGGGATCAAACCTGAGCCACAACAATGATAACGCTGAATCCTTAACCATTAGGCCACCAGGGAAATCCTCATTCCCTTTATTATTATTATTATTTTGCTTTTTCGGGCTGTACCCGCGGCACATGGAAGTTCCCACTAAGGTTAAATTCGGAGCTGCAGCTGCTGGCCCCACACCACAGCCACAGCAGTGCCAAATCCATCTGTGACCTACATACAGCTCACAGTGCTCAACACTGGGTCCTTAAACCACGGAGCCAGGCCAGGGATCGAACCCAATCCTCATGAATACTAGTTGGGTTTGTAACCCTCTGAGCCACAATGGGAACTCCATATTCCCTTTATTTTTAATGTGACACATTTAATATTTACTGTAATGTAAGCTAATTTTAATCATAGCTCTGTTTAACAACTCAGTCACAATGTCCTTAAATTCAGTAATACAATTGGCTCTCGTGAGTTAGTACAGCTGCCTTCAGCAAACCACTGAGGAACACTGTGAAAATACCAGAGTCAGACATGTAAATGTGCTTTGTTATCTCAAAACAGGCATTAGAATCAAAGTTCTTTTCAACAATTATCTGGCCAAAAATGCCTCTGTATTATCAAACTACCTAGAAAACTGAGTCTAAGACTCATTTCATCGTTCGCTAACAATAAAAATAATGCGGATAATTTCTTCTGGCTTATGTGCTCAGGCATTCCATAAACATAAATGTATCTATAAAATAACCATCTAGAAGTACTCCATTGTAGACTATATTTGACTTATTATGTTAATCTGACTTCTTTACGGAGTTTTTTTTTCCCTTTTACCTATTATGTTTAGTATTAGAATTTAGGAAAGAAATTAATTGATGTGTATAAACATGATTCTTTCCATTAAAAAAATGACTTCATTACCTTTAATAATATGTAATATTTTCATTCTTCTGAGAACAATGTTATAACAGAAAAATGAGCTTTAATTATGTCTCAATTGAGGGAATGTGAACATGGTTATTTTAAAAACATTTTTCTGTATTAAACATAAAAATAAAGACACAAAATTTACACAGTTATCAGAAAGCCAGTCAGTTATCCAATCAATATTTGCTGAGCAATTACCATGTGCTAATTAAATTATCTAGGTATGAATAAAATAGATCACATCTCTGTACTCATACAGCTTTCATTCTGGAGTTTTTAATGCATTTCATATTACTTTACATTTGTTCGTTGAAAAGAGATAATAAATGAAAAAAATCTACATAAAATGCTAGGTCAGGCTTTGAAACTAATTAGGCAGTTGCTATGTAAGTAATATGTGGTAAGCATTGCAAGTAAAATGGAGAAGGTATTTTAGAGAAAGTAATAAAAGGCCTTTGGAAAGGTAGCATTTGAGTTGAGGCCTAAATAAGAAACAGAGCCATGTAACTAGCTAGAGGCTAGAATATTTGGAAGAGAATTCCAGGCAGAGAAAATGTAAAGTGCAAAAGCCCTGGGGCAGAAGCATATTTGAAGAGTTCAAAGGACAGAAGGAGGTAAGAAAAGCTAGAGCAAACTAAGCCAGGGGAGAGTAGTAAGTAGAAAAGATTACAAAGGACAGAATCATAGACTGAAACTATAATTGTTAGGCACTGTTAATTAGGATTCATCACAATATTAAAACAAAAACAGGGAACATGTGACCCCCAGTAACCCCTTCAAAAATATAAACATGAAAGAACTTTAAGATTGGTGTTGTTAATAACATAAATGTAATAATACAAGTGAACAGGAATGGAAATAGTGTTATTCTTGTTACCTCAAGCTGTATCTCAACCTTCTATATTCATTTTTATTATAGAAACCTTTCTTTAAAGAAATTTACTTTGTAGAGATTCCATCGTGACGCATTGCAAATGAATCTAAGAGCCATGAGGTTGCAGGTTCAATCCCTGGCCTTGCTCAGTGGGTTAAGGATCCAGCATTACCATGAGCTGTGGTGTAGGTCACAGAGGCAGCTCAGATCTGGTGTGGTGTGGTGTAGGCCGGCAGCTGTAGCTCTGATTAGACCGCTAGCCTGGGAACCTCCATATGCCGTGGGTGTGGCTCTAAAAAAAAAAAAAAAGACAAAAGAAAAAAAAAAGAAATGTACTTTGTTACTTATTTACTAAATATTTGTATGCCTTATTTTTATGTCAAGCTTTTTTATAGGAGTAATAAGGAGTGTAACATATTTAATTTTATACTTCACAATATTATTATAAAAACATGTTTATATTCACATGGTATCATTTTATATATAATTCTTTTAATATATCTAAAATTTTAGCACTTGCATGCTTATAGTAGATGTTTCTACATCTGTGGTTGAAATGGTGATAGACTGTTATTGAAATATTGCTCATCTATAGTTAGAAACATTATAGATAAAACTTGGAGTTCAGTTTTGTGAGTATTTCCATGTAATACAATCTGCAAATGCTGTGCCAGGGCACTCACTTGAAATGCTTTGAGCTACAAGTTATAATAACCTCCCCTCAAAGTGTCTTATATGATAAGAATATTCATTAATTATTTTTCCAAACCAGAAATTGGAGTTAGGCAATTCTAGGATATGTTCAAAGGTTCAGAGTATCAGAAAGTCATTGACATTGTTATTACACAATTTTTTACTCTTCCTTCGCATGGTCTACGGATTGCTTTTATGGCTTTGTGTAGTACATCTTTTACCAGTCTACAAGTAATTCTCGATGCATTTCTCACTTCCTCACATCACTTTCTTTTTTGAATTGATATGACAACCTCCATCAGGTCCTGGCAGAAATTAGTCCCTGGTGCAAAGGACAGAATTACCCAGTTAGGACATCCCTGATTCAGGATCTGAGGTAGGGACAGAGGCCCTCCTTACCTAAACCAATTATTTGCCTAATCTAATTTTTAGAAATGCATTTGTGATTCTCTTGACAAAGAAGTAAATATTGAGGAAAACAGCTCTTGAGTGGGCAAACAATAATATCTATCACTCTATACTCCTCAATTTTTTGAATTGGCAAATCTTCCATTCAATTGCACTGATAAATCTATGTTTTTAGATTATGTTTAATTTATGTTTAATTTATAAATCTATAAATTAGCACAAATGAGCACAGCTCTAAAGAAACTATTACTGATGGGGGAGTTCCCGTCGTGGCGCAGTGGTTAACGAATCCGACTAGAAACCATGACGTTGCGGGTTCGGTCCCTGCCCTTGCTCAGTGGGCTAAGGATCCGGTGTTGCCGTGAGCTGTGGTGTAGGTTGCAGACGTGGCTCGGATCCCGCGTTGCTGTGGCTCTGATCCCGCGTTGCTGTGGCTCTGGCGTAGGCCAGTGGCTACAGCTCTTGGGAACCTCCATATGCCACGGCAGCAGCCCAAGAAATAGCAAAAAAGACAAAAAAAAAAAAGAAACTATTACTGATGGGATTCTAAAACTGTTACCAAGGTTGAGGTGGAAGTAATGATTTAATAAATTATGAAATTATATCTTGCTATATCTTTCCCACTTCCCAGCATCCCTTTAGTTAACTTTTATATAATTATTTTTGGTATAATTTTAATATCTTGTATGGTAACTAAAAAATTATACGAGATTTCAGGTTACATTTTTTTCAATAGTTATTTCCCCAGTACAATTTTTTTTTCTACTGTACAGCATGGTGACCCAGTTACACATACATGTACACACTCTATTTTCACACATTATCATGCTCCATCATAAGTGACTAGATGTAGTTCCCAGTGCTACACAGCATCAGGTTATATTTTTATATGATCTTTATTGTAAGTGATTAGGAATTTACTATTCTTGTTAGTCACTTCTAGAGGATTTTTCAGAATGAGTAACAATAAATAGTTTTATTTGATATTATGAACCAATATTTAAATTTTTATTTGTCTGAGGACACTTTAATAGTCTTATGTAAACTATAACTGTTTCTATGGATAATTGTATGTTTATAAATTATGCATAAAATTTCTACAGTAAATATTCTTCATGAAATCCATTTAAGTTCCCCTTAATTTTGCAAATCTCAGGATAGGTTTTCTTTTTTCTTTTTATTCTTATCTTTTTTTTTTCTTTTCTTTTCTTTTCTAGGGCTGTACCTGTGGCATATGGAGGTTCCCAGGCTAGGGGTCTAATCAGAGCTGTAGCCACAGCCCTATGCCAGAGCCACAGCAACGGGAATCCAAGCCACATCTATGACCTACACCACAGCTCACGGCAACACTGGATCCTTAACCCACTGAGGGAGGCCAGGGATAGAACCTGCAACCTCATGGTTCCTAGTTGGATTTGTTTCCACTGCACCACAACGGGAACTCCAAAAATCATTTATTTTTTAAAAAATCATCTACCTAAATCACACATTGAATTCTTTTATAGATAAGGCAGTCTCTATATAGAATATTCCTCATAAAATCTGTGACTAAATTTTTTTTCATTGTATAGAACACTACTGTTTCAGTAGTTTTCTACAAGTACTTGAACAGATGCAATTTTTATGACAATATCAGTTCTATCTGTAATCATTCCCACTGTCCATGCCCTATTGAAGTTAGTTGACCTTTGCTTTGAGCAAGAATAGGTAATTTGTCTCATAAACTTTCATGAAAAAATATAACTGTCTTCCTCAAATCTAGCATTTAAATCATGGTCCTTACCATTACAAGAAGTATGATCTGTACACTTTGAAACTTCAAATAATAAATTTATATTTTCTTATATCAAAGTTTTATTTCAGACACATTACTTGAAGGAAACAGTCTAAAGTATCAAAAATCCATTAATGCCATGGTACCATAAAATAAAATACCTAGAATCTGATCTTACTGTCCACAGACATATACCTAAACTGAAAAAAGACTTACTAATGTCCTTAATTTACCAATGTTAAATTTCGAATAGTGATTTTTTTTTGTTTTTGATAAAATATGGTCCCAGACAAAAGTGCCTTACAGTGAAATATTTTCTATAGAAAAATTTTTTACAGGAAAAAAATGTATCTCTATAAATTTGTTTGTATGTTCTCTTTGTCAGACAAGAAAAACAATGCAACTGCAAGTTTTATGTATTTCTTTTAACTATGACAAAAACTCAAGCCTAATTACATGCTCATCTATTTCAGCCCACCCATATCAAATGCCTAATAGTGTTTCCTCCAGGGTTCTTCTTACTTGATTTGAGTTCTGTTTTCTCTTTGAAAATTAAATTTAAAAGCCCTTTCAGGGCCTTTCGGAAATAGGTAATATAGGATATTTTTTAAGCAGCTTCAAATCTTGTGTGTTTTAAAGTATTGGAGACAACATGCAGAATGTCCATAGATTTCTGTATCACTCACTGCATCTGTGTGGGCACAAGCATATGTGCCTGCTTGGCTGCTTGTGGGTTGTATGCACATTCACAAATACTAAAGCTGGGCAGAGAGGGAGGCCATGAAAACAGCAGAGGAAAGGTCAGGAACAGATGTCTTATTTATTGCTTAATTTGTGTCAGGTTCTGTCTAGGCACTTTATATACATTATTTCATTTAACGTTTGCAACTATACTATGAAGTTTGTATTAATTATCTTCCTATCTTACAAATTGAGATAACAAATCAGATAACATGTTTTTTATACATATACATATATACACACAAACATGTATATATCATATGTTTTGAAGAACATATATACTATATAGATATATGTATTTTTGAATGTCATTAAAAAATAACAATGAACTTGGAATTAGAAAATCTACATCCATATGTACATGTGAACATATTGTCCAGTGGCTGGAGCTGACTTCCCCAATTATGTTAACTATGTGGTCTAGCTAGATTTTGATAAATACAGATATGCATGATGTCTCCTCTTTTCAAAGGGGAGCATCGTTCCTTAGGAGACCCTCCCTACATATAATTTTATATTCAATCAGGATTTGAATAGATAATAAAAATTAAGCTACACTTAACAAAAGTGACATTTTATTTTTATCTTAACTCTATTATTATAAATAAATCAATAGATTAATGCATTAATAGTATGTGCATTGTAAAAGCCCTGGATATGTTATGTATTTTGTGAAATAATAAAATATGAAAATATGTTAATTGTAAATCTAATCATGCGAATGTAATAATGTCATTACCATGACGCTCAATAATCTAAGGAAGAAGTCAGGTCAGGTTTGATTTGAGATAAAAAATGAGTCAGATCAAAAGTGATTTTTATAATGCTTTAGTAGAAAGTCATTATAAGGTGATATTTTACTAGCTCCATGGTGAATTTTAAATGGATTTCCATAAAAGTAAAATCATATTTTATCGCATAATCTTCTAAAACTACCTGAAACACAGTATTAAACATGCAGTCATTGATTTTTTTCAAACTAACGTGAGTGGCTCATAATTCTGCATTAATAAACATTTTCTCCCAATTTTTTATTATTTTAGAAAACAAACCACATATGTTACCTTTCTTTAATAACCGTATATTTTAACAGCCAAATATATTGATTACACTAAAATTTTCTTGAAAATTCTGAAATTGTTAGCTTTGCCACTCCTTCAAGTCTTCAAGAAGAATGTCTTCTATTAAAGTTTCTCAGAATTTGGAGTTCCTTTTGTGGCTCAGCATTTAATGAATCTGACTAGCTGCGATGAGGATGCACATTTGATCCCTGGCCTTGCTCAGTGGGTTAAGGATCTGGCATTGCCGTGAGCTGTGGTGTAGGTCACAGACGCGGCTTGGCTCCTGCTCTGCAGCATAGGCCAGCAGCTACAGCTCTGATTCAACCCCTAGCCTGGAATCTCCATGTACCATGGGTGCAGCCCTAAAAAGCAAAAAAAAAAAAAAACTTTCTCAGAATTTGAATATTGCATGCAGAAGATTTTGAACAGAGTAAAATATTTTTACTACCAAGGTTAAGAATAAAATACTTAAAGGAGCTTTGGGCAATTAACAAACCACTAAGTATTTACTTAGATGTTACCAAAAATAACTGCAAGTGATTTTAATATTGTGAATAACTTTATAACATACAGAAAAAAATCTGATCAATTATGTTTTCATACTCTGGAAAAAAAGTGTATTTATTGAGCACCTAGTGGATAATTGGCACAGAAATGTATGGAACAGAAATATAAAGTTAGTCTATCTTTGTAGAATTAAATTTTGGTAGGTAACGAAGTTCCCACTGTTTCTCAGTGGGTTAAGAACCTGACTAGTAATCACAAGGATGCAGGTTCAATCCCTGGCCTCGCTCAGTGGATTAAGAATCCAACATTGCTGTGAACTGTGGTATAGCTTGCAGATGTGGCCACAGGTGCAGCCCTAAAAAGAAAAAAAACCTTTGGTAGGGAAGGTGACATAAAACTTGATAATGTTATATAAGTATATACACAGAATGCCAGAAAAACATTCAAGATGAACATTTCACAGTCTGGAGGTTTGAAGTCATCTTTCCAGTAAGAATGAGTAAAAGCCTATTTCCCTATATTAAATATCTCTTATTGTTGCTTGTAATAAACTACTGAATAAGTCATATTATCACCTCCAGTACTTAATTCTGCATTAAGTAACTTTCTATAGTTGCAAAATCAAGTTTGAATAAGTTATGTTTTAAAAAGGAGGAGGAAGGAGAAAAACAAGAAAATTAGAAGAAGAAAGTTACAAAGTCAGACCTTTACATCATGGGACAAATAAATATGAGGACAGGAACCTCAATGACAGAAATTATAGATCAGTCTCCTACAAGGCTTAGAAGCGGAGTGATTTTACTGTAATCATTCTTTATCCTGGTGTAATACTGCTAGTATTATATCTGCTCCCAAAAGAAGGCAAAAAACATGCTGAGCAGGCAGACAGGCCTGCCCTGTGTTTACATGTAGCCCTAATCTGTGCTCTCTTCCCTCTCAGTTCTTCTATTCTTTCCTTTCCTGTTTTCTTGAGATGGTAGAAGAATGATCTATATAGACAAATCAAATTAGCATGACATTTAAGGACTTGTAAAGGAGTAGAAAGAGCACTCTGGAGATGCCTTTCAGTCCCTCCCCTAGTCCCTCCTGCTGTAACATGCAGAAGCTTCCAAAGACCTTTTTTTTTTCAATTGAAGTATAGGTAATTTACAATGTTGTGTTAGTGTCTGTTGCACAGCAGTTACTCATATGTGTCTATGTGTGTGTATATATGTATGTATGTGTATATATATATGTATAATTTTTCAGGTTCTTTTCCATTATGGTTTATTATAAAATATTGCATATAGTTCCGTGTGCTGTACAGTAGGACCTTGTTGTTTTTCCATTCTATGTATGATAGTTTGCATCTGCTAGTCCCAAACTCCTAATCCAACCCTCCTCTTTACCCTCTCCCCCTTGGCAACCATAAGTCTGTTCTCTACGTCTGTGAGTCTGTTTCTGTTGTAGATAAGTTCATTGTCTTGTATTTTAGATTCCATATATGTATCATATAGTATTTGTTTCTCTCTCTCTCTTTTTTTTTTTTTTGTCTTTTTGCTATTTCTTGGGCCGCTGCCAGGGCATATGGAGGTTCCCAGGCTAGGGGTCGAATCAGAGCTGTAGCCACTGGCCTACGCCAGAGCCACAGCAACTTGGGATCCAAGCCGCATCTGCAACCTACACCGCAACTCACGGCAACGCCGAATCGTTAACCCACTGAGCAAGGCCAGGGACCGAACCCGCAACCTCATGGTTCCTAGTCGGATTCGTTACCCACTGCGCCACCACGGGAACTCCCTGTTTCTCTCTTTCTGACTTACTTTACTTCTTAATATGCTAATCTCTAGGTTCATCAATACAGCTGCAAATGGCATTATTTCGTTTTTTATGGCTGGGTAATATACCATTGTGTGTATATGTATGTATACTACACCTTCTTTATCCATTCATCTGTGAATGGACATTTAGGTTGTTTCCATGTCTTGGCTATTGTAAATGGAGCTGCTGTCAACACAGGGGTGCATGTATCTTTTTGAATTACAGTATTGTCCAGATATATGCCAAGGAGTGGGTTTGCTGGATCCTATGACAACTCTAATTTTTAGTTTTTTGAGGAATCTCTGTACTGTTCTCCAATTTACATTCCCACCAACAGTGTGGGAAGATTCCCCACACTCTCTCCAGAATTTGTTATTTGTAGATTTTTTAATGATGGCCTTTCTGACCTTATAAGGTGGTACCTCATTGTAGATTTGATTTGCTTTTCTCTAATGATTACCGACCTTCCACATCTTTTCCTATCCCTACTGGCCATCTGTATGTCTTTGGAAAAATGTCTATTTAGGTCTTTTTTCCATTTCTCAGTTGGGTTGGTTTTGTTTTGTTGTTGTTACTGATTTGTATGAGCTGTTTGTATATTTTGGAGATTAAGCCTTTTTCAGTTGCATTATTTGCAAATATTTTCTCCCAGTCTGTAGGTTATCTTTTCATTTCGCTTATGGCTTCATTTGCTGTGCAAAAGCTTATGTTTCATTAGGTCCCATTTGTTTATTTTTGCTGTTTGTTTTGTTGCCTTGGGAGACTGACCTAAGGAAATGTTGGTACGATTTATATAAAAGAATATTTTTCCTATGTTCTCTTCTAGGAGTTTTATGCTGTTAGGTCTTGTATTGAACTCTTTAAGCAGTCATGAGTTTATTTTTGTTTATGGAGTGTGTGTGTGTTCTAACTTTATGGGTTTACATATGGCTTTCCAACTTTCACAACATCACTTGGGAAGAGACCATCTTTTCCCCATTGTATATTCTTGCCTAAGGAGAGACAAGCAAAGGTGCTGAAGATTAGTTAATCATAGAAGTGTGGGTTTATTTCCGAGCTCTCTATTCTGTTCCATTGATGCATATGTCTGTTCTTGTGCCATTAGCATGCATTTTTGATTACTGTACCTTTGTAGTAGTGTCTAAAGTCTGGGAGAGTTATGCCTCTTGCTTTGTTCTTTTTCCTTAGGATTGTTTTGGCAATTCTTTGTCTACTATATACATTTTAGGATTGTTTATTCTTGATCCATATAAATTTTAGGATTTAGTTATTCTAGTTCTTTGAAAAGGGTCATGGGTGATTTGACAGGGATCACATTAAATCTGTAGATTGCTTCAGGTGTAATAGTTCCACTTGTGATTTTGATCCACTTTAGCCAATATTCACAGGGATTGTTCTCCATCAATTTTCTTCATTCTCATTTGTATAGTCTCTCTATTCAGGCTTGCCTATTGGAGAGAAAGCAAAACCTAGGCAATCTTTCCTTCAATATTTTTATGCTTTCAGTCTCTTTTCCGTTTTTTCATCATTGCTTCTTATTTAAAATTTACTCAGGGCTCCCATTGTGGCTCAGCAGATTACAAACCCGGCTAGTATCTATGAGGATGTGTTTGATCCCTTGCCTTGCTCAGTGGGTTAAGGATCTGGTGTTGCCATGAGCTGAGTTGTAGGTCACAGTCATGACTTGGATCTGGTGTTGCTATGGCTGTGGCATAGGGTGGCAGCTGCAGCTCCAATTTGAACCCTAGCCTGAGAACTTACATATGTGCAGCCCTAAAATAAAAAAGCAAAACAAACAAATGAAAAATGCTGCTGTGTTCTTTTACTCTTTTTTTTTTTTTTTTTTGCTTTTTATGGCCACCCTGAAGCATTTGGAGATTTGGAGGTTCCCAGGCTAGGGGTCAAATTGGAGCTGGAGCCACTGGCCTGCACCACCGCCACAGGAATGTCATATGTGAGCTGTGTCTGTGACCTACACCACAGCTCACAGCAACACCAGATCCTTAACCCACTGAGCAAGTTCAGGGATTGAACCTGCATCCTCATGGATGCTAGTCAGATTTGTTTCTGCTGAGCAACAGTGGAAACTCCTACTCTTCCCTATTTCTTACTTATACTTTGGTATCTGATACTGAATACTCCATATGTTGTTTTTAAAAAGATTTCTTAACTAATGAATAAAACCATTTTATATATTTCCTTGTTCTTTATACCCTCAAGTTCTCTGTTTTTTCTGACAGCACCTGATTGGAAATTTCTTCTCTTTCATTTTCAGGCACTTAGGATGTGTTTCTCCTCCTATTTCTGATAGCTCCTCATTTATCCCTTCTCTGACATTTCTTATATTACCCACCTCAAAAGTATGTGTGTTTTCTAAGTTATGTTTTTCAACTATTTTTGTTTCATTCCACATTTCATATTTAGACACTAATTAAATTTATAGGTATAAATCTGACTTCTCTTCTCTGCTACAAACTTTATTTCTAACTCTTGGTGAGGAATCTCCACCAGTGTTCATGTTGATGCCTCAAACATGCAAAATAGAACTCATTTTCTTTCTTTTTCTTTTTTTTCTTAAGGCCACACCTGTGATATATGGAGGTCCCAGACTAGTGGTCGAATCAAAACTGTAGCCTCTGGTCTATGCCATAGCCACAGCAACATGGGATCCAAGCCACATCTGCAAACTACACCACATCTCATGGGAACACTGGATCCGTAACCCACTGAGTGAGGCCAGGGATCGAACCCACGTCCTCATGGATACTAGTTGGTTTTGTTAGTACTGAGTCACAGTGGAAACTCCCAGAGCTCATTTTCCAGGTCAAATCCACTGATAAGACTGACATTTCTATTTCTGTTAATGGTATCACCTTTCTTTTTGTCAACCATGTTAAATACCTGGAGATACTCCTCATCACTCAAGCTCATGGCTCTGAAAAAATCACTCTTCTCAGCCATAGTTAGACTGAGAAGCCACAGCAATGCCAGATCTGAGCCTCATCTTTGACCTACACCACAGCTTAAAAGCAACGCCGGATCCTTAACTCACTGAGCAAGGCCAGGGATCAAACCAGCATCCTCATGGATACTAGTCAGATTCATTTCTGCTGCACCACAATGGGAACTCTCATTTTCTCTTTTTATGTGGTATTACTGCCCTTATTCATCATTACCCAACCCAACTACAAACAGCCATTGGAAGGATTTATTTGAATACTTTTAGTCAAAAATGCGTGTAATAGCTTCATTATATTATTTTATATAAACTTTTTTTTTTTTTTCTGTTTTAGGGCCACACCTGTGGCATATGGAGATTCCCAGGCTAGGGGTTGAATCAGAGCTATGGCTGCTGGCCTGCACCACAGCCACTGCAATGCATGATCCAGCTGCGCCTGGGACGTGCAGCACAGCTCACAGCAACGCTGGATCCTTAACCCACTGAGCAAGGCCAGGGATTGAATTTGCAACCTCATGGATCCTAGAGGGGTTCATTAACCTCTGAGCCACGATCGGAACTCTTATATAAACATTTTTATGAGGAATTATATGGTAGGATATTTTTATTTAAAAAAAAATCTTTGGCAGATATTCTCATGTTTGAGGTGTGTTACTGGGTCTTAGTGAGACTCTTAAAATCCAGTCAAAACCTCCAGGGTTCATCTGCTGCTGCTATAAGAGAAATTATTTTTTCTCCTTGATGGAAAAAAAAAAAAAAAAAACCCTCAGTGTGACACATCCACTTGTCTTCATGATATACGCTGTCTTCCTTTTTGGAGAATTCCCATAAGAACATTGTGAATTCACTGATCAACTGCCAAAGCCACTTTAATTCGGGATCCCACTTGCAAGCTCATTAAAGCCCACAATAAGACAGGACCTGGTCGTCGCTGATTTGTCAGCTCATATCCCCAGAACAAAGATGACACCTGATTGCTTTCTTGTCCAGTGAAACTCAAATTGGCTTTACAGTTTGACTCAGCATTAGTAACATTCATTTAGAACCACAAGACTCCAAATGTAACATTATGCTGCAGGTAAAATTATGACTGCAAAGAAATTCAGTTATGTGGCTTTTGTTTTGTTTCCTTCAGTCACAATTAAAAATCATTGAATTTAAAAAGTTGGGCAGATGTCAAATATAGATCAATATATCACATGGAGTCTTAAATCAAGTTAAGGGGACTGATTGAAACAGACATTTCTTACTGTGTTTGGCTTCATCTGTTTTTCACCTACTTGAGTATTCATTTGGAAATATACTCTTTTATGCATGTTATTTTTACATGATAAAATACATTAGGTAGAGTATATTTTAGAGATATAAAGAGAAACCAATTGTGGTAGAATATATATAAAAAGAGTCACTCTTGTATCCTTGAAATTAGCATTTAATGATTTCCTATTGCTCACATATTTTCTTCTTTGGGGTCCTCAGTCAGCACATTCAAAAAGCAATAGCTCAATCTCACAACAGTGACTGAAAAAGAAATAAATGAGAATGAATTTTTAATTTAACGATATTTTAGATTGATGATGTATAGCATGTCAAGCCCTCCAGCACTCAAAAAACTGGTAACAGCAGATTATCAGATAATTGCTTGCATTTATAAATAGGATACATTTTATTCTTATTACAAATGCTTATTTAGTGTATTATAAAACATTTTATAGCATATCTGTATATAAACAAAATTTGTCATTAAAGTTTTTAAAGTAATATCCCTCTCTTGGGAGCAGTTTATTAAATTAGCAATTTTGAATGTTAAAGATGTCAAAAGGGCAAATAATTGAAATTATTTTTCTGGTGATCAAATGGAAATTGAAATTATTCATGAGGTTGAAGCACTACAACCTTGTTTATCAAATCCAGACCTGACAGGTAATTCAAATAGTCACTTTTTCCTGAGGTCATTGATCATCTGCAGATATAAAACAATGAAAGGGGATTCAGAAAGGGTATCATTTTTTGTGATGCCATGAAGAAAAATTACTAGTGACAGGACATCCTTTTTTTTTTTTTTTTTTTTGAACAGAGTTGGGTTAGATTCTAGAGAGGACATATTGAGATGTCATAATGTTAGGGAAACAGCCCTTCCCAGTTCTTCACTTATGTGCCATAGTTGATAGGAGAAAAAATTAATAAAGCCAAGCCTTGTAATTTTCAAACATCAACTAAATAGAGAAACTTCTGGGGCCATTGAAAAGGATGTATGTTTGATCTCATTTAAAATATTAATGAGCAGAAAAACAGAAAGTAGAAAACCTGAAGAAATTTGTGTTCTGAAGCTAGTTGAATTTTTGCCTCCCTAAAATTAACATTTATGGGTATATGAACGTTCTCTATCTTTTTATATATCAGTTTTGGAAATTCAGTCAACTGATGAGTGCTACATCTGGGGACTGAAAATATGAGTAAAATCTCATTTCTACTCCAAAGGAACTCATAAAGTGATAAATTTAGCACAATAATTAGTTAAAGAAAAAGGCAGAATGTAGTAACCTTGAAAGAGGTACAAATGTAGCTAGAAAATGGTCTTTATTCAGGCAGAAAAACACAGTTCCCATAGACTGTATGCCAAGTGCTATGCTAAGAGTAAAAAAAATGTATATATATATCTCTGGGAATGAAGAAAATATTTATAGATAAATCAAATTTAAGAGAGGAACTGAAGGATTGATAGATACAATTTCCAGGGATAAAGAAAGAACACGAAGAGTACTCCAGGGTAACAGAGTTGTCATGATATAATGTACATAATGACAAATTTAAGTGTGTTTGGGTGGTAGAGAATAATTTAATAGAGAATAAGTAGTGTTGCTTTAGTAGAAGATTAATCCGGAAGCAAAGTTTTATCTTAAGTGGAGTATAATGTGGTGGTTATTGTTTGTCAGTGCCAGGTTCACCAATTTTATAATATTCTCTGCAATAGAAAATGGGAGTCTGCAAACATTTCTATGATTTCATTACTGTCTGGGAAGCATTGGTGTGTGATTGGAAGTTTAGAGAAGAGAAAGGGCTCTTTTTCTGCCCGTAGCTTCTGTGAGCATCCTGGCAGCATCATCTGATGGTAGCACTTCCACTGCTGTTTGTTACTTCTATAACCATCCACCTAACACTTTCCAAGGTGGCCAAAGAACATACCCATAAAGTTTCCACCACATTCCCTCACTTCTTTTACCCTAATCCCCAGCCAGGTTTCAACATGCCACCTGAATGCCCCTTGGTTGTCATCACAGTAGCTTTGTTGAACTCCAGGTGTCTGGTAATACTTCTTGGGCTTTGTTTCCCAAGCCTTAGGAAGCTGTAACTACTTCTTTTATACCCTGTTTTTGCTTTAACCTTTTGATATCTAAGTAACCAGTTATTTATAGTAAATCATCTATGTTTGAAAAGCCTAGCTTGGTTTCTAATTCTTGAATGTCACTTAACTGATAAGAACAGCATTAGGAAATACAGCAAATTAGTAAATATACTAAGAAGAAAAAGACTTAGAGATAAATAGAATAAACTAGTGGTTACCAATGTGAGAGGGAAGATGGAAGGAGCAATATAAGGATAGGGGATTAAGAAATACAAATTATTATGTATAAAATAAGCTACAAGGATATATTGTATAACAGGGAAGATAATCAAAATTTTACAATAACTCTAAATGGAATAAGACCTTTAAAAATTGTGAATTGTTATATTGTACATCTATAATATATAATACTGTACATAAACAATGCCTCAATTTAAAAAGCTTTGGGAGGTTTTGCCCATGGAGATGGCATCATCAGCCATGTGTGGTACAAAGTGTAACAGTTTGTAGCATTAATAGCATGTTTCTGGTAATCATTTCATAATTATTCATAATTCAGGTAAAGAGAAAAAAATATGAGTGGGTTTTGACAAAAAAGAGGTCACTGGTGACATTGTTAAGAGAAGTTTCAATGACACATAGAGCTCAGAATACAGAAAAGAGTGTGTAGGAACACTGAGGATGTGTATATCACCATTTTTTAAAAGTTTGAAAGAACAGAGAAAATCAGTAACATGATGAAATATATGTGATCAAGGATTTTATAATCTGACAGAGAAAAGAACATTTATTTATTATTTTGATATGCTAATGGCTTCAGGAAAATTCTGAGACAACTTTGATGTAATTAGAACATTTCTAGGATAACTAGGTATCTGTATGGCTAACATTTCTTCTGTATTTGATAAGTCCTATGTTTCTGTAATTGCTAGGAAATAAAGCTCTATAAACTCCTCTGCTAGGATGAAACTTCCATGAGGCTAGGGCCTGATATTCATTTCTAAATGACTAGTGCCTGGAAAATGATAGTTGCTCATTAAACACTTGTTGAAAGATTTATTCTATATTTTAGTACAGTTATTTTCATTAACTTTTATATATAAATATAATTTTAAATAGGTTTTTGTTGCCAAGTTGAAGGGACTTCTGCAAGAAAATGTTATTTAATTACAGTCCTCAAAATTCCAAGTATCTCCTCTAGTTACTCTTGTCATGTCATGTAAACATAGTACTATGAGAAATATATTTGTAATAGCAATTCAGAGGAGATAAAAAAGGCCAAGGGCCCACTCACTGTTGAGGATACCACTATACTCTCCATCTCTGCATAAAATCAGCGTGCACAAAATCTAAATCATCATTGATACAGGTAAGCAAAAATATCCACCTCCCTAAAATTCCAACAAGAAGCTCTAAAACTGCCAATCTTGAAACTTGATGCTTGATGTAGAAGGAGAAAGAATATCATAACACACATACACACACACACACATTTCATGATTAACAGCCTTCTTCATGAGTCTGCAGCCCACATTTTCACTGAGTGGTTTAAAACATAAACCTCAGAATTTATATTCAAATAGTCCTGGGTTAGAAGGGTCTTCACTACAACCACGTGGAAGGAAATGCCAGTCTTCTGGAGAGAATGACATTCAGCAAGGTGTCAAAGAATTCCTGTGATAAATTTTAAGGGAAAGTAAGATTTCTAAAACTTAAAAGACACGAAAGGAAACAGGCACTACCAGAAAGAATAATAGATAGCAGATTCAGATGTAGAGGTATTAAATATTGTCTTTCCCACACATAAAATATAAAATATATTAAATATATTTATAAAAAATTGAAGGTTAAACATATAAGAAGCCTGAGATATATAAAGTGACAAGATTTGTTAAAGCAAAATGTATACATAAAATAATCAAGGAAGAAGACTTATAATTCCATGAAGATAGAGTAGCTTTATTCTTTATAAATCCTCCCACTTAAAACTAAAAAAAATAAATAAACATAATACAACAACAACATTTAGGTAGATTTTGAAAAATGGCAAGCTGTTTGGGAAATGCAGGACTTGAAAAATAAAACATTCAAGTATAAAATCAAAAATAACCCATCTTACCAAGAACCAGGAAAATCAAAATTGAATAAGAAAAGGAAGTCAACAGATGCCAACATTAAAATGGATCAGATGATATAGTTATCAGACAAAGATTCTAAATCAGCCTCGATAAGAGTACTTTAAAAAACAATTATAATAATAATTCACTTGAAACAACAGGAAAAAAATCAATCATAGAACAAAAAAAGAAACATTGTTTAAAAACCCAATCTTAATTATAAACTTGACAGGTAAAATCCCCCAAAACAAAACTTGAGAGATGAACTCAGTAATACAATGGACGTAATAGAAGATAGACTCCATAAAATTAATAACAGATCGGTGGGACTTACCCCATCTGAAACAGAAATATTTTTAATAGCAACAAAAAGTAGCACAGCTTCAGGAACTCACGGACCAATAACAAAAAAGAGTAATACTTTGTACTCTTTCATGATATAGTCAGATGCCGCCACAGGAAGGGACATAGGAAAAGCACAGGACTGGGAGTTTGGGGTTAGTAGATGCAAACTATTATATTTAGAATGGATAAGCAATATACAGCACAGGGGACTATATCAAATCACTTGTGATACAACATGATAGAAGATAATATGAATGTATATATATATAACTGGGTCACTTTGCTGTATAGCAGAAATTGACAGAACCTTATAAATCAACTATAATAAAAAAATTTTGGGAGTTCCTATTGTGGAGCAGCAGAAACGAATCCAACTCGGAACCATGAAGTTGTGGGTTAGATCCCTGGCCTTGCTCAGTGGGTTAAGGATCTATCATTGCTGTGTGTTATCGTGTAGGTCACAGACGCAGCTTGGTAGGCTGGCAGCTGTAGCTCCAAATCTACCCCTAGCCTGGGAAGCAGTATATCTACA
The DNA here is from genome assembly GCF_016906955.1 of Phacochoerus africanus. NCBI lineage: Eukaryota > Metazoa > Chordata > Mammalia > Artiodactyla > Suidae > Phacochoerus > Phacochoerus africanus. Next base: position 83,604,889 of record NC_062554.1, on the reverse strand, counting down.
GGTACGGCCCTAAAAAGCAAAAAAAAAAAGAAAAAAAATGTTTAAGGTATATTCACAAGTCTTAGAGGGAGAGAGTCACCACATGCCACAGGGACCAGATGGGGGAACACTAATGCAATGGGTTCAGCCAAGCAGAGACAAGCAGAGAAAGAAGGATCTGTGGACTAATGCCTTTTGGAGGTTCATGGAATTCACGTGGAGTACACAAGAGCAAGTCATGACGGAGTTTCACTGGTGCATTTGGATGGCACCAGATCTCAATCATAGAAAAGTGAGAAGAGGAATTTTGTGGCAGGAGCAAGACTTATCACTCTGGTGCTTGTCACCTGGCTGGGATGTGGGAATGTTGGGACAGCTGGAAAATACAACATTTTAAAATTTGCAAGTTAACATTCCTATCATTTGAATCTCAGAACCAAAGACAGAAGTGGGATTAGAAAAGTATGCCAAGAAAAGATGGCTGAAAACTACAGATTTGCTTAAAGCCATAAACCTAAAAACTAAAGCTGAATTAAATTTTAAAAAGAATGGGGAGTTCTCTTGTGCAATGGGTTAAGGATCCGATGTTGTCACTGAAGCATCTTGGGTTGCTGCTGTGGCATGGGTTCAGTCCCTGCCAGGCAACTTCCACATGCCCCAGGTATAGCCAAAAAAAAAAAAAAAAGGAGTTTCTGTCATGGCTTTGTGGTTAATGAACCTGATTAGGATCCATGAGGATGCAGGTTTGATCCCTGGCCTCGCTCAGTGGGTCAAGGATCTGGTGTTGCCTTGAGCTGTGGTGTAGGTCACAGATGTGGCTCAGATCCTGCGTGACTGTGGCTGTGGCATAGGCCAGCAACTATAGCTCTGATTAGACCCCTAGCCTGGGAACCTCCATATGCTGCAGGTACGGTCCTAAAAAGAAAATAAATAAATAAATGAATAAAAATAAAAAATAAAAAGGATAAACTCAAAGGAATCCAAGGCACACTATAATTAAACTTAGGAAAACTAAAGACAAAAAAAAAAAAATTCTCAAGAGGCCATAGAGAAACAACCCGTTAATTACAGAGGAACCACTAATTTGAATGACACCAGATCTCTTATCTGAAATTTATGGGAAGCAGAAGGAAGTGCATGACATTTTTTAAGTACTGAAAGAAAAATGTCAACCACAGTTTCTTTCTGAAAATAAACATCAGGAATGAATAAAGGCATTCATTTACTTATGGGGAATAAAGACATTCTCAGACAAAACAAAACAAAAACAAAAACAAAAAAACCAAAAAAAAAAAACCTAGAAGAAAATTACTGCCAGTAAAATACACTTAAGAAAATTCCACTTTAAAAGTGAGGAAGGGGTGTTCTCATTGTGGCTCAGTGGAGACGAACTCAGCTAGTATCCATGAGGAAGCAGGTTCGATCCCTGACCTTGCTCAATAGGTTAAGGCATTGCCGTGAGCTGCTGTGTTGATCACAGATGTGGTTTGGATCCTGAGTTGCTGTGTCTCAAATTCAACCCCTAGTGGGAACTTCCATAGCCTGCAGGTGCAGACCTTAAAAAAAAAAAAAAGTGAGGAAGGTAAAGCATTCTAAAGAGAAGTAAGATGTTTACTTATATCCATTCCCTTGAAGTAGAACATCAATATCAAAAGACTATGATAAATTATGTGTATATTGTAATATCTAGAACAATCTCTAAGAAACATATACAAAGCAATATACTCAAAAACCCTATGATTAAATCAAGATGGGGTTAATAGATGCAAACTATTGCTTTTGGAATGAATTAGCAATGAGATCCTGCTTTATAGCACTGAGAACTATGTCTAGTTACTTATGATGGAGCATGATAATGGGAGAAAAAAGAATGTATACATGTATGTGTAACTGGGTCACTATGCTCTACAGTAGAAAAAAAATTGTATTGGGGAAATAACAATTAAAAAAAATAAAACAGGAAGCGGCAACTTGAAGGGAACGGAGAAGAGTTTCCCAGAAAAGGGAATATGTGAGATGGTTTTTAGGTGGCGAAGAGTTGGCTAATTGTAGGGCCATCATATGTGTGGGACACTTAGCATTCTACAAAAGAACCAGAGCCTGGAGCTACCATTAAAATCATGTGAGGAGTTCCTGTCATGGCTCAGCGGAAATGAATCTGACTAGCATCCATGAGGACACAGGTTCCATCCCTAGCCTCGCTCAGTGGGTTAAGGATCTGGCATTGCCATGAGCTGTGGGGTAGATCACAGATGTGCCTTGGATCCCACGTTGCTGTGCCTGTGGTGTAGGCTGGTGGCTGCAGCTCCAATTCCGATCCCTAGCCTGTAAACCTCTATATGCCTCGGGTGTAGCCCTAAAGAGACAAAAAAAAAAAAAAAAAAAATCAGGAGAATGACAATTGTGATAAAGCAGATAACTCAGTAGGTTTCCACTAAAATACCTACATTGGCATCCTACTCAGTTGCAGTTAGGAGAAAAAAACAATGAATTTTGTAGCTAAATCTATATAACACTAAATACCTTTAACTTCATTGAAACAGTTCTGGCTTTTCATGTGAACTTTTCAACAGCATCCTGTATCATTTTCCTGGTGCTTTAAAAAAAAAAATTCTCATATAGTCTACTCATGATCACCAGGTGAGTCATCCTAAGTAATCTCCCAAAGAACTCATTCTTGGGATGAAAATTCTGAGTGTTTCATCATTGTTTGTTCTAGCTGCTTATGTTTTTGTTGCCAGCAAGATAAACGGATTCTGGCTACTTGATGCACAGTAATATCATTCAGCAAATATAAAGTGGTTCATAGACAACAGAAACCACGATAGAACTAGACTTAGAAAGGTTAAGAGATAGGTTGACTTGAAAATCTAGATAGAAGCACTTGAAGATAATACTGGAATTTGTCAACTGTAATAGCTTCATGTGGCCTGGGAAACTCAAATTTCTAGAGAAAGAATGTGATTGGCTTAACTTAGCTTCCTTGGCCTTAGGGACAGGGTGTCTTTATTTACATTCCAACAAAATTATATCCAAGGGAAAAAGAGTTTGATACCAGAAGACAGGGAAGACACTAAATAGGAATAAACAGAAACTAAAACAAGTCCACAAATCAAAACTCAAATGTGTTCTGAACATAGCCCAAAGATCTTAGCCTGATAGTCAGCCTCTTCTTTTTCCTGGCTTTTAGATACTGCTTTAGTGTCATACAACATTCCAGCATATTGTTGTGTAAATAAGGTCAGAAACTAAGTAATGAAGATGGTCTGTTAATTTACTAACCCTCATTTTAATTTTAACATCTTTGGTCTCTATCTTAGGCTAAAGGAAACATGGTGTTACTGCAAGTTGGTTTCTCTGGATCATGGTACCAAGATGCTAATCCTGGAGCCTAAGGTACCATGAAGGCCTCAGGTGATCATACACATCTTTCTCAGATGATTTAGACTTGGGAAAGACAGTTATGTTTTCTGAAGGGAAACAAAAGAAATATTTACTAACTTTCTGAATTAATTAATTTTATTTATATGTGGGTAATTAATAGATCATTAAACTTCAGTGACCATCTGCCAGGCATTGAGCTAAATGTTGGAGCTATAATGGTAAAAAAACAAAAAACAAACAAAAAAAAACAACAGAAGAATCCTTTTAGAATCCTGCCTCTCATAGAGCTAACAAGTTAATAAGACTGACAAATATCAAGCAAATAAACAGCAAATATACTGTATAATTAATAATTTTCCTAAGCCTTTGAAAGGAAAATATACTTATTCTTTAATACCAGACTATAATGTTTATATAATATAAAATCAGCCGCTTAAAGTATTTTCAGCATTTGGACAGATCCTGACACAAACATTTATTAATGCTCTGACAATTTTGACAATGTTTTTAATTCCTATTTTTTTTCAAAGAGATAAAGCTTCATAGGCAAATAAGATACTTTGTTTCTCTCACCGAGCTTACAGTGTAATGAAGGAGAACCACACAAAAAAACTATAATCCTGTAGCATGTTTCACTATATGTATGCATTGTAAAGTTAACTTAGTTATTAAAAGGCATAAATTAATGGCTCTATTAATTATTCTTTACCTTGTTATGAAGTATATCTGATATAAACTATATCTGAATTTATGATATAATGAGGATACTAAATTTTCAAAATTCTACTCCAAGTAATTTAAAATTAATATAAATTACTGACATTTCAAATATTAGTTACATTTTTTTTTCCTTTTTAATGCTGTTACTACAGCATATGAAAGTTCCCAGTCTAGGGGTTGAATCAGAATTGCAACTCCTGGCCTACGCCACTGTCATAGCATTCCCAGATGTGAGCCATGTCTTCCACCTATGCTGCAGCTAGTGGCAACTCCGGATCTTTTTTTTTTTTTTTTTTTTAAATTCACCTTCAGTAGGTTTATTTTTTTCTAAAATTCAGTTCTTTTTTTTAAAATTATTTATTATTATTTTTTTCCCACTGTACAGCAAGGGGGTCAGGTTATCCTTACATGTATACATTACAATGACATTTTTCCCCCAGCCTTTCTTCTGTTGCAACATGAGTATCTAGACAAAGTTCTCAATGCTATTCAGCAGGATCTCCTTGTAAATCTATTCTAAGTTGTGTCTGATAAGCCCAAGCTCCCGATCCCTCCCACTCCCTCCCCCTCCCATCAGGCAGCCAAAAGTCTCTTCTCCAAGTCCATGATTTTCTTTTCTAAGGAGATGTTCATTTGTGCTGGATATTAGATTCCAGTTATAAGTGATATCATATGGTATTTGTCTTTGTCTTTCTGGCTCATTTCCCTCAGGATGAGATTCTCTAGCTCCATCCATGTTGCTGCAAATGGCATGATGTCATTCCTTTTTATGGCTGAGTAGTATTCCATTGTGTATATATACCACCTCTTCCGAATCCAGTCATCTGTCGATGGACATTTGGGTTGTTTCCATGTCTTGGCTATTGTGAATAGTGCTGCAATGAACATGCGGGTGCACGTGTCTCTTTTAAGTAGAGTTTTGTCCGGATAGATGCCCAAGAGTGGGATTGCGGGGTCATATGGAAGTTCTATGGATAGATTTCTAAGGTGTCTCCAAACTGTTCTCCATAGTGGCTGTACCAGTTTCCATTCCCACCAACAGTGTAGGAGGGTTCCCTTTTCTCCACAGCCCCTCCAGCACTTGTTATTTGTGGATTTATTAATGATGGCCATTCTGACTGGTGTGAGGTGATATCTCATGGTAGTTTTGATTTGCATTTCTCTTATACTCCGGATCTTTAACCCATTAGTGAGGCCAGGGATCGAACCCACATCCTCATGGAAACTAATTGGGTTCTTAACTCCCTGAGCCACAACAGGAACTTATTATTTACATCCTGAACTGATCACACATAGATTCATCAATTATCTGTTACATTGCCTTACGCATTTGAATTTCATAGATTAAATGATATTTACTTTTTACAAGCAGAGAATCAGTGTTGCAGAGCTGTTAAGTGTATGACATCTGGAGTCAAATTATAAAGATCCAGTGCCTTGCCATTCATCACTGACTTTGGTCTTTGGATAAACTACTTAAGCTCTTAATACTTTGTTTCTTTATCTGAAACTTGGAAGTAACAGCAGCATCTGCCACTTAAGATAGTTCTGATTATTAAATGAGGTGCCATTGCATATTATATACCTCTTAGATTAGTAACTAACCTAAAATATTTTTTCTTATTAAAAGTGAATATATTTTGGTGGGCAAAAAAGGAAACAAAAAGTTAACATGAAGGCATATGCTCTACCAGGCTTTTTTAAACATAAACTTTAGAATAAATCTTTCTAAGAAAAAGATTTGCTTAATCTAGCTGTTACTTTTCCTGCTTTTAAATTAATATCATGTCTTTTGTTTGTATAAAGTATCATAATGTCACAGCTTAACAGGATTTTCATAATGGATGAAAAAGTTTCCATAATAGTTGGATGACCATTCCTGTAGATGTAAAAGTGCTTATGTGCCAGTGTGTCATGAAACTATTTAACCTAAAAAACCATTTTTAGATAAATCATCCAGGGCAAAGATGGTACCTGAATTCAGGTCATGCCAACTGAGGAAAAGTGACTGACTTTTTAAAATACAGTTCGTCATTGTCTGTTTTAATCATGCAATTTATTTTTAATTTGTAAGCTGACATATAATGAAGCCCATTTGTAAATTTAATTTTTTGTACTGGCCAAGAAATCTTAAACTTTGGCCTGGATATATTTGTGACTGTTTAATAAGTCTACAGTGAGAAATATTCTTCTTTCTGTGTCTTCTCATAATATTCTAAGAACTACAAATATTAATATAGTTAAGAATGACGAGGCTAAAAAAGAGCATATAAGAGGGAGTTCCCCAGTGGTCTGGCAGCTAAAGACTCAGCATTGTCACTGCTGTGGCTTGAATTTGATCCCCGACCTTGGAACTTCTGCATTCTGCAGTTGTGGGCCCCCCCCCCAAAAAAAGTCTATGAATAGTTGGCAAAAAGGAACATTGCACCAAACAATCATGCTTTTAGGAGCTCTATCTTTATGCTGAGATTTTTGAGAATCTGACATTTAAAAATATGGTTATAATCTGAAAACAAGAAATTATTAAACTATAGGGTGAGATGAATTATATTTATTCATTGGCTATTTGGGGACTGTGCAGGTCACATACATGATCAAACTTTTCTTCCTTCAACTCTTTGCGTGGGATTCAGGGGAATCATAGAATAGGAAGCCATCCCAAAGTAATAAGAGTTCTGTTTGTTTTGTTTGTTTGTTTTTAATAATTGAGGCTTAGAATGAATTTCTCTATTTTGTGAACATGCTTTATTATTATTTATTTTTATCTCTCAGCTAGTAGACTGAGAGGGTTAATTGAAAAATATACATCCTCAGTTTCTCAAACGAACTTTAAGGACAAATACCACACAGATGGTTGATTTCAAAGTAGTAAAGATAATGAACCTTGTTATCAAAATTTTTACAATCGTATAACTTTTGTCTTTTCAATGACAGGCTTTGTTAAATTCACCCAAATGAATCTGTCCGTATATACATTTTTAATGCATAGTGAAGGTGGGTATAATTACTGTTACAGATTTTAGTACAAGCCCTTCCTTTCAGGTCACCTGCCATTCTAAAAGTTATAGTGATCTCAAGTTTCAATTTAATAAAAATATGCTTTAAGGTTAAATGCGTAAAGGGTATGATAGAAAGCTATTCAAGATCTGACCCTACCAGAAAGTACCTGCATGTCATCTTAAGGCAGTCTTTCCTAAACTGTAAACAATAGAAACCACATCTAACCACTTAAATAGCTTAAAGCTAAAGTATCTGTTTGAAACTGATCTCATTCAGTTTTAAATAGTTCACTGTTAAATGAAGACTTACATATTCTCTTTCAAAAATGGTATTTAAAAGGATTATTTGTTATGACTCCAGATCAGTGTAATTGAAAAATCTGAGTGCCTTCTGCTTGTAGGCTCTGTACAAATATAAATATAATTTGGCCTGTAAGTGCAGTGAAAAGACAAATAAATGGCCTCTAGAGTGTTAAAGAGAATGATGGAATGCCATTCTAGGGTTAGAGAAGGCATAGAACAATTAATTAAATCTACCTATCTGGTTTCTTAAGGAAAAAAAAAAAAAGTCATGACAGAATATGTATCCTTTGCCTTCTTTTAAGCCATCGGTCTAAATAATAAAGTGAGATCATACAATACATAATATGGTCATTTTCAGGAATTGCTCCTGAAATTCACTATACGGGTGACCACTGCTAAATCAATTACAATGTAATCCACAGCCATCCTGGAGACAGCCAAATGAATGGTTAGGTTATATTAGGGTCTGCCAACTTCTCACCTAGAACTTCAATCTCAATACCATAGTTTCTTTGTCGAAAGCTTTCTATTTTGTGCTTTAAATCACATTTTGCTGCATTTTCTATGGTTCCATAAGTATGTATGTAGCTTAGGACTTCAGAATTGTGGATGCTTAAAAAAGTTTTGACTGACTCGGAGTTCCCGTCCTGGCGCCGTGGTTAACGAATCCGACTAGGAACCATGAGGTTGCAGGTTCGATCCCTGGCCTTGCTCAGTGGGTTAAGGATCTGGAGTTGCCGTGAGCTGTGGTGTAGGTTGCAGATGCAGCTTGGATTCCATGTGGCTGTGGCTCTGGCGTAGGCCAGTGACTACGGCTCCGATTAGACCCCTAGCCTGGGAACCTCCATAGGTGCGGGAGCGACCCTAGAAAAGGCAAAAAAAAAGTTATGACTGAATGGTTTCTTCAGTAATTCACGTTATCACTGTTCCATCAGACTCCGTTACAACATTACTTAGATTCTTTGAAGTAGAGGAAGAATTCTCCCTAATTTTAAGTGTCTCTTAGATCAGCAATATGCTTGGTGCCCCTAAGAGAATTTTAAGTTTAAAATTCCTTTTTTTTTTTTTTGTCTTTTTAGGGCTGCACCTAAAGCATATGGAGGTTCCCAGACTAGGGGTCAAATCAAAGCTGTAGTCGATGGCCGATGCCACAGCCACAGCAACACCAGATCTGAGCCCTGAGACACGGCGGTAACTCCAGAGAATCATGAAGATTCTACCATCATTATTTATTTTTTAAAAAATTCCTGTTATGGCTCAGCGGTAACGAATCTGGCTAGTATCCATGAGGACATGGGTTCGATCCCTGGCCTTACTCAGTGGGTTAAGGACCCATTGCTGTGAGCTGTGGTGTAGGTCACAGATGCAATGGTTTGGATCTGGCATTGCTATGGCTGTGGCTAGGGCTGCAACTGCTGCTCTAATTCAACCCTTAGCCTAGGAACTTCCGTATGCCACGAGTGCAGCCCTAAAAAGACCAAATAAATAAATAAATAAATAAATAAATAAATAAAATTTTTAAAAAAGCTGAAAAGTCATTTATTTAAACATTAACCTCAGAAATTATGAGTCCAATGAAGAGAAGAGGTAATAATCACAAAAACTGAGAGTCTTTGTGTATGTGTGTGGATGTGAGTGTGTGTGTGTGTATGCACACACAGGTAGGAATATGCATAGGCATGTGTAGAACTCTGCCAGGCAGCATATTATGTGCTTTACATGTACCAAGTTTTTTGATTTGCTAAACTATTCCACAGGGTGGTTGCTACTGTTATCCTTATTTCAAGAGGAACCAAAATAGCAGCATAGAAGGTTCTTGAACTTCTCTCCTCTCATGAATGCATAGAATGTATAGCTCTATATTACAGAGCTGAGAGAAATACAGAAACTAGCTGAGAGACTACTCTGCATCAGGTGGATGAGAAAATACCAACATCAAAATGGGTAGAAAAGGCTGAGATGTACTTTCCCCATAAACCCTGCATCTGGCACAGAACAGCACAATTGGAGGATAACCCCTAACTCCCACCTTCTCCCTGATGAATGAATGGTTTGAAACACACATCTAGTGCTTGAACTTTTAAGGCTTCCACTCAAGGGATGGGATCCCAAAACACATAGCTTTGAAAGCGAAAGGAGCTTATGTCCATAAGACCAGTAAAACTGTAGAAAACAAAGAAGCAGTTCTTAACAGGCAGTGGGGCACTAGCCATGACTATCACCCCAGGTCTCAACATGGACAGATCAGGCAGAAATGCCCATCTCTCCATCTTTTCTTGTAAGGGATATTATTACATATTTCATACGCTGCTCCCTGAGCTCTGGCTTCTAATTTTCAGGCATCTAGGGAGTAGCTATGATCGTCCGTTCTGCTAGGGGAACCAGTGAGCACTTCCACTGCTTTCTCCCTTCAGTGCACTCCAACTATCAAACCAGCTCACCTGCATCTTTCTTGAAGTATCTTGTACACACCCTGGTGTCTCATCTTTTATGATAGCCACCTGAGGGATGTGACCCTCAGATCACCTGGCTCTGGTAGCCAATGGGGCTTGTATTCACCATTCCAACAGGACTGTAGCACCAGAGGAGTAGCTTTTATTTTTTAAAAAAATTAAATTTCACCCTTTTTGTATAATCAACATGTAAAATTGAAAGATATTTAAAGTGTATGTTGTGGTGATTAGATACATGCATGTATGAAAAGATTCCCACCTAGTTAATTAACACTAGTTAACTATCACCTTAGTTTTTATTCATTCATTCATTCAACTTAGTGAAAACATTTAAGTTTTAGCCTCTTAACAGATTTTGTTTTTATAGTACAGTGTCATCAACTGTAGTAATCATGTCTTATTAGATTCTCTGACCTTATTCATCTTGTAGCTGAATGTTTGTACTCTTTTACCAACCTATTTCCTTTAGCCAGCCCCATCCCTGACAATCACTTTTCAATTTTCTGTATGAGTTTGATTTTTTTTTTAAGATTCCATATATAGATAATACTGTGCAGCATTTGCCTTCTTTTGTCTTACTTATTTCACTTAGCATAATGCCATCGACTTGCATCCATTGTTGTAAATGGCATTATTGTCTTCTTTCTCATCGCTGAGTAAGATTCTACTGAGTGTGTGTGTTGGGGGGGTGGTATGTGTGTGTGATAGATATAAACACATTGCATCTTCATCCATTCATTCACTGATGGACACTTAGATTGTTTACATTTCTTGGCTATTGTGAGTAACAATGCTATAAACATGGGGGTGCAGATGTCTCTTTAAGATCCCCTTCTCTTTGCTTTTGAAATGCTTGCAGTAGTGGGAATTCTGGATCATATGATAGTACTTTTTGTTAATTTTTTGAGGACCCTCCATACTGATCTCAATACTAGCTATATCAATTTATATTCCCACCCATAATGCACAGGGATCTCCTTTTCTTCATATCCTCACCAATGCTTAGCTTTTTCCTTTTGATGATAGACATCCTAAGAGGTGTGAAGTAGGACCTCACTGTAGTTTTAATATTTGCATGTACCTAATGCCTGAAAATGTTGACAACCTTTTCATGTACCTGTTGGCCATTTGTTTTGTCTTCTTTAGAAAAATTTCTGTCCACATAATTTCTCATTTTGTAATTGGGTTATTACTTTTTTGGTATTGACTTATGTAAGTCTTAAGTCTTTTTTTTGGACAGTAACCCCTTTTGGATAGGTGGTTTGCAAATATTCCCTCCCATTATATAGGTTTCTTTTTCATTTTGTTGATTTCTTTTGCTGTGCAGAGGTTTATAATCTCCCTTATTTACTTTTTTTTTTTTTTGCTTTTTTAGGGCTGTACCCGCAGCATATGGATGTTCCCTGGCTAGGGATCTAATCAGAGCTACAGCTTCTGGCCTATGCTATAGTCACGGCAACATCAAAGCTGAGCCACTTCTGTGACCTACACCATAGCTCATGGGATGCTGGATCCTTAACCCACTGAGCGAGGCCAGGATCAAACCCGCAACCTCGTGGTTCCTAGTGGGATTTGTTTCTGCTCCGCCACAACGGGAAATCCTACTTTTGTTTTTATTGTTTTTGCTTCTAGTGTCAAATTATAAAAATCATTACCAAGATCATTGTCAAAGAGCTTACCCCTTATGTTTCCTTCTAGAAGTTTTAATGGTTTCAGTTCTTACATTCAAATCTTTAATCCATTTGGTGTTGATCTTTATGCATGGTGTAAGATGGGAGTACAGTTCCATTCTTTTGCATGTGGTTGTCCAGTTTCCCCAACACCATTTAATGAAGAGAGTATCCTTTCCCCATTGTATGATCTTAGCTCTTGTAAATTAATTGACTGTATATGCATGGGTTTATTTCTAGGCTCTCTGATATGTTCCAATGATCTATGTGTTTGTTTTTATGACAACGCCTTATTATTTTGATTGATATAGTTTCATAATATAGTTTGAAATTGGCAAGTCTAATGTCAACTTTGTTCTTCTTTCCAAGATCACTTAGGCTATTTGGAGTGTTTTGTGTTTTCCTATGAATTTTATAACTGTTTATTCTATGTCTGTGAAAAAAATGCCATTGGAATTTTTTTAAAAATGTTATGGAGGTGTAGTTGATATACAATGTTATATTAGCTTTGCAAAGTGAATCAGTTATACATGTATCCCTGCTTTTTTCTCATATAGGTTATTACAGAACGTTGAGTAGACCTCCCTGTGTTGTACATTAGGTCCTTGTTAGTCATATATTCTATATATAGTAGTGTGTGTTTATCAATCCCATCCTCCCAGTTTATCCCTCTCTCCCTTGGTTTCCCCTTTGGTAACCATATGTTTGATTTCAAAATCTGTAAGTTTTTCTCTTTTATAAATAACTTCTTTTGTATCATTTTTATTAGATTCCATGTATAAGTGATATCACATGATATATGTTTTTCTCTGCCTGACTTACTTCACTTGATATAATAATCTCTAGGTCCATCCATCTTGCTGCAAATAGCATTATTTTGTTCTTTTTTATGGCTGAATAATATCCCATTGTATAAATGTACCACATCTTCTTTATCCATTCTTCTATTGATGAACATTTCAGTTGCTTTCATGTCTTGACTATTGTAACTAGTGCTGCAGTGAAGAGGCATGTATCTTTTTAAGTCATGTTTTCCTCCAGATAGATGCCCAGGAGTGGGATTTCTGGGTCATATGGTATTTCTATATTTTTTTTTAAGGCAACTCCATATTTTGGTAGGGATTTTATTTAATATGTAGATTGCTTTGGGTGGTATAGTCCTTTTAACAATATCAATTCTTTGACTCCATGAGCATAGAATATCTTCCAGAGAATCAATTTTTAAAGGAACAGGAGCACCCCCCCACACACTGCCATGGTTATACACCCATACTTAGTTTAGAAGAAGCAGGAAAAAAATGCCCATCTCCTGATTTTTCCCTAGGAGAGGCTCACCCACATACCTTCCCAGCTGCTACCTGAGGATCTGGCTTCTAATCATCCTGCATCTAGATGCTGTTTACAGTCATCCCCCTTGCACTTACACATCTTGGTATACCCTCAAATACTAGGAGCCAGTAAGAAAAAATACTACAGCTTGGATAAGCACAAAGGATTGATCCAGAGACAACCTGGAGCTTGGATCAAAGTGATTAACAGACTTCATCTCCTACAAGAGAATAGTCTGTCAAGACTAAGAGAGGTGGCTCTCTTATATGATGTTTATACGCCAACTTGGAGAGTCACGGAAAATGAACAAAATAGGAGGATATGTTTCAAACAAGAGAACAAGATAAATCTTGAGAAACTGGTCTTAGTGAAACAGAGATAAGTGATTTACCCAATAGAGAGTTCATGCAAACAAGCCAAAGAAAGCAGAGTTAGCTATATTTATATCAAACAAAATTGACTTCAAGCCAAAGAGGGCAACAAGAGAAAAAGAAGGCTATTATTTAGTGATGAAGGGGTCAATTCATCAAGATTATGAAACTATTATAAATATTTATGCACCTAATGTCAGAGTAACTAAATATATAAAGCAAATATTAACAAATCTGAAGGAAGATACAGACAGTAATACAATAATAATAGAGGACTTCAGTGCCTCACTTTCAATAATGGTTTGGTTATCTAGAGATAAAATTAATAAGGAAACAGAGGACTTAAACTATATGGTAGATAGAACAGGCATACACAGAACATTCATTCCAACAATAGCAGAATACACCTCTTTTACAGTGCCTGTGGCATATTTTCCAGGATAAATCATATGTTAGGTCACAAAACAAGTCTTAATTTAGGAAGATTGAAATGACATTGAGCGTCTTTTCCAACTACAATGATATAAAACTAGAAATCAATTATAAGAAGAAAATGTGAATAATTCACAGATATGTAGAATTAAAAAGCATGTGCCTTAACAACTGATGGATCCAAAAGAATTCAGAAGAAAAATTTAAAAAATCAAGACAAATGAAAATGGAAACAACATACAAAATTGGAGATATGGCAGAAACAGTTGTAAGAGGGAAGTTGGTAGTGATAAATGCCTACGTTAAGAAAAAAGAAAGATCTAAAATAAACAACTTAACTTTATACCTCAAAGAACTAGAAAAAGAAGAACAAACTGAGCCTATTAGTAGAAGGAAGGAAAGAAAGATCAGAGCAGAGTTAAGTGAAATAGGGACTGAAAAGATAATAGAGATCAGTTAAACCAAGAGCTGGCTTTTGGAAAGATAATCAGAATTTACAAAGCTGAAAAGATGTTCAGCAATCACTAATCCTCAGGGAAATGCAAATCAAAACCACAGTGAGTTGTCACCTCATACCTGTTAGGATGTCTGTTATCAGAACACAGGAGATAAATGCTGGCAAAGATGTGAAAAAAGAGGAATCTTGTGTATTGTGGGTAGGGATATAATTTGGTATAGCCATTGTAGAAAACAATATGGAGATTCCTCAAAAAATTAAAGATAGATCTATAATATATGATTCATTCTTTTCATTTCTATGTCTATATATCCAAAGGAAAGGAAATCATTATCTGGAAGAGGTATCTCTACTCTCATGTTCATGACAGCATAACTCACAATAGCCAAGGTATAAAAAGAACCTAAGTGCTTGTGTACCAATGACTAGATAAAGAAAGTGTTTATAGATATATACTCACAAAACAAGGTATACCTCCCCTCTAGCATGTGAACCTTTTCTGACCATTGCAAAGCATCTGCTTTTCCTTGGCCCTCAGCCCTAGTTGCACTTCCAATCCTAGACTTGTCCTATATCCCTTGGTGGGTATCCTCCAGGAACCAGGGGATGCCTCTCATTCCAGTCAACAGCACTAACTGGAATCCCTACAAGAGTTAGCAGTGAGAGTATGTTAATAGTAACATATATATACACATACACATAGTATATTATTCAGCCTTAAAAAGAAGGTAATTCTGGGACTTGCAACAACATAGGTGATCCTGGAGGGCTTTGTGCTAAGTGAAAAAAACCAGACAGAGAAAAATAAATACCTTATGGTTTTATCTACATATGGAATTAAAAAAAAAGTAGTTGAACTCCTAACAGTAGAATGATTGTTACCATGGGCTGGGGGTGGGGGAACTAGGGAGAGACTGGTAAAAAAGGTACACACTTTCAGTTTTAAGATGAATAAATCATAAGAATAAATGTATAACATCAGAGTCAGTAAAACTGTACTGTATAATTGAAATTTGCTGAGACAGTAGAACTTAAGTGTTCTCACAAAAAATGAAAAAAATCAAATATGTGAAATTATGGGTATATTAATTAGATTGGTAGTAGGAATCCTTTCATAATGTATATATACCTCAAATCACCACATTGTACATTTTAAATATATTCCAGTTTTGTTAATTATACCTCAATAAGGCTGAAAAAAATAATTCTCATTGTATAGATGAGAAAACTAAGGTACACAAAAAAATTTTCCAAATACCATGCAACTAATCATTGGCATGGCCTGAGAATCAAAAGTGAGAGTTTTTGTGTCAGAGCTCACACATCTAAAACTGTGTTATTCCTAGCCAGAGTGTCCAGTGGAGAGACTGGTAAACAGCTTTCCCAGAAATAAGCCATGGTAAACTATGATGGTAGCTCCTATCCCATAAAATATGAAAATTGGACTAGATGAGATCAAAGGGCCTATCAATATCTGTCATGTTATTATGTTTATTTTTGGGTGTTTTTACTGTTTCACTGGCAGCATATGGAATTTCCCAGGCTAGGGGTCAAATCAGAGCTGCAGCTGCCAGCCTTCACCACAGCCACAGCAACGCCAGGTCTGAGCCACGTCTGAAACCTACACCACAGCTCATGACAACTTTGGATCCTTAACCCACTGAGGAAGGCCAGGGTTCTAACCTGCATCCTAACGGATACCAGTCAGGTTTGTTACTGCTGAGCCATTACAATGGGAACTCCTATGTTATGGTTCCTCCTCTTTTTTTTTTTCTCCATTTGCCACAGGGCAGCCAAAAAAGACATGACTTGGATCTGGCATTCCTGTGGCTGTGGCGTAGGCCAGCGGCTACAACTCCAATTCAACCCCTAGCCGGGGAACCTCCATATGCATCAAGCGCAGCCCTAAAAAGATCAAAAAAAACAAAAACAAAAACTAATTTCCATTTACAAAAGGTTGCCTTGTCTGATTCAAGACTCTTACTTTACAAACACACACAGATATAAATGTGTAACTTCCTATTTTCTTTAAGATCTGGTCCAATACTCACTAGACTAATTGCAGATTGGGGAACTAAAAGTGGGGGGAAAAACCATCTTTTTCGCAGAGATTAAATAGGTCCTAATTTTACTCATTTGTAAAATGCTCAGGAAATGAGATTTTAGGGAACCTTGTTGGTTGAATTTGTATAATAGAAAAATCATTTTGGAGAAGTCCTGGGGACAGATATTTATTATATAGTTTTGTGAAGTCTGTGAGTGATACACCTAAGAGGATGCTTTGAGACCATAAGAAGTGAGTCACTGCCCTAGGGCCTCAGTTACTTACCAGCAGCGTAAAGGCTGGGAGAATTTAAACATCTTTATTCCCAGTTCACTTATTTTCCCAGTGGCCTGCATGCAGAGGTAAATTCATTTACTCATTCACTCATTTATTTAAAAAAAAAAAAACCTCTTTGCTATGCACATGCCATATTCTAAGCACTTTGATGGATGCCAAAGACACATAAGTGAACTAAACAAACAAGGCTTCTGCCATGGTAGAGTTTACCATCCTTTGGCTTTTCTTCAGTGAGCAAGTATTATTAAATTACAGAATTTGGTTAGAAATATACATGTCCATGATAAAAGAGATTTAGTAGAAAATTAAGAAATTCTTTCTATATTTCCACAAATTATAGATTTTGTTGATTAATGAGAATTTATACAGCAAGTTCATTTTTCTACCATTATTTTTTCTTGAGACTGATTAATTATGCAATGATCTTTATGAAGTTTCCCAACATTTAGTGCTGGGGCAGAGAGGCATCTTAGAGAAATGGGCATGCAGTTATAAAGCAATGATTTATAAGTTTTCCTACAAAATGAAAAATCCGGAGTTAAAAGAGTCAGAGATTAAGGGTCAGCCATCAGTCACCAACTGAAGATTTTCTTCTTCCGTTACCAAACTTTGGGAATTGTGGGTATTTTGCTAAGAAATCTGTTTCTTCTTTAAATCTCAGTAATATTGAAAACAGTTTTCAAAAAGCCAACCAAATCAGTATTAAATGCTAATTACCAAGTATTTCAGTACTTTCTGGTTCTTCCTTCTCTACCTAGACTGGATGTTTAGTTTCTTGCTTATCAGCAAGAAAAATAATGAATTTTCTCTCTCGGGAATGTTTAAATTATAACTGCTCTTCCTCAATATATTAGAGTTTTAAAATAAGGGTAAAAGTAAAGCTATCCCCCAATACTAAACTATGGAATTTCACATTCTGGTAATTTTAGTAACAAATAAGTTTGAAGGGCAGCATAACTTTCAGATCACATCACCTCTGGGTAAATTAGTCTCTGTATCAAAAGTATCTCTAAGATGCCTACTTTCTTACACTGCATTGTATAGAGGTATGAAAATGTGAAGTTACTCTTCAGATTTTCAATAGTAATTGTGCGTTGTATAAAGTTATTTAATAGACAAAATTAAGAGGCAGAAATATGTGGCTATTTGGCATTATTTTTCTATAGGATTTTGACATTAAACATTCTGAATACTGTGGGTTTAACGTATTGCATGATTTTTATAAAAAATTAGCCTATGTATTTTCTGTTACAGTTGTAGTTAGGTTGGTTTTGGTAAATTGATATTTATTAGATAATTAAGAAATGCTTTGCACATTAACCAGCCTCCGTTTAGCTAACGGTAGTGATTTTCTAATATAAACAGATCAAGAAAAGTTGTATTATTTAATCCTTTTGGGTTCTTTTCCTCCTTCTGGGTTCTCTGTTATATTTTCAGGGGCTTTCTTCTTTCTGCATTAACATCTGTCCAATTTAATCCTGATTATACAACCAACTCTTAACAACTGGGAAATGTGTGGCAAATATGAAAATTGCTCAGAACAAGGAAGAAATAATTAAAGGTGTTCATTACTAACAACATTAAAAGGAATGAAGTTTATTCTTAGCTCAGAAGATTGAATGAAGAAAGTGGATTAATAGTACTGTTCATTTAAGTGTAGCGTTTTTTTTATGTTTGGGAAGTGTTATTCATGGTTTCCCCATCTATTGCAGAACAAGAACATGAAGACAAACTATGACGAGAGAAAATTTAGTCACTAAGAAATATTCTAGTCTTTAGGGGTTTTGAGAACTTCTTTAATTTCTAAGTTCTGATGAATATCATCTTATGTGAGAATAATCTGGAGGTAAAATGGGGCAGAGAATGAGCAACCAATAAGGAGAAAGGGAGAGTTTATAGGCAGCAGTAACCAGTATGTTTCACTAGAATCTGTAGCTGGCAGGCATATTAACACGTCAAAATCACAATGGCTATAACACAGGAAGGCCGAAAGCCACCAAGGCACGTATATATCAAGATACCCTTCTTTTAAGCTGGTAAACACACTCTTTGTAACTATCTGGTTTTGTACACATTATATAAAATAAGCATGATTATTTACTGGCTTACATTTTTATTACCCCAATGCTTTTTTTTGATATCATGGCTCAAAATTTTCATTTTTATCTGTGTCCTGATTGGTTACATATACATACAACTCTTTTCATATTCACCTCCTCTCCCATCCTTTCCTTCTTCATCCCATAATCACCTGTCCTGGAGTTAGTAAGTTTGCATGTAGAAGTAGTGTGTGCAGCTGCCACAATTGAGCAAAGTGAGTTAGGCAGGTGGTTGATGAACAGTGACCCATCAAGGACTACAGTTAGTAGATAGCAGACAGGAGAAGACAGGTATCAGGTTTCCTGTTGGAAGGGAAATATATCTTGAATGGTAGTGATTGCTGCAGATGGAGCTCAGTGTTTCAACAACAGCCACTCATTCCTGCATGGTCTCCTCCCTTGTCTTATTACTGGTCAAGCAGTTAAATAGCTGTAAAGCACTGTCTCTCTGTCTCATTTTCCCTGAGTTCCAACAGCAATAGTAGCAACAGCAGCTGTGGAAGCGGCAGCCAGAGATAGGCAGGGCTGTTGCTTGCAGCCGCCGCGCAGATTGCCTCCTCCTCGCTGCACACACACACACACACACACACACACACACACACACACACAGCACACAGATTTCCAATATCAATGCGTCTTGATATGTATCAAGGACTCAGATGAGAGAAGAGCATTAGTCATGGACAACAGGTATTTCATCTCTGACAAATTCCTCCTGATGCTTATTGGTATGGATGATAAAATAATCATTCGTGATACCTAGTTTGAGTGGGAGACTGGGGGTGGCTGCGGGAGAGGAGGGAGAAGTGGGAGGAGTGAGAGGTAGGGAAGGGGGCTGCCAAAGATGACTTTCAGGCTCCGGAAACCTACATCTTTCAGCCTCCGCTGTTTTTGACTTGCAAATTGTCAGGAAGCAGTGGACTGCAGGCAGCCCAGTGTTGTTGCCTGGAAGTCAATTTCCATCTCTCAGACACTAGTTAGCATGGGCTGTGCGTTCTGGAAGGGGGTGGAAGTAGACAGGAGGAGATGCTGTGAGCAGAGTTCTTGAAGCTCTACTCCTCTGGGGAAGCCGAGCTGTGAGGAAGCCTTCTGACTGTGCGGAGCGTGTGAATTGGAAGGGATCCTGAGAGCTGGCAAGTCCCAGTTCCTCTCCGGAAAAGCAGTTGCTCTAGCTCCAGAGATGTGCCCAGCCTTCGCCTGCATCACGCTGCAGTAAGTTAAACTCCGCACGGTCGGTCGGCAATTTGAGTGGCTTCTGGGGATGTTGTGCGGGGGAAGGGAAGCCGACGAGATGACGAGGAAAGTTAGAAAAGCATAGCTTTGAATTTGGCAGGAGCTATTAAATCGGTTTTTCTCCTTGATTCCTATCCTAGTTATGCTATAGTCGGGTGGGGTTCCTCTCAGTTATTTGCAGACGGAAACTGCTTGTTGGTTAGGTATGCAGGAGGCGCCCTGTTCACAGTGATTTTCGGCAGCAAAACGGGTAACTGTGCTCTAGATTTAATTACAAGAGTGGGCTCTGAAAGTTACTGATGGATAGCACCTTGCATTTTCAACAAAAAATTTGTAACGAGGCTGGCTTAGATTTTTTAAATACCCAGTTAATTGTAAGTTTCATTCCAGACTTATTCCTAACCTATAAAATAAAGCAGTGAACAAAACAAAAGTCTTTGATTTACTTTATTAAAATAAAACATGAAGTAGGTCTTTAGATAATTGCTAGGCAACAGTCTAGGTGACACTGATGATATGATGAACATTTGAAAATACTCTGTAGTGAGTGGACCATGCAGGATTCCCCTAGTTTCTTACTACTGCAATAATCTCCTCCACTTGTTAAGCAGTGCCTTCTTGTGATTTCAAAGTGGTGGTTTTTACATAGATGACTTTGTGCTTAGAACCAAGAAGCATTTGTGTTCACTGGCAAAAAATGGAGGCTTAAAAAAACTTTTAAAAAACAACTTGTACTGGTTTCTCAAATTGCAGATAACCAACTTTTCAAAGGAGGTAAAAACAGGTCAGCAAGGGCCAGCCCATTGTAAAGCAAATGACCAAATTGATTGTGAATGCAAGCAGAATACTAAAGTCTTTTTAAGAAGGGAAACCAGAAATAATTAATCTAAAAATGTTGGGGTATTTCCAACCAGGTCCTCTTTTCCACTGACTAGATTTTTATAATGGAGAAGAAAAAAGGGAATCCCTCAAGCAGAAAGGATATGTCACACAAAAATACTCAACTTAGCAACAGGACTGTAGAAGAAATGACTATATTACTATGCTTTCCCCAGGAGATATTAATGGAAAAACAGAGGTTGTCTAAAAGGGAAGCCAAGATTTTAAGCTGAACACTTTCACATGTTACTATTAATTCTATAGGATAGAAGGGTATCAAAACTTGTGAAATAACCATTGTGAGATACAAAATAATTCTGAAATTCTCCATCATTAGAAGAGAGGAAATTAAAGCTCAGTCTCCAATTATCTCAGTTTTAAATCGTGTTATTCTTCCTTTAATCCACCTAATCTTGCTTATTTTATTAAAAGTTAAACATATTCTGAGTATAATTTGAACTTCTTTGCCTACCTATCTTGGAGATCTTCAGATATAATATTTGTGTTGTTATTGAGATACTCAACTTGTTAGAGGTAAGCTATTCCACACCCATAACTTCTTGGTGCAAAAAACTCAGCATTTGACTTTGTAAGTCACTGAGCCATATTTAATCCAGGGAATGTTTGTTGTGATAGTGTGTATATAATAAGTGGTTAAAAATTTTAGACAGTGCAAAGGAAGAATAAAAGGAAACATCTATACAGAAACTAAAACAGTATGTTTGAAGTAAGTTTGCAAGCAGTTCCCTTATACTCTAGAATAAATCATTACTTGAAACTGAAGAATTTAGTTTAAGAGAAGAAAAACAAGCTGAGAGCCTGATTATAATTGATAAGAATTTAGATTGAATAGGAATCTGGCAGAATTTCTTGAAAGATAGAAATTTAGGTAGATGGCATTGAGGTTGGAAAATACCTTTGCTTCCTATTTTGGTTGTCCTACTGGTCAGCAAGCCACGTCTTATAGCTGAGGAGAAGATTTTCTGATCTACTTTTGAAACAAAACAGTTACTTTAAGGTTTAAGCCATTGGTAAGGTTTGCTGGAACAGTGTCTGAACCAGCCAAGTGTCCTATGACTCATGGTTTTCCTCACACACTTGAAAGAAGGAAGAGTTGTGGCTGGACAAACCAGACAGAGATCAGCTGGTCCCTCAATCTAATTCTGCCTGCTAATAATGACTGTGATGTTGATCTATAGGCTCGAAGTGACATTTTAAGCATATCCTTTCCTGGACGCTCTCTTCCTGGCTGGCTTCAGGAACAAAACTGTACTTAGGTATTCATGATACGCTTGCATTAGTCTCTTAAGAGTAACACCCTTAGCTTAGGAGCACCTGCCAGGAAGAAGCTCCAGACAAGAGGGTGAAGAAGCCTCTTCCTACTGCCTCTCTCACATTTCTGGCATTTTCTTTTTCTTGGAAAATACCAACACAAAATCTGACCTCAGGTCAGAACCTCGTGTACTTGTTCACTCTTAGTTATTGACTGTGGAGTGGCAGCTCCTGAGGTTATCTGCATGTATGATTTTCTCACCACATATTGTATGAGGTGTTCCTAGTTACTGTGAGTGCACTAATGGCAGGCCCTAGGTTAGGTACTTTGTTTTGTAATTGAAGTAGATTTGATTTACAATATAATACTAGTTTCAGGTGTACAACATAGTTGTTCAATATTTTTATGATTACATTCCATTTGAAGTTATAAAATATTGGCTATATTCCCTAAGTGTCCATTACATCCTTATATTTTATTTATTTTATACTTAGTAGTTTGTACCTTTTAATCCCCTCCGGCATCATACTAGGTTAAGTACTTTGAATATGTCTTCTCACTCATGGGATAAAAGCTACTGGAGGGAGATCGCATTCTCTCCCATGTATAAGCAGTTCAGTCCCAGAGGAAAGATGTAGTTTGCCTAAAACAACATATTTAGTAAATGGTGGGCTAGACTTAGCCCCCAAGTATGACTAGCTCTCACTCTAGTCACCTTGCCACTTTATCTTATTTAAATGGTACTCTACAACAAATCAAGTGGAATGAGTTTATTGTTTTGCAAATGGAGTATAGGTTAAGAGTGCTTGAGAGAGAATTGTCAGGAGAAAACTCCCAGCTCTAATGGTACCCCAAAATGGGTCTACCTAAGTGGGGACTTATATTGACTTATATTGACGCCAAACCCCAGCTTAAAGTACCAGTTTCAGTGTTCTGTTCTGGCTTCATGAACCAAGGAAATGAAGCTGAGAACATCTTTGCCAGGAAGAAAGATGATGGAGTTAATGTGGGAGGAAAATAAGGGGCTCACATGGCAGGAGGCTGGTATAACTTGCCCAGATTCTGTGCTGTGAGGGACTCTATAAAACAAACTCTTTGGCTATATTTGGGATGGAGATCTTTAAAGACACAGATAAAGCAGAGACTCAAAATAGCTCCTTAAATAGTTGTAAGGTCTGATTATGAAAATCAGACTAGTCTTGTCTTCAAGATAATTTCCTGCATGTGTGTGCATAAGCGTGTGTGTGTGTGTGCGCGTGCGCGTGTGTGTGTCTATGTCTGTGTGTATATGTTTAAGAGTAAAAGTGATGATTCAAAGGAAAGTGGGGAGACATGCCAGATGATGACTGAAGAGGTAAAATCGTGCTTGGAAATATCACTAGTTCTTGCATAATCACTTTCTGAAAATTTGCCAGGAAATGAAAGGCCATCTTTAACTGGTGAGGTTGAAAACAAAATGGTTCATTTAGGTAAAACTTGAAGTGTTAAGGAGAATAGCATGATGACTGTCATTTGTCTTCTTGTCATGGAAGACAAATACTAACAAGGAATAAAATGAAAGTGATATGGGCATAAAGCCAAACAATATTTTAAGATTGGTCTTTCTTAGCATGCTAAATTTAAAAGCTGAAATTCTTTTTAAAGAATAATCTGAGTCAACAATTTGAAATGGAGAAATTTCCCTTTAACAGGGAGTCTGTATTGCATTGTAAGTTTGAAACACAATGTCCTTGACTCAGTTATTTTTTTATTGGCAATATGCCAGTTACTACAGATCAAGCACAAAAGCTGTCATCTTTAAAATCAGAGTATAAATGTCCATGCTCTGTGAGGAAATTTGATGCTTCTGAGCTCCTGTCATATAACTATATGGTGATGGAGCTTTGTAAATACTCTCACGTTGTCAGCCCTGATTCTTTCTCTTGTCTCTCTCCTGTCATTTGTGACTCTGAAGCTTGAGGTTAGGAATAGAGTTAGTTTCAAGGGTTGATTTTTTTTTTTTTTTTGCTTTTTAGGGCCACACCCATGGCATATGGAAGTTCCTACTCTAAGGGTAGAACCAGAACTACAGCTGCCAGCCTACACCACGGCCACAGCAATGCAGGATCCAAGCTGTGTATGTGACCTATACCACAGCTCATGGCAATGCCAGATCCCGAACCCACTGAGGGAGGCCAGGAATTGAACCTGCATCCTGATGGATACTAGTCATATTAGTTTCCATTGTGCCACAACGTGAACTTCGAAGAGTTGATTTTTAGTGTGGTGCTTTGGCTCTCTTCCCTCATGGTTTAAAAATAATGACAATGACTTTTATTGTGTGCTTACTACATGCCAATTGCTTGCATAAGCATCTCACACACATAATCTTGAAAATATCCTTATGAGTTAATCTAATTATCATCTTCATTTCCATTGTGTAAGACAGAAAACTAAGGCACAAGAGGGTTAAATGACCTACCCACAGAGTTAGACATTAGAATAGAGCTGGGCTATGAACCAAATAGTCAGGTTTTAGAAGCCATGCTCTTAACCAAAGGCTCCAAGTCTTCTCTTAAGTATCCCTGTCTTGTTATACCCTCTATGGTACATGCTATTTGTCACCTCCTTTTTCTCTGCTGATGCCTATCCTTGCCTATAACTTCTTTTTGGACACCCAGATCCCTTTGCCTTCAGTCTGTTGGTGTTTTACTTGATGATGTGTCTGTGTCCTCTAAGTTTCTGCTCTAATGTCATGACCTTCTGGGATGCTCTTTGGATTCTACCACTGGCCCAACT
The DNA here is from genome assembly GCF_016906955.1 of Phacochoerus africanus. NCBI lineage: Eukaryota > Metazoa > Chordata > Mammalia > Artiodactyla > Suidae > Phacochoerus > Phacochoerus africanus. Next base: position 83,580,189 of record NC_062554.1, on the reverse strand, counting down.
GTCCTTCTCCAGGGTTCCACTGAAATGTGTGCTTTATTTAATATTGAATGTGAATATTGAATATTGAAGTAATCTTTATCCATCTTGAGGAAGGAAACCAAGCCTTTTTTATTTCTGGGATTTTAGTGCCTAGCATACTCTCTAATACATTATTGGAGCTCAGTAAACACTTCTTTTATAAACCGAATTCAAAGCTCTAATTTCAATTCTCCAAGTAGTAGGTATTTTCACTTTCACAGTCTTTACCCTGAAAAAGAGTAGAGAACATTGTGTCAAATATTAGTTACAAAGCCTGAGCCACATAGCATATTCTAATATGTTGAACTCATAACTAGTATAAAGGTACTTAAATACATTTAGCGTCCTCTCTGGAATTGCATATTTAGAATATAAGAGATAATGTTGTAGTATATGGCACATGGCATATTTATTATCCTATCATAATATTGAAAATTTTAGTGATACCTAATTTCTGATACTAATTTATCTTTAAAGGGGAAAACAAATATTAAATAAAAGGTACATCAAAGATGTTTTGATTTGTGGGACAATAAAGTTGTAAAATGATTCTTTTTTATGAGTTGTTTCTTAAACTCTTGTTTCTTTTGAGGAAAAATCCTGAGAAAATTTTGATTTAGTCATAGCTTAAAAATATTGAGTCATATCTGCGAGCTGACATTAGTAACTTGACTGCAAGTAGAAAAAAAATGAAGAAATGTGTAATGATGGAAAAATCAATTCCCATTCCCCCACCCCACATAAGCATTTTCGGTATATATGATAATTTGGGTTTTACTTATTGATGAATTTGTGCTTTTTTCTTAGTATTTAAATATTATAACAGTGTGAACTGGATGGACATCACGTAAAGTTTCCAAAATACAATATTTTAATTAATAGTATCATCTTAGGTCAAATAATTCCATTTTATTCTCTTTCTAATCCACATGAATCAGTTATGAAATATGAAATTATAACAAGGGAAAGGACAGATGGGATGAGAAGTGTGGTAGCTATTTAAAATCTCTTTGAAATTCCATCAACAGAGCAGTCTCAGGATGAGGTTACCCCAGCGAGGTAGCTAGGTCTTCCTTTGTAATAATTTATCTTACTTTAAATAATTTCAGCTTATATCTTGTTTTGATGATTCATGATGAGGATGTGGAGAAATCAACTCCATGTATACTTTCTCAATATGCAAAGATGCTCATTTGAATTTCATCATTCCCTTACTAGATAGACATTAAGATGTAGGGGTTAAAACTTATTTTTTTTTTTTTTGTATTCAAGTTGTCTGGCCTTAAATCTTTACTACTTGGATGACCTTGAACAAGTAACTTAAATTTTATGCTTTAGATTTCTCTTTGTAAAGCTGGGATAAATGAAAATGATATCCACCTCATAGAATTACATGATTTAATCATGTGAAAGGCTTAGAACTACAGGCACATAAGTCCTCAAAAATATTAGCTATTTGTTATTTCCTCTTTATCTGGGAGGTTGTCTCTGGTAAAGAATAAAGCATCAGTGACAAAGAAAATGTTCTAAATAAAATATAAATCTAAAAGTATTTTAGAAAAAATCTATTAAAACATAAAATCTATTAAACGTTATGATAAATACCCTCTATTTAGGGTATTGTTTACTTATTATTTTGCCCAAAAAAGGTTTTATTGAGTTACAAAAAAAGAAAAATAACCCATGTAAATAACTCCAAGAGAACGGCTGGCACGAGTCAACCCTCAGAAATTTTAATTCCCCTCCTCTTAACTAAAATCATAGGCATTTTTTTGGAGTCCCCATTGTGGGGCAGGGGAAGCGAATCCGACATATATCCATGAGAATGCAGTGGGTCGGGGATCTGGTGTTGCCATGAGCTGTGGTGTAGTTCACAGATGCAGATCAGATCCTGTGTTGCTGTGGCTGTGGTGTAGGCTGGTAGCTGTAGCTCCAATTTGACCCCTAGTCTGGGAACCTTCATCTGCCACAGGTGTGGCCCTAAAAGGCAAAATAAATAAATAAATAAATAAATAAATAAATAAATAAATAAATAAATAAATAAATAAATAAAACCTAGTACTTCTTCACTTTCCTTCCTCTTAAAACATGGTCACAGCCGTCATTCACTTAATGTCTAAATGTCAAAATGATCGTACTGACCACTCTGCCTTCTGCGCCCAAACAAACTGAGAAAATGGGACCTCTTATGTGAGGAAACCTATTACTACCTAGATCAGCTCCTTTTGAATTATATGAAGTGGAAAGGAGGAAGAATCAGCAGGGCTGTGGAAAAGCATTACAGGATCCTTGACCTGAAAACAGTCTTCAGGCACAAAAGATGAGTTTGTGGTTTACTCAGCAACTTGTTTTGCTGAGACAGAGAATGTAAGGAAATGTTCTTCCTGGGCTTTTGACCAAGAAATCCCTTTGCTGGTTCCTTGATGAAAAGAAATAAGAGCTGGGAGTTCTCACTTGCCTGCCTTTCCTAGTGTGTGTTTTAGAAATTGTAAGCAATACTCAGCTATCTCTGGGAAATTTAAGGTTCAGTAGGCATAGTTATTAAGATCATCACCTTAAGAAACAGAACTGTTGATAACATTGACGCTGGATTGTTTCACCCCTTACTCGTGGATGGGCTACTGTCACTGTCAGGCACTATGCCAGCCAGACTCAGGGAAGGCAGAGTCCTTAAGAGTCCTTAATTTCAGTAATACTGAAATTACTTCAGTGATAAAGAAACACAGAGGCAAACATACTGAACAAGGAAGCAAGGACATGATTTATTGTTGTTGCAATAAGTGCTATGAAGGAGACAAAAAGCTGCAATAGAGAACAGAGATCCTATTTATTGGAAGACAAACTGATTTTTTAAGGCTCATGTGAGGTACTCCTCCTGTCCTATTATGCTGGTTTTTTTCCCATTATAGAACAGGTGTCTGGTGTTAACAGTGAGTAGAAGGGGATTATATACCTGAAGTAATCTTTAAAACCAAGACAGATGAATTCATGGTGAATCAGAATTTCAGAATTATTGAACAAAATATTTTCATTCCCTCAAAAACATGACTCCCACATTGCTTTTCCCTTTACCTTTATATCACCGGATTATTCAGTTTGTGGGAGCTTTTAAAGATTAGAAAAATGCAAGCACTTAATGTTGCTTAGTAACTTCTCTTGCCTGTCATTTGGGGCTGCACATAAACAACTTGTAACTTCCCCACACTTGCCCCAAATTACTAGAATCGGCAAGGAGCATACAAGCTGATGAGTCACTTTGCTATCCTGTTGTTCTTAATAAGAGTTCTGATTACCAGGATGAATGCTTTATTGTTATATAATGTCATTTGCCACACCATATGTCAGAACTTTCTGTTTGGCAAGGAGAGGTTCCTCCCCTGTCACACATCGAAGAAAGCATAGCATGAAAGCCATTCAGGGGAGGACTATTGTTTTGTTTGGGGTCCTTGGTTTTAAATGTACTCTATCCAAACTGTACTAGACAACATGTTGTGAGAATAAAGTTGTACGTTTTTTGAGCTTCAAGTGGAAATTATGTTTTGTATCTATTAATGCTTCTGTCATTCAAGCTACCTGCATTAGTGCTTGGTGGCACATTCAGTATTTAAATAACTATACTATCTTTATAAGAGTGCTTTCAAAACACCCCAAAAGCATGATTCCAGTGTGGCTATAAAAATATTGCTCTTCTTTATGGTTAAAATTAATAACTTTATAAAAAGGAAATAATAAGAGTCTGTTAGATTTCATGTATACATCGGTAGAGTGGCAGTACTATGTTGATCAAAATTTCTCCTCTGCTAAGACATGTCAAAGCTCTATTCAAGGAATTAGTGCCTGTATGGTACCATTGCCGAGCATCCTGGGTAAAGGGGATGTGCCATACCCTCTTGTTCTTTAACATCTGTTTTGCTGATCCTAATGATGGGAGTCTGGGGTTAATAGATGCAAACTATTGCATTTGGAGTGGATAAGCAATGAGATCCTGCTGTATAGCACAGGGAACTATATCCAGTCACTCATGATGGAACATGATGGAGGATAATGTGAGAAAAAGAATGTGTGTATATAGGTTGACTGGGTCAGTTTGGTGTACAGTAGAAATTGATAGAACACCATAAATCAACTATAATGGAAAAAATAAAAATCATAAAAATAAAAAAATCCAAACAATCTCAAGACACAAGGAAACATTTTTGAGGAATACTACAATGTGTGTTGAAAGAAAGCTCTGCTTATCTAAACATTAAACAAAGTTACATGTTTTTTACGTTAAGGACTTCATATACTTCTTCAGATACAAGTGTGTGTTAGAATCTCTAGGAGTGGGATTTAGTAAAAATTTTGCTGGCCTTTCTTTCTTAAAGAATCTCTCCTTCTAGAAGCACTTATTAATATATTTTTGAAAACCCAGAAACACAATTTATTGTTCTATTGGCATTCAGTTACTCATTTAAACATTTTTCAAGCATCTAGCATGTTATCAGAGTAGTAAGTTCTGGGAAGAAAATTATGGATAGAACCTGGCCTTAACATTCAGTAATTCTTGAATTGAGTGTTGGAGGAAGATGCACGAATTATAAGGTCATGGCCTGTGTGTGAAAACTAGTTGCAAAGGATGTACATGTTAGGTTGCTAGAGAAGATGAGGAAGTAAGAGACTATGAAATTAATCACAGATAATTTAGAATTTGAGTTGTCTCTTGAGGGAAATTTGTAATTCACCAAAAAAAAACACCAATAAAACCATTTACAAAGATATGTTCAGAGATCATTCTTTTATGCTTGTATGGAAGCCAGTACTCCTTTCATTCATCAAGCATAACTCTTGAGAGAACAGTTGGCTATATGAATAAAGAGATGAGAGCAACAAACCGGGAAAGAGATATATAAATTTTGTGGTGCAGATGGTAATCCATTCCTTTGGAATAGATAAGAATCCATGGTAAAATAATGTAGAATGAGAAGGAAGGTAATTTTAGGAACACATCTTGATGAATTCTAATATTTTAGAGTATATTGGAGTAGATGGGATTGTAAGAGATGAAAATGAATTGCCACAGAGGAAAACAATGACAGAAATTTCTGGTTTTCCAAAGACCAGAGGAAAACATGCCATAGGAAAGACAAAGTAATCATCACTGCCACTTGTGGCTGAGAGGTTAATTTAGATGAGGAATGAAAAATTCCTTTGAATTTGAATACAGGGAGGTCAGTGATGATTTTAGCTAATGATGTGTTCCTCACGTGAGTGATTGGGTAAAATCCAGATGAAAATGTGTGAAGGGTTGAGTAGGAGTTCAGGAAATGGAGATACAGTGATTTATTCAAAACATTGGTGAAGCTTTTTTTTCCCCTCGGTTTTAGGGCCACACTAGCAGCATATTGGAGGTTCCGAGGCTAGGGGTCGAGTCAGAGCTGCAGCTGCCTGCCACAGCCACAGCCACAGCAGTTCGAGATCTGAGCTCCATCTGCAACCTATACCACAGCTCATGGCAGTGCAGGATCCCCAACCCAATGAGCAAGGGCAGGGATCAAACCAGCATCTTCATGAATACTAGTCAGATTCGTTTCCACTGTGCCACAATGGGAATTCCAAGTTTGTGAAGCTTTTGGAAAAAAAAAAAAGCGCTTGTTTTGGAGAATAATAGAAATTTAAGGGAGCTTTTTCTTTTGAAACATGGGAGCTCTCTGGGCATCTCTGTGAAGATGAAATTATTAAAAAATATAGAAGGACACTTGAGAATGTGGAATTGAATTGGTTCAAAGACATCAGAGTATGAGTTGTTTTTAACCAGGGGTTACATACTCTGTAAAGATAAAGGAAATAAAAGAGAAAAGGAGCAGTTGGGATAGGTGTGCATGTTTTGTAGTGCAAAATTGAGGATATTTCTGGAATTTAAGTTTACTTCATAGAGTTTGAACAAAGTGGAGAAACTTTGAAGTTTTTAGACAGTATTGGAGGATTTACTGACAAGAGACAGCTACTAGAATCTGGACAATATTGAGGGGGGGTCATTTGAGTTATGAATTTATAATGATAATAATTTACCTTAATGTGAACCTTTCAGTAGTTTAGGATATGGCATTAAAAATGCCAGATATATTGTTTTATTTTGTTTTGCCTTTTATATTATCATCACCTACCCCCTTAGGTATTATTTGTCACTTTTTTTTTTTCCTGGTAGTGCCTGCAGTATGTGGAAGTTCCCAGGGCAGGGATTGAACCTGTGCCACCGCAGTGACCCAAGCTGCTGCAGTGACAGTGCCAGATTCTTGACCCACAGGGTCACAGGGGAGCTCCTGTCATTTTCTCTATTACTCTCTCATGTTTAGAAATCTGGATGAGAATTTTTCTTTATATCTGCTGCCTTTATTATGATTGATTAAAGTATATAGGTTGACAAGTCACTCGACACCCTATGGGAACTCCTTAACCACCTTACCTTCATTGACATCCCTCTCTATCCCATGTTAACCACTGGATAATGACTCCATTCTAGATCGTGATGTTACCGGAAACTTATCATCTTTGAAATAATGAATTAGGAAACAATCACTACCTTGTTCTCTCTACCTCTCACCAGTCTCCAGGAGCTTGACAGAGCTTGTTTACTTCCAGTGACTCTTTTCTCATTCACCCTCTCTGTACCATACAGGCAGGACCTAGTATACAACTTGAATAACTATTTTGCCCAAATCTTTATTTCTTTGTCCTCTTTTCTTTTCATTTTACATATGGCAAAATCCTTGCCCTATTTCAACTGAGGAATATGGCTTTGCTTTTTCACTTGGGGTACTGGTACTGACTGCTATCGAAAAGTCACAAAACCAGGAGTTATCCTCATGGCTCAATGGTTAACGAACCCAACTAGGATCCATGAGGATGGGGGTTTGATCCCTGGCCTCACTCAGTAGGTTAGGGATCTGGTGTTGCTGTGAGCTGTGGTGTAGGTTGCAGATGCAGCTTGGATCCCACGTTGCTTTGGCTTTGGTGTAGGCTGGCAGCTACAGCTCCGATTCAACCCCTAGCCTGGGATCTAACATATGCCATGAGTGTGGCCCTAAAAAAAAGACAAAAACCAAAAAAAAAAAAAGAAAATCACAAAACCGTGAAAACTAATAATAAATTTGTGATCTCTCATCTTAGTCTGACCTTGGTAATTCTTCTAAGTGCCCATGTTTTATTTTCCTTTCCATTCTCCATAGCAGCCTTGTAATATCTTGGCATATGAGTTATTTCGTATTTCCTTAAGAAACTTTGAGTATCTAACTTCTTCCTCTTTGTGTCATTTGTTGTCTTTTGATAATGGCATTTAAATTTTTAAATTAAATTTGGCTTTAATTTAAAAAATACTAATATTGATAATTACTTCAACTGTATTCCCCCCTGCCACACAGTTTCTGCACACTTGCCTTTAGAGAGTGCTCTATGACATGGCCCCTCTTTATCCCTTCAAGAATGTCAATTGCCACTCTCTTCTCTTCCATTCCAGTGTTCCTTTGACATTAAGCTACTTAAAATATCCTTTCTGTCAGTGCTCCTTTCTCACCTTACTTGCATTCCATTGTATCTCAGGGGTTCTTTGTATTCTCTGTGCTTAGAACATTAGCTGGTACAAAACAGGTATCTTAAAAAAAAAAAATCCTGAATAAAAAAATTGAAAAAGCCTTTTTCTTGACTACGGGTGATAGGTTATCTTGTAAAGTATCTCCCTGTGTCAACAATGATGTCATCCTTCTTTCCCTGAAATGTACTATTTCTTACCTCTTTCCTGTGCATTTTGTAGTAAGGTTTGTACTTATTCTGAACAACTGTCTTGCTATAGCATATGTTTTCCCCTTGGTATATAACACCATTAAATAGATTTGCTTATTGTGGAGCTAAGACTTAATCATCTCATTCTGTTTTGAGAGAATAAGATTATTGTTAACTCGACCAAGTGTAGTCATGGGAGCTTTATTTCTCTAAGATTAGCAGATTGATTTAGATTTAGGTATTTGTTTTATTCGTGGCACATTCCACAAATTGATTATTGGTATTCAGTTGCACACTGGATGTAAAGAAGTAAAAGGATCAGGGTTATTTTCAGTATTTGAAAACAAGCATGGAGACTTTGAGGGCTTATGGGAAATAAACAGAAAGCTAAGAGGTCACACATGTGGAGAGAATAGAAAATAGCCTAGTCTGTTTTCCCCAGTGCAACGGCACTTTCTCAGAGACTCATCTAAATGTTGATGTGCCGATGACAGGAAGAAAATATTTTTCTCAGCCACATCAAAAACTTATAAGAAAGGTAGGAAAATTCTTTAGAAAGCTTTTATTGTGATTTCCAGGCGTAATTCATGAGTGGGTGATCACTTGCTAAGATTCTTGCTTTCCTGTAACTCTATTCTCGACCATTCTTTCCATAGAAACGGCTATCAACTAAGGAGATAAATGAAGGCATTTTAGGGGGAAGCATTATTTATCTCAACCTTAGTTTCAGGTGGATTTATTCATTGTAATAAACTAGTCTACTTTGGAAGTGTGGATTTTTCACTTACATGCTTCAGAAATCACAGTCCCTAAAATAGCCTTTGAATTTCTAGTATTTACGTTCTATGTCCTTTTACCTTAGCGATATAATTAAGGTTAACTGTGACCTAAAAACTGTATAGTCAGTCATTTTGCTTAGAACACAATATAGTATGTGCCCTCATTAACTTAATTTGTGGGATTTGAGAAAGTGTAACCTCACGAGGTAATGAAAACTGTGTGGAAAGAGAAGGCATTCAGACTTCTCTTAGATTTTAGGATTATGTAAATTCTGATAAGCTGATACATTGTTAATGCACATGTTAGTTTTTTTCTCTGTTTTTATTGGGTTTATACATCATTGAAAGAGGTTAACGTTATGTATGATATTTATTTTAGGATAACCGGGAAAAAATGAAAAACTAATTTTTGGTTTTGAAAAATGACTATTTTTTTAGGGCCACACCTGTTACATATGGAATTTCGCCAGCTAGGGGTAAAATTGAGCTACAGCTGCTGGCCTACACCACAACCACAGCAACGTGGGATCCGAGCCTCTGTTTGTGACCTACACCACAGCTCACGGCAATGCCAGATCCTTAACCCACTGAGCGAGGCCAGGGATTGAACCCACATCCTCATGGATACTGGATGGGTTTGTTCTCATTGGGCCACAATGGGAACTTCTAGAAAAATGACTTTCTTGATTGGCCTGAGTTAAGGTGACAGAGGTCAAAGTTCCCTATGTCTTATTGTCCAGATTCCACTCATTGCACAGGTTTTGTTTCTATAGGTTGTGAGTGGGATTTTTATTTTTCTGATTTTAAAAGTCTTCCTTTCATTTTCAACTTTATATTGCCAAGGGATTAATTACATGGATTCTTCTGAAGACCTCTTCTTTCTTATACAATAAACAAAGTATTGGCGGCCTATTACTACCTAAGAAGTGTCGGTTCTCTGTTAACTTATGTGTGATTCTGTTCCTTAAACTGAATACTGATCTGTGAGATGAGTTTCCTTTCCCAACTGCATTGGGGCTGGAGGTGATTTTCCAAGAGGGCATTGTGGTAGGCCAGAGCGAAGCATGATGCACTGGAGGTTTGGTTGGCCTGATGAAACACAAGAAACAGAACACAGAAGTGTGTGTCTGTGATGCAGCAAGAATGGCGACTGAAATGGAGAGGGCTGGCCCCTGAGTGCTGACATGCCCCCCCCCCCCGCCCCCCCGATGGTTATAGAAGACTTGCACTGTGCAGACTGAGAGGATTCTTCCTTCTGCTTGGGATTCTGGTGATATTGAACTTTGGCTGTGCTCTTGTGTGGAATAAAACAAAGCCTCAGGAAGCATCTACTCACTTGCATTCTGAATCCCGTGTTTATTCTTTGTAAGAATTATTTGCCGGTATAATTGTAAATCAAAATGAGAGCCAAACCTAAATGAGTCACGGACCTAATTCTTGCCAGTGCTAGAACCTGAACCAGATTTTTTTCTTCTGACCAGCTTAGAGTCAATGACTGAAAAATATCTTTACTGGGCTAGACATAGATTTCTCACTACTTCCTATCTTCCTGTATATCATCAACGCTGCTTGGCTCCGGCAATTCCATGGTTGTCCTTTTTATCCATATTATATACCCTAGAGTGCAAGGTATATGATCTTGTTAAATGTTACAAAAATCATTGCTTGAAAAAATATTCTGACAGGCCACTAGATATTACAGTTACCAACCTTTATTTATACTTCCTAATTCAATATTTAAATCAGAGTGCTCAAAACACTACACATGAAAAAAAAAAAAACACTACACATGCATCCAATTTTGAAATTTAACTTCATAGCAGTGGTCTTCATTCTAAGTAATAACCTTCCCTCCTAACTTTCAGAGGTATGGCTCTTTGTTCACACAAAGATAAACATGAAGAGAACTAGTCCTTTCTGATTTAAGAAACCAGTGCATAAGAAGTGCAGGGAAGAAGGGTGTTAGTGTCCTTGTTGATATAATGGTGCTGGAAATTTCAACTCTTGCATATGCAATGAACAGGACCCAGGCATTAAGCATGATATCTACTATAGCATTTTTACCATGGGGCATCTGTCTTCTGTATGTCCCACTAATTCCTTAGACAGTTTCTAATGCCATCTATAAGCACCTACCTACATTTGGGATTAAATTTATTAATATTTCCAAATTGTCAGGTGTATTTACCCTTTATTGTTTCTTGTCAAATTCAACACTTCACCATTTGCCCTTTTTGATATCTGTACTCACTGTTGCAAATCTATGCTTCTTTGTTATGACTAAGACTGAATTACTATAGTGTTATTTCTATTTATTCAAGCCATAAAAAAGCATTTAAAGACTATTATTTGCCAGGCACTCAGAAAACAATGCTAATCAAACATGTAAATAGTTTCTGTCCCCAGTTACTTTACAGTTTAGTGAGTGGATTGATATTAATGATTGCTTATTTAGTGTAATAAATATATTTGAGCACATACTTGGTGCCAGGTTCTGTTCTAGGTATCAGAAATGCAGTATAAAAATAGTCATTTCAAAAACTTCATATTTCCTCGGAGTTCCCATCGTGGCTCAGTGGTTAGCGAATCTGACTAGGAACCATGAGGTTGAGGGTTCGATCCCTGGCCTTGCTCAGTGGGTTGAGGATCCGGCATTGCCATGAGCTGTGGTGTAGGTTGCAGACGCTGCTTGGATCCCGTGTTGCTGTGGCTCTGGCGTAGGCTGGTGGCTATTGCTCCGATTAGACTCCTAGCCCGGGAACCTCCATATGCTGCAGGACGAGCCCAAGAAATGGCAAAAAAGACAAAAAAACAAAAAACAAAAAACAAAACTTCATATTTTCTTTGGAGGAGATAGAAGGTAACAATGAAATGTATAATATAATTTTATATACAAGTGCCATGAAGAATAGTGAGTCAGGGTAAGAGGAAATTGATAGAGAATGGGTGCTAATTTAAATAACGTAGAATTTTATATTTATTTAAAAAATATTTCTCATTCTTCTCTGTGAATATTATATGTGAAATTTTTTTTAATTGCAGTTGATTTACCGTGTTTTGTTAGTTTCTGGTATACAACAAAGTGATTTACTTATACATATATCTGCATTATTTTTCTTTTAAAAAAATTTTTTTTTATTTTGTCTTTTTGCCATTTCTTGGGCCTCTCCCGTGGCATATGGATGATCCCAGGCTAGGGATCTAATCGGAGCTGTAGCTGCCACCTTACGCCAGAGCCACAGCAACGCGGGATCTGAGCCGCATCTGCGACCTACACCACAGCTCACGACAACGCCGGATCCTTAACCCACTGAGCAAGGGCAGGGATCGAACCCTCAACCTAGTTCCTGGTCGGATTCATTAACCACTGCGCCACGACGGGAATTCCTGCACTATTTTTCATATTCTTATCCATTGTGGTTTATTATGGATATTGAATATAGTTCCCTGTGCTACACAGTAAGACTTTGTTGTTTATATGTTTTGTATATAGTGGTTTGTTGAAGTATTTTTAATATTCCCAAGAGGTGCTATTAATCAGGCAGGTCAATAAACAAGGCTAAAATTAAGGGAGGTTGTTGGAGATAAACATGTTGGCATGAAGAAAATAAATGAGCAAACCAAACCAAACCAAGCATGAAGCTACAGAGAAGAGAGCAGACATTAGCCAAAGGGAGGGCAAAATGATTAAGGGGATCAAGTGAATGGTGATGGGTGGAAACTAAATTTTTGGTCATGATCATGGGTAGGGTATTCAGAAGTAGAATATAGTGTTATACTCATGAAACTTGTATAATGTTATAAATCAGTGTTACCTCTAACAAAAATGTGAACATTTTGTGTACACCTGAAACCAAGAGAGATCACCTAGAGATTGAATGTAGATACAGAAAGTCCAATGCTGAGCTCTGGGGTAAATCAGCATTTCATGGGGTAGAGAAGAGGTGGAGAGGTCTGCAAAGGTAGGTGAAAAGGAGCAGCTAGAGACAGCTAGGAAAAGGTGCTTCCTAGGATGCCTAAAAAGGGGGTTTTTCAGTAAGAAGGGGCTGTTGGAATGTGGTGATTGCCATTGAGAAGACCAGCAAGATGACTAACAGATTGACCACAGAATTGGAAAAGAGATCTTTGTTGACCTTGAAAAAGGCAGTTTCAGGGAAGTGGGGGAGCAAAAGTCAGACCGAAGCAGATTAAAATATCAGTTGGTGGTCGTACTAAAGTAGAGAGAAAACATATTAAATACTGGTACAAATAAACTGGGAATCAAACATGAAATGAGTGGCCCAAATATAACAGTATTTGTTTGACTTGGTCGAGAGGATTTGAAGGGCTTTATGAAGTCATTATAAACTGAGGTCTGAGGGATGAGTTGGTATTAACTACATAATAAAGCAAAAGAAGAACATGTGAGAAGGCTTTATTGCATGACAAACTTGAGGGCCAAAAGAAGCCCATGCAGTTTAGAGTGTGTATGTATGAGTTTAAAGAGGAGTCAAATGGTACAAGGATAATTTGATTTTAGCCGTAGAGCATTGGACATAATTGATGACTTAAGGGAGGTGGGGGATATGTGGATATCTATGTTTTGATGAGGTTATTCTAGTTGTAGTGTGTATAAGACGGATTGCAGGTTGACCAGATGGAAGTTGGGTAACCCATTAGCAAGCCATGCAGTAATGAGAGTGAGTGATTATTTTAGCTTAGATTACAGCAGTAACAGTGTAAGTGGAGAGACAGATAAATCTGAGTGTTATTTATGAAGTGAATAACACTTATGTCAATCTTGATATCAGTACATGAGAAAATGAGGTAGAGAAGTCAAAATGACCTCTAAGCTTCAGGCATTTTCAATAGAGAGGCCGTGCCTTGGCACCAGTTGAGAGAAAATTGGAGCAGGATTCCATAGTTGCTGTTATTTTTGTGGGCCCTAATCAATTCAGTTTGAATTTGAGGGACTTCTGAGCCATTTTCATCTGCCTACTAGACTCTACTGTCTAGATATCAAGACATATCTATTGGCTCCCCAAGAATATTATTAAAACTGAGTTTATTTTCATCCTCCAAACTTTCTCCTTCCTTTGGTCCCAGACCTGGTCATCTTGAAATGTCCTGTCTTCCTCATACCCTCCCAGCTTCTGTATTAGCTGACTCACTTCCATCTCTTGATGTTTCCTGTCTCTGTTCTACCTCACATTTCTTCATTTTTTTTCCCATTTTTATCCCTACCAGGCAATTTCAGACTCTTAAATTTCACTCAGCTGTACTCTTAACCTGCTATGGAGTCTCTTCATTTTCAGCCCATTCCTTGCTTTATAGTTCTTTTTAAATCCTCAGCATCAATTTTCCTATATAAGATTCTGATTTTCTCATGTTCTTGCTTAGATTAATTCACTGCCCCCACCCCCTATTTTTTCTAAATAAGCTGTAGATTCACCTTGGGCTGGCATTCCACTAAAATGGTAAAATAAAATCTGTAGGAACTGCTGGTTTAACCAGTGGTGTGATTTGGGTTGAATTGTATATTTAGAATATTCCATTTTTCAAATGGGTTCATGAAACATTTGCATGGTTGATTTAAAATCAAAATCTAGGAGTTCCCATCGTGGCACAGCAGAAATAAATCCAACTGGGAACCATGGGGTTGCAGGTTCCAACCCTGGCCTTTCTCAGTGGGTTGGGGATCCGGCATTGCTGTGAGCTGTGGTGTAGGTTGCAGACTTGGCTCAGATCCTGAGTTGCTGTAGCTGTGGTGTAGTCTGGCAGCTGTAGCTCCAGTTTGACCCCTAACCTGGGAACCTCCATATGCCACAGGTGCACCCCTAAAAAGCAAAAAAATCAATTCAAATCAAATCAAATCAAATTAAAATCTATGAACTTCTCTTAGCACAGCCCCTGGCACAAAGCTAGCACTAAGTTAATGCAGCTTCTAGATTATTCTGTTAACCTCCCACTACACCCCTATATGTGCACAGGCACATTTAATCACCATTTAATGAACACACCTGTCATTTCTCTTAGGTGCCATATTGGATTCCTTGCATTCTTCCACCTAGAACACTCTCTCAGTCTTCTCTTGGCCTACTCTTTCCACAATACGATTTTTTCCTGTCTAAATTCTTTCATGTCTTCAAGGACCAGCTCCTTTCTCTCTCTCTGCTTAACATTCCTTTCCTATTCAGCCCTCCCCCCACCTAATCCTAAGTTCTGTTCCCCCATGTTATTTATGTACATTGACATATATTTTATCAGCTCCTCATCTATAGTTATGCATGTTGCTGGTTACAGTTGTCACGCACTGTCCCTTGAGCATAGGAAATTTATTTGTAGCATCTATAGTGCTGTCCATATTTGCGAACGAATGATTGCAATGTCAGTGGGCAATTCCTTCAGTTATCTGTATGCGTTCTCTCTTTTCCTTCTCACCCAGACTGGTGCTGGCTTTACCACCCATCAAGAAACATCAAGTTACCTGTCCCAGATCTTTTTCCTTTAGGATAAGAGGTTTTAAGTCAGCAATCTTCTAAACCAATCATTGCTAATGTGTTTTCCTGTGCTCTCAAGAACTCTGAGAACATTTAACTAAGCCCTTCTGGCAACAGTGGCCTGACTTTTGTGTTCCAAGTCATTAGTTTGAGGTTTTTTGGTGTTTCTTTCCCTCAGTTATGCATAATTTGAAGGAGGCAGTCTTAGGAGAGGTAGCCAAGCCCCAAGCTTAATACTGTTCCACTCAGAGATCTCCAATAATTGGCTTCTTAAAAAAATGTGCCATAAAAAAGAATATTTAATATCTTTTCTGCTTCCTGCCTAATTTCCTGTGGTCTAAGTTCTCCTAAGCAATGGCCTTTGGAGCCTGAGCTGCTGTTTTTTAGCATGTTCCAAAAGCATGAATCAGGATTGATTCTTATTTTATTCATGGCTATACTTGGTGGTAATTTACACAGCCTGAGATGAGGGTTTATTTTTCCCCTCTGAAGGTTTCAGGAATGTTTTTGTCAGGTTTTGGAAAATGTGCTTTAGGAGCAGTGATAAATTGAGTGCTGCCTCAGTAAAAGTCAGGCTGTCAGTGAACATATTTATCTCGACGTTTGGGTAGCAGAGCAGGATATGTGCAGACCTTTTAAGAACCTGTGTAAAAAGTCCTAAGGTGAAGGAGAAGGTCAGTCTGACCTGGCTTTATATTCATTTTATTTACAATTTTTGGGCTGCCTGTGTATAAAGAATAACTTGAAATCTATAATTATTCAAATATGAACATTTTTTCCCTCTAGTAATGCAGTACTGGCGAAGACTTGCTAGTTAAATGCTTCTTTTTCATTCTTTTTCAAGCATAGATAACATGATATAAGAGAAATAAGTAATTATATTAAAAAATATTCCCTCAGGTTTGCCTAAGGCAGAAGTCTACCTGTTATTATGAACACAGTGTATAGGAACATGACTGAATTCATGTGTTTACATATTGCTTGTGGCCTCTTTTACACACAACAGCACAGCCGTGTAGCCACAACAGAGACCTTTTGCCTTACAGATCCTTAAGTAGTTACTTCCTGGTCCTTTAAGAAAAAAGTTTGTTAATTTCTGGCCTAGAAGGAATTTTTGTCATAAAAGGAAGTTTCTACTTTGTTTTCCTTAGTGGCATTAAAAGGAATGCTTTGTTTTTTTGCTGTGTAGGGCCACACATGCAGCACATGGAGGTTCCCAGGCTAGGGGTCAAATCAGAGCTGCAGCTGCTGGCCTACACCACAGCCACAGCAACACCAAATCCGAGCTGTGTCTGCGACCTACAACACAGGTCATGGCAATGCTGATCCTTAACCCACTGAGCAAGGTCAGGGATCAAACCACCCACAACCTCATGGTTCCTAGTCAGATTCGTTTCCTCTGTGCCACAACAGGAACTCCGGAAGCTTGTTCTAATTGTGATAAATGAAAGAATTGTGATGGGAGCATCTATTTATTAATAGATATCTTACTCTACCGATTCATTCATTGGTTGGACATAATTGGGTTTCACATATGGCTAAAAATGAAAAGATAATAAATTTATACTGCCTCATATAAAATATTCATTAGGGGTTTATTAGGTATCACAGAGTTGGGTATTGTTTGCATAGCTACTAGGTCTACTTATGGGAACAAAGTATCAGTTAAACCTCTCGGTCCAGGTCACCTCTTCCTATGAGAGGTTTCCAAAAAATGACTTTCCAATTTGTTAAAAAGTACAAATGGTCACAGGGATGAATATAATCACAAGGCTTTGAGTACAGACACCTAGCAAAACCCCTGCAGATTATCTCTACCTCTATCTCTGCCTGTCTTTCCATCTCTATCTCTGTCATCTCTGTCTCTAACATCTCTGCATGGGTGTATGTGTATTCTACCATCTTAAATATTTACTTCAAGAAACTAGAAAATTTGAATTTATTAGTATTTCGTGTATTTACATTTCGTGTCCTAGTAATATATTAATTGTTTACTAGTATTCATTAATAACCATCTAATCAAATAGTGCTAAAGGGGAGCAAAAAGGCTTGGTTCCTAACTTCAACAAGCCTTTATAATTAGACGGAATAAATATTTAATACATTGCAAATGAATTATATACACACATATATATATACATATACATATTTTTTTCTCCTTTTACGTTTTTATCTGAGAGGAAGGGTACATATCTTGCTCTTGTATGGCCCATGAAATTTTCACAAACTGCACACATCTATGTAACCAACCCAGATCAAGAAGCAGAAAGTTGCCATCAAAGTTGCCAGGTGTCTCCTGGTCATCTCCACCCACCAAGGAAAAAAACCACAGAGATTCAAACCTTAAGTTCCTAAAAAATTGAGTTTCTGATATTTATAGATCAGGAAATCTGCATTTCTGCCATCCTGTGAGAAAGCAGAGCTGGCTCTCCTGGGTGTGTGCACTGCCGTCTCAAGACAGTGGTCTGCTGGAGCAGGAGCAACTAGCTATCCCTTAGGTAGGGTGTGGCTTCTCCAGACCCACCTGGCTCACCTCATTTTGTCACCTGCCTGGTCTGCTGGTTGCAACATTTGTCTTTTTCCTTCTCTAGATAACAATTTCAGTGTCTGTACTTAGAAAACAATTGTACTGGAGTAAAGTTGACTTAAAAATGTTGTTTTAGTTTCAGGTGTACAGCAAAGTGAAACAGTCATGTATATAAATATATCCATTCTTCTTCCCCAAATAGGTTAATACAAACTATTGAGTAGATTTCTGTGTGTTATACAGTAGGTTCTTGTTAACTATCTATCTTAAACAGTAGTGTGTATATACTATTCCCATCCTCCTAATTCCTCCCTCCCCCACTGTTACCCCTATAATAACCACAACATTGGTTTTGAAACTTTGAGTTTGTTTCTGTTTTATTTATTTTTTTAATATTTTTTGTTAAGTTTTTTTGGACCCAGTTACACATTTATATACATTATTTTTTTCACATTATCCTCAATCATGTTCCATTATGAATGATTAGTTATAGTTCCCAGTGCTATATAGTAGGATCTCCTTGTTTATCCATTCCAAATGCAATAGTTTGCATTTACTAAACCCAAACTACCAATCCCTCCCACTCTTTCTCCCTCTTGGCAACCACAAGTCTGTTCTCCATGTCCATGTGTTTGTTTCTTTTCTGTAGATGGGTACATTTGTGCCATTTATTTGATTGCAGATATAAGTGATATCATATGGTATTTGTCTTTCTCTTTCTGACTGATTTCACTTACTATGAAAATCTCTAGCCTGCATCCATTTTGCTGCATATGGCATTATTTTTCTTTTTAATGACTGAGTAGTATTCCATTGTGTATACACACCACATCTTCTTAAACCATTTGTCTGTTGTTGGACATTTAGGTTGTTTCCACGTCTTGGCTATTGTGAATAGTGATGCAATGAATATAGGGATGCATATATCTTTTTCAATTAAAGTTTTGTCCAGATGTATGCCCAGGAGTGGGATTGCTAACTCATATGGTAGTTTTATATTTAGTTTTCTGAGGTACCTCCATACTGTTTTACATAGTGGTTGTACCAATTTACATTCCCACCAACAGTGTAGGAGGGTTACCTTTTCTTCACACTCTCTCTAGCATTTGTTATTTGTAGACTTACTAATGATGGCCATTCTGACCTATGTGAGGTGATACCTCTTATGGTTTAGATTTTCATTTCTCTAATAACTAGTGATGTTAAGCATTTTTTTTCATGTGCCTATTGGCCATCTGTATGTCTTCTTTGGACAAATGCATATTTAGGTCATCTGCCCATTTTTCAGTTGGGTTGTTTGTGTTTTTGCTGTTGAGTTGAATGAGCTGTTTGTATATTTTGGAGATTAAGCCCTTGTTGGTTGCATTATTTGCAACTACTTTCTCACATTTTGTAGGTTGTCTTTTTTTTATGGTTTCCTTTGCTGTGCAAAAGTTTGATTAGGTTCCATTGGTTTATTTTTGTTTTTATTTTTATTGCTTTGGGAGACTGACCTAACAAAATACTTGTAAGATTGATATCAGAGAATGTTTTGTCTATGTTCTCTTCAAGGAGTTTTATGGTGTCTTGTTTTATGTGTAGATCTTGAAGCCGTTTTGAGTTTATTTTTGTGTGTGCCGTGAGGATGTGTTCTAGTTTCATTGATTTACATGCAGCTGTGCAATCTTAAGAGCACCACTTGTTGGAGAGGCTTTTTCTATTTTGATATTCTTGCCTCCTTTGTCAAAGATTAATCAGTCATATAATTCTGGGTTTATTTCTGGGTTCTCTGTTCTGTTCCGTTTGTCTGTATGTCTGTTTTTGTACCAGTACCACACTGTCTTGATTACTGTAGCTTTGTAATATTGTCCGAAGTCTGGGAGAGTTATGTGTTCTGTTTGGTTTTGGTTCCTCAGGATTGCTTTGACAATTGTGGGTATTTTGTGGTTCCATATAAATTTTGGGGTTGTTTGTTCTAGTTCTGTGAAAAATGTCATGGGTGATTTGATAGTGATTGCATTGAATCTGTAGATTGTTCTGGGTAGTATGGCCAATGTAACAATATTCATTCTTCCAGTCCAGGAGTATGGAATAGCTCTCCATTTCTTTGAATCCTCTTTAATGTCCTTGATTAAGCTTTGATAGTTCTCAGCATACAAGTCTTTCATCTCCTTGGTCAGGTTTATTCTTAGTTTTTTGAGGTGAAAATTTAAAAGGTTTTGTATTTTTATATTTTCTTTTCTAATATTTCATTGTTAGTATACAGAAATGCAACTGATTTCTGAATATTAATCTTATATCCTGCTACTTTGCTGAATTCATTTATGAGTTTAAGTAGTTTTTCTGTAGAGTCATTTGGGTTTTCTATATATAGTATCATGTCATCAAAATAGAGTGACTGTTTTACCCCTTCTCTTTCAATTTGGATATATTTTATTTCTTTTGTTTATCTGATTGCTGGGTTAGGACTTCCAATACTATGTTGAATAAAAGTGGTGTGAGTGGGCATCCTTGTCTTGTTCCATCTATTGTATAAATAAGTTCTTTTGTGCCATTTTTATTAGATTCCACATATAAGTGATATCATGTGATATTTGTCTGTCTTTGTCTGACTTCACTATTATCTCTAAGTCCCTCTAAGTTGCTGTAAATGGTATTATTTCATTCTTCTTCATGTCTGGGTAATATTCCATTTTATATATGTTCCACAGCTTCTTTATCTATTTCTCTGTCATCTGCCTTTATACTTTTGAATACCCTAAGCCTTTTGTCTTTTATACAAGTCATAGTAGATAAATAGATAAGTACATCAAAAAGGAAAAGTATAAATTTAATTATATATATGTATAAAATCACAAACTTAACATGTGCCATATACAGAAGACAAAAACAGTTCTTCATAGGAGGTCATGTTTTTGGACAAAAGGAGTCACAGAAACTTTTCCTAACAAAGTAATTATTGAGCTAAGACAAAAAATGAGAAGTTAGGCAAAGACAAGAGAAGGAGAAAATATAACCCAGATAATTTTCTGTACATTCATGATTACATTAAGTACCTCACTATAATAATTTTGTTATTTTTTTATGAAATGTTTATCTTTATATGCTTAAAAATGATAAAAATTTTCCATTTTCTTTTTTTGGTCTTTTTGGGGCCACACCTGTGGCATATGGAGGTTCCCAGGCTAGGGGTCGAATCAGAGCTGTAACCACTGGCCTACACCACAGCCACAGCAACACCAGATCCTAGCCATGTCTGTGACTTACACCACAGCTCATGGCAATGCTTAATCCTTAACCCACTGAGTGAGGCCAGGCATCGAACCTGCATCCTCATGGTTACTAATAAGATTTGTTTCTGCTGAGCCATGACAGGAACTCAGTCCATTTTTCTTAAAATTTCAGTTATTACTATTCATCCAGCCCAGATCACCATGGACTGTATTTCATATGGAAACATATAACAGAAACTGAAACATTAAAACAGGAAAGTCAGCACTGCCTACCTGACTGTAAAACAATCCCATCCCTACACATCTTTCTTTCTGCTGGTATGAGAGAGGAAGACTTGGTCCTTGCGTGGCATCAAAGATGTCGTTATATACTATCAGACACTACCCTTTTTGTGGACTGCCTCCATCACTTATTTATTCCCTTTCACCCTCTCTCACCCTGATTTCTCTTTCTCCCTTATACTCTCAAATATATTCAGATTTAGTTTCCAACTTTTTACCTCTAAATCCACTACTCTTAATTTTCATCATGCTATTTGAATCCACCAAAATCTCTTGCTTAGGAAACATGTGTTAAAAATATGACTTTCATAGAAACACAAGATGAATACAATGATTTTATTCAACTTAGTTAATGAAGGAACTAGTAAAATACCCAGAATGATTCAAAAGAGAATTAGATGATGTGAGGTTTACAGAGTTGGTCACAGATTTTTTTTATTGCAGCATTATCTATTATACCCTAAGACTGGAAATAAAAGCGAATAAGCATCAGTACAGATATTGTTGAGTAAATTATACTTCCATACCATGTAAGTTAACCTGTAAATTTGTGTAGCCTGTGATCAAATATTTTTTCCTTCCAGTTTTATTGAGATATAATTGACATATTGCATTATACAAGTTTGAGATGTACAATGTAAAAATTTGGCTTACGTAATGATCATATCTTTAAAAAAAATAAAAGCAACTAAGACAAAAGCAATATTCCCCAAAATGAAGATGTTGTACAAGCAACGAAAAGTTATACACAAAGCCTTATGAGTGGTTAGGTTAAGGTTATTAGATTGATATGAGCTTCTTAAAGACATTTTAAATTTTGACACTTTATCATTTTATTAAAAAGAACATTAATTTTATTATTATATATATTATTTTAAATTATTATAACTCTGCCCTCATGATCACAATCATTCAAGGGGCTTATTATGGCTTTAGAATGCAATCCAAACTTCTTACCCCCATCTGTAAGTCCTTTGTGATTCAGTTCTGCTCCAACTTGACCTTGAGCACCTCTAGCACTCCTAGTAACAGTATTCAGTTTTTACTTTTTCTTCAAGAAATGTAATTCTTTCTTACCTTAAAGCCTTCCTCTTTACTATCATACTCTGTGGATAGAACCATGTTTGCCATAATTTGTTTAGCTGATTCAGTTTAAATGTCACTTCTATGTAACTGTCACTTTGATCCTTCAATAGAAATTACGTCCGCCAGTCATGAACTCTTGTAAGGATTCTGAAGAATGTACTTTTTAAAAAGAAACCAAATCGACGTCTCAAGAAGAAGCTCAGAATAGCTAATCTGAAAATTTTGAGCATACTGTGCAAGGTGAACTAGATAAATATTCATTAAATGTAATTTTTAAAAGATAGAATCCTATGATGAGAGAAAACAAAGATCAGGCATACAATTGTCTTTTAATACTTAACATTGATAGCTTTTGGATTGTTTCACTGAGAAAGAATTTCAGTTTGTCATATAAAAATCTTATGTGGGGAAGGATCATTTCAACATAGGGTTAGTTTATCTTAGAGAAGAATGAATGCCCTTGCTTGATTTTTGTTTACAGCTATAAGGTGGTTATCATGAAGATTTTTGCTGAATAAAAGAAGTTTTGCAAGTTTGTTTACTAACATAAATATTTAAGATCGTAGACTTAATCTTTGGACTTTATCACCCTTGGTCATTTCAGATAATAAAAAAAAAATTTGGCCACTTGGATTAGAATCTTCTAAAGACATAAATATTTATGTAGAATGTAAGCATTATTTTAGATGTTCTGACAAGATGAAGTATAAACTATCCAAATAACTTGGAAGAAGAGTTAAGTGTTTTATATTTAGGGAGTATGCTCCCATCCGAAGTGATAGAAACAGTCTATCTCTTTCAAGTGATGTATCTGACCACATTCATTGCTAAGAATGAATATCACTTGTCTTGCTAAGAATGTGGCCATTGGTAACAATGCTAAGAGTGGAAGTTTATCATATTAAATTGTTTCATTAGATAGGCCTGGCTATTTAGACCAATCAAGCATCTAAATAGGATATCCTTTACCTCGGGTCATGAATATTTTGAAACATTAATATAGATCATTTTTTTGGTCATTATTTGGTAAGAGTTACATTACCTTGAGTTGTGAGCCCTTGTCTTGATACACAGTATCTCTTTAATAAAACAAACATCAGGAATCATATGATATATTATCCTGTCTGGTAACATGAGACCATGAATATATCATTTATTGTTATCAAAGGAAGGCCGTAGGTTTTATTCTGGTCATTTTATATTAATAGTTTTTGTTGGCTTTTGATGTGAAGTTGAGTGGTCTGAGGGGAGCTTATGACCTACGGTCCTTAGGCTGAAATATATGCAAGATGTGTAATGAATTCAATAGGAGGAAAACAAAATTAATTTGTAGGATATTTTAATAGATCACATGATATAAATATCTGTCTCTGAATTTTTACACCCAATACAATTGTAGTTTATAAGGCCTTTTCACAAACTTACCCAAATTATGCAGAAAAATGCTGACATCATTTAAAGCTTCAGTGCAGGAACATTAGAACAATTGCAGAAGAGAAAGAGCAGTTGGTACAAGTTTTACTAGATTACTATTTATGAATGAAAATGAAAGAAAGAAAAATGTAGGTGTTAATTTCTGAATTATTATTGGCATGAATTTTTTCTGGTTAGCTTGATTTATACATTCATATGTATAGCAGACATAAAGAATTTTTTTTGATAGACTGTATTTGTATAGGTGCATATTTCACTGATAAAATATTACTGGCGTTTTCCCCCTCTTGGTCAATTCCAAGGTTACCATAAGTTAAAATGAAAAATCTATTTTTGCCTTTCTGTAAAAATTGGCACAAATGTGAATTCTTTTTTGAAGATATACCTATATAAACTAGGCACTTGAGATACAAAAAAAATCATAAAATGATAATCAGTACCTCAAAGCTAGGGTTTTGATTTAATTCTCCTACATATGATTTTTCTGCATAACAAATCTGCGTATTTTCAAAAGCTTCAAGGGCTTATTATTTGTAGAATTCTCTGTGGAGAGTTATTTAATTATCCTCTGGGAAAAATTTTTAATCTGAGGTTGCCTTAGTAAATAAACATGTATTAAGCATCTATCACAAACTTGATTTTTTGGAGAACATTCCAAAGCAAAAGAAGTTATATAGAAGTTATAAACCACTGACATAGGCAAGCCAGCACAAGCTGTGTGCAAGGGTGATGGAAATGCAATGCCAGAGTGCCTGCCCAAAACAGAATGTTTCAAAAGAATATTTGAGTAGGAATGAGACCAAAATATTTGGCTGAATTTCAGCAATAATATTGTAGAAGGTAAATCAAATGTATGAACTCTCAGAGACTCAGGTGACAATGTGCAATAGTTATGAAACTTCTAGCATCTGCAGCATTGTTTCATGAGAAAACAAACAAACAAACAAAATAAAACAGAACCTTCTTATTTAATTGTGGTCATGTAAGTGCTTTTATTTTATTTTTTTTACTTGCAAGTCTAAAAATATTAATGTCTTTATACTGTCTTACCAGCATTGAACACAGTTCTTAGCACAGGAAAGGCATGGACATATTGAAATTACAGACAGTGACTAATTTTTATTTTCTGAAAACAGAATTCAGTGGATGTTACTAATCTTTGTTAAATAATGTACAGCATATGAGAAAAGTCATTTGGAATATAGTTAACATTTTTATTTGTGATTTGATCCAATTGATTACAAATAGTACATTGAAAGTATGTAGTAGTGCTAGGCACAGTAGACTTAAAAGAAATACAAAATATGTGGCCTGGCTAGTTGAGCAGACAGGTCCATGCTATCAAATGACACTACATGGCATTATATAGGTAAATTTGATTATCAGTTGTGCACAAAAATCAAGTCCAGAAAAGTAGCCTAATTACATTGAGTTGAATTTGTTGCAAGTTATAATTTAAAAAAACCAAAAAACAAAAAAACACCAACAACATTAAGCTGATATGGTAACAAGCATGAAAGCCTAAGAAATATAAGAAAAACAGGTTAGGAAAGTTGGTTGAGTTTTTGCTTAACTCTTAGTAGTCAAGGGAAAAATGTAGCCATAATAATTAAAAAGGTCTTATTATTTACTTGAATGATTTTTAATAGTGTTAGGAAAGATAATTCTTTCTATCCCAACATGGGTTATTTTGAGATAAGGATATAATATGTGTCTGACATTTAGCATGTATGCACATATTCAGATAAATTTTATAAGGGTCTTTATTGGCAGTTAATGGGCAACAAGATTGATGGTGGTCTTGATAATTGTTGCATTAATTATTTTTACAAATAAGTAAATGTGAAAACACAGGACGTTATAGCAACAAAGAATTACCAAAAGCATTTTTATTTCACACAGGGGTACGAAATGGTATTGTTCAGTAGTGTTCAGTTATCTCTGTGGCTTAATAAAAAAAGCATGGTAATTTCTAAAAAGTGAGTAAAGGATTCCTGGATTTTAAGCTACAAACCAATACAGGAAGCAGAGATTCCCTTCCAAAATAAAAGCAATAGCATTTGACATTCAATGAGCATGTTTGAATATAATGGAATGTCCTAGATGGTAGATAGATAACAGAGAATTTTTTTTCTGAGGCTTGTGAAGACAGCTTCACTTCTTCAAAATCATTTCTCAATATAATGTTAATTAAACTGTTGTTAAATTTCTTATTCTTTGTTTGCTGTCCTGGCTTTCAGGGAAATTCATTTTAACTACATCACACTGAGCTTCTTAATGACACACTGAACTTTTCTCTAGATGATGCACGTTATTTTCTCATACAGAGGAAAAATCCCTTACCATGCAAAGATGCTTATGAAATTATACAAAATGTCTAGTTGTTTAATTTTCTTCCCCTTAAGCCAGCAAGCAGGAAAAAGAGTTTAGGAAAAGAAATTACTGCAAAGCTATTTTTTCCTCCTTCTTATTTTGGAAGAACAACTTGAAAATTTACATGCAGGGGACTGTGTGATCTAAGTTTTATATTGTATCTAATAATAAATCTATGTGGGGGGGGTTGATTTTGAATAATGCCTCCAAGCTCAGGGTACAATGAATTTTGTTGTAATTGTTATTTTTTTCAGTTTTACTAAAAAAAAAAACATGTTTCAAATGACTTGGATTTCTTGTAGCAATAATTTCCTACTTTTAAAAAATCCTATATGTATACGTAATATTGTATGTTAATATTTAGTACTTATTATTTATCATTATATATTAATAGTATATTATTTGTATAATATATAATGTTTATTTTTCCTCATTATAATCTCATGGTAAGATTTCATATGTAAGAAAATTGGGATTCTCATTCATTAATCACATCTGATATATTACTCAAATGAAAACAGTGCTTATAATATTTACATTAAGGTGTTGAATTTGAAATGTGGAAAATATATCCTGTTTTCAGTGCTATACTGTATCAACTAACTTTTTTTCACAAAAATTGCATTATAGTAATGCATGTCTACTGAAATGATCCATGAGATAAATTGTGATAATATAAATCCTGATTAAAGGCAAATGGATGAGGCAACTAAGAGGTCTGAGATAGGGCAGAGGAACTTAGGTCCTGATTTTGTGAGCATTTTCAGAACAGATTTCTCAAGAATGTGTGTGTGTGTGTGTAGCATTACTGCAGAGTAACTGGGTACATCTCTTCTTCGTCTTCAACTAAAGCAATTTAACCTCTGATATACTGACTGTACCAGTAGAATTTTGTTCAAAGAAAGAATGATCTTACCAAACATATTTTAAAATCAGTGCTGTTTTTTGGGAGTTCCCTTCATGGCTCAGTGGCAAAGGACCCAGCTAGTATCCATGATTCCTGGCCTCACTCAGTGGGTTAAGAATCTGGCATTGCCATGAACAGTGGTGTAGGTTGCAGACGCAGCTTGGATCCTGCACTGCTGTGGCTGAGGTGTAGGCTAGCAGCTACAGCTCCTATTCGACCCCTAGCCTAGAAACTTCCATATGCCACAGGTGTGGCCCTATAAAAGACAAAAATAATAAGTAAATAAATAAAATCACTACTGTATTTTTTATTCATTCATAGTAACTCAACATTCTATTTTTTCACATTTTGACCAATTAATAAAAAATAATTATTCTATATCTGTGTATTAATCAATTATATGATACTTTACAGTTAATAATAGAATACATAAATGCTACCATCACTGAATTCCACAAATTATATTTCTTTAAAGAAACTGAATAACTTTTAAATGATTTTCACTCAGTTCAGAGATCTTTCCTAATGAAATCTATAATTTTGACTCTAAGGGTAGCTTTGCCTAGACATAGTGTAACTTAAAATTAACTATCAGTGCACATACATGTGATGGAAAAGTATGTGAATATGTATGCATATGTAGGCATGTGCATGTGTGTGTATATGTAAGGAATGTGTATAAAACTTTAATTCAGACAACTGATATTAGGTTGGTGATATTTGTATTTGTTCTTTTAATTTCAAATTTTTCTCAACAAAGTCATAGATAAATTGCTCAAAAGAAAAAGTAGTTCCCTTCGTGGCTCAGCAGTTAACGAACCCACACAGATCTGTGAGGATACTGCTTTGATCCCTGGCCTTGCCTGGTGAAAGTATCCAGTGTTACCGTGGCCGTGATGTAGGTTGCAGATACAGCTTGGATCCCACGTTGCTGTGGCTGTGGTGTAGGCCAGCAGCTGTAGCTGTAGCTCTGTTTCGGCTCCTAGCCTGGGAACTTCCATGTGCGGCCCTAAAAAGAAAAAAAAAAAACAGTGTTTGAACTTTTATTGTTTACTGTACTTGAATAACTTTTAAAATTTATAGCAGCATTATTATCTTTTGACTTATCTATTTTGTCATTGTCATAGAAGTATAGGGTGTTGATGTATTAAATATTTTAGGACGTTAATTCTGGTACTACTAAGCAGGCTATTATCATGATTAAGAACAAAATTTGAAAATGTTTATTGTCTTTATACCAGAACAAGTAAAGGGGGCTAAGTTGAGTGAGTGTATGTTTGAATGGAAGACTGAGTGAAAGGGCTGCTGGCTATGTTGACCTCATGTGCCAGAAAGTAATTTCCAAACAAGAACTTCCTGAAGATAATTTAACAGAGATTTCGGAAAGTTCTGTTTCTATGCCAGGGTACTTTTCTTACCTTGTAGGGTGATTTGAATTTTCCATTATATGAGTCAGTTCTTGATAATTCTATTCTTTGTTTGCTTTTTTTAACTTACAGTTTGGCATTAGAGGCAAGGGATAGCATTTTAGTGTGTACAATTATCACTAAATAGTTGCATTCCTATTCTCTTGATTATCAAATAAAATTTTGAATTCTTAATGCCTTTCACATTGTTTCCCACTTCAAAGTTGAAGAAGCTTCTCAGAGAAATATGTATTATTTATAAAATGTGAATAGTTTACTAAGCAGGTTTCTTTGCTTGGGAGCCAGGAGTGATGCCAGCATAGTGTCTTAGAGAAAGGCACCCATAGAGGGAACAATTCTGAAAATAACCAATGGCAGCAAGACAAGCAAAGTTCATTTTCAGAATTTTTGGAGCCACTTGGGTTCTTTAAAAAGTGATGATAATATCACTGCTATGGAAATATACACCAATAATTAGATCATTCATTCTTCCAACAATTATTATCTACCCTAAATCAGGAACTGTGCTAGGCATTTGGAGTGTAATACAATATATGATGGGCACTTTA
This sequence comes from Phacochoerus africanus, assembly GCF_016906955.1. NCBI lineage: Eukaryota > Metazoa > Chordata > Mammalia > Artiodactyla > Suidae > Phacochoerus > Phacochoerus africanus. Next base: position 83,551,359 of record NC_062554.1, on the reverse strand, counting down.
TCTAGCTACTTTATGTAAATTATGTGATTCTAGAACAAGCAAAAAAATAGGTTTCATTACATATGCCAACATTAATCAACTGGTAGTATTTGCCTCCAGTGCTTTGTATAGAAGAAATTTCTGAGCCTGCCTTTGGCTCAACAGTCAAATATTTTAGTTAACTATTTATTATTGTGGCTGTTTGAGTGTCTAGTGGTAGCATGTATATCATGTACTGCTTATCCCTGTCCTACCATTTTCTTAGAATCAGCAATTTTATTGGAAAAATAAGTATACTTTATAGGTAGCCTATTTATATAATGAATAATGTGAGCAGATTAATAAATGATAGTTCTTATATTAAACTGTAGAAATGACTTATGATGCTCAATTCTTCATCTTTTACAAACTCATATTTATTTTTAGATCTAATGAATCACCATTTGCCCTTTGCTTCACAAAGAACTTAGGATAATGTTCTTGGGAATCTTGGTCCTCTCTCAAAGATAGCTTTATTTTTGGCAAATTGCCAGATCCATGATAGAAGTTTTAGCATAAAAGCCTTAGAAAATGTTTACGTTTCAAACTCCTAAATGTTATTTAAGATAAAAGTACAGAATGAGTAAGTATCAGAATTCATTTTGATAATGATCAGCTGTTGTTTGCATCATGTCATCCGTCTTTATATCTCCCTATACTTAACAATTAACAATAAACATGTTAATATTTTTTACAAAATCTAAACAATGCTGGGCACTTAGTAAAGGCTTAATAAATGCTTGTTATTTGATTAGAAGAGTGATCTGTATGTTCCAAGAAGTTTTTTTTTTTTTTTTCAACACTATGCTCTGCGTGTTTTATAAGAAACAAGAATCCTAGTCCTTATCAGTGCAAATTCTAGATGATGTTGGCATACTAAGCATTTAGGCATTTTAACATTACCCAAACTAGAGAACAATAAGCATTTTATTTTATTTTTAACTCAATGAATTTATTACATTTATAGTTGTACAACAATCATCAAAGCCAGTTTTACAGCATTCCTATCCCAAACCCTCAGTGCATCCCCCCATCCCTCAACCTGTCTCCTTTGGAAACCCTAAGTTTTTCAAAGTCTGCGAGTCAGTATCTATTCTGCCAAGAAGTTCATTGTATCCTTTTTTTATATTCCATGTGTAAATGATAGCATTTGATGTTGGTGTCTCATTATCTGACTGACTTCACTTAGAATGATAATTTCTATGTCCATCCATGTTGCTAAAAATGACGTTATTTCTTTCCTTTTAATAGCTGAGGAATATTCCATTGTGTATATGTACCACATCTTCTTTATCCACTCATCTCTTGATGGATATTTAGGTTGCTTCCATGGCTTGGCTATTGCATATAGTGCTGCAATGAACATTGGAGTACATGTATCTTTTCAAGTTGTGGTTTTCTCTGGGTAGATGCCCAGGACTGAGCATTTTATAAATAAATAATAAACTCTATGGGACTGACCTTAAGGTCAAAATAAGGTGAATCTTGGAAACTTAAGACAAATTTTCTCAAGAAGTTCAGACAAAAGTTTGTTTTTGTCAGATGTCCATAATTCGAGAAAATGGGAAAAGATTTTTTTCAAACACAGGAAGGAAAATATCCTGAGTATAAGGACAAAGTGTTATCTAAAGAATTAACCTACCAATTCATATGTTTATTCATTTCCCTCGTTTAGTCAATGTCCAAAAAATTGCTTGCGTACCTATGGTGCAGTTTATAAGAAGCTTCAAGGTAGGGTAAACATGAGAATGGAGACAGCACTTCATTTAAAGTATCTGTGGGATGCCTAGATGAAAATCTCTCCCTAATATGTGATTCTGTGGGCTTGGATGTCAGGTGAGAATTACAGATGCCATCTGAGTAAGTTGAGAAGGCTTTTTCATCTAGGTGCCAGGGGATATGTTAGAGAGAAGTGAGGTCACTCTGGGAAAAAGTATTTAAGGCCAAGACCCCCAAGATATAGCTCTGGGTCAAGGTGTTGCCTAAAGGAGGAAACATTAATGAAGGAATTAGAAAATAGAGAGGTGGAAGAAGAGTCAATAGAGAGGGTAATTTAAAAACAAGTGTTGGATGATAGAACATTATTTAATATTTTCTCCCTGATGCAGTATGAAATCTAGTGGGTAATCTCTTGTTTGTTGATTCCTACGTCATTGATCCATTGATGCTGACTAGATGCGAGTAGACTATTATAAATGCAAAGCATAATTGATTTAAAAATCTGAATATATTTTGTGTATGTAATTGTTTCAAAGATAAATTTGGAAAAAGCTCATGTACAGTAAATGTATGTAATATATTCTTTCCCTATTAAAGACCTACTTTTATATATTTAAATGACAATAAACTTTCAGAAGAGCTTTTATTGAGATGAGATTGATTATATCTTTCTTTTTTAGAAGTAAAATACTTGTTTGATATGAATTTATTTAAGGATAGGCACTGCTAACAACACTGTGATACAGCATGACAGTTTAAACTTTTTTCTATAGACGGAAAGAAAATTTTCTTCTATTCAGAGGACTGTATATTCAATTACAAAATTGTGATAAAATGTGTTAGTAAAAAAATGAAAAAGAAAATCTTTGTGAGTTCCCAATGTAGCTCAGTGGGTTAAGAATCTGACTAGTATCCATGAGGATACTGGCCTCACTCAGTGGGTTAAAGGATCCATTGTTGCCACAAGCTGCGGTATAGATTGCGGATGTGGCTTGGATCTGGCATTGCTGTGGCTGTGGTGTAGGCCAGCAGCTATGTCTCTGATTCGATCCCTAGCCTGGGAACCTCCATATGCTGCTGGGTGAGGCCCTAAAAAGACAAAAAAAAAAAAAAAAAGAAGAGAAAAATTTTGTACTTTAATAAAATGCACAGGAAATTTTGGACTCAGTTATGCCTTAAGGATTTAATTATCAAAACATGATAAAGTCTTGAAGTCTCCGAGGTGGACCCCAAGGTGAAATAAAAACCAAGAGTGAATTCTTAACTAAATTACATTTTCCAAATTAAATAGGCTGTTTTTAGTTTTTCATTACTCTTTTTGATGAGGAATATAATTTTTTGTGTTTGTATGTAACATTCCCTTTGACCAGATGCCATTGCTTATCTTTGTGGGTTTGGTTATTTTAGTGATTGCCATCCCAAGGTAGGATTTGTAACATTTAGTTAGGAAGAATTGTGACAATGTTTAGACTACAATCCTAGAGGGACTGTCCTTGCAGTTTGACAAAAATGTCCTATCTTTACCTTTAAGAAAAACAGTGGTGAGGATTTCTTTTTTCAATGTTTTCATGGGTCTGTTTGTCTTCCTTGAGGTATCTGGAATTTGCATTTGTGTAAGGAAGCAAGGAGCTAGCTGTTTACTAACATTGATTGGGTGTTAAAATATGCAACAGAGATTATGCTGGATTATTAGGGCTTCACTTTCATTTCACAGGAGTCCCTTGAGGTAGGTTCTGTTTTGTCATACCATATGTAAAGGAGAATTAATTTATCCTCTTTTCCACTTCTAAAGAGGGAGAGAGGGAGACTTGAAAATGGAAAATCAAAGTTGAAGGGAAGATAACTTGTTCATTAAAGGAAAAATGGTGGAGCGAGTTAAAGGGAAGATGGGAGGAGGGCATGAGATTGGGAGCAGGGCCAGAGCTGCTATGTACAGATGGCATCTCAAGTGAGAATCCTTCCAAGAGAGGAGAGAGGCTAGAAAGTCGGGGTGGGGGCGCTCTGGAGGGATCAGTGACCAAGGGGAAGTTAAAAGAGATATTTTGCTTTGGAAAATGTATCAGTAGCTCCTTCTCTATTCTATCACAAAACCTTCCATATAGTCCACATTATTGCCATTGAAAGACTGACCTCAGGAGGGTTCTTGGTCAGATTAGAGCCAGAACAAGGTCCAGTTACACATGTTGATTACATGTTGATGATGAAACAGAAATGCAAAGATGTTGAGGATAGGGAGTTCCTGTCATGGCTCAGCAGGAACAAAACCAACTAGTATCCATGAGGACATGGGTTCAACCCCTGGCCTTGCTCAGTGGGTTGAAGCCATCGGTTCTATCCTTGGCCTTGCTCAGTGGGTTAAGGATCTGGTGTTGCCGTGAGCTGTGGTGTAGGTCAAAGATATAGCTAGGTTCCCACATTGCTGTGGCTGTTGTATAGGCCAGGCAGATGCAGTTCCGATTAGACCCCTAGTTTGGAAACCTTCATTTGCAGAGGGTGCAGCCCTAATAAGAAAACAAAACAACAAATAAACAAACAAAAGAATTCAGCCCAGATCTCTCTGACTTTATCAGATACTTTGTTACTGTATCCTTTTGCCTACAATTAGAAGTCAGCTATAAATTCATGGGGAAACACCTCAGAAAGGCTGCTTTATCCTTTGTTGATGATTCCTTCATTATTATTCTGTTACCAGTGTCTGACTGGACAGCTGATTTGTCAGGTATCTCAGAATTAGACATCATCCAAAGAATCAATGCCCGTGTTTTTGCATATGTATCCTAAAGAACTGTACTTCCTCAGTTATACTGGTATTCTTTAGAATGATGATTCTCAAAGGAATAAACAGAAGCCTTAGCTTCATGTTCTATAAAAGAGTAAAAGAGAAAATATGATTCATTAGAGATGCTTATGTAGGTTAATTACCTTTGCTTTTAATAATTTATAAATACTTTGAGCTTTATTATTGTTTTTGCCAAACACTGTTAAGCAAACAAATTTGAAAAATTAGTGGTGCAATTTCAGAAAACTTCAAGTCAGTTTTTAAATTTAAAGAGTAATATAGCAAGTTTTATCACATAAAATGAAATACATTTCAAGAATCATTTTAATACTGTAAGCACAAAAATACTGGCCTTAATATATTGTATATGCTGCTGGAAGTTAGTTTTTAAAGTGCTTAAAACACAAGATGTATGACATTTCAGAAAAACTGAGTAGAAAATGGGTATTTTCTGAAAGTATCTCATAAATTTATGTGACTGTATTAAGAAACAGGACCACTGTCTTCAGATAATTAAGTGACCTATAAAAATGATCATCATAAAAATATTAATCCAATTAAGATTATCTACATCAATGTCTTAAAAGCAGTTTACCTTGCAATGCTTTGTAACAGGATGTCTCAGCCTCGGTACTGTTAACATCTAGGACCAGTTAATTCTTCGGGGCTTGCCATGTGCATCACTGGGTATGTAGTAACATTCATGGCCTTTACCCACTGGATGCCAGTGGCATCCCCACATCCACCCCACAGTCTGAACATTTAGAACTCACTCCAGACAGGCCAAATATGTCGTAGGGGCAAAATTGTCACAGATTGAGAAACACTACCCTATCAAAATCATCGTTTAACTTCATTTGAGATAACTTCCTACATTATTTTAAAGCTTAATATATGAAGCTTTAATTATTCATAATTGTTACGAAATAATGTGTACTTCTTATTTGTACTTACTTTCTACAAGCTTTGTATAGTTATGTAGCTGAAAAAGTTGCACATGGCCATCTCCGTTTCTGTCAAACAAGAAAAATTTACTACTAGCGAATAAATGAATAGAAGTCATTTTATTTGGGGAAGCTCTTTAGAAGAGTTCAAATAATATTGATGGAACATTGTGCCTGAGAGTGGATTTATTTTGTTGATGATTGCCAATTTCATTGACAGTTACTCTCATGTTACTTGTTTTTTTTTTTTTTTTTTTTTTTGTCTTTTGTCTTTTGTCTGTTGTTGTTGTTGCTATTTCTTGGGCCGCTCCCGCTGCATATGGAGATTCCCAGGCTAGGGGTCTAATCGGAGCTGTAGCCACCGGCCTACGCCAGAGCCACAGCAACGCGGGATTCGAGCCGCGTCTGCAACCTACACCACAGCTCACGGCAACGCCAGATCGTTAACCCACTGAGCAAGGGCAGGGACCGAACCCGCATCCTCATGGTTCCTAGTCGGATTCGTTAAGCACTACGCCACGACGGGAACTCCATGTTACTTGTTTTAAGTGAAATTATTTTATCTAAAGAAGAGCCCAATAAATTCAACTTTAACAACTTAGATGCCATTTGTATTCCAAAATTAGTTAAAATTATTTCAAATATAGAAACCAAATTAATTTTTATGACTTTCTTAGCTGATTTCTGTATGGGAATTGTGTTATGGCTTGCTAAATCCAGATAGCGAGAGAGTGGGAAATGTATCAGGAGAAACAGGAACTATAAAAAAGCAAGGACTGGAACTCACAGATCTCAGAAATATAATTTCATTAAAGTCATTTTCTTTTTTTTTCTTTTTTCTTTTTCTTTTTTTTTTTTTTGTCTTTTTCCGGGGCCGCAACCTCGGCACATGGAGGTTCCCAGGCTAGGGATCGAATCAGAGCTGTAGCTGCCGGCCTATGCCACAGCCACAGCAACACGGGAACCGAGCTGTGTCTGTGACCTACACCACAGCTCACGGCAACACAGGATCCCCAACCCACTGAGCGAGGCCAGGGATCAAACTTGCAACCTCATGGTTCCTAGTCGGATTTGTTAACCACTGAGCCACGATGGGAACTCCCTAAAGTCATTTTCTTTTACTGTAACACAAATCCATTGCTCCTCCAGAGTCCCATTACTGGAATATTTACCTGGCTCATTTTTGATCATCTTGTAGTTCATCAGTAGGTCATCTGTTCTTTACAGTTTTAGCTCTAGAATATCTCTAGAATTTGCCCTTTCCTCTTCATCCTCATTGCAGTGACTTTTGTGTTTATCATTAACATAGTTCTTCTTGCAAAGCTACCTCATCAGCAGCTCTGCCTCTGGTCTTCAATACCAGCACAGTTCTATCTAGAACATGAATGAAGCCATGTGATACTCCTACTTATATTTCTACCGTAGTTACCTTTTGCCCAAAGAATAAAGTCTTAAAGCCTCAGCCTGACTCCATTCCCCACCCCACTTTCCCACCATCATCTATCATCCCTTTGTCTACAGCCTCTGTTCAGTTCTGTTCAGTGGCTTAGCTATTGCGTGTGTGTTTCTTTCTGCGTTTATGTATATTGTTCCTTCAGTCTGGATAATTCCTAGTGCTTCTATAGGATTCTACTCAAGAATCTCATTTTTTTGTGTGTGAAATTTTCTCTCTAATGACCGGGCATACATAACTATTTGTATTTATCTCCTTGCATTTTAAGAACACACACACACACACACACACACACACACACACACACACACTCTCTCTCTCTCTCTCTCTCTCATTTAAAAGATTTAAGAAAAGTAGGATACCTACAGAAACATATCTATGTAAAACTATTATGTGAAATAAAGATGATTATAATTCTGTAGCAAATTAAGACAAAAATCCTTAAACAACTTTTAATTTTTGCCAAGTCAGTGTGCCATTTTTAATTTAGTACCTTTTGAATTTAGTATCTTCTTAACATATGCTATCTAAAACCTTAAATTTATATTTTAATTCATATTATAATATCTTCATTTATTTATATAACTATAAATATGTAGTAGATAATCCATTCCTCTTGAGTTTGAAGTGATTTTCCTTGTCTCATATAAAATACTATGTTATGAAATTATAGTCATATATAATTCTAAAATATGTAATTTTAATGCAGGTGTTATTAGTTTTTTCACTTTTAAACATAACTGAAATCTAAATACAAAATTTTTGGAATGTATACAAAAGGAAATTTTTACAACACAAAGGAGATCCAAATGATTAATATCCATATAAAATATTAAGAAAATATGTGAGAAAATCTCAGTGGGAAGATAGACAAAGTGAATTGAAGAGGCAGTTCATATGCATACAAAAAATTACAAACACTGTATATAAAAAGTTTCATATCTTCACTAAAACTGAAAGAAGTATAACTGAAAATTGTTTGCCATTTTTGGCCCATTGCATAAAAATAAATTAAGCGCAATTTTATTAAAATAATTGAAACATTTCCTTAGGGCTCAGTGCCATGACCGATCCTACGTTTCCTGACTTTCCATCTTAGTGCTCCTTCATTACCCTCCAGTGTCTAATGTAAAAGGAGTTCTATGGGAAATTATTTTAAATAATCATTACTAAGGAAAAGCACAGGGAAAAATCAAAAGTAAATTGAATGAATTTTGTGACCTGTATAATACATTTAATGCAATAGAACTAAAGTGTTTGAAATAAAACTCAAATATACAAAAAATTGTAAAGTTGAGTGAGAGCTAGAATTGTGCTATGTGTTAAAAAAAAAGAGACCAATTTGTAAAGAGAGATGATGAGGACCTTTGAGCTGTTCCTTTTGCTTTATTCCCCTTATTGAATCCCAAACTTTTATGTTTATTTTAAATGTAAAATGTTTAGTCTATATATAAGGCAGCAGTGGAATTTAGTGTTGTAGAGTTGGGTGAGAGGCAGTTCCTTCTTTGGATCCCAGGAGTTTGATTTCTGGCTCCATCATTTACTATGTAACTTGAGACAAATAACTTAAACACACCATCTCAGTTTTCTTATATGAAAATATGGAAATAATATTATTACTTCACCAGAAATTTGTTTTGACCACTAAATAAATATAAAGGCTTAAACATGTACCTGGGTTTTAGAGAGCACTTAATAATTGTTATCTATTTTTATATTGTTTGATTTATTGACCACTTAATATTTTTATTTTTAAACCATATCACAAATCACTTAAATATGGATTATGCTGAAAATTAAATATTTAACACATTCTTATTTTATAAAATCTATTTAATATATATTTTTTAAAAGTATAACTGAGCAGAAATGTTTTTGTACATTTTATTGGATGCCTCAGGGTCTGAGAAATATGAAATATAAAAAAATACAAATAGTGAAAAACCTAATACATTTATATGAATCATATACTAAATATGACTGCCATATATATATGTGCACATATTGCTACCTTAAAATAAAATGAAGTTGTGGTTGTGGGAAAGTCATCCTGAATTTGGATTCTTAGTTTGAATTTCCCCTACAAAGATGTCTTGCATCACAACTAAGAATCATTTTCTTACCAGGGTGTAGGTAATTTAGGGATGTAATATATCTTTCAATGTTTATGAATGAAGTATATGGCATCATTTAAAATTCCTAGATGATGTCAATATTTATAACGTTAGAACCTTTAAAGAATGTCGCAAAATAAATGAATCTTTTCTTTCCTAAGTTTGTACACATGGTTGCACAATTTTGCACTTATCAATAGTGTGTTCAAAGATTTTCCTAACACAGTCCCTGAACTATTTAATGTCCTAAGGGGGGGATAAAACTCAAAAAAGATGATCATTTTTGGCAATCTTCTAAGTATAAATAACATTTAATTATGCCATTTGAAACTATACAACTGATAAGTAACCAGTAAAAGGATCTAAATATTTCTCTAGATTAATATTGTGTCACTGAAATACTCATCTTAGAATTTGCATATCATCCAATTTTACAGTGTAATAAAAAGAGAATAGAACATTGTTATTGGAAAATGATGCCAAAATATCACTCTAAAGTCATTTTCTTTTCTTCTTGACTTGTATCAGTTTTGTGTTTCTTTCTCAAAGTAATTTCCTAATACCAAGTTATTAGGTATTATGTATACATATAAAAGAAATAAATAATGGAGATCAGGATAGATGTATATTATTGTCATCAGAGTTCAAATTTTGTCCAAGAAACGCTTATGTTACAAGACAAGCAATTAATATCAAGAGTAAATGACATTTGTCTTTTGTAACAAAATACTACCTTATAGATCTAAAATGTAAACAATTTAAAATAAGTACTTTAAGTTATAAAATTTCACAATTCCTAAAATGACAGAAATGATAAATTATATTTGAAGTATTTATAATGCTGTGCTTTATAGGCAAGGAAGATATTTAACAGAGGAAATACCTGGTACATTGTTGTTGGAATGTATCATTTAAGTATGAAAATACAAAGCTGCTTTTTCCAGATTTCTATAGTTAGTGAAATTGTTTCTTGTCATTTTGTTTGTGACAGTGAAAATAACTAAGTAGATGTCATCAAATTGTTTCTTATTTCTCCATACAGTTTTTCTACTCTGATGGCTATTTATTGAAATCCCCTAATTTTTTTCTACTAGACCTTTATTACAACTTTGGTTCTATGTTGTGTCTGAGTGTCCTTAGGGTATATTATAAGTGACATTGTAACATAATTGGGATCCTTGGATCTAATATAACTGTTGTGAGATGTACATTTAATCAATTTCATGTGTTTGCATTTAGTCAGGAAAGGAGGTAAGAAAGAAAGGAAGATGTTTATTAAACAACATAGAGACTCCATAATTAAAGGAGCAGTAATCTGCAGCGGTTTGGTAGGAGGAAACTGGAGAAGGAAATTTGTGAAATCTTAAAACAGTAATGAGAAAAAAAAAATCCTTCTTAACATCTACCCCACTAGTTACCTCCTTCTCTACTCTTCTATAGTCTGAAGATAAAAAGCAATGATCCCTGTACTTAAGCTCTCTTGGTTCATCTTGGTCAAGTCTTCCTATCTTTTTTCTCACTCACTTATAAGGTCTGTTTCTACTTCTGAACAAATGTATATTTAGTAAATAAATGGCAGTATACACTTGTCCCTGGTTATCTACTGGGGATTGGTTCCAGGACGAGTTCCCTCCCTATCTGAGGATATATTTTCATATATGATTGAGGAATCAAATCTCATTACCAAGATTAACAAGGAGGCTCAACTCTGGCACTGTTTTCCTTTACCCTTTTCTTTCCTTGATATCCAGATCTCTTATCCAGGTTCCAATCTCTCTTTGCCCAGATTTTTGGTTTCTGTTCCACGACATACACCCATGACCCATTCTCTCTGCCTGAAATATTTCTTGATTGCAGACCATGTGTTTTTGCTGCTTGGAAAGCCCTCTCTCCCTCATGTTCTCTCTCTCCTGGTGAACACGTCCTTCAAGGTCAGATTTGGATTGTACACTTCTTTGTAGCTTTTCCTAATCTTCCCAGTCAGAATCACACTTCCGTCTCTGTGCTTCCAAAGCACTGTTATTCACCATGTTGCCTCATAGGAAGGTGAATGTGTTTAAGTTTGTCTTTCCAAATAGATTGTGAGGTCACTGAGGTCCTAGAATACTGCTTAGTCATGTTTGCATCCCCCAGAACCTGTGACAGTTACATGCACTTGTCACTTAATGGCTGTGTGATTTGAATATCTGCAATGTATCTACTTTGGCTGGTTTTTATTAATTCCCTTGCGGATCCACCTAGTTGGAATCTCTTGGTTATTAGCTAAGGTTCCTATTCATATTTCTTGGCTTTTACTGCTATTCTAGTAGTTCTATCTATCCCTTTCCTCTTACTCCTTATTCTCTTGCCATCTGACACTGTGACAACTTAATATCCCTCATGGTGCTCTGCCACCTAATTATAATACACGTTTTGCACGCCAAGTAATTATACCCCCTTCAAAGCTGCCACCTCACTTAACGAATTTTGTTTGTTCATGTTGCACAGGGCAGGATCTTAATATAATGTAGAGTTTTTTGTCCCCTTTTACATGCATCTTGCATTGCTTTCACACATATTTCTCTCGATATATATAGACATATTTTCCATTTTTACTTTCCTCAGGAGATACACATTCATATCTTAAAATGAATATGAGAAGTGTGTAATCATGCTGGTTCTTTCATGTATGTTACTATTGGTTTTCACAGTCCTTTTAACTGTAGGTTTTTTTTGAACATAGGGATCTGCTCTGGACAGTCTCTGAAGCAGCATCTTATGGAGGCAATTGGAAACAAAAAATAAACTAGAAACAAAAGAACCTAAAGCATGATTCTTGGGTATTTTTTAAATAGGGTTGTAGGCCAATATTGGAAAACAGTTTTACCTTCATATTCCTAATTCTTACCATAGTCTTGAATATGCATTTTGCTTATGTTGAAAAATGTTCACAGCTCATTAGAGTATAAACCTTAATTATTACTGAGAATTAGTGTCTTTGAGCATTAATTTTAAAAAATCAGTCAAATCAGAAATTACCCATATAGCAGAAGTTTCCTTCACTTTGGACATTTATATTTTTCAAATCCTGTCTCTTGAGATACTTAGAATTGTATGTAATACTTAAAAATGTACAATAAATTATAAAATAAAAATATATACATTTAAACGAGTTAAAATTTAAAATCCTGAAAACAGAGATATGATCAATAACTGAAATATACTCAGAATAATAAATTTATTTATGAAGGTTTCTTTATATGAAAAAGAAAAAGGAAAGTAACCCAACAGAAACATGGAAACATGATGTAAATAAGCAATATAGTGCGCAGGATATTTGAATGGCCAAGGGACACATGAAAAGGTGCTCAGTGTCCTGGAATCTGATATATATTTCAAGTGACATTCATTTATTATCTCTTGGTTATGCCCAGCTCAGAAAGCTAGGCACCCCTTTTCTGCATTCTCTACTCACCGTCTCAGAAGACTGAAATCAGGGTGTTGTCAGGGCTGTATTCTCATCTGGAGGTTTGACTAGAGTTGACTCTTGTTCTGAGTTGCCTGAGGTTGTTGGCAAAATTGTTTTCCTTGAGGCTGTAGAATTCATGGAAGCTTGCTTCTTCAAAGCCAGGAGCAGAGATAAGGAGAGACTTTGCTGCATTCTTAGACCCTCTTCCAAAGGACTTGGTCACCTTGGTCACCTGAATAGATTGAGTCCACCCAGGATGAGCTTCCTTTTGATGAACTTAAAGTCAACTAATGAGAGACTTCTACTGTATGCAAACTCTCATGCCACATAATGTAACCTAATGAAGGGTGTGACCATAGCCATAATCTATTGCTTAAAAGTAGCTCACAGTTGCCACCCAGATTCAAGGGGAGGGGATTATTTAAGGATGTGACTCATTGGGATTCACCCTCTGGTGCCTCTCACACTCATCCTACAGGCAAAAATTTAAGAAGCTCACTAAAGTAAATTCATTGTGAAGGGGAATTTGGTAGCACAAAGTAAAGTGTACTCTAAAATCTAGCAATCACATGTATAGTTATGTGTCCAAGAGATAGCTGCAAAAATGTCTAGTTGCATTTTTATTAATGAAAATTTGGACAAAATATAAATTCTTTAAATAGAAGACTAGTTGAATAAATTTAATATTCGTACAATGAATACTTAAGATTCATACAATGAATACTTTAAAATCTTATTGAACTATAGTTGATTTACGTTACATTAGTTTCAAGTATATAGCAGTCATTCATTTATGTATATACATTTATGTGTGTGCGTGTGTATCCCTTTAAATTTTTTTTCCCTTATAGGTTATTATAAGATATCGAGTATGATTCCCTGTGCTATAGGTCCTTGTTGGTTATCCACTTTATATATAGTAGTGTGTGTATATTTAATCCCCAAATCCTAATTTATCCTTCACAATTCCCTTTCCTCTTTGGTAACTATAAATTTGTTTTCTCTGTCTATGAGTATTTCTTTTTTGTAAAAAAGTTCATTTGTATTATTCATTTAGATTCCACATATCAACAATGTCATATTTGTCTTTCTCAGTCTGACTTACTTCACTTGGTAAACTAATCCCTAGGTCTTCTCATGTTGCTGCAAATAGCATTATTTCAATCTTTTTCATGGTTGAGTAAAATTTCGTTGTGTGTATATACCACATATTTATCCATTCATTAGTCATTAGATACTTAGGCTCATTCCATGTCTTGGCTATTATAAGTAGTGCTGCTGTGAACATTGGGGCATGTGTGCTTTTGAATTATATTATCCAGATATACCCATGAATAGTATTGCTGGATTATACACTAAGTCTATTTTTAGTTTTCTATTTTTATTTTTTAAATGGCCACAAGTGCAGCATATGGATGGAGGTTCCCAGGCAGGGATTGAATCCAAGCCACAGACTCTGCAGCTGCAGTAGCACTGGATCCTTTAATTTACAGTGGCAGGCCTGGGATTAAATCTCCAGCAACTCAAGCTGCTACTCTCTGATTCTTAACCCACTATGCCACAGTGGGAACTCCTATTTTTAGTTTTCTAAGGAAACTTCATACTGTTCTTCATAGAGGCTGTACCAAGTACATTTCCACTAAGTATTGGATGGTTCCCTTTTATCCATACCCTTTCCAGCATTAATTATCTGTAGACTTTTTAATGATGGTCAGTCTGACTGGTGTTAAGTGGTACCTCATTATGATTTTGATTTGCATTTCTCTAATAGTTAGTTAGGTTGAGCTTCTTTTCATATGCCTGTTGGTCATTTGTATGTCTTCTTTGGAGAAATGTCTAATTATGTCTTTTGCCCATTTTTTGATTGAGTTGTTTTTGGTTTGTCTTGTTTTGTTTTTGATATTGAGTTGTGTGAGCTGCTTATATATTTTGGAAATTAATCCATTATAGGTTGCACCATTTGCAAATATCTACTCTCATTCCATAGGTTGTCTTTTCATTTTGTTTATGGTTTCCTTTGCTATGCAAAAGCGTTTCAGTTTAATTGGGTCCCATTTGTTTATTTTGGTTTTTATTTCCATTACTCTGGAAGGCAGATCCAAAAAAATACTACTGTGATTTATGTCAAAGAATGTTTTGCCTATATTTTCCTTAAGGAATTTTATAATATCTGACCTTGCATTTAGATCTTTAATCCATTTTGAGATTACTTTTGTAAATGATGTTAGAGAATGTTCTAATTTCATTCTTTTATTTATTTATTTTGCTTTTTATAGTCATACCTATGGCATATGAAGGTTCCCAGGCTAAGGGTCGAATCGGAGCTTACAACTGCCACCTAAGCCACAGCCAGAGGAATGCAGGATCTGAACTGCGTCTGCAACCTACACCACAGCTCACGGCAATGCCAGATCCTTAACCCACTGAGCAAGGCCAGGGATTGAACCCGTAACCTCGTCGTTCCTAGTCAAGATTCATTTCTGTTGAGTCATGACGGGAACTCCTAATTTCATTCTATATCATGTAGCTGTGTAGTATTCCCAACACCACATGTTAGAGAGACTGTCTTTTGTCCATTGTATATTCTTGCTTCTTTGTCATAGATGAGTTGAACATAAATGCTTGGGTTGGAATCTGGGCTTTCTATCCTGCTTCATTGAATTCATTCTATATTTCTGTTTTTGTGGTAATACCATACTATGGTTTTTTGAAGACTATACTTTGAGGTGTGTTCTGAAGTCAGGGAGCCCTATTCCTCTGACTTCATTTTTCTGTTTCAGGATTGCTTTGGCGATTTGGAGTCTTGTGTATTTTAATTCAAATAAAAAAGTTGTTTTAGTTCTATGAAAAATGCCATTGGTAATTTGATAGGGGTTGCATTGAATCTATTGGTTGCCTTGGATAGCATGGTCATTTTGACACTATTGATTCTTCTAATCCAAGAGCTTGTTATATCTTTTCATCTGTTTGTGTCTCCTTTAGTTTCTTTCATTAGCATCTTACTTTTCAGAATACAGTTCTTTTGCCTGCTTAGGTAGGTTTATTCCTAGGTATTTTATTCTTTTTGATGCAATATACAATGAATTCTTGTGCTCCACAGCAGTGAAAAATGAATGAATCATAGCTACATATGCATATGTAGATATACATATATATGGAATATATTTTATTTGTGTGTGTGTGTGTGTGTGTATATATATATATATATATATATATATATATATATGGAAGAATTGAGTGAAAAAATAGTAAGTTGCAGAGAAAAGATACTGTAATGCAAATTTTACAGCCTTCATTATATATGTATATATACAATGTATATGTATATATTCATTTATATATAATTATGTTACGAACACAATAAAAGATAAAGGAAGCTAGAAATAATGAAGAGCATTGTTAACATCTGGACTTTAGAAGACGTAAGTGAAAAAAATGTGTGCTTACCAACTGGAAGAAAAATCAGTTGTAACTGTGTACTTTTATATTTGTATTTCAGTGAGGTCTTTTCAAAGCTGGAATTTTTCAGCTCTTAGACATAAGCCTCAGGAAGATAATAAGGAAAAGTTTTTTTTAAGTTCAAAGTTATTTACTTATGAGTTCCCTTATAAAAAATATCTTGAATACTATAAGGTTTTATAGTTGATTAAGGCATTAAATTATGATATTTTAATATCATTAAAATTGATAGGTGTGTGTGTTTCACAGATTCAAGTACACTGTAAGTTTAGGAAATGTTTAACTGCTAGTATTCATTACATCTAAATTAGCACATTGATGCTAAATACCATTAATATTACCATAAAATGGTATTTGAATATATTATCTTCTGCATATTTTACATTAACTTCTTTGTTTTTATTACTTATCCCTTATTCTCAGTATTTAAAAAAAAATCCTTTAAAGTACATATGAGCAACTCTTCACAATAAAGTTTTATCAAAAGTCATATTTAATCAAAATTACATAGGGTGCTAATATTTATTTGTTTTTGTTTTTTTACTAGAGCATTACATAAGTTTATTTCAGATGTAATAGCAGTGTTAAAATCAACAAGTTTAAATCTTAACTGCACCAAGTAAACGTAGCCATTTAAGCATTTTTAAAGTTATTTCCTCCAAGATAAATGAGGGAGCTCTTCTTTTCTACCCCACATACCACAGTTTCCCAATAGTTTTATTTTTTGGAGGACTTTGAATTGATAAGTAAAGTGTTTTGAGGATATTTCAGAACTTCTTTCCCCAAATGAAAATTAATCTGGACAGATTCTATATTGCATAGATATCTCTGCATATTCTTTCCTTTAGAACCTAAATGACATTACCATATGGTGTAATTTTAACCAATTTGGGTGTTAATATTTAGATATGAAAATGAGAGCAATAAATTAACTACAGAAAGGATCTGATCTGATTCTATTAAAAAAAAACTTTTGGTAAATATCTGAGAGTTCAAGAGTTTTATCACTTATAGCTCAGGAAGGCAAATCAAATGTTCAAGTAGTCTCTGACAAAACGTGTGTGTGTGTGTGTGTGTGTGTGTGTGTGTGTGTGCTTAATTCTGTTGAGATTCAGCTATGTCTCTTGGTCAATGGAAATACAGATTTCCAAATCAAATTTTCAGTCCCTCATTCTTTTCCAGTGTGTCATAGAAACATATTTGTAACAAGTACCTTAAGGTAAAAAGAGTTTGGCTTTGTGTAGAAATCTTTATCAGCTCTCTGAAAGAACTTTGAAGACAGTCTCTTAGTTGGAAATAGATCTTACGGGGTGATTTAGGCTCTCCCTGGATTTCCAAGTGCTGCTAAATTTAGGCCTTCTAACCAGGAGAGGCTGAGGTGTGCTATTTCTCTGCTGATCTCCAAACAGCTACTGCTATTCCCTGGTCTTTTTTGGGATAGACCTGATTTAAAATATTGCAACCTCATTTCACATCTTGATTTCTTCTCAGAAAGAGTAATTTAATTTCAATGCATTTTTAAGAAACATACATTAAAAACTTTGTAATACTGTTAAGTTTTCACTGTTTCTATTTTTTGAAGGGTGTCCTACAGACTCATGAATCCATTACAGTACATCATGCTTCTACCCAGGAATTATTCCAGTTAAGAATTTTTCTTTTTGTGTTTCTTTGGTGATAAGAACTTTCTTTTTTTCCCTTTAGGACAAGTAACATACACCATAGCGTAATTTCATTAGTCAGTTTATCCTTTTGTAATTCTGATGATAAACTTCAATAGGTTAAAAGTAAAAGCTTAACTTGTACAAAAAAAGAAAAAAGAAATTCTTCTTTTGGTTCAGTTGTCCACTATAATAAACACGGTGCTTTCCACAACATACTTAATCCTTGTAAGATACTTTTTTCCCCTTAAGAAAAAATTGTCATTTTTTTAATACCTAATGAATTTTATTACATTTATAGGTGTACAACAATCATCACAACCAAATTTTAAAGCATTTCCATCCCAAACCCTCAGTGCATCCCCCCATCCCTCAACCTGTCTCCTTTGGAAACCCTAAGTTTTTCAAAGTCTGCGAGTCAGTATTTGTTCTGCCAAGAAGTTCATTGTATCCTTTTTTTAGATTCCACATGTAAGTGATAGCTTTTGATGTTGGTGTCTCATTATCTGACTGACTTCACTTAGAATGGTAATTTCTAGGTCCATCCATGTTGCTAAAAATGACGTTATTTCTTTCCTTTTAATAGCTGAGGAATATTCCATTGTGTATATGTACCACATCTTCTTTATCCACTCATCTTTTGGTAGACATTTAGGTTGTTTCCATGTCTGGGATATTGTGTATAGTGCTGCAATGAACATTGGAGTACATGTGTCTTTTCGAGTCGTGTTTTTCTCTGGATAGATGCCCAGTAGTGGGATTGCTGGATCAAATGTTTATCTGTATTATCATTTTACCCAAGATGTGAGTAGGATATAAAGACGTTAAATTTTGCTGAAAGTGACAGTTTTAAGGCAAATGTAGCTCCAAAGTTACTTGACTAAAATAAATGTGCTCTTAACCAGGTAAGAGCCTATGGCTGAATTGTATATGCTTAATGCTACAAATTGAACATTATCATACAGGTAATAAAGAATCATTAAAGGCTGTCAGATGTGGGAGTCACATTTGCTGGTGGACTTTTAGAAAGAGTATCTTGATTGCAGTGCTGATAATGGAATAAAGAGGGTTTAGGACAAAGTGAGAAGAGATGTCATAAAGGTGTTTAGTAATGCAATGACCAGGTGGATGGAGACAGTGTATATTTTGCTTATAAAGTATCATGTGAAATTTAAAATCACTTTTACATAAATCTTAGAGAAAAATGTTATATTCCAAACATTTCTCAAGGTAACTTCTAAGTTTCTGTAGTTTATGGTAAAAAAAAAAAAGGACTAATCTTAAACCCTTCATAATTTTAAAATAAGTTTATTATTTTATCAAGCAGAAAAAGGCAACATTTCTATTTCACTACTAGCAACAAAAGAAAAACCAAAAGAGAAAATTACATTGTGTTTTTCAGTGGTGTTTTTCTTGAACCATGATGGACATGGAAAGTTTAAGATACTGTTTTTATAGAAGAAACAAAACTATAAATAGCCAGAATATATATTCTTCCAATGCCGACTTTTCTCTCTGTGTCTGTAAATTGAATACAGCTCTCTGTATTTCATACAGTGGATTCACTGCAAGCATTACTTGTTTCTCGTTGCAAACATCAAATTTCATTTGGTAAAAAGGTCCCTAGTGTACTTCAATAATGATTTTCCTTAGGCAGTTGTGTTCTGTAACTTGAAGTTGAATAATATCTTTAGAGTTGATTATTTTCTTGGGATTAAAGATTTGAAAGATACTAGTTCCTTACCAGTAATCATCAATTTCCAGGAAGGGCTTGGGACTGAATTTATTATTTTTTAATTAATAGAACAAAATTATTAACACATGCATTTTTAATTCAATACAAAATTCTAAATATATCAGAGTCTCTTTGGGGAAGGAGTTAATATTTGGAGAATTATTTTTATTGAATTTCTGTTTTCTTAAACTGGGCATGGGAAACAGTAAAAATAAATTTATCAGCTTGTAATAATCAGCATTCTAGGAAATACATGTTTCTGTTGTAAAAAGTCCCAGGTCAGGTAGACTGAAAAAACCCTTTTAATGACCTTCTTCTTTAATTAGTATTCCATGCTGGGAGTGGAAGGAAGAGGTTAAGAGACAAAGACCCTTTGTGCTTTTCATTTTCTCCTGTTTTGGGGGGCTTATATTAATATTTGGAAAATCTTTGTAGAAAACACAAATAGCCTTTGTTTCCTATCAAAACATAACAAAAATAAATGGCCTACCAAATGGATATTTTTTTCTTTCTGGGTTTAGAGTTTTTGTCTTTTTCTACTGTACTCTGCTAGGTTTTTATTTTTTAGTCCAAAATTCTCAATCATTCAGCAATCCATTGCTATAAAACCCAAAGTTAGAAGAAAACCTGGGTTAAATATTTGTACTCAATTTCAAAAGACTTTATTCTTCCCTTCAGAGGGAGATGGAAAACATATACCAATATGAATTTGACCATATAATGTAAGAATGATAAATTAAGAGTTAAGCACACACACCCCCACACATACATTTTCATATTTGAGCATATGCAAAAATGTCATCATCAAATAATTTTTTGTACTTTTTGTATATCAAATATTGTTCCAAATTATTTGTTCTTTTTACTACCCTGTAACAAACCACAAAATACTGTATAACAACCATTTTATTGGACTTGTGAATTTAGTAGTCAGGCTTTTAGAATAGGCTTACTAGGTTGGCTTGTTTCTGTTCCTTTCTGTTTGCTGCCTCATCTATGGAGACTTCCAGCTTGGAGAAGAAGATTGGTTGACAGCCTCGGGTGGGATCCATCTGAAGGTGTCCTCACTCACATGTTTTGGGGATGATGTTGGCTGTTGGCTGGTACACCTGAGCATGGTGTTTCCAAGTGGTCTTTTTACATGGTTAGTCAGGCTTTCTTCTAAAACATCATATAACATCACTTCCACTGTAATCTGTTGGTTAAAATGTAGTCATAAAGGTGCTCACAAGTACAAGAGAAGGACACAGCCATCACCTGCTGAGAGAGTAGAACAGATTTCTAGAAGGGCACTTTACATTTGTGTTTCATATTGAAAGATGTTCTACTCCTGTATATGATCTCCATTTTCACCTAACCTTCTGTTCTCTATTCTAAGAGGTATTCTGCTTAAAACCATGTGTGGAAAGGAAGAAAAAGTTCACTAAAAGCAATTTTCTTAAAAAGAATAAAATTAAAAAAAAATCTGAGTTTAAAAAAACCACACCTATAAAATGCAGATAATACAAGCTGATATATTTCCCTGTTTCATATCACCAAAGATTTCCTATAATTTTTTTAGCTTTTTTATGTCAGCCAAGTTCAAAAATAACATAACTATGAATCTTATATTAAACTACTCACATAATCTTCCAAAAGATTTCTAGACTTCTATTTCACTGATATGCAAACTGTATATATGTTCAAATTCAGTACTACAAATATATCTTAAATTCCCTACTTAACAAAAGCAAGGAAAAAATAACCTCTATTGAGAATCTTTTATTTGTTATGTATTATACACATGCTATTTCATAAAATGCCTCTGGGTGGAGGGTGGTACTTATCCACTTTTCATGAGAAAGGAATTAAAATCCAGATAGGTTAAGTGAATAGCTCTACGTAGGGAAGACATCTCAGAACTTGAATGAGGTACAGGTCTATCTGATTCAGAAGTGGTAGGTTAAGAATATGATTGTCTTTTAGTTGCCTTAGTCTATAAAATAATAATTTAAAATCAGGCCGTTACAGTTTTAAATAAATGGAAAGCAATATCCCATTCGTTTTTTATTCTGCCTGCTGTTTTTCCTATATGCTTTATTGAGCTCACTTTACCTTATTTGCATATAATTTTTTCATTTCTTTCCTCTTTTACTTCCTCTTTCCCTGTCATTGCCTACCCCAGATCTATAAAACCACTTACATTTATACTCATTGTAAAGATTAATTTTGACCCTCACATGTTTTATGAAACTTCTCTCCTCCTGCTATTAAGGACTTTTTAGAAGTCCTTTTTTTAAGGGCTTTGAAATATGGATCAGTTCTTCTGTCTCCCAAAACTTGAACTGTTCCCACTAGAAATTCTTCTCTTTGATTTAACATTTTGTTATAGTGATTCCTACAGTAATTGAAATTCATTATTCCACATTGATCATTGATTCATTCATTTATCTATAACTACTTTTAGCTTTTTTTTGTGTGTGTGTGTGTGTGTTTTTTAGGGCTGCCTCTGAGGCATATGGAAGTTCCCAGGCTAAGGGTTGAAATAGAACCACTGGCAAATGCCGCAGCCACGGCAACGTCACATCTGAGCTGCATCTGTGACCTACACTGCAGCTCACAGCATTGCTGGATCCTTAACCCGCTGAGCGAGGCTAGGGATTGAACATGCATCCTCATGGATGCTAGTCATATTCTTTTTCACTGAGCCATGATGGGAACTCCTACTTTTAGCTCTTGACCTCCCCCCTCATAGTCACACTTCTCAAAGTATCCATATTCACAACCTTCCCAGAGTCAACTCTATTATGAAGCCCATTCTAATTTGACTTGCTTAGGCTCAGAGAATTGTTTTGCTAAGATCTCTGGTGACCAGCATGTTTTGCATCAGATATCCCTCTCCTATTTTTTTTTTTTTTTGGCTGTCTCTCAGCATATGCAGTTCCCTTGCCAGGGATCAAATCCAAGCACAATTGAGACCTACACCTGAGCTGCAGTAATGCCAGATCCTTTAACCCACTGTGCCAGGCCAGGGATCAAACCTATGTCCTGGTGCTATAGCAAAACACGTATACCTTTGTGCCATAGGACTCCTTCAATCCTCTTTTTATTTACCTGCTCAGCAACTTTGGAAAAGTGCTTTCTACCTTATCCTTGAAGAATTCTTTTCTTCCTCTTCTGTTGTCTCTTTGACACCATATTTTTCTGTTTTTGTTTTCTTCCCTTGTTTTCCAATACTAGTGTCTAATAAGGGATTGCTTTGGAGTGTTGTGCTGGGCCCATTTTCTCACACCACACACTCTCTGCAGATCTGCTTGATATTTCATGTTTGTCCCTACAGATTCCTTTTTATCCTCTTCCCACTTTGCTCTGTTTCGTATGAGGCAATTTTACATAGTCTGCACCAATAGCCATCTTGGCCTAGTGACTTATGATTGGGCTTGGTCAATGAGAGGTAATGAAGGAGACTGGAGAGTTGAAAGATGACAAGGTCGGGGAAGTTATTTCTCTACCTCCTGTCCAACTAAGTTATTGAAAGAGGGATGCATCCCACTACCTAAGCCCATGGCTCCTATCACATGATCCTATATATATATATATATATATATATATATATATATATAACCACTCTTGGGTTTCTTAGCTGCAACACCCCTATCCTCTTCAGACTTAGTTCAGTAAGTTCCTAACTTTTGCTTGACCAGGATACTGCACTGGCCTCTATTAATTTTTCTAACCACCCTGTTCACACTTCCTAAATAATCCTTTTATTAAACTCCTCCTTATTCATTTTAAGTATATCGTCTATTTCCTATTGGTATCCTGACACATGGGACCCTTCACCAGGAAACACTGAGATGGAGTTACAGATACAGAGGCTTATCAGGAAATTACTCCTGTGAAAGACAAAGAAGGAAGAAAAGCAGGAGCCGGCAGAGAGAACCTTCGAACAATGATTCACATTTGATACCTCAGAAAAGAAAGAGGATGGGAGATTCAGGGTTGGTTATGAGCAACTTCAGATAACTATGCAGATGTGGTAAAGTCTTAGCCAGTCCACTGGGGAGTTCTGGAGCAAATATGAATTATAAAAGGATTCTCTTATTGGGCAAAAATGGTGTGATCCTCTTTAATCCGTCATCTTTAGTCCCTGACCTCTGCCTGTGAAGAATGTGACCTTGAAAGCTGAACACATTCTGAAGGCAAAAGAGCTAGAGACTGTCAGCTAACTGTACTGTGCAGCTGACTGTAAGTTTTTTCTTGAAAGCAGAGCTTTTAGTAGCATAGCTTCTAAATATCTGGCAGTCTTATGAATTTCCCTCTCTTCAAATATCTGTATCTGTATCTTATAACTCACAATGTCATACTTCTGTCTCTCTTTTATTAGCCCTAGGCTTATCTCATTGTCTACTAGTCCTTTCAGTTTAGATGTCTTTTCATAAGTTTAACACATCCCAAAACAGGATTACTCATTTTTTTCTTCTCACACCTGATACTGTTCCAGTATTTAGAAACTTAAATTCCACCTTTCTGTAGCCTGTGTTCAAGGCAAGACTATGAGAGTTATTCTTCATCTCTTCATCCTGGATATAACATATCCTATTCATTTTCAGATCCTGCTTTGAAAATATATCACAAGTTCGGCTTTTTACCTTCATTTTTACTAAGACTTTCCAAGTTAAAGCCACTAACAGTCCTCTTCCAGTTACTGGAATAGCTTCTCTTTGGCCTTCCCACTTCTATTTTTTTCACTTTCCAATCCATTGATTAGAATGAACTTCTTAATGGACCATGTTTATCTCCTTCAAAGAATATGTCAGTGGCTTTATGTATATGACAGGTCCTTAGTATAGCCTCTGAGAATCTCCATGACATGGCTTTTACCTGTTTCTCTGATCTAATGGTGTGTTCCTTTCGCTCTTGGACACCAGGCTCTTGTCACACTTGCCTTCTTTGGAGATCTTCTAATATTTCTATTGCTTGTTTCTTCACTTCCAGGTTTCTACTCAGAATGTATTTTTTATTAATCAAGTTTGTAATTGTTACTCAACTTTTTAAATTTAATTTAAATACACCTTTTCTGTGAGTTGCACTTTGAATCTCTAAATCTAAATCAGGGCTCCTGTTGTACTCTCATAAAATTCCATGACCTATTTTTCATATAACTTAATCACAGTTTATAATTATTTATTTGTGTAGTTGGTTTGTTTAATGTAGATCTTCTCCCCAAACAAGAGCTAGGATCTGTCTTATTTACACCTACAGCACCAGCATTTGGCATAGTGCCCAGCATGATATTGGGTCTCATTTTGGATTTCTTTTCATGGATAAGTGAACAAATAATTTTAAATGAAGTGATAATATTAACATTCCATTTAATTTCATCCTATTTTTCTTTCTGAAATTCTATGATTGATATTTTGGACCTCATCTTTTTTTCACTCCTATGATTTTTCTGTCTGTTACTTTATAATTTGGGATTTATGACCCTTGAGACCTAGTAAATATTTTCAGTGATCATAATACCTAACTTTGTATAGTATAGTTTTCAGTGTACTTTAGTGTGTACTAATTCAATGACTGAAGTCATCACATGCTGAATTTTTAGAATTATTTAGACACATATGTTTAATGTGACTAAAAACCAGTGCATCCACTTATCTAAACATTTCCTAGTGCATCAGTCATGAGAAGTCTGATTTCCTTCCCTGATTATGGAGAATGTGTTTTATCCAGGTACAAAGAGCCTTCTCCAACTCTTACAATTATTTCCAGCCATCAGCTAAACAAAGTGGCACATCCATTCACTAGATGAGATGCTAGAATTAGACTGCATTCCAACAGTCAGCAGTGTAAATCCATTCTGGCTTTCAGTTTATGTGTCTAAAGACAACTCCCTTGCAGAGGAATGGGAAGTTTGAAAAGCTCTATAGAGAATCTCAACCAAATATTGTCATTTTCTTTCTGTACATTTATAAAGAGGCAGAGACTATAAGAAAGTGTTGTCATCATTCTCATCTCCTTCTAAGACATGAAGATCTGTGTTTCTTTATTTAATTTTACACATGCAACATTTCTCTTTACCTAGACTTGGGATATGTTGATTAATTCATTTGAAAGACTTAAGAAAACCTTTTCCATTTGTACCTCACCCTTATTCGTGTGTGAGTTTGGCAGCATGGCACATGGTGAGAGCTGGAATAAGGAGAATTATGAGAAACCAGAGTCTTCCATTAGGAGAAGGATGAGAAAGAGAAAGTTTTAGTCAAAGCACATTGATGTGGGAATTAATCATATCTAAGAAGAAAGAATTGACTTTGTGTCCTTCTGGGATGCCATTACTCTCTAAACACATCTGCTAAAATGCAGGTTGGAGTAGATCCATTCAGAAAAGCTGTTCTTGATATGAAAAGTGAAGAGTTAAGCTGACAAGATCACATTAAATTAAATAAAAAGCTGTGGTGTTTTTGTTAAATATCTAAAAGTAATTTAGAGATTGTCCTGATGCTCATGTGTAAATGGTGTTGTAAACTGCTTAACTCATCTCAGTTATGGCATCCCTAGGAAATATTGCTCATTTATGCAAAGTTAGCTATATTTAACAATCTCCAAAAGAGTGGAATAAAACTTTTTTTTTTTTGTGGAACTATAGAATATTGTATCTCTAAGTACAATGTCTTTGGTTGATGTCCATTCACTTGAAGGGAAGAGGTTTGGCACCTAGAGAAAGTGAAACTCATCATGATTTCTATCCCTTCCTTATGTACCATTTTCCCTTTATCAACTTCAGGGGCTCATTCTCATTCTCCAGCCAAAGATTTTCATTATGAAAAAAGCATGTAGGTGAACTCATCCTACAAATATGTATATATATACCAAGCACTCTTTTGTTGCACTGGCCAACAGCGATGAACAGATAGGTGAAAACCCCTGCCCTCATGGGACTTATATCTTAGATCACATGAGAGGATAGTGATGCAAAATCTAATACATGCATTAAGATGAAAATCAAGGGCAAATTCAATAAGCATTTTCAGTTGTTTGGTCCTTTTTGTAGAATCCCATCAGGGCTTAAAATCGCTCATGTTGCCTCTTGTTCTAGTGTGATTCAAATGTCAAATGAGTATATGATAATATGACATTATATTCAAAAGAAATAAAAGTGCGATGGAGGGATAGTGTGTATGAATGTTCAACTTTAAATTGAATGACCAGTTGAGATGTTATTAAGGAGATAGGTAGCGTTCATATAAAGATCTGAAGGATATCAGTTAACCAGTCATTTTCTTTTTTTCTTTTTTCTAAGATTTTTATTTTTTCCATTATAATTGATTGACAGTGTTCTGTCAATTTCTATTGTATGGCAAAGTGACTCAGTCATGTGTGTGTGTTTGTGTGTGTGTGTGTGTGTATTTATTCTCCATCATGTTCCGTCACAAGTGACTAGATATAGTTCGCAGTGCTATACAGCAGGATCTCATTGCTTATCCACTCTACATGCAGTAGTTTGCATCTATTAACCCCAAACTCCCAGTCCATCTCACTTCCTCTCCCTTCCTCCCCCTTGGAAACCATGAGTCTATTCTCCACGTCCATGAGATTTTCTGTGGAAAGTTTCATTTGTGCATATTAGATTCCCCTCTCCCCTTCTCCCTTCCTCTCCCCTCTCCCTTTGGAAACCACAAGTCTGTTCTCCATGTCCATGAGATTTTCTATGGAAAGTTTCATTTTGTATATTAGATTCCAGATATAAGTGATATCATACAGTATTTTTGCCTTTCTCTTTCTGACTTAGAATGAGAGTCTCCAGTTGCATCCAAGTTGCTGCAAATGGCATTATTTGTTTTTGTTTTTTTATGGCTGAGTAGTATTACATTGTGTAGATAAACCACGTCTTCTTAATCTGTTCATCTGTTGATGGACATTTAGGTTGTTTCCATGTCTTGGCTATTGTAAATATTGCTGTGAGGAACATACAGATGCATGTATCTTTTTCAGTGAAAGTTTTGTCTGGGTATATGCCTAAGAGTGGGATTGCTGGGTCATATGGTAGTTTTGTATTTAGTTTTCTGAGGTACCTACATACCAATTAACATAGTGACTGTACCAATTTACATTGCTACCAATAGTGTAGGAGGGTACCCTTTCCTCCATACCCTCTCCAGCATTTATTTGTTGACTTGTTAATGATGGCCACTCTGACAATGTGAGGTGGTACCTCATTGTAGTTGACCAGTCACTTTAAATTTGAGTTTCTTACACTAAATTAACTGCAGAACTTTAATAAATTTCAGAACAGGTAGCCAGGTGGAAAACTATAATTGATTAATTGCTATACTAACATATTACTTGCTGGTAATTTATGAGACAGAACTTTGGAGTCATCTCAGTTCATGATTATCCATGGACAGGAAGGGACAAGCCATGTTAAGGAAAGGGAAATACTCAGGGAGCCTGTTAGGAAGCAATTGCAAGACAGGTGAAAGAGAAAAACCTAAAGGAGCACATTGACATTTTTCCAAAATTTCATTTTCCAAGAGTGATTGGTTTCTGCCCTTTTTTGTAGTTCTTTCCTTGTTTCTTACTGCCTTCACAGTAGTGCCCAAGCCTCTTTATTTATTTATTTATTTATTTGGCCACTGAGTACAGTGGTTTGATGTGGGATCTTAGTTCCCAGACCAGGGATTGAACCTAAACTGCAGCAGTGAAAGTGCCAAATCCTAACCACTAGACCATTAGGAAGGAATTCCAGTTGTAGCTTAGCAGGTTAAGGACCCCTGTTGTCTCTGTGAGGATGCAGGTTTGATCACTGGCCTCGCTCAGTGGGTTAAGGGTCTGGCATTGCTGTGAGCTATGGTATAGGTTGCAGACATGGCTGGGATCCTGTGTTGCTGTGGCTGTGGCATAGGCCAGGTGCTGCAGCTCCAATTTATCCCCTAGCCTGGGAACTTCCATATGCCACAGGTGTGGCCCTAAAAATCAAAAACAAACAAATACTTGCCAGCTGTTTCTTTAAATAGAACTTTCCTGTATGCTCCATGCAATGTCCACTTCCATTTCACTGACCACTTCTTTGTGCAAAGAACTTGAGGAGTGTAGTTGTTTAGATGGAGATATTTTCTATTTTATAAAATTAAGGCTCTGCTTACCAAGGAAGCAAGAGAGAATGGATATTGGGTGGGTTTCTCACAGTCTCTATCTTGTCTCTCAAATTCCAATCACCTGGTGTCAGTTTGCTCTTTTGTTGCAATGGGAGTCAATGAGCACCTCCCAGAGTTGTTTCATGAAGACCAAAGGACCCAAAAATGAATGTTGTTAAGTCCATGCCTTGCATACTGTAGGCTCTCAGTAAAACTGACACATCATTAGAATGAACATTGTTGTCTTTGTATTTTGATCTTTGTTGTATTTCCAGTGCCTAGAATGCTTTCTGGCACAGAAGGGATTGATAAATGTTTTTTTTGAATGAATAAATGAACTGCCTCTCATGAGTTGAGGTTTTGAGGTTGTAGGCAGTGGAAACTGATTCTGGACCACTTAATCCCTTATTAAAATAATGCTACTTATTTCTAGAAGTGGCAGGATACCTGAAGACCCAGGCTCAGACAGGGACAGGTATCCTATTTTGCTGTAATCATTCAGATAGAGCTATTTTTACCCTGTCCTTGAATAACTCCACTTACATTTAAAGCCCCATGAGATTGAGTCTCATGTTCCAGTTGTGAGTGAGTCATCTGTCTCCCTTTGGACAAGAGAGAACAGGACACCTTGCTTTATAGTCACACCAAAATGGCATGTAATTGGAAAGAAGCAAAGAATTGGGATGAAATTGATGTGAAGGATGAAATCAGTAGGAAGAAACTGGGTGGAAAGCACAAAGAAATATCCATCACATGTTCTCATTCCTTTTAGTTTGCATTCCTTCCACAAAGTCATGGTTGTAATGTAAGAACATCCACTGGGAAGAAAAAAAGACCTAGAAATTTGGCTTGTGTTAATGAATCACTATCTTCATTTTTCCCAATTAAATAGCAAACAGTCACCTTTTAAAACTGATAACTGACTGCAAGAACCCTAAGAAACGAGACCCACAAAAAGAATTTTTTTAAGCAAAAGATGACAGAATATGATGGTGCGGTCGAGGGTTTGGTAGAGACAGACAGTAAAGAGATCTCAGCCACTAATGCCCTATATAGGTACCCTGCCTTTAGGTAATGGCACCTATATTCATAATCCTTCCAGTCATACAATTTCATAAACTATCTTAAGTAATAATTTCTAAATACTTCAGTTTGTATAATGTTTACAGTGCCAGTCTGGTTGGCTACTGAGCAGTTGATCACTGTCTCTGATGAAAAATTGAAGCCAGATGGTTTTTCATTTTGTTTGCCTTTATAGATAGAGCAGTGAATGTAGGTCCATGACAACCTAGGGATTTATTTTTAAGCATGATTCACAGTTGTCCAATCTACTATCATTATGAAAGTCTGTCAGACATTTGGAATTGCTTTAATTTGGTAAATTTCGCTGGAATTTTTATGGATGGTAAAATTAAAATTACTGTATTTTATTGTGAGAATAAAACACAATTTATATAACTCCCTAAATTGATTTTCATAATTGCAAATATATGTACTATCACTGATGACCATTCCAAACCATTGTTGGAAAGCTGGTAGACTAGAACATTGTATATTTAGAGAACTATAGAGCTTATTTAGCTTCCTTTCATAATATGGGTCTAAACATAACATTTGCTAAATTTTAAATAATTGATACCTTCAGATTGTTAAGAATGATACCTTTGTTTGCCCTTTGAATGTGGCATTTTTAAAACTGAGCAAAAAATCTACTTTTACGAAACTAATTGTTATAAAATTTTCTCCACACTTTGCATTTTAGTCATATTTCTTCTATGATTTGGTGTTAGGAAATGTATATAAAATTGCCCATAAAGACTGAGGAATTAAAGATTGAGTATTATGCAAAGTAGAATAACTGAAATATATTATTTAGGAGCTAAAAATCTTTATAACTTGTCAGTTTTTTTCTTTGTTTCATGATGCTAATCTTTGGATCTTTATGCTTTTCTTTCTGCAGTGCTTTAATACCATACTGAAACTACAAACCCATATCTGCAGCGGTTTGTTGGTGACAGATTGCATATTTTGAAAATTTGAGGTATTTTATAATGAAACATACCATGTGGAAACTTTGAAGCATAAATTCTGCCACACATCTGAGTAAAGAATTCCTCACCTGGTATGTAAGAGAACTCCACACCACCACTATGACAAACCAGGAAAAATGGGCCCACCTCAGCCCCTCAGAATTTTCCCAGCTTCAGAAATACGCTGAGTGTAAGTATGCATATGTATAACAGGATATTATTTGGCATTTACACTAAGTGACATATATTATTTACTTTCAAAAGCAGAGTATAGATCCAGTTCAGCTTTGGTATAAATATCAGTGTGTCTTTTGTGTTTATAAGTAAGTGGACTTGAGACTACCTGTTATGCCTGAGAAAAAGGAAAAGGTAAACTTGCAAATCAAATCTGGAAGAAAAAGCACCAGAATATTATGTGCAAAATTGAACTTGGAAACGCTCCAGCTGTAGTAGATGTGAAGTGAAGGATAAGACAGTTTGGGAGACTGGAGACTGGTGATACCATAACTGAGAAGGATAAGCAGAAGTAAGAGAAAAGTGAGATTTTTTTTCCCCCCACTGTTTGTTAGTATAACATTTCAAAGACTGTAGTAGGACGTCACAGACACTTCCTGAAGTTGAAATCAGAGGTCGTAAAAGACAAAGTGTCGCGACCTTATGCCAATTTTTTAGCGTGGAATTAATACAAAAGACAGGCTGTGGTCATACACTTTATCGTATGTGATTTTTAATATAGTAAGCTTCTTTACCATAAACAGTAAGATTTTATTTATTTATTGTTTTTATCATGGACTTTCAAAAAAGGTCTGTTTCATAAATTAAGCTTCAACTTTAAATACAGACAGCAGCTGTGTCAAGGTGTTGAAGAGAAAATGAAGCTTCTAATGAATAGACAGCAAAAGGATGTGAACATGATGAGGAGAGAAAATATGTTGTAAGTAGTAAGAATGGTGAGAGTGAGAGAATAAAATAATAAAAAATAGAAAGCGAAAAAGAAGCAAGAGCGCATAATAGTTAAAAGAAGCAAAAAAGGAAGCAGCTGGAGATGCTTATGCTGAGAATCGTGACATGTAGGAAATAAGTGTCAGGAATGGATTGAATCATATTATGAAGGAGAGGCCAATAGAAAGGGTTAAACACAAAAGACAGATTTGGAATAAGAAATAAGTATGTCAATGAATAATAGCACTGACATTTATAGGGTACACATTATAAGTCAGGACCTTAGTAAGCATTTAATTTATATCATCAGAAAAGGCCAATTTCATAGGTTTTCCAGAGTCTTCCAAACTCGATGGGTCAAGTGTTTTGGGTAAGGATATAAGAGAGCTGGTGAGTGTTCACAAGGAAAATACAAATCCACATAAGAATCTATAAATTTTCTCTGTCAATAATAATAAAAATAGGAGTTCCCCAGTGGCTTAGTGGTTTAAGGATCTGACATTGTTGCTGCTGTGGCTTGGGTTGCTGCTGTGGTGTGGGTTCAGTCCCTGGCCTGGGAACTTCCATGTGCCTCTGGCATAGGCAAAAATAATCCTACTAATAAAAATACAACAACTATCAAATGGGGGGAATCAGAAATTGTTGACATCAATATTTGGTTTTCATGGACTAAAATTGTTTAGCCTGAAAGCACAATTTATTTACTTATTATATGAACAATTCAGCACAGAATGACTGAGTTATTATCTGTATGTTTATATTTAATAATTTCCAAATTGACTAAAAAATGGTTTACCTATGTTTTCTCTTTTCTATATGCCCTTTACTATTGTGTTACATCTAATAATTACATATTTCTGAGCATCTTCTTTAGGGAGGGCTCTATGCTTGGCACTGCAGAGAATGTAAATATGAACAGAGGTGGGTCTGCCCCTTTGGGAATTTACAGTTTTGTTTTGTTTTTTTGTCTTTTTACGGTCGCATCCACAGCATATGGTTCCCAGGCTAGGGGGTCAAATCGGAGCTGTAGCTGCCGGCCTATGCCAGAGCCGAAGCAATGCAGCATCTGAGCCACGTCTGGGACCTACACCACAGCTTAAGGCAATGCCAGATCCTTAACCCACTGAGTGAATCCAGGGATTGAACATGCATCCTCAGATGCTAGTCAGATTCATTTCTGCTGAGCCACAATGGGAAGTCCTGGAATTCACAGTTTAATAAAGGCTAGAAACTAATGGGTAAATGACTATATCTAGACAAAGTATTATTTAAGTGCTACAAACAAAGTTAGAGATCAGTAGGGTTATAGTGTGTAGCTAGAGCTGGAGAAAGGGATATCTTCATGGAAGAGGCAGTATTTAAAATGAATCTTAAAAAATAGGTTTAAGGAGTTCCCTGTTGGCTCAGCAGATTAAGGTCCAGCATTGTCACTGCTATGGCTCAGGTCACTGCTGTGGCACAGTTTTAATTCCTGGCCTGGGAACTTCTGCATGCTGCAGGTGTGGCCAAAAGAAAAAAAAAAGATTTAAGGTAAATGGAGATGAAAGTGATATAAATAAAAAGAAAAATTTAACATATATTTGAGGAAGTGAGATAAGTCACATTTAGCCACACCAAAAATTTAGGGAAGAAGAAGAGTTAAGCCTATAAAAATGAGATGGAAATAAAATATACAATGCTCAAGTTGAGTTAGGCAGTGAAGAGTATTTGTAGGGTACGATGACGTGAACGACGCTATGCTCTAAGCTTAATCTGCAAATATAGAAATGGTGTATGGCAATAAAAAGAGACTGAAGGCAGGCCGGAGGGCTACTGGAATAGAGTAAAAAAATGTGGATGGTGAAAGATGACCAGAAAACTATAGATTCAGATATTATGGCATTGAAACAAACAGAGGAGAATTTGGGCAGTAATAAAATATGAGAATTTAGAGAGAGACAGATGATTTCTAAAGTTTAGCTCTAAAAATTTGACTTATAGGATAGGGGAATTTGGTGATATGGTGATATAATTCCCCAAGTAAAATAAACATAATAGTTTGGTTTAGGTTATGTTGAACTTAGCTGGATTATTAAAATATATTTTTCTGTGTTTGGTTACTTAAGAGAAACTTACCTATGGAGGCGCTACTATGAAATAGATATATACTGTTCCATGCTAGCTAAATTATCATTTAGAATAACTTTTGCTCAGATATTCAAATTCTGTTTGAATTGATAAACAGAATTTAATACTGAGGTGTTAAATGTGTTATAGGTTGCTGTTTTTATTTGCTAAGAAATATGAGGTTATATTTAATTATATCATTAAAATGCTTGATGTTGTCATGAATTTGCAGAAATACCCAAGACAAGTGATAATAAAAATAGTCATAAATGTGAAAGTTGTAACCCATTGAGTCAAGGCATTCTTAAATGCTCTTTTTCTTAAATTCTTTATTGAGCATTCAGTAAATTTGTAGTAAAGCAGTGACATCGTTAGTATAAGACATTATTAAAATTGATTTTATGAGAATACATATTAAATGTTTATTCATGAATGAAATAAATAGTGCTGATTCCATGATCATTAGAACTACTCTTTTTTAAATGGAAAAGACAACTTGAAAAGTGCTAGATTTAATCCTCCAAAAAGTTTCCTATAAAATTAAATATGAAATAATATGATTAGAATATATCTTTGTGTAATAAATTGCCATTGTCAAAATATAACTGGAAACAAATTATCTTATGGATAATACAAATAGTATATATTCTATACTATTCAGTGCATGTGATCAGTTTATCAGCAACAGTAAGGATCATTTTTTTCATGTTGCAGCACTATATTGGCAAAGTTACATTCCTCCATAGTCTATTAGATTTGCTTTTTTGATTTTAATAGTTTAGTAACATTCAAGAGGAAATTCTTTATATGCGTTAAATGAATGATATTTTTAATACATTAAGTTTAAATTTGTAATATGCTAAGATTATATGTACTATTGATGTCAAATAAGTGTTTTATATGTATATCCTGTGGAGGGATGAGGAGGGGTCATGGAATTCTTTTATTTATTAATTTTATTGGAGTATAGTTGACTTATAATGCTGTATTAGTTCTAGGTATACAGCCAAATATATCCATTCTTTATTCCCATATAGGTTATTACAGACTGTTGAGTAGATTTCTCTGTGTACAGAGTGGGTCCTAATATGTATTAGTAACATACATATTATATATATGTTAACATATACAGTAGTGTGTATATGTTGCTCCCATTCTCCTCATTTATCCCTCCCCACCACGGTTTCCCCTATGGTATCCATAAGTTTGATTTTGAAACTGTGGGTTTATTTCTGTTTTATAAATAAGTTCTTAATGTCATTTTTATTAGATTCCATATATAAGTGATATCATAAGGTATTTGTTTTTCTCTGTCTGACTTCACTTAGCAAGATAATCTCTAGGTCCATCCATATTGCCACAAATGGTATTATTTCATTCTTTTTTATGACCAAGTAATATTCTATTATACATATATACCAAATCTTCTGTATCCATTCCTCTGTTGGTGGCCATCTAGGTTGCTTCCATGTCTTGGCTACCGTAAATAGTGCTGCAGTGAACATAGGGGTGCATGTATCTTTTTGAATTATGGTTTTCTCTGGATATGTGCCCAGGAGTGGGATTGTGGGATCATATGATAGTTCTATATTTATTTTTTTAAAGATCCTCCTCCATACTATTTTCCACAGTGGGTGCACCAATTTACATTCCCACTAACAGTATAGGAGGGTTCCCTTTTCTCTACACCCTCTATAGAATTTATTGTTTAAGGCTTTATAATGATGGCCATTCTGACTAATGTGAGGGGATAGCTCATGGTCATTTTGATTTGCATTTCTAGAATTAGTGATGTTGAGCATCTTTTCTTG
The DNA here is from genome assembly GCF_016906955.1 of Phacochoerus africanus. Lineage (NCBI taxonomy): Eukaryota > Metazoa > Chordata > Mammalia > Artiodactyla > Suidae > Phacochoerus > Phacochoerus africanus. The sequence continues at coordinate 83,516,021 of NC_062554.1, read as the reverse complement.
TACTTTTTGGCCATCTGTCTGTCTACTTTGGTGAAATGTCTATTTAGATCTGCCAATTTTGATTTTTTTAAAATATATGCTTAAAGCTACATGAGATGTTTATATATTTTGAAGATTAATCCCTTATTGGTTGCTTCTTTTGCAAAGGTTTTCTCCTATTCTGTGGATTGTCTCTTCATTGAGTTGTAGAATTCTTGATCAAGATAAATGAGTTCAGGAATTCCTGTTATGGCTCAGTGGTCAATGAACCTGACTTGCCTTCATGAGGATGTGGGTTCGATCCCTGGCCTTGCTCAGTGGGTTAAGGATCTGGTGTTGCTTGAGCTGTGGGGTGTAGGTCACAGACGTGGCTCAGATCTCGCATTGCTGTGGCTGAGATATAGGCCAGTGGCTACAGCTCCAATTGTACCCCATATGCAGAGGGTGCAGCCCTAAAAAGACACACACACACACACAAAAGATGAGTGAATTCAAGCAAAACCAAATTATTCAATGTTGGACCTAGATAATACTATAAAGATCTTTTCCTCAAGTTATCTGGTGTTGAATTCTCTTCACAATTACCACAATATACCACTTGTCTTATTTTTATTTAGGCTCCTATAACAGAGTATCACAGAAGGGGTGACTTACAAACAACAGAAAATTATTTCTCAAAGTTCTAGAAGCTGGAAGTTTGAGATCAGGGTGCCTTCATGGATTCTGATAAAGGTCCTCTTCTGGGCTGCAAACTGCCAACCTCTTGTATCCTCACATGGTAGAAAGAGTGAGAGAGAGATCCCATTCACCGGGACTCCACCCTCAGGACCTCATCTAATCCTATTCACCTCCCAAAGTCCCCTCACATTAGGAGGAAGAGTTTCAACATAGTGTTATGGGAAGACATGAACTTTTAGTCTATTTTGTATACTTTTAGTCAATGTTCATGTTTAGAAAATGGGAAAATATTAAATATGTTGCATTAAAAATTTTATTATAGTTGATTTACAATGTTCTGTCAATTTCTGTTGTACCGCATAATGACCCAATCATACACACACACACACACACACACACACATATATACACATTTTTTTTTTATTTTTGCTTTTTAGGGCCACATTTGCAGCATATGGAGGTTCCCAGGTTAGGGGTCCAATCAGAGCTACAGTTGCTGGCCTACACCACAGCCACAGCAGTGCCAGATCCAAGCAACATCTGTGACTTACACCACAGCTCATGGCAAAGCCGGATCCTGAACTCACTGAGGGAGGCCAGAGATCCAACCCACAACTTCATGGTTCCTAGTTGGATTCGTTTCTGCTGTGCCACTATGGGAACTCTTATATATGCATTCTTTTTCTCACATTATCCTCCATCATGTTCCATCACAAGTGACTAGATAAAGTTCCCTGTGCTATACAGCAGAAGTGTCATAAGTATTAAATTGAATAACATATTCAGCAAATATTCTATTTTTAAATATTCTATATTTAAAATATATAGTTAATATATTTGGTCAAGTAATGAGAACCTTGGCTGGCAAGTTGCAAGTAACGTAAGTGTTTACAATTGTTATTTTAATAGAGAGGGAGCAAGTGTGTTCTGCTGGCTGTTTGAACGTATTGTTGATGATCAAGTTAAAAAGTGCCACATTTTGGAGCATAAAGAGCAGGCGTCTTTTTTTTTTTTTTTTTTCCTGTGATTCTTTCCACAAGGTAGAAGCTTCTGGTGCTGTTGGCAGCCTTAGATCTTTGTTGTCCCCACAAATGCTGAAGGCAGCTAATGTGAAGCCTGCTGTGGCTGCCTACAGCATGCTGAGACCATGCTCCTGTTTAGGGTTTCAGGCTGAGTCACTCCATGGGAAGCATTTCCATTGATATGTGGGAAGAGGAGTATAATTTTCTCTCCCACTCTTTATAAGAAGTCAACCAAGCTGTTGTTATAAGATAGAGAGCTCTCACTCCTGCCGTGTGGAGAATTGAGCTTATCACATTATTAGTTTGTCAGTGCTTCCCACTGTGGTTTCAGGACACAGCAAAGGGTTAAGAAACTCCAGACCTCTTCATGGGTAACAGTAGTTTCTCTATAAAATCTACAGAATATTTCTAAGTGATTCATTATCTGCCCACATATTGTCACGTAGGATTAGCTTTTTATTTGCTCTGTATAAAGTATATTATATAGCAGGTAAATTATTTTTTTAAAAAAAATACTGTGTTATTACAGTGGGAATACTTCCAAACTTTTAAAAATTGCAAAATTATGAAGTTGTTCTTTTCAGTAAGCACTGGTGTGCCTAATATTTGGACCTAGTGTACACTTTCTTCCTTTGGAGAGAGGCACATGGTGGAAAGAGCCCAGGCTTTGCAGGTAAACTCATATTTGACAGCGTTGAATCCCAGCCCCATCTTCGACTTATTATCTGTGGGGCCTAGGGGATGTTACATATATTACCTGTGCCTCAGCTTTCTCACCTGGAAAACTAGAATTCCACCTGAAAATGTTACAGAATTTAATAAGACGATCATCATCATCTTCATCAGTCATAGATTTTTAGTCCCCTATTCTAAATAACATACAAATATTAATTCAGTTAATACTCACAGTAAGCCTCAGAGGAGCCAGATGATCTCTTTCAGACAGATCACCTGGCCCATTGCTGTGACACAAGTCATAAAGATCAAAACAGTAATAGTTCATTTATATTTCCTACAAAGATTGCTCTGTTAATAAATAGGTTATTAATCATGTTTCCAAAATAGATCCTCATATCTCCATCAGACACAGCCATCTCTCTCAGAGAGCTTTTGTATACAAGACAAAGCTAACAAGCAAATCTTCTAACCATAACTTTGGCATCAAACTATCGTTCTGCTTTCATCTCCTATTAGATTGCTCTGGACAATGTGTAAACCTCCATGATGCTATGCCCCAAGTAGAGTCAGATTTCATGCTCCTTTCTCCTGTCTCTGGAAAATCCCTCTTTTTTCCTTTTGAAAAACACAAGAGGGAAATCAGAGAATAAAACCAGGAAACAGTCATAATAAATAAATTGGTAAAGTCCTTTTCCATTTTAAGTTAGCTTTCCTCACCAGAGAGACTCCATCCTCTGGCATGATGATCTGATTGTGTCTCTGATTTATATTTGGTGCTTGATCCATACATGGTGGGTTAAGGAGAGTGGAGGGAGAGACTAGACTTCCTCCCCTGTGCATTTTCAATTAATTGTTGAGCACATTTAGATCACATATTAGTCCTCTTGCTGGGATTAGCTTTTACTTCTGTCCAGTGCCCTGTGCTACATTGCCTCTATTTTGGGAAGCCAGGCCACTTAATGTTAATTGCTCTCTTTGTACAAGACAGAGAAATAAATGGCAGAGAGTTATTTAGTATAGTGGCTGAGAACACATGATTTGGTTTTAGATTAAACCGGGTTTGAGTTCCAGGGCTGTGATGTACATTTCACTTTCTGTACCTGTGTCCTAGGATTGCAATGATGATTAAGTGTGAAGATGCCTGTGAATTGCTCAGGACTCAATAAGTTATTGCTTTTATGTGTTTTTTTGTTGTTGTTGTTGTTTTTTGTTTCGTGTTTCGGGGCCACACCCTCGGCATATGGAAGTTCCCAGGCTAGAGGTTGAATTAGAGCTGTAGCTGCTGGCCTCCACCACAGCCACAGAAACCTGGGATCCACGCCTCATCTGTGATCTACACCACAGCTCATGGCAATGCTTTATCCCCAATCCACTGGGCAAAGCCAGGGATCGAACCCACATCCTCATGGATAACTACATAGATTTGTTTCTGCTGCACCACAATGGAAACTCCATTACACTGATTTGATGAGGATCATGATGGTGGTGAGTGAGGTGGTTTGATGTCACCTGAGGACTTTTTGTTCTTCGATTCGTGCCTACTCACTTATTCTACTTACATGGAATGTCTTAGCTGTGATACTTGGTCTGAAAGTTAGACTCTGTGACTCTATTTTAGGTAATATATGTCTCTCATTTCCGACCCTGCTTCTTCTGATTCAAATTGATTAACTCAGCAGTTCCTGGCTCTGACCCAGATTTTATTTCTGGAATGTATGTTGGCTGCGTAATCTCTTTTGCCTCATCATCTGCTTCCTATTTGTTGTACTGCTTCAGACTGAGTCTCCTGTTGATGGCTTCTCTGGGTCTATATTTCTTAAGTTTTTTACTACCAAAATGTTGGAATAGTGAAAGAAAGTAGGAAGTATGAAGATCTAAATTTCCATTATTTTAGTATCCTAAAAATACATGCTTTTCAATGATTTTTTTTGTGTTTCCTTTTATTGCTGCACCTGCGGCATATAGAAATTCCCAGGCCAGGGCTCGAATCAGAGCTGTCACTGCAGGTCTATGCCACAGCCATGGCCACACCAGATCTGAACCTCATCTGCAGCCTATGCCACAGCTTACGGCAATGCTAGAATTTTAACCCAATCTGAAGGCCAGAAATCGAACCCACATCTGCACAGAGACAGTATCAGGTCCTTAACCCACTGAGCCACGATGGGAACTCCTCAACAATTTTTTAACATCTATTATTTTCAACTTTTCAAACTTGCCCAAAAACCCATTTTCTTAAGATTAATATTGAAATTAGTACTTCTGTGAAGTGGACCAAATCAAGATGTACCAAATTAGGCTATAATTGGAAACATTCCCCAAATCTCATTAGCTTAACAAAATAGAAGTTTACTTCTTGCTTCTATTATATTTACAAATCTGAATAAGCAAATGGCTTAATTTCACCTTGTCCTTGATCAAGTCCCAGTCAGATGGAAAAGTCATCAGCTTTAAAAATTGGCGGATGCTGCAGCACAGGAAAATAAAGTTTGTGCATTGGATGCTGGCCTTTAAGGCTTCTCTTTGGTATATTATGCTTACATTTCTTTGGCCTTAGCAGTCTGTATGATCACATCAACTTCAAAAGAGTGGAGAACACATGTCTTCTGCCTGTCTAGCATCAAGGGAGAACTGACATACTTGAAAACTACCAGTGTGGACAGTATCGCACTCATAAAATATAACCTGCCATTTTCTTTGGAGTATTAAGTAAGTCATCACAATTTCTTTAAGCTTCTATTTCTTCACCTTATAAAGTGAGGATAGGACTCTCTATAAGTGATTACTCTTATTTTTATAACGAACATTTGCATGACACATTGTAACAAAGTTATCACAAAGATGAATACAGATTAAATATGTACTTCAATTCAATAACAGATTAAAGGTTGTTCTTCATTAGAAGTTTCCTTAGATATCACTATCTGCATTGTAGCAGGAAGTCACACACACACATGAGTATGTATCATTATTCAGCCAACAGTATTCAGTACCTTTCACTCTTAGGCATTATGCTTGGTTCTAGGTAATACATTAATGAATATTGTGGTTCTCTTAATTAAAGAGCTTAGTATATTCAGAGACACATATATAGTGGCAAATGATGATAAATCAATGAAATGCATTCTATGAATGTTATATATTGCAAGACTCTTTTTCACTGAGGTACAGTTGACATGTAATATTAGTGGGAGTTCCCATAGTGGCACAGTGGATTAATAATCCAGCTTGTCTCTGTGGAGCTGCCACTTTGATCTCTGGTCTGGCACAGAGAGTTAAAGGATCTGGTGGTGCTGTAGCTGTGGCATAGGTACAGCTCCAGCTCAGATTCCATTTCTTGCCTAGGAATTTCCATATGCCACACGGGTGTGGCCGAAAAGGAAAAAAGAAAAAAGACATTGTGTTAGTTTTAAGTACACAACATAATGATTTGATATGTATTGCAAAATGATTACCACAATAAATTTAGTTAACCCCCCGTCACCACACAGTTACATTTTTTTTTCTTGTGATAAGAACTTTTAAGACCTACTCTCTTAGCAACTTTCAAATATATGTCACAGTATTGTTAACTATAGTCACTTCATTATACTTATACCTGGAAGTTTGTAACTTTTGACCACATTTACTTATTGCATTCACCCCCTGCCTTTCACCAATTTGTTCCTTGTAAGTTCTGTTTTTTAAGATTTTACATGTGAGTGAGATTATATGGTATTTGTATTTTTGACTTCTTCCACTTTGCATAATGCACTCAAGATCCTTTTTGGTTGTTGTCACGTATGTCAGGATGTCTTCCTTTCTCTTGACTGGATTTTATATATATACTTTTCTTTACCATTCGTTTGTCTGTGGACACTTAAGTTGTTTCCATATCTTGGCTGTGGCAAATCATACCACTAGGAAAATGATCTTATTTCTCTCAGAAAAATATGCACAAGTTGAATTGCTACAAGATACAGTAGTTCTATTTTTAATTTTTTTAGAAATCTCCACACTGTTTTCCATTGTGGCTGCACCAATTTCGATTTCCATTGACAGTGTGCAGGGTTCTTGTGCACATCCTTGCCAATACTTGTGGCCTCTTATCTTTTTGATAATAGCCATTCTGACAGGTGTAAAGTGTTACCTCGTGATTTTGATTTGCATTTTCTTGATGATTAGTGATGTAGAGCACCCTTTCCTGTATCTGTTGGAATATGATCTGCATATAGGGATCTTTCTCCGAAAGACTAGGTGTTTTAGTCTGTAGCGTCTGCTCTGTGCCCTGGGAGTTCAACGGGTAAGAACTGATTCTCTGTTGCAGGCTTGTAGGACCCCCGAACATAAACTCCATTAGCTGCCAGAGCCATCAAGGGGTGCATCCCCCTGGGCACAGCTGCAGAAGCTGGAGCAGCAGACCTGTGTGTATATCTCCATTTAGTATATCTCTCAACCAGGTTGGGAGTCAGGTGAAAGAGTCAGTGAGCAAAGGTGGTACCTGATAGCTCTGCTTCTCTGGAGAGCATTGTGGTTACCCTTGGAGGAGTATTAAATTAGATGATTGATTCTCAGGTAACACATTTTAAGATAAGCTAATCATCCTTTTTGATGGAAAGACTGGGCATCTTTCCTATACAAAATGTTGCGTATTTTCTTCTGGAAGAAACCACTTTACACTTTAGACTTCCTTATCTCTCCATGAGCTCCACTCTGAGGTATTGTTCATGTTAATATAAACCTGTATCTACATCTCTCTGTCTATGCATGTATATCCGATAGGCAAGACATAGTATATTCTCATTTTAAAATTTTAGTGTTATAGATTTTACTCTGCTGCGTTTTCACTGGACCTTGGGACTTAGCCACAGTGAGTCATGTGAGCCCATTAAAAACAATTTCTCTATTCCCTATAGCCTTGTGGGTCTCCTGGACACAAGCCCTATTGGCTTTCAAAGTAGGTGTCTTGAGGTCCCATCTCTCAGGTAGAAGGATTAAAAGTTGGGGCGACATATGTAGGGTCCAAACCCCTCGATCCTCAGGCAGAAGCTGGGAGCCATGAGTTCTCTCCTGGCTGTGGGTCATCACAGTGAGACTGTGGTTCATGGCAATATTGGGTCTCAACCTCTCCTGCCTATTTTGATGTGAGTTTTCTCTTGTTGGTCTAATGCATAGGGTTCATTCATCTAGTTTATGGAGTTTTTGCAGAGGGAATTGTCCCATACATAGCTGTAGATTTGGTGTGTCCATGGGAAGCAGGTGAGTTCAGGAGCCTCCTATGTCACCAACTAAAACCAAAATCTATGTAAGAGTCTTGGAGAGCTTGAAACTTTTGTTCATGTGGATGAACAAGGTGTTGAAAGGGAAATGGAATTTTAATTGAAAATATTGAATGAAGGTAAAAGAAGCTGAGAAACTCCAAACAGATGTCAGAATATGTGCTGAGTCAGGAAAGAAAGTGACACATAGAGAAGGAATTGGAAGTATGTGTTGGTGTGTGTATGTGTATGTGTCCATATAAAAATGTGTATATATACTGAGGACGAGGCTGAAGAATTCAGCAACAGTCATAAAATATGGATCCATGAATGTCATTGGTAAAATTCTATCTATCCACATAGAGCCACATAGATTTTAAAGATATTAACTGAATGGAAAAGAAGAAAGGCAGAGAGAATACATATAAGTCACTCATTATAGACTCTTAGCCGCAAAAAAAAAAAAAGAAAGGATCACAGCTAAAGTGAATAAGATAAGAAGGGGGATTTCATTCTTTCACATAGGAAAGACATGTTTATAGAGGGCAAGTGGAGTGGCATATAAAGGCAAAAACTTGGTGATAAAAGATTCTGAGCTTGTGGCCAAATCTTGATTTATGTTTTGGTTTTATTCAGTTTTCCTAAGTCCTTCTATAATGTTTATTTTCTTAATGTATTAGTTTTGGCCATGAAAAAGTTATATAACCCTTCTAAATTTTAATTTTCTCAACTGTGTAATTAAGAAAATAATAAAGCCTACCCACAAGAATAAGTCTCAAAATAATATGTGTGGAGATGCTTTGTAAACTGCAAACTACCATATGTAAGTTAATTATCGCTTTCATTGTTATTATCATTAGAATGTTCTGAGTTATCTTCCTACTATTTCTTTTCTTTTTCTGTAGTTCAATATCTGTACTTTTTCCAAATACACTATTCTAATTTTATAATTTATTGAATCTTATAGTTTGCTTCTGTAGGATTATGTGAGAAATACCATTCTGCTTATTGTGGGCCAGCTTTCTACAGTTTATCTTCAAATCCTGCAGCCTCTTTCAAAATCTTGCCTAGACATCTTCAGGTTTAAGGATTATTTTTTTTTAATTCCAAAAAATATATTCTATAAATAAGAACATTGCCAAGACTGTACTGGGTCTGAAATCTTACTCTGCTTACAATGTAGTAAGTTAATTTGCTGCAACCTCATGGTACTAGAAGATCCAAGACTCCTGGATCGGAGAAGGAGGACTTTATTAATTATGTCACAGAAAATAGCATGTACCTCATATTTATTGGCTCTTCTACTTTAGTTCTCACAGGAAAATATGAAAATTTCCTGGTGACCTTGCACAAGCAGTGAGTTGAGTCATAGGAGGAGAGCTCCAAGTTTAGGGAACCTGAATGTTTTATAACAGACAGTAAACAAACCTACCTCTTGCTCAAGAGAGGGTCACAGCTTGTCTTCCTCAAGGTCCTTCACTATAAAAACATCCTTTAAGTGATAGTCGGGGGGCGGGGAAATGTAGTCTGTGCCTCTGCTTGTAAAACCTGCAGAGACATGAAAGAAACATTGAGAACTATCTCCTAGTAAATATTAGCCCATAATCACCTTTGTCACCATAATCAGTAGCCCAGTGGCTGATGAAACACATATTTTCCCACTGGGTTGCCTTTCAGTCCATATCAAGGCAGCCTCAGATTTGTGTCCAGAAGTCTCTTTATCTTGGTCTCTGATCCTTCTTCTTTCCCTGTTCCCTACTGCTAGGTTTTCACATTCTTGCTGTTTGTCCCCCATACTTTCAAGGTAGAAGGAAATTCTCCCACTTTTATATAGATGAATATAGTTTAATATATATTTTATATTTATTCAGGGAAAATGAAGGGGAATCTATTTAACTACAGGTATTTTAGAGTCTACCATGAAAAATAGGCTTCATTCTTACATTTTACTTTTAAATGTGTCTCAAAAATACATTTATACACATTCATTCATACAAACACATACATACACACCTTTTCCTTGCAAGCAACACTATTAACTTATTTTTTAGTACTTTATTGTAGAATTAATGCAGAAAGGAAGGATCTGTGAGAAGTGGACAAGAGCTCCAGGCAGAGTATCAGAACTCCTTACAATTGAATGAATGTCCAGGATCCTGCCTCATGTCTTCAGTGCCTTTGGAGTAGAATGTATTACTATTTGAGCTTCTACAGCTGCCAAATGATGAATGACTTCTAGACCTTTTAAAGACTTAGTTTCTTACTAGGTTAGGTTAATCCACTGTTCCTTGAAACATACCCCTAAACTGAAGACAGTGGGAAATCAGAACTCTCACATGCACAAAGAAACAAACAAAAACAAATCAAGAACAGAGTAAAACGCTGGTGGCCACAGCTTTGACTTGGACAGGAGAGTCCCTCATGTTTACACAATTATACCAAATATTTCTGGTTTATTGTTTCCATATGGATATCAGATTAGTAATGGTAGTTTAAAAATTCTGCCAAATGAAAGTCTTTCTCTAGAAATTTATCCTTAAAAGCTCTACCTGAGTTAGAAGGTATTCAAGGAGGTAGTCTATAATGAAAGGAATCACACAGCATGCATGGAAAAGAGGATATATTCTGATTATTGATGGGATATGATTTGATATGATTACTGAAATAGCCTATTGCCAATATCATATTAGCTGGTTATGATGGGAAAAAAATGTTGTATACATTTTTTAAAATTATAAGCCAGAATTATTTTATGTAAGCTTTTCTGGGAGAGAATACTATCCCTTCCACTTGCCGCATACTCAGTTTCACAGGTGGCAGAATTAAAAAAAAAATTAAACATCTTAAACATCTTGGGATATTTTGAACCAGAAAACCTACACCCTAATGATCTTCAGTCTCTTTTCTCTTCCTAGGTGTCAAAGGCATCAGGCATTGCTCTTCCCACCTGTGGGAAGTATTTCTGAAGCAGTAATAATTGCTTCTACAGGCAATTTAGGAGACACTGCTATGTGGTACACTCATTTAATGATAATTTTTGCCATTTCCAAAGTCATTTTCTAGCAAAAGAACCTTGCAAAACATCTTCCTTCTTCTTCTGCTGGCTACCATCATCATTATACTGAGTTCTGTGCCAATTTTCCTTGTATTACCATATCTTCTAGTCTGATCTTAAAAGTGTAGTGTTTAGGAGTAAATAACAATACCATTAACTTAAGAGTTCCTTAATGTAATCCCTCAAAGAATCTGTCTTTGAGGAACAGACATTCCTAAATTGATCATTGATAAAATCCACATGTCCTGTAATTGCATATTGCTTTATTGTTTCTGAGTCCAAATTGCACATAAAGTGAGAGAATTCTCTTCTCTACCTTGTAGTTTCTGTTTCATCTACTCTTTCAGGTTCTTGGGTATCTAAAAATGTTCAGTATTTAAAAACAAAAAAGAAAAAAAATATATACTTTCTGTTTGACTCCTTTTCACTGAAATCTACAGGTTGAGACATTTGGAACTGCTTTCATAATATTTTTGACCTCTAACTCCCTGTACAAGTGTGCACAAAGAGAGTATGAAAAGATGCCAGTCAGTCTCTCCTGTAAGAGCAAAAGTATAGATCAGTACCTAAAAGAAGTTGGGTTTGACCTTAGTTAGCAGCATTAGTCTGGCTACACTACACATGCTGTGTCCATATGCACCATTTTTCTGATTCTTTCATTCTCCTTTGGCAAATACAGGGGCTTCTCAGTGCTATCAGTCCAGGTGCACATAACTTTGTACATTTAAACCACAGAAATTATGTCAGTAGTCTTTCTAGGGAAATGTGGACGGTAATGCCCAGAGATGAATTAAGTAATAATAGTCCCCTAAGACACTGATATGAATTTTTATTCTGTTAGTACAGACATCTTGAACTGTTTACTCTTTTCTCAAGGTATTACAAGTCAAGGGCTCCAACAGGGCTCTCCTATAGGAAGCCCAGCCAGATCCAAAAGGATGGCATTATGTCCATCCCTATGAAAGAATCCATTTGAAACATAATTTACTGGCCTGCACTGGTAGCAGTAGATGGAGTGTCCTATTGAAGGAGCTTGCCCATGGTGTCACCTCTACTCATGAGATGAGAATTGGAAGTTCTTATTTCAACCACCTAAAGTGTCCACTGACATCTCAGCTTTCAGATATATCTTATGAGTTGATATATGACCCTTGTTTTTCAACTACTTCTGTTTTTTCCTGGTTCTCCATAACCTCTGACTTTTCTTTATCCTATCTTGAATTAATAAAAACCACAGAGATACTCAGACATCTTGGGGAGATGGATGACTGACAGAGCTTGGCACTGGGCCATATCTTGCTGCCACCAGGTCTTGTTTGAATCTTTACTGGCTTTCTTTTAAAAAACCTAAGTTCTCCTCTCTAGCATATTTTATAAAAACTCTCTAGTGCATCATACAATTGCATGTATTTTATCTTCTCTTGTCCAGGTTATCAAGAACTTAGCATATATATCTCAATATTTCCTAACCTAATGAAAAATTTGTCTTCTAAACTGCTGATAGTATAGAGCTCAGTACAAAGAGATGCAGCCACTATGTCCATGTTTCTCCAGATTCCCTTCCATATATATGTATCTATCCATCCATCCATACTTCACAATATAGTTTGCTCCTAACTTTAGAGAGTAAAAACAGCATTCTCTCTCTCTCTCTCTCTTTTTTTTTTTTTTTTGCTTTTTAGGGCTGCTCTCACAGCATGTTGAGGTTCCTAGGCTAGAGCTCTAGGGGTCTAATCAGAGCTACAGCTGTCAGCCTATGCCACAGCCACAGCAACACCAGATCTGAGCCCCATCTGCAACTGACCCCACAGTTCGTGGCAATGCTGGATCCTTAACCCACTGAGCAAGGTCAGGGATCAGATCCAACCCGCAACCTCATGGTTTCTAGTCGGATTTGTTTCCACTGAGCCATGACTTTGGGGAACTCCAAAACTGCATTCTCAAAGCTTATGTTTCTTTAGGTCCACTGCAGAGCCCAAGGTATCCCCATGTTGTAAGTACCTCTCTTAAACTGTTACGTATCTCTCCACTCTCAGTTTAAATGCCACAGTGGAAACTTCTAGAACTTTCTGTGGTATGTTTGGATATAGGTGTGACCATCCCACAGGTCAAAAATCCTGGGCATTGCCTTCTCCAACTGTTCCAATGCTATTATTCTATATAATGTTTAAAGGGTGTTTCAGAATAGTCCATGTTTCAAAAAGAATCTGATCTGTATTGATAAGTATCTGATCAAAAACATACCTAGAGTACAAAGAATGAGGCAAAACATTTGTTCATCTGTTTTGCCCTTTCTTCCCCTGTCTTCCTTCCTCTCTCTTTTTGTAGCCCTTTGCAGTGTCTTGGCTCCATCCTGCCTGTGTCCCACAGGATCAGAACTAGCAAGACCATTATTTTGGTGTCCTGTGTAGTCATGATCAGCCATTACTCATGACTTCATCCCCTGAGGGCAAAAGACTGCTCATCGCAGACCTTGGGTCTATTTTAGGATATTCAGAGTGATGCACTTTTAAGGCCAGCCAAGTGTTTGCATGCTGCTACTTATTTTTACTGAGAACATCTCTTGGATGGCAGATATATATTGTCTAATACTTAAAAAGAGGTTATCATGAGTACGTTTTGGTCATATTTTTCTAAGTACCTATACTGTAACTATTCTGACATATTTAATCCCCATTGAAACTCTGTGAGGTTAGCAATTATTATGATCATCTCAAGTTTACAGATGAGGAAATTGAAGCCCAGAGAAATTAAATAACTTGCCTCATGTCATAGACATATTAAATTATAGAGCCATGGTTTAAATCAGGTGGACCCTGTATCTTAGATCCATACACTTAATCACTCTGCTATACTGATTTTTGTTTGTTTGTTTGTTTGCTCTTTAGGGCCACATGTGAGATATATGCAAGTTCCCAGGCTAGGGGTCAAATAGGAACCGCAGCTGCCGGCCTACACCAGAGCCACAGCAATGCAGGATCCAAACCACGTCTGCCAACTACACCGCAGCTCATGGCAATGCGGGATCCTTAACCCACTGAGCAAGGCCAGGAATAGAACCTACATCCTCATGGATACTAGTTGGGTTCATTATTGCTGAGTCACAATGGGAACTCCCTGCTATACTGATTCTTTGTATGCTATCCCTAGTGTGATCATTAGCTTGAAAAGAAAGTATAAACAAACACAATTTCTCTACAACAGGAATGAGAATAGAAAGGGGGAAAATGAATAAAGGGACTAGGAAGGTCAAATTATTCATAAAGGATACATATGTTTGCCACCACTAAGGAGAAAAAATATGAAATAATGGATGTTTCTTGAAAGCTGTTGGGCCAAGAAATGGATTATTGAGGCAGCCTTGAGATAGTTCTGATGGGAAGGGAGTTGGAGTCACTTTGAAAACAGTAAGAGACTTCATGAAAAAAATCAGAGATTGTGGGCAGAAGCTTCGATGAAGAAGAAACATTTCTCCCAGGCAGCATCCATTTCCAGGCCTGAGTAGGAAGAAGCAAGATGGGGTCAGCCAAGTTGTTTGAGTAAGCGTTTAAAGGTTTGGCTCATTTTTACTGCAAGTTTAATACTGCTGCTCTGCGCCCTGAGCAGTGTAGGCAAAATCAAATAGGCTGCCTCAGGCAGCGGCAGTAACAAGAAATGCTGAAGGTATAATCCAGTAAGTGGGCAAAGGGAAGTTTGCACTTGGAGAGTTAATGCAATTGACAAAAATGAAATGAATTAGGCAGGAAGCCCAGGATATCTCTGTATGTGTTTTCCTTCACAGTCTCTCCTCAGTCTATCCTTTCTTGCTATAATATAGAGGTAAATGTTCACTTACATTTTTGTTTTCAGTAAGTAGGAATGCAGTTCCCTCTCCCCCCCCCGCTTTTCCTACAGAGCATTCATTTTAAGGAAAGAAGAAATTCCCTGGATCATTTATTTAAACTGTGAACTTTTTAAAATGTATTTTTGGAGAGTAAGGGCATTGTCTTTTTAGACAGTAGCCATTGAACAGCTTAGCACCATCCTGCTCTAGACAAGAGTTCTTTATTCAAGGCTGTTGGGTGTCATATATTTCCCACAACCCAAGAATGCCTGCAGAACAATAGCCGAATGAATGTTCTATGGCATCTCTGCTTACCTGGTACATCTTTTTCTTTTTTCTTTTGTCTTTTTAGGGCCGCACCTGTGGCATATGGAAGTTCCCAGGTTGGGGGTCTAAATGAAGCTGTTGCCGCCGGCCTACACCACAGCCACAGCAATGCCTGATCTGAGCTGTGTCTGCAACCTATACCACAGCTCACGGCAAGGCCAGATCCTTAACCCACTGAGCGAGGCCAGGGATGGAACCTGCAACCCCATGGTTCCTAGTCAGATTTGTTTCCACTGGACCACAACGGGAACTCCTCATTTTCTTTCTTCATTTCCATTTTACACATCCATCAAACCAGCTGTTTCTGTTGGGACTAATCTATATGGAATAGTCATTTATTATGAGAATATTTTAAAATTAGGATTTTAGAATCAATAAAAAATATACGCAAGATGATGTTTTCCATAATTTTGTCATATGTTCTTAAATTACAAAGTCTAAATAAATTTAGTAATTGTAAAAATGGTAGGCATAAGTAAACCTAATATGTCTTCTAATCTCTGATGTAATGCTCCATGGTTGTATCATATCAAGCTGTATATACAGATTTCTCCAAGTCAAAGCTACTGAAGAAACTTTTGAGAATCTTAATAATTTTTGAGCTGTATAATGTAGCATTCTGAGTTCTGATCGGTAATGAAGATATGTTGCTAATTTTCCCACAAAATAACTAAATTTGATCCATCACTCTCTCTTTTTCTCAGTCTGTATTTTCTCTTTGTTCTACTTCACTCCTATTTTCTTCCCCCAAATAATTATTTTTTCTTTATCATAATCCTGAGAGAGAAAAACGTTAGTATCCTAATTAGCAAAAACAAATTTATATTCTCTAACATGGAATCTTAATTTATTACTTACTATTTATTTACGGGGAAAAATAAATGAGGAGAAAAGGTTATGTACCTAAAAGTCAGTAGAGATACAGCTATGCTAATAAAGACTGGTGAGTAATGACAAAGAAATTAAATTTTGTTTTTAAAAGCCACATATATTCTTTGTAAGTAATCTGAAAAATATGGATAGACAGGAAAATATTTTAATATCTTTAGTTTCACTTCTTTCTTGATTGTTAACCAAGAATATTTTGTTATTCTAGTTGTTTTTGTGAAAGTTGTTGGAGGTAATTGATTTTAAGCTTTTTTTCTTAGTTAAGAAAATAATAATAAATTTTAAAATTTGCCTCTGACATTGTAAAGCATAGCCAACTTTTTTAGTTCTCTCAATTGAAATTAACTAAGATATAAAATCTTGTATATGTCTTTATGATTTTTTAACCTTTAATAAGATGCTCTTATAACCATATTTCCCCTCTCTCCCAAAGGCTAATTTCTGGTGAAACAAAAATATCCTATATTTGGTATACCACAGAGATGAATTTTTTTAAATTGAGAAAACATTTTAAACATATGCTGGCTTAGGAATAAAAGTTTTAAGTGAAGACACAAGAAGTAAGAATCAAATAAAAATTAAACATTGTAGCATATCTAGATATTTCAGTATTCTATCCATTAATTTACTCATCTCTGTGTTCTACCTAATTTAACTTTAGTTGGTCCTGAGATCCCACTGCTTCTTCAATTATAGTTTTTGAACAGATTTTTCTTCCACTTAGTTTTCCTTTAATGTAGAAATATAATTTAAGCTCTCTATAATTGTATGAAGTAAGTAGATAAAAATTTAATTCTTAAACTATGAGATGAATTGTTCAGTTGTCAACAACAAAAAAAATGAATCAGGTAATAACCATCAAAAGATTTCTAGACTGCTGGGATAAGTCCCATTACTTTCTCCTTTCTGTTTCTTCTTTATTTTGTCCCAATCAATTTTTGCCTTATTTAGTTTATTCTTTACTTAAAATTTTCCATCTTGTTGGGAATAGTCCCTTTACTCTCCTCTGGGCCTTTTCTCATTCTCTTGTTAATTAATCTAATGTTTTTATTACCATCTGGAAGACCCATGAGGGGAAGCTGAGACAGCAATTTTAATAAGGCTTCTCAAATTGTTTTTCACTTTTGTAACAAATTATATGAGGTGCAGAGTTCCCATTATGGCTTAGCAGGTTAAGGAGCCCGTTGTTGTCTCTGTGAGGATACAGGTTCAATCCCTGGCCATACTTAATGGATTCAAGATCTAGTGTTGCCACAAGCTCTGGTGTAGATCACAGATGTGGTTCAGATTTGGTGTGGCTGTGGCTGTGGTGCAGGCCCCAGCTGCAGCTCTGATTTGGCCTCTGGCCAGGAAACTTTCATATTGCACAGATGCAGCTGTTTAAAAAAAAAAAAAAGATTATATGAGGTGCCCTTGTGAAAGGGCCCCTTAATCATAGTGTTTACCATGACCTGGATGGTGAGCTCTTGGTTCTGTATCAACTCAAACAAGCTCTTCCACTCAGAACCAAAAACATAGCTCCCAAAATAGTTGCGATTGACCCTTGAATAATACTGGTTTGAACTGCATGGGTCCATTTATATGCAGATCTGTTTTTCAATCAATATATACTCTAGTACTACAAGATCTGTAGTAGCTTGAATCTTTGAATCCAGAACTGCAAATACCAAGGGATGATTGTAAAGTTATACATGGTTTTTCAACTGTGTGATGGGTTGACACCCCTAACCTCTGCATTGTCAATTGTGCTCTCATAGTCCATTTCAGTAAATGTTCCTCAAGATGCTGATGGTACTGATCAACATTGTGAAGTGACTGCTTCACACTACATATATCCTCTGGTGTCAGTAGGTTTTTGAAGATCTACTGCTGTTCAGGGACTTGCATTCTTTGCAGTGGGGGTCCATTGTATAGAAAAACTTGAGACTGACCAAGCCTGATTTCAGAGGCCTAGAGAGTAGGGGTGTTACTGAACTCAACTCTGGCTGCTTGCTGCCCGAAAGCCAATACTCAAGAGGCAAGTGGTTGGAAGGGAAAGATTGCTTTGTTGAGGAGGCCAGCAACCTGGGAAGAAGGTGATCTCCTGTTGCAAAACCAATTTGGAGGAGTGTGTTCAACTGGGAAAGTTTTAAAAGGGACAATCATTTAGAGACAGGGTCCGCGTCTTTGGTATCTTCCAATGTGTCCAGACTTTCTTCTGGATAATTAGTAGTGAACTCACAGGGTGATGTTCCAGGAATCTTGCGTTCAGCTTGAAATTATCATTATCCATCTGAGTGAGGACCTTAGTTCCTGCAGAAGAACTGAAAGATATTGTTGGGTACATTCCCTGAGGAGGAACCAAGGCCCTGCCCAAAGGCTGCACTGTTTTTTCTGGGCTGCTCCTTTCTCATCTCTTCATTCCTTCCCTTCCCTGATAGGAAACTGTTGGGACCTGCCTTGTGGAACTCAGGATAGATTGTGGAGGTTGAATAGTCTATTTGTGACAAAGCAGAAAAAGAAGACATGGAAAGAATTTGTGTCCAGGAAGGTCCCACCAGGTCCTGCTCCATTTCAAAAGGAGTATTAAGAAATAACAAAGTGAGAACTACTGCCAGTTCCAGATGCTTCTGCTAAATTCATTTCCTGGCTTTTAGCATTTACATGAATCACCTGTAAACCCAGGGTGTGGACATGAGGCTGGAGTGCTTTCTCTAAATCTTGTAGGAAAAGAGAAGCTAAAATAGTCAAATGGGACCAGATTTTGAGAAGGAAATTTACCTTGAATGTAGACATTAATTTTTGTTGTAAGTCCAATTTCTGTTCTTTCATCCTATTAAGGAACTCCTAAGGCCAGCTGTTATACTTCTTTGTATCCTCTTTTCAGTTTGATCTTTCCATAGGATTACCAGTGAGACAATTGTTTAGGATGACAGTTCTCTCAAAACTTAAAAAAAAAAAATTCCAATTCAAAAGATCTGTTGTCTGGCTGTTGAGAAGTAGGATCTAGTCTCAATAGTTATTCAAACTAATAGGGCTTTTTGTAGTTTAACTAAGGATGTAAGAGGCACACCACAACAAGAGTGCAGCCTTCACAAGATCAGAAGCTTACTCTAAAAGTTAGGCTAAGAAAGCAAAGACTTTTGTTGTCACAAGCAAGGAATGGTGTCTCTATTTTCCTAGAAGAATATGAGATGTCTACAGCAAAAGGCCCACAAATCTATGACATTGTGCCAGGGCTAGTAGACTGGGACTTTTTTTCAGGACTAGCAGAATAGCACAGGTTGAGATCACAGAAGTCCCTATGGACTGGAAGCCCCTCTTATGATAAACTCCCCTGAGAGCTGTCGTGACTGGACAAAAAATATGCTGCTTACCAGAACCACAGCCCATTCAGCTTTAACAAATTATAGACACCCTTTTAGATTCTTTGGCTGGCCCAGTAACCAAATTGATACAAGACAGATTAACAGGAGAAAAACCAACAGAAATTGAATAACATGTACAAGTCAGTCCTATGTACATGGGAGACACCCAGGAATACTGAGTAAATCTCTGAAACAGCTGGAACCATCACCTTCAATTGCATCATCAGCTAAAGACAGATGATGTTGGGAGAGGAGGTTTAATGGGAAAAACACAGTAAGCAAGGGTAAGGTGATTTTTCTGATTTAAGTTTATATCTTCTCCATTGCTAAGTTTCTGGAGATTGGTCATCTTCCTCTTCTCAGTACAGTGAGGGAAACTCCCTTACAAATGGAGATTTCTCTTATAAGTGCAATTTTTAAAATAAAAAGTAACTTCTGCTTAGTTTTCAAAGCTTCACTTGTCTCCACCGTTTGTTAAAAACAACTAGCTTAAAATAATCACTATATCAAAGAGGCATATTTTGGGGTGGCATATTTTGTTCCTATTCAGTTCCCTTCTAAAACTCAATGTTAATTTCCTTTCAATGAAATGTATGTGACAATATCTTTAAATACCATGTCTGTGACATTGACTTTTAAATGTGTATTTTTAACCCAGTTGTCTCCTCTCAACTTCAGCTCTAAATATGTAGCTGACTAGAACGTCTTCAATGGAATGTCTCATTGACATTTCACATTTAACAGATTCAAAATCAATTTATTGATTCCCTCCTGTTCCATCAAAACAAAACAAAAAACATAGTTCTTTTACCCTCTTAGATTTAGTGCATTTTGAATTTGTGTAATTATCATTTAATAACTTTGGAATTCACAAATGTATATCCAATTTGTGAACATTTAACAAACAATAGGTAATCAGTAAATATGGATCTAATGAATTAGTGAAACTTAAGGTAATCAGAGAAAGTGACTCTAGTCTGTATATATAAAAAGGGGCATGGTAGTGTGTTAAAGATACAAGAGTAAACTTGTCTGACTTTAAGATTTTCCCCTTCCTAATCATGGATATGTTATTGACTCAGATGTGAATAGCCTTTTTAAAAAAATCCCCAAGTAATTAAAATCTTTCTGGAATCTGTTGAATATGTTTACAGAGAATACAGACAGCTTAGCATACTTATTGTAAATACCTGTAATGTTTAAATAGCCTAGTGGGAGATTGTAACTATGACATTTGGGTCAAATAGTATCCAGTGGGCCCACTGTAGTTTTCCAGATCTAGTAGTTTAGCAACAGAACCACAGATTTACTCCAGACTTCAAAATTCTAGTTCTGAGATGAATCTCTCTACTAATTTTGGATTAACTTTGCTAGCATTTCATGCCTTAAACCCAATGAAAAGTCATATCAAGGAAGGAGCACTATGCCCCATAGCATCTCATACGCTACCCACTCAAGTTAAACATTCTCCACCCCTCCATTCAGTGGTCAACTACAAGTTCATTAAGAATATTTACTTCTTTCTGTTACTTATCTTTGAAATAAAATAATTTGATTTTTTTCAACAAACTTATTACAAGACTTTAGTTGATTGGAAACTGTAAATGATAAACACTATTTCCTGTTTATACATACAGTTAAACAGTTTCTGAAATGCTTTAAAATGCTCAGCCTAAGGGAATTTTTTGCAAATGTTATATAGTATCCAGCACTGTGGAACCACTGCAAGTTTTTTAAAAATTGATTTAAGCACTTACTAGACTAGATTATAGAAATGATGGTCATCTCGATGTTGAAATAAAAGGTGGCATAAGCAATCTGGAGAACAATGAAACACTACTGTATTCCAATGCTATATAATACAAGATTGCCTACGTATTATACTAAAGGAGCAGGATTTTCTAGATGGTGTTTTTAAAAAGGGCAAATTTAAACAGGGTTTAAAAAAGTTTTTTTTTGTTGATCTGGACTCTCTATGGTTTATATAAAAGGTGACCAAGCATGCTCCAAAACATAGAGAATCATCAGATGATGGATGATTGAAATTTTTAAAGTAATTTCTACAATGAGCTGATATTGGGCAATGTGTTGAAAGAGTGAAAAAAAAAAATGGTAGCCTCTACCTCTCTTTCTCCCACTTTGTCTTTTCTTCTCTTTCTTCTTTTTCTACCTTCCTCTTTTCCCCACAATACTCATTTCTCTGAATATTTCAACCTCTCCTAACCTCTGTCTTTTCAGAATTTATTACATTTATTGGTTATACCACTTACTTGACACTTTATTTAGTTCTATAACTTAACCTAGTATGTTTATGTACTTATTTTTTTTTAACTCTTAAGGCAAATGATATAGTGGTTAAGAATGTGGGCATCGAATTAAACTGCCTAGGTTTGAATTTTGATTTACACACTGTGCAACTTTGGACAAATTACTTCATTTCTGTTCTTTAGCTTCCTCATCTGTAAAATGCAGATATTTACTGTGTATTTGTTATAGAGACATAGTGCTAGTAATTATTACTATTACCACTTATTGTTATTGGTCAACAAAACAACTGATTTATCCACATAGAATATATATATAACTTAAAGTCCATGTTTCTACATCAATTTATCCCAATTCTATAGCATATAAACTGGGTACAGTGTATGAATTAGAAAAAAATGGAAATATTGGGAAAAAGAAATAAAATATGGAAAGTGAATGAATCCTTGGCATCTGGAAATGATAGGGAATGGAATAAAGGAAACCAGAGGAGAAGGAAAGAGGACAGAGAAGTAGCATAACGGATAGAGCAAATATTCTAATGATTAGGTGTAGTCAGTTCCTTGAAAGAATAGTTAAATATTTGCTACTTTATACTCACTTTAAAAAAATATATCATGCATTTATTATTTTATTTTTCTTTTTTGGCTGCCCCTTGACATATGAAGTTCTGGGCCAGGGATCGGATCCGAGCTGCAGTTCTGACCTAGGCCACAATTGTGGCAATGCTGGTTCCTTTAACCCACCGTGCTGGGTTGGGGATCCAACCCGAGTCCTGGTGCTGCAAAGATGCCATTGCTAATCCCATTGTGCCACAGTGGAAACTCCTATATTCACTTCTAAACCGCATAAGAACTATGCCTATTTTTGTAATAGGCACTCATCATGACTTTTGGTTTCTGCACATCCTTTCAATACTATCATCTCGAGTGTTTTTTCTTTTTTGGCCTCAAAAAGCACCATCTTTAATACATACATCTTGAGGATACGGTATTGTCCAAATGTAGTTTCGACAATAGTGAACATGCTGTTGTCTTTATCATCATTCCCTTCTCCTCTCTTGCGAAGTAGAAACTTCTACTTCTCAACCACAAGTTGAATTTAGAATCCTTCCATTTAATAATTTGACTGAAGGTAATTTTATTCTTCTTTTTCTTCACCATATAGCCCTTGCTTCTGTTTCTCTTTACCTCATGTTACAGCTACATTATAGTTCCTTTCTTTATATCCTCTACTCACAACCTTACCCAGCAGTTTTCCTGTGCTGTGGCAAGAGGGCAGGAGGCAGAAAAGGAAAGGGATGCCCGCAGGAGTCTAATGGCCTATGTTTCTTCACTCTGCTGGGGAACTTCTCCTGCCTGGCTCTTTATTGCTTTCCTTTGATATTGGAGGGTTGGCATTCTCATCCTAGCCTGCTGGTTCAAGATTCTAGAACTACATGCATTAGTGGGGGGAGAATTAAATGTTTGAATTAATAAAGAATAGAATTTGGACCACCCCTGATTTAATCATTTTATTTTTATTTCTGGAAAATACCTTTAAATGACTTTCAATAGTCCCCTGTAGGAGGATTGTGACAATGGCCCAGTTCCTCTTGATATTTTTGAAACAAATGTGCTTAGTTGTTAAGAGCCCCTCTTCAAGGAGCCTATAGAGGTTTCAGGCTCTTAAGAATGCATGTTCTAATCTTCTGGAACATTGGTATTATCACAGTTTCCTAGCAGAAGTCATGATTGGTGAACCCAAGAGAAAATCTGGAGTTTTTCCCAGTTGGTATCTGGGTTGCTTTCTCTTATATTAGCACATAGTAGAGCAATTCAGAATTAGGTTTGGCAGATACATGTGACACCTACTGATTTTTGTTGTTGTTGTTGTTACCAGAATTAATTTTTGCTATCAGCATCATACCATAATTTTGTGTGCTTCTGAATGTGTGTGGACATTTGCATTATTATATTTCCCTGGGAAGTGACTAAAACCAGACTTTACTTTGTACTGTATCATTATTGTCAATATATGTGGCAGGGATATGGGAATAGACACTAAGTAGACAATTGGTTTTGACAATATAATCTAAACGTGTCATTGTGCTTAGTTCAGACGAAAACATGCATATCCATGGTAAGAAGAAAAAAAAAGTATGTTAATTAACATATCTAACTCTGATCCAAATTCTAAAGTCAATATTAGACTGCAGAAGTATAGATATTAGGCACTTCAAAAAAGAACTTTTTTTAAAAAACTTTGCAAACTGAAATCTAATATTTACTCAGTTATTACAATCTCTCCTTGATCATTTTTATTGTAGTTAATCCCTTTGAAGCTTTTATGTTTTCATTTCTATTTGGTTTTCTTTTTTTTAATATAGTAATAATGTCTGACTAGATTTCATCCTTTTCAAACTGAAGCCAAATATTATACCTGGGCTTTGTGTAATTAAATTCTTATTTTAGTGTAGCTAGGCATATATTACGATCACCAAATTAAAACCTGCAGTGTTTACCGGACTGTAAGATAAACTCCTAGTGGAACAAATAACCTAAAATATAGTGGCATTTAGTCTTATATATGTGTATGTGGTAGATGCAACTGCAAACCAATAATCTCAGAAGTGAAGGTCAGGATCCCTGACAGAGATTATAATCAAATTAAAGTAACTTGGAGATGAACTTCACGCTACTCTTAACCCATAGTTCTTTTCTGGAATCTCAAAAATTGGAACTAGACCTGAACTTTAGCAGGAATTTGGAACGAGGAAACTAAAAAGACAGATATTGATATCTAATATGAAAAGAAGCATATTACAAACAGATTGTCAGCAGCCTGTGAGCTTTGCTGTATTGAGTGTGCACCGTCAGCAGCATGGAGCAAGTCATCCTTCTCACCAGGAATTCATCCCTGAGTGACATTTGCATAAATATGTCAGGTTACCTAGAGGGCATTGTTATTATTATCAGCATGTGTAAGTTCAGCAGGTGTTTTTGTTTGTCTTTGCTATTAAAATAAGTATTCACTGAGAATGTAGGTATCATCCTATAATATAACACAGCTGTATATAAAAGTGTGCTATGTCTTAAGCTTGCACTGTCTCATTTCATCTTTTTTAATTGTTATTTCCCCAGCACAATTTTTTTTTCCCCCACTGTACAGCATGGGGACCCAGTGACCACACATGTATGCTTACTCTTTTCTCCCATTGTCATGCCCCATTGTAAGTATCTAGACATAGTGCTGTACAGCAGGATCTCATTTAATCTTTATATCAGACTTATGAGGTAGTGTTATCTATACTGTTTTTCCAACTAATAAGATTTAAAGTTTAGAGATGTGGCATGACTGTACCATGCAGTCAGAAATGAAACTTGGGTCTGTCTCATTACATGCTCTTTTTTTATTTTCTATTCTTAGAAGTGGTCACAATTCCTTCTGCCTCACAACAATTAGAGACCAAAAATAATGAAAAATGATTATTTTGATAATTTATAACCGTCAACATGGATAAGAGCTCAGAAAAACTTGGAGCAATATGGCAATTGGGTGGGGAATGGAAAAGAACATAAAGATAATTTCTAATAAGCATGCAGAAGGACTCTGGCTATTCTCTAAAGATATGCAACACAAGTATATTATAACAGCTTGCAATGGAAGCTTGTTATATTTAGCATCTATATCTTTCTTCTTCTGTTTAACTTGAGGTTATATTTTATCTATTTCCTGGTGCCCAACAAGTCTGGTCCAGGGAATTATCTCTCACAATATGTTTTCAACAACTTCCTTTCTTTTTATGATTGTACACAGTCTGCTATCATGTGACACCTTTTTTGTGTTGCTGTTGATGGAAAGAGTTTACCAAGGGGTGAAGGAAGGAGTATTGAGCCTGTTTAGTGGACAGTTCTGTGGTTTGAAGTCCCCCAGCTACCCCCTAAAGCCAGGGGATTGGGTGCCCAAGAAAATCTCTCTCAAAGATCAGGATTGCAGGAGAGATTAAGACTCTCTCTCTTTGAGGATCCTGTCTTAGGGCAGTAGGTTTGGTTATTTGCCGGACACCTACGCAAGAGGAAGAACAATCCTGTTAAGTGAGTGGCTGGAAGAAGTGAGGCAGACACCTGTCGTACCCTAGAGGTCAGCCTGCTCTTAAGGGGACCTTGAAGCAAGAACTTAAGTGACTTAAGGTGGGAGGAGAGGATGAGCTGGAGGCAGGTTTCCAGTGTCAGAGGCAAGTGCAGTGGGAGGCCAAGAATGATGATTTCATACCTCCGTGTGAAACTGTGAGCCCTGGGTGCTTGCCCTCAGTGATGAAAACCAGCAGCCCTACTCTCATAGACAGCTGCAACCAAGATGGAAACAAGCAAGCAACAAGGAAGCAAACAAAACAAGACAAAAATATTTCCCATCCTTCCTAATCCCTCCATTTTCTGATTATAAAGTAGTTCATAATATTTCATGTGTAATTCATGACGTTTCATTTAAATTACATAGAACATCATGAAAATAATTAAATGTGAGAGGAAAAATAGTAAATATGAAGACTAGAAAAATTATAAAATATTGTAATTGAAATGTAAGAATAAAAGAGCAGAAGAAATCAGTCATGAACATAAGTATGTAGTAGAATATGCATTTCTGAATTGAAGAAGAACATAAGTCTGCTGACCAAAGGAGTTAAAGTATTCTTACCTAGAATACTTTCATAGTATTTTTAAATTTGAAGGATAAATAAAACATTTATAAGCACTTAAGAAGTTGATTTCTAATTGAGAACATCTGTCTAGTTTCAGATTTTTCTCTTCAGAACTACTTTTCAGAAGAAGAATAAAGTTACATTAGTTAAAGTTTGATTAGAAAATGACTCCAGGAATTCCCGTCGTGGCGCAGTGGTTAACCAATCCGACTAGGAACCATGAGGTTGCGGGTTAGATCCCTGGCCTTGCTCAGTGGGTTAAGGATCTGGCGTTGCCGTGAGCTGTGGTGTAGGTTGCAGACGAGGCTCGGAACCCGCGTTGCTGTGGCTCTGGCATAGGCCAGTGACTACGGCTCCGATTCAACCCCTAGCCTGGGAACCTCCATATGCCCTGGGAAGCAGCCCTAGAAAAGGCAAAAAAAAAAAAGACAAGAAAAAAAAAAAGAAAGCAAAGAAAAAAAGAAAATGACTCCAAAATTCCAAAGCAACTACACTTCCTTTCATAAATAAATACAGCAGAGAGCAGTACCCACAGATTTATATAAGATTTTGTGATCCTGAAACTTGTTAGCCCTTTATTAATCTAAGTAATATTACTTGCAGAAATTCTTGCTGCTGAGTATTTTCAGCTATGATAGTAGAAATCCTAGTTCAAAGTGGCTATAATACATGTATGTCTATATATTTTTTTCTATGTCATCTCTCTCTCTCACTGCTTTTTATTTATGCTATAGCTTGATGTTCCAGAGCAGTACTGGTTGGGAAATATATCTGATAGGTATAATAAATAGTAGTTTTCCTATTGCAGTTGAAGCAAAAATTAAATGTTGCATTATTTACATCTGCTCATCTATCCCACTAAGGCTTGCTAAAGGAAATCACTGGAAATAAGAAACACTGAACGTTGTAGAAATTTAGACAGTTGAAATACCTTGGGATAGCTCTAGTTATTAATAAAATTACCAGAAGCTTCTCACAAGTCCTTGAACCCTTGAAATATGGCATTGAAAAAGTAAAAGAACAGTCTGCTTTAGTTACAGACATCAGTTCTCAAGATTCCATGAGCTTTATTTTCTATATTTTTAGATCATACTTGAAACATAGGTGTGTTTATTTTTCTCCTTGGTTTGGATCATGCATCCTCAAAGCCATATTTACTAGAGGGGAAGAAATTACAATCGAATCCGAGTTGTAGACTGGGGATAAAAAGGACCTGGAGATAGGATAAGCACTTACTGATGCTGCAAAATTGCTAAGGTGCAGCATCACAAGGCTAAATTTAACCTAACCAAGCACACATGGTATTTTAGTTGCTGGAATCGTATTGCTTTAAAAATGAGTTTTTAATACCAAGAATAGTTCACATGTGGGAGCTGAGAGAAGAACTAATAGAGTGAAGAAGGTTGAAAGATTGAAGCCTGGAGTGTGTGACAAGATAAATTCCAACCAAAATGTGAAACTGGGATAATTTATCTGGGACCCAGGGAGCTGTAGCTTAGAATGTTCTACAGATATTTTTAATTTTCAGAATTCATTATGCTAATATTTCTACATGTGAAGTGACTTAATGTTAAAAAATGATGACCTTGGAATAAAGTGGAATAAGAACTAGGAAATAAGGGGCAGAAAAAAAATCAAGTTTTCAGGGGAATAAATTTATGTTTTATTAGGAAAAGATTATATATATATATATATAAAACCTGATCAAAGAGGAAAGATTTTATTTTATTCTAAAGTAAAAGAAAAATATGCCACCATCCTAGTGAAAGAAAAGTTGGAAAAATAGGTGGTCTACAAACTTAGGACAAGTAATAAAAGTGAAAGCCCAGGACCCAGATATTTGTACACTCAAGTTCTGTTCGTAGTAGCATCCAATGATGCATATGTAAACACAATGTGGTTTATGCATAGAAGGAGATGTTAGTCTTGAAGAAAGTTCTGACACATGCTCATTATTTGAATATACCCTTAAGACATTATGCTACATGAAGGAAGTTAGTATCAAAGAGGCAAATATTGTATGATTCCATTTATATGAGATACTGGAATAGTCAAATACATAGGAACAGAGAGTAGAATGGTAATTTCTAGGGGTTAAGGGGAGAGGGGAATGGAGTGGTAATGTTTAATTAATAGAGCAGGTCGTGTCAGTGGGAGGGGAATGAGAAAGTTCCAGAGATGGATGCTGATGATGGTTACACAACAATGGGAATATGCTTAAGCTCACAGAAATATACAGCTAAAAATGGTTACAGCAATAAATTTTATGTTGTGTTTATTTCACTGCAAGGAAAAAAAGTGAGGCTTCGCTTTTAGAAACAGTAAATAATGGGATGAAGATGATCAACTTAGAGAATACTGATTTTAGGCTGTTTTAACAAATTATATGCATAATTTGAATATTCTTTCATTTAAAGTAGGTATGATTTATTCATTCACCATTTCTACTTTTATAAATAAGAGTAAATATGAAAAAGACTTCATATCTGAATGATAAAATTTTTATGAATAGCATGGATTTTGTTCTAGAAGAGCCAGTATCTAAAAGTATGTTCTGTTCTTATTGTATAACTTAACTTATAACTCTTTATAAATTAAACGCTGAGAACAATTTAAATATTATTAAAATTACCCTTCCTATTTGGTTTTAAAGCAACACAGCCTTACAGGGATTGTATTAAAAGAGACTGAGAAATATGGCGTGTTTCAAGTAGGTCTCTCCGGGACCTCCAGACAGACTTCCACCTTTTAGTTATATCATGGTAATCAAAGAGCATTTTAATTTGCAAGCTTATGTCACTCTGCTTGGCACTGTTTAAAGCATTTGCAATCTTAACATTCCAGAACTGTATTATCTAATACAGTAGCTACTGACCATGTGTGCTGTTGAGCATGTGAAATGTGGCTACCCCAATTACTGATAAATATGAAAGGATCACAACATTTCAAAGACGCAGGAGGATAAAGGTATTTGTCCATGTTGTAAAATATCAATATAGCATGTATGCTGAAATGTTAACATTTTTGAAATTTGGAATTAAATTATTAAAATTAATTTTACCTAGTTTCACTTTTTTTTTAGTGTGGCTACTACACAATTTTAGCTAACTTTTTTGGCTCATGTTCGTGGTTTGCATTATATTTAAATGACAGCAAAGACCATCCTAGGATATCATAACCTAAACATAGTTGAACCTGACAATGAGAAAACCAGTTCAGGATGAGATATATTGCCTTAAGGTACAGATTAATTTTCAGGAGGGACTAGCTTTCATTAGATTACCAGACACCAGACCATAGCTGGCTTGTCTTATTCCCTGTCATTGCCATTCCTTGAGAGTGGCAATGTGTGTACTTGTGCCACTGATCTCTGAGTATAGCCTTTGAGAATGATTTTACCCTAGTTTTGGGCCAGTTTCTAAGTATAGTAAGTCATTTATGTTTGCAGTATGGATATGTTCTTTCAAAATTCAAGGAAAAATTTAAATAAAATACTATAAAATAGTGGAATTTGGTGATCGGAAGGAATTAACACAAGATCCTAACATGTTTAGTGATTTGTTTGTGCACCAGAGTTCGTGGAAAATAAGAAAGTAAATACAACACATTCTAGCAGTTACCTACTAGAAATCGACAGGGACGTGTTTTGTTTGTTAATGCAGCACCCGGATATCCCTAACAAGTGTCATGGAATGCTGAATTAGGATCTGTTGCTTACTTCTGTACACGTAATATAAGCAGCATGATTATAATTTTCTTTCTCTTTTTTTTTCTTTCTTTCTCTCTCTCTCTCTCCCTCTTCCTTCATTCCTTATACCTGGACCCATGGCATACAGAAATTCCTGGGCCAGAGACTGAATCAAACTGCAGCTATAACCTACTTTGCAGCTATAGCAACATGAGATTCTGTAACTCACTGCCCCAGGCCAGGGGTTGAACCCACGCTTCCACAGCAGCTCAAGCCACTTCAGTTGAGTTCTTAACCCACTGCACCACAATGGGAACTCCATAATTTTCTTGAGGAAAGAACTACATTTACTGTTTTTACTGTTCCTTACTCCCTACTTTTTAATTTCCTAAAACACTACTGCATCGTTGGCTCTAAATTATTATATATTTCTTATTTGATTATCTGTTTGTCAGGCATCTATTTAAGCTGATTTCATAAAACATATTAACTAAAACTAAAAATAAAATACTTTTTGGCAAAAAAAATAATTGCCTACTTTTATTCATTCTTTACTAATGGACACTTTTTAGAGGATCTCAAATGTGTTAGAATATTTGTTAAAGGAACCCTACATTTCTTACATGGGTGCAATTCAGATAAGACCTCCATGTTTCTGGGGGGCGGTAACATTCCTATACATTCCACACATTCCTTGACCCTTGCTTCAACTGAACTTGAAGTCTTAAGTTTGATGTTTCACTCACTCTTTTTAATATCATTGTGAAAATATGGACTCTATTAGTATTTGATCTGAAATATCAGTATTAACCCTAGGCCTATAGCAAGAAACCTAGTAATTTATTGGTAAAGAGCTAATACTCTTGTAAATTAAATCACAATTAAATTACACGTTTTAAATATAAATATTTAAATTGTCTTTAAATAATTTAGTGAGACTCCTTAAATTTCTAAGTAGATGTTCCTATGAGATATTCTGATTTATGTCTCTTAGTTTATTACACTTTTCTACAATAGCTATAAAGAAGATGCTAGGAGGAAAGTTAGCCTACATTAAAGTTATCACTGCCTCAGGTTTTGTTTCTAAAATTCTCTTTAATATCTGTTAGAACTAAATGCTTTTATATCCACATCATTTGAAAGCTTTAAGAAACTTTAAGTGTGTGTAAAGGATGTCTGTGTGACAGAGACACTCCTAAAGTCAGTCAGAGGAATTTGGAGCTGTACTTTGGAGTTGTCATCAATTCACTCCCTCAGACTTGAAATGAGGATTTCAAGGGCCAGGTATGTTCCCTGAGTTGTACAAGATCACATAGCTAATTAGTGACAGGTCTGGGGTAAGGACTTGAAATACCTGTATCTTTGTATAGTTACTTCCGGTGTTTCTGAAGAGCCTCTTGTTCTTTTCTGACTAAATGAAACCTATGGATTAAAAGCAAACATTCTACCCTTGTCAGTTTTCACCTGCGTTTCTGTAATACCCTATGCCCATGCTTTACTTCCATTTTGTAGTTTCCTGTGCTACTTTCCTGTTTTCCCCGCAATTATTATCTTCATCAAGTCTTTATCCTGTAAAAAACTCCTTTGCTGGCTACTGATTCATATTCAGTGTCCTTATACTGTCCTTGAGTTTTTAGAGTGCAATCACTTTTCTTTTTATTCAGTCTTGTTTCATTGTTTCATTTCTTTTAAATTCCTCAGAGTTGCTTTTTTTTTTTTTTTTTTTTTGATTTTTAGGGCCACACCCATGGCATATGGAGGTTCCAGGCTAGGGATGGAATCAGAGCTATAACTGCCAGCCTACATCACAGCCACAGCACTTGAGGATCCGAGCTGTGTCTGCAACCTACACTATGGCTCACAGCAATGCCGGATCCTTAACCCACTGAGTGAGGCCAGGGATCGAACCCGCAACCTCATGGTTACTAGTCGGATTCGTTTCTGCTGTACTACAATGAGAACTTCTGAACTCTCAGAATTTTAATGGAGGGTAATGAACATATAGTAAGTATTTATATGGGACTTGAATAGTTCAGAATCTTTTTCTCAGTAACCCCCTCCAGTGTGTTAACCAATGTGCCCCCCTTCATAGTGTTATTTATTACTTTTGTATAGAACTCTTCTTCCTTAAGAAATTATTTGCTTCACAATATTTTCTGTGTTGTAATCATTAACATTTTTTGGCGATAGTATTTTGCAGAATATTCAGGAAAAGATAATCTTATCTATTTGTTCATATAAGAATTACAGAAATCTTGTTAGTCTGGAATAAAGAGATTGTATAAACATTTGCAATGCATGAAACTAGTTTTTAAAAGGAAGCTCTAAAGGACATTTTTGGGACAACTGGGAATATTTGAGTATGGTTTAGAGACTAGTTATGAACTCTTGTCATTATTTTAGGTGTCATACTGACCTTTGGCTTTGTAATGATCCTATTCCTAGGAGTTGCATGATGAGGAATGAAGAGGTTAGGTGTCATTTTTATAACTTACTATAAAGTAACAGCAAAATATGTGTATACACAGATAAATAACAGATAAACAAATATGCCAAAATATTACAATTATTGAAGGTAGTTTGAGGACATGTTTTTTTTATACCATGAAACTTTTCATAACCAAAATAAAAAAACAAAAGAAGGACTTCTGTTCTAAGAAGATGCTCTAAATCAGTAAATATGTAAACATTTCTTACCATAATATATTTGTTTGATAATAATTATGGAAAGCAGGAGCTTTGTAGCAGAGATGAGAGGATGTGTGTTATTTTTCCAGAACAACACCATTCTTTTCTATGTCACTTATATCATTTCTGATGTGCAT
Organism: Phacochoerus africanus; assembly: GCF_016906955.1. Taxonomy (NCBI): domain Eukaryota; kingdom Metazoa; phylum Chordata; class Mammalia; order Artiodactyla; family Suidae; genus Phacochoerus; species Phacochoerus africanus. The sequence continues at coordinate 83,483,528 of NC_062554.1, read as the reverse complement.
TGATACTGATATAACCACATAAATGTGATTTAACATCATAGATGATAACTATTTTTCTAATCTGATATTCTGTTTCTTCATAGGAATGCCCCATAGGATAGTGTGGAAGGAAAATAATATTTATTTAGTGCCATTCAAGATATTTAACTTAGAATTATAGACAAATTTATCCATTATTGCAAATGAATAATAAGGAGAGTATTATATTATGAAAATTAGTACTCATTCGTTTTTTCATTCTTTTTTTTTATTATTTGTGTTGCACACCATGATGGAAACTGAACATGAAATGGTTAACAAAGCAACATCTGGATTCTCAGGAGACATAATCAATGAAGCCGAGGAGAGAACGGGTGATTATAATATCATCTGTGAGATGAAACTCCTACCATTGGAGAGAAACTAAACTCTAATTGGCAACAGAGAAAGAGAGGGAAAGAGAGAGGAAGGGAGTGGGAAGGAAGGGAGCGAAAGAAGAGAATTTACCTATTTTACCTACTGAATTGAAAAACTCTAGGACTCTTCTAGTTTAAGGCACAGCTTCATGCCCTCAGGAATTTATCTCCATTTCTCAGCTCTGATTTTCCTCTCCAAGAGCTTCTCTGTCTTTCCCTCTGATAGCAGGGTGACTCAAGCAGTGATATATGAATACCTTACTGGTTTACAAGCCTGGCAGAAAGAGCTGTCATCATTCTAATTGTTAGAGGAAATCCCAGAGCTGATGTTGCTAAGTATGTCTCAGTGCTCATCACTGCAACAAGTGATATGGCTTTGATTGTCTGGGTCTAGATTATATTGTTGCTCCTGTCACAGTGGAATTGTGAGGACCTCTGAAACAACACAGTCTGAGAGCAGAAGCAAAGCGGATTCTTAAAGGAAATTGGTGTGTTACTAGTAAAGAGTGGGCAGCCTGTGAATACCAAGTAGGCAAATGTGATAGCTATTCATCACAGAAAATGAGCTGTGACAGTGACAAAGTACTAAGGCAATGAAAAGGAGGAATACCATACACCAACAAAGGAGATGCCATGTGATTTAATAACATGAGTACAATGTCTTATTTTGGAGGGACACCACACACCAACAAAGGAGATGCCATGTAACTTAAGATCATGAATACAATGTCTTATTTAACATCTTTTCATCTTACAAACAGTAGCACTATAGACACTATTCACATGGCTTTTATAAAGCAGAGAATAATTATCAGTAGCCTGTTTGTGTTTATTTTCCCCTTTATTTGGAATCGAATGTTTATATAACTAGTTAAGAAGAGGTAGGTATTAGGTCACGATCTTTACTACATTTTAGTTTATACACATACAAGATCCAGATTCTTTTCAAAAACTTCAAGATCTATAGCCATATGATCAATAAATATAGCACAATGCTAGGCAGTAATTCCTTCCAAATATATGAAAGAATATTAGTTAAAATTATTCAAATATAATTGGATAAAGAACATTTTTTATCTTTCTGAACCTCACTTTGAGTTAAAGTTAGCGCTTCAGGAAGACTGCAAATTAAGCTAGAGTTATAAGGAGAGCTGCTTTGCAAAATTATGATGGAGAAATCAGAGAAAATCATGTCATATAAATTTTCCACAAAAAGGTCAACTATTCTTGGAGTAAAATATGAAGAACTTTTGAGATCCTAGTGTATATAAAAATAATAGTGAAATTATTATGTGAAAATATAAAAAACTGGAAGTTCAAGTAGGCTGAAATGATTTGAATTAAGACCATTTTAAAAACATAATCACAAGTGTAGGATGTATTTTCCTTTACGTATAAATATTCTTGAGATTCAAATTCAATGAACTCTTGGTAAAATGACTTTGGAAAAAGTTATAGCCTTAAAATATTTCAAAACCAAAAATAAGTATCAGATCATTTCCTTGAAATGCTTATTAAGATAAAGTTCATACCCTTTTATTACAAAAACTTAATAATGTTGGTTAATTAGATATTTCAGAAATTGAAAGAAAAATGACACTTTTCTAAAGAAATACTATACTATATAGCATAGGAAGTACTATCTAAAGAAAGCTATACACCTCCTTGGACTAAAAACTGGAACGAAACATGAAATAGGATGTGTAACTAAATGTGTAGGCATACTGGACTTTGCTTTTAGACACAAACATGTAAGAGTCTGAGACTTCAATTCTTCTGCATCAGTGAGAGTTAAAAGAACCTACGAAAGATGAGATACCAGAAATGCAGTCAAAGTTGGAAAACAGATGCCATTTTTAGTCTAACCTGTTAGTGAAAAGAAGTTTGAAATGATGTATTTGCTGCCTTGAGCATCATATGTAGGAAAGTGGAACAAAGCAGCTGGACTCTTATAATGATTCTACCCACTACCTCTTAATTTCTTTCATGATATGCCCATCTTCACTCAGGTGATACTCTACAGGGCAGCAGTTGAGGTGTGTAGATGGTATACTACACAGTCCTCAGGGGTATCACTCACATTATAGTCCAAATAAAGGGGTGCTTTGGAGTTCTGTGGTCATGGTTCTGGGCTATAGTCCTGGGGATAACAATTCACCAGCCTAAATCTTGTTTCTCGGCAGTGGGCTCTATAACTGAATGGAGGCAGCTATACAACTTTTATAAAGAAAGAAATCTTCCTGGAGTTCCTACCATGTCTCAGTGTCTAAGGATTCTGACTAGCATCCATGAGGATGCAGGTTCAATCCCTGGCCTTGCTCAGTGGGTTAAGGATCCGGCGTTGCTGTGAGCTGTGGTGTAGGTTGCATATGCGGCTCAGGTCCCCTGTTGCTGAGGCTCTGGTGTAGGCCTGTGGCTACAGTTCCGATTGGACCCCTAGCCTGGGAACCTCCATATGCCACAGGTGTGGCCCTAAAAGACAAAAAGACAAAAAAAAAAAGAAAGAAAGAAATCTTCAACTTGAAATCTGCCTAAAATTCTAAGTATGATCACCAGTAAGGAAAAAGAAAATCAACCAAAAAAAAAAAAAAAATCCAGCCAATAAAAATCAGTTCTAAAAGAATTATAATAGTTTTATGACTAAAAATTCTCAAAAAACTAGAATTTATAGACAACAACATCAATAAAATGTAATAGATTACAATAAATAGAAGAGAAACAATAACAGATGTATCCGAAAAGAGCCAAGAATTACTCTTGGAAAGAAAATACAGTCACCTAATGCAGTACACTCAATAGATGGAAAAATACCTATGTTGGAAACAAAGAGATTAGAAAATTGGAAGATAAGAGAGAATGATTCCCCATTTGTAGCAAAAATGAAGTTAAAGTTATAAAGGAACATTTCAGAAACACCAAAATTAGATTGAAAATATATAACATATGACTGTGTTAGAAAAGAAGAATGGAGTTCAAGAGGTGATATTTGAAAAATAATTTCCAAGAATTATCTAGAATTAAAGGAAGACATACAGAATGTCTGTTGTGGCTCAACAGGTTAAGAACCCCACATAGTGTCCTGTAAGGATGTGGGTTCAATCCTTGGCTTCACTGGTGGTTAAGGACCCAGCTTGCCTCAGCTGTGGTAGATCACAGACTCAGCTCAGATTCATCGTTGCTGTGGCTCTGGCATAGACCAGTACATGCAAATCCTATTCAACTACTAGGCTGGGAACTGCCATATGCTGCAGGTGTAGCCTTAAAAAATATATACAAAAATTAAAATAAAAAATATTAAAAAATGAAAGGAAGACATAAGTTTTCTAATTGACAGTCCATGCCCAGTGCTAACCAGAAAAAATAGAAAGATGGATGGAAAGATGGATGGATAGAAATAAAGAGGTACATACATACATATACAAATAAAAATAGAAATATTAAAAATATATATTGAGTCTCTAATGTTGAAACTGCAGAATATATAAGGAAAAAGAATCTTATAAGCAATTAGATGGTGAAGACTTAAAACCTGAATTTAGGAGTTCCCGTCGTGGCACAACAGAGACAAATCTGACTAGGAACCATGAGGTTTTGGGTTCGAGCCCTGGCCTCGCTCAGTGGGTTAAGAATTTGGTGTTGCCATGAGCTGTGGTGTGGGTCGCAGATGCGGCTCATTGCTGTGACAGTGGCATAGGCCGGCAGCTGTAGCTCTGATTACACCCCTAGCCTGGGAACCTCCATATGCCGCAGTTGCGGCCCTAAAAAGCAAAAAACCAAAAAATCGCTGATTTTATTTTTAAAACGACTAGTGTCTGGTATCCTAGTCAATAAAAGATATCACAAGACAATGAAAAAAATAATTCAAAATGCTCAAGGACATTGATTGTAAATTGGTTCAAGGGTAGAGACAAATAAAAGACTCATTCTCAATGTTTAGCACAAAAAAAAAATCCCTGAATAAAAGAACTACTGAGAAAAATACAAAAAAATGAACTCAATGTGAAGAAACAATACAAGGATCAATGTGGTAAATGTAAGGCAGTATTAAGTGGAATAATTAACAATAAGTAAAATTTTTAAGTTTCAAAAGAAATTACTAAAATTCTATGCAATAGTTACAAGGAAAATGAGGGAGATGTTGACTTGTGACTAAAACATTCTTTTCGGCCAGTAATAGATAAACTGAACTAGTTTCAACATTTTTAGAAATTGTGTTAATTATTTGTATTAAACATATACATGTAATCAATTTAAAGTGGTATCTAGTTTTCTAAAGATATAAAACAAAGGAAAGTAATCACAATAGAAAAAAAAACATACACAGAGATAGATGCACACCCTTATAGAGCAGGTGATAGAAATAAATTCAGTTTAAAAGTAGTCATAATAATTTCAAACAGATTAACTCAGTCATACAGGGACTGTGCCTAACAAATTTGAAGAAAAAGTAAAGCATTTGATGTTTTAAAACCAACCAAAAAAGAGAAACAAACAAGACAAAGTGAAATTAAAATAATGGCAGGAGATATTTAGGTAAGTTATAATCACTCCTTGCACCCAAACACTTTCACAATTAGCCAGTATAGCAGTGTTAGTGAAAAAATTAAAAGCAAAAACAGTAGTGAAATTAAAGAAGGTTGTGTCCTGAGAGATCCAAACCAGTGCAATAATAGAGGAAAGGAAACCACTCTTAAAATGTTCGCTCAAATGACACCTTTTCTAAGAGACTTGTATTCATTCTATTTAAATTGCAAACTACACTCAGCTCACACATTTCAAACCCTACTTTTCTGCTTTATTTCTTAGCACTGTCACTTCTAAGACTTTTCATTTTATTTAGTTTTTTTTTATTTTATGAATAAAGAAAAATTGCTAAAAATGTATGAAAGTAAAACATTTTATGCAAATATTAGATTAATATGTACCCTCGCTCTCGTTATGGATACATAAATATTCAACAAATGTTAAAAAATCAGGATGGTGAAGATACACTTCAGTTTTAGGATTGTGGTTATTTCTAGGTAGGATTGAGAGAAATGTTTATATAGACTTTAGTGAGTCTGTAATTTTTATGTTGATTTTTATAAAAGAACTAAAGAAAAATATAACATTTTAACATTTGTTAAATCTGTGTAGTGAGTACACAGATGTTCATGATTTCATTCTGTAAACTTCTCTGCATGTTTGAAATATTCCTAATAGGATGATCATTTCATCTATCATAATTTGGTAAAACTTCAACCTTCCTTGTTTTATAAATTAATTATATTAAGAATGTTAACAAGTAAAGATTTTTAAATATATTCGGAGAAATTAATAGAAATTAAAAATAATGTTTTACAAAATCTCCAAAAAAACAGAGAGAAGCTGAATTCATGCTATTGACCTTATTAATATTAGGCTGGTGAGATTTTAATGGATCTATCAACTTAAATGCTGTAGCCCTTACATTCTTATTGATTGCAATTGCAATGGACATTGCAGAAAGGTCATTGCATTTGTAAGATTAATAACAAAAGAAAAAATGAGAGGCAAAAAAAGCATTATAAAAATGTTACTCCTTTAAAATTAGAATGCATTTATAGTAGTGGCAGTGATTTTGTAAATTGGAAATTAATCAAGTATAGAAATGACTAAAATCGGAGTTCCCGTCGTGGCGCAGTGGTTAACGAATCTGACTAGGAACCATGAGGTTGTGGGTTCAGTCCCTGCCCTTGCTCAGTGGGTTAACGATCCTGCGTTGCCGTGAGCTGTGGTGTAGGTTGCAGACGCGGCTCGGATCCCGCGTTGCTGTGGCTCTGGTGTAGGCCGGTGGCTACAGCTCCGATTGGACCCCTAGCCTGGGAACCTCCATATGCCGCGGGAGCGGCCCAAGAAATAGCAAAAAAAGACCAAAAAAAAAATTATAAAAAAAATAAAAAATTAAAAAAAAGAAAAAGAAATAGAAATGACTAAAGTCATCTTAGTAGCATTGACTTTATAATAAAATAGCAAACTCTTGATTTAAAAGGTCCATAAATTGGAGTTCCCTAGTAGTCTAGTGGTTAAGATTTCACTTTCACCACTGTGGCTTGGGTTCAATCCCTGGTCTAGGAACTATGATCCCACATCACGCTGCTTCATGTGTAGCCAAATAAATAAATAAAAATAAATAAAATGCCCATAAATTGTGGATGAAATCTCAGATGTGGACAATAATTGTAACATTAGATATAAGAATTTCTCATGGAGATAGTTTTTTATTATCATAATTTTTCTTTTAAAGTTAACCTGTACATATACTATAAAAACTGACATGTCTGTATATCTCTCTGATTCCAACAAGCAATATTAGTCATCTTCATAAAAGCTCTTAAGTACTAATTACATGAAATAGTTGAGAGATACTTTAAAAATCATGCACTTTTCTCTAATTTCTAAAAATTGAACCTCCCAGGACGGTTCAGAACCCAGACAGAGAAGGCAAAGCAGAGTCAATGCATTCAGGAAACAGAAAGAGGAAATAATGGTATTTGAATATCACAAGTGAGAGTTGGAGAGAGAAAGGCAGTGGTATTTTCTTGAGACAGTAGTGGTGGAATGACGTGTCCTGAAAAGGCCAGATGAAGAGAGGAATCCCATTCCAGCGGTTTTGTGTTTTCTGAATTGACAAAGTTCCAGGTACAATTTCTTTCTTTCTTTTTTTTTTTTTTTTCCCCCGACTAGCACTGCTCATTTTATTTATTTATTTTTTATTTTATTTTATTTATTTATTTATTTTTATTTTCCCACTGTGCAGCAAGGGGGTCAGGTTATCCTTACATGTATACATTACAATTACATTTTTCCCCCAGCCTTTCAGGTACAATTTCTTAAAGAATGTATTTCCCATAGTCTTCTGCCAGAATGACTGCTATTATTTTTCTTAAAATTCACCACAATATTTGTGCAGAATAGTAAATGCAACTTTTTCCTCCAGAAATTCTAAGAAGTTTCTTAGCGTTTGTCTTTGATATTTTTACCTTCCTATTCCCCCAAGATGTATATCACACACAGGTATGGTTGGTATGTGCAGTCTTTATACAAGAAGCTCAATTGGTAAATTTGTCTCACATGATATTTTGTATTGTGTATATGTTTTCACATACTTGTGCTTTCCTTTCTCCTTAATTAGAATGTTAGTCCTCTGTAGAAAGAACATTTTTCTTTAGGTTTAATTAGTATATTCTTAATTGTTGAAGTCAAGAAATTTAGTTAATGTGCCACTGATTTTCCTAAAGAATTTATTTTTATGAAATAAATATTATGTGTCCATGGGGAAAATTTTGCTAGTGGGTTAAACTATAATTATTTGAATAGAAAAAGCATGAAGGGCTTAATGATAATACTGTAGATATACTGGCTTTTCCTTAAATCCAGTTTGCCAAAAGATGAAGCATCATTATATTAAACAAAACTAACCTATTCTCTTATATTATATTTACAAAGTAAGTTTCAAAGTTTACTCAACAGATTTTTGTTTGTTTGCCTTACTGTTCATCTTTGACTTGAGTCTATCAGACTATTTTTACTGTAACTCTGGAGATATCTCAAGCTAATAGAGTTGTCTTTTATAAAAAAATTTGGGGGAAAAGGTTGATTTTTCTCCAAACATATGAAGTCCTTCCTTTAGTTCTGTCCAGATACTTGAGTTGAGACATTCCTAGTCCCTGCCCTTTTTAGATGACTTCCAAGAAGTAGCATCTATTTATTTCCTTTCCGCTTCTTTGATGAAAATGACAGTTGTAATGATGGCAAGTCTTTAGTCAAGCATTTTGTGTGTGCTAAGTACCTTACATTCATTATTTTATTTGATTTTCATTACATCCATATGAAGTCAATACCATTGTTACTGCTAATATCACTGAAACTCAGAGATGTTAGGTAACTTGCAAATATCACATATTAAATTAAAATAAGAAAGCTAGAATTTAAACTCAGGATTGCTTGACTCAGTGTTCAGTCATCCCAAGCGAGGTAACAACTAAGCCTCCTGATCTTTGCTTGAATGAAATAATAAATTGTTGAGGCCCTGTGGTAAATACGTCTCAAGATAGCACTTACGTACTATTCTCCTCACTCTTCTGACTAGCTGAAATGGTCCTTAACATTTTTCTCCTTAAATTACTTTTGAATAGGTTAAATATGTATATGGTTTTAAAGTTGAACCATAAAAAAGAGAATAATCTGAGAAATCTCATTCCCATAATAATGAGGACCTGCATCCCTTTATTTCTTTCCTCACCTCTAGTTCCCTATGGGTAACTCTATTTATAAGTTTCTTATTTGCCTTTCCAGTATTTACTTTGCAAAATGTAAGCAAAATCGAATATACGTTATTATCCTTCTTCTCCTTCTTTCTTTTCTTTTCTATTTTTCTTTTTTTCTTTTGACAGCTGCACCTACAGCATATGTAAGTTCCCAGGCCAGGTGTCAAATCGGAGCTGCAGCTGTAGGCCTACATGACAGACACAGCAACGGCAGATCCAAGCCTCATCCGCAACCTACACCACAGCCTATGGCAATGCCAGATCCTTCACCCACTGAGTGAGGCCAGGGTTCAAACCCACATCCTCACAGAAACTCTATTGGACCCTTAACCTGCTGAGCTACAAGAAGGAAACTCCTTCTTCCTTCTTAAACAAAACTTCTCTAAGGTATGCATTTTCTTGAACTCTACTTTTTTACTTAACTGGTACTCTCCCTAGTAATATATAAGACCTTTCTCACTATTACTTTATAGCTACATTGTACTCTTTGTTATCTAATGAAAGTTTCTAATAGTTCTTTTTCAGCTAACTGCAAAGCTTTATATTTGTTTTAGTAACTGGACAGGATCCTTCTTTCAGTCCTGACAGTTACCAAATTCATTTCATAGATACATAATACATGAGGTATGAAGTCATTTAAAATTGATATGTCAAAGATACAATAGGGTTATTATCAGAAAGCATAGTTACTAAAAATCTAGGAAGCTAATTGATAGATGAAAAAGTAGAATTTACTTTATAAGTTTTGGAGACTGAATCACCCCCCTAAAATAGCCTAGTCATTAAGATCAGAGGAACCTGGATTTGAAGTCTTCTCTGCTCCATATTGAATCCATGAACATAGATACGTTTTCCAGCATCTCTGATCTTTAGTAACCTCCTTCGTAAAATGGGGAAAACAATAGGTACCTCAGAAGATCATTATGGGGATAAATGAGATAATTAATATGAATCTGAAGAGTATGTGGCAGGTAGTATTTATATAGTAGAAAATTATTTTCTTCTTTCTATTGTTCAAATTAATATTGTAGAAATGTGAGTATTATCTGGTCTTCCATCTTCCTCACCTAATCTTGTCAATGAATAGTTTAAGATGAAAATATCTTTCTTGGCGTATATCACTGTGGTTTTCTTTTGGACTATTATATATTCTCCATCTTTCTCTTTGGTCTCATTCTTTTTCTCTGCTAGACTCCTGATGATTTTATAAGAATCATCTTAAGTGATCAAGGCCACCCACTGTTTTTAATCAGAGCCACAGTGCTGCATGTAGCTGAAAAAGCATTAGAAGGGTAGGTACATGACAAGGTTGGATGCTAATTGGATTTGGGGATTAGAGTGGCATGAATAAGCTCAGCACTTCATCTTCGTATTTGATGACTGTTAGAACATTTTGCTCTGGGAAGGTAAAGCAAATGATAGGTCTGAAACAAGGTGAATGGCTATGCAACTATCAATCAGAATTCTCTCAAGGCTTCCTGCCATTTGTAAGCAAATCTATTCCTGGAAGAGTCAGAACCACTGCACCCACCTAGTTGGCTGTTTTTAGTAATACAGTATTAAAAATGTCAGAATATTCTTCAGACAACTTAAGTTAGCCAGATGCCCTCTGAGCTGTGATTTATCTGATTGTCGTATTTTTAAAAAATATATTTTTATTTTTTCCATTGTAGTTTGGTTTACAGTGTTCTGAGGGTTCATTTTTGATCACTTTGGAACATCTGACAGGAATAGCCAAGAAGAAGAGACATGTGCTCATATTTAATTTCTGGGAAACTATTAGATGCTTTGTGTTAAAGCTGAAAATAACCTCTATGGACCTTTCAGAAAGGTTAAAGACAATAAAGACAATTTTAAGATGCACCAAATAGTTTTTCTATTTATTTATAATGTATTTGTAGATATCAGCAAAATGAAGCTGATCATTCTGCCTTTCTTGTGCTTCTCTTGTCTCTCTTCAAGGACTGGTTTGCATCTTCTTAGGTTCTTCATTGTTATTCTTTCACCCTCTTGCTTTCATAACCATGCCTGTTAAACACATGCCTTTAAAACACATTGTTGGATTTTTTTTACTTCCATGCAACCCTAACTCTGCCCAAGGTGTAAATTTTGAAAAATTATACACTAATGTAGAATAGCATAGCATATTTATAAAGGGAATATAATACATGCTGTATAGGAAAACCTATAGATTAGTCAGTCCAATTGCTACTTTCCTGCCTCTGCTAAATTTCCCATTAATTTACCCAAGATTAGTGGCAGTAGAAAAGTTATAGTTTTCTCTGCACCTCAGTCTCACTAAGCTTAAATAACAAAAGGATAGCACAAGCTATATAAAAAAGTTCATAAGATGATTACATGAGATAATGTATGAAATCCTTCTGCAAAGTAATTTACATGCATAGTAATATATTATTTTAACTGACTTAAAAATTTTAATTTGCAGTTTCCTTCATATCATAGAGTTCCCTCTGACACATTATAAGTCAATTCACACTTATCACATACAGCCCATGGCACCACTAATTTGATTTTTGTTATTACATTTTTGTCCTTTAAGAGTGTCATAAAAATGGAGACCTATAGTTATTTTGTTTTTACTTTTGCTTTATTGCTGTTTTCTTTTTAATGGCTCCTTTCACTTAATGCTGTTGAATGCATCTTTATTGCTTGTATTAGTAGTTGGCTCTGATTTCTGCTACTGCATTTCACTGTGTGATGTACCAAAATGTCTGTCAGTTTACCTGAGAACTGAATGTTACCAGTTTTCAGAAATTAAGAGTAAGCCTGTTTTGAACATTTGTGTATAACTCTTTTTATTTGTAAATATTTTTCTTTTTCTTGGCAAATAACTAAATGCATGTAGAAGAAATATTTAAAGCAATTATTAATAAGAGAGGGTAAAAGCATGTAGAAGGATGTACATTTTCCACATTTTACTTAACTGGCAAAATGATGACAATTTATACGTATATAGTGTAGTTCCTAGAGCAACCTCTAAAGCCTACTAAATAAACTTATTTTGAGATACACTCAAAAACACTAAAGATAAGTCAAAATGGAGTTCTAAAAATGTTCAAGTAATTGATGAGAAGACAAGAGAAAGAAAAAGGAGAAATAAAACAGATAAAGAGAAAACAAAGCAAAACAAAAAGGCAGACTTAAAGCCTAATACATAAATAATGGCATTAAATACCAATAATCAAATTAAGGCCAGTTAAAACATACATGGCGGCAGAGTGGATTAAAAATCATGACCAACTGCAGGCTGTCCATAAGAAACTCAATTCGAATATAAGGATATAGGCAGATTAAAATAAAAAAATACATAAATACAAATATTAAGGTAGGAATGGAAAAATTGATATAGGGAGATAATATAGATTTTGGAGCAAAGACTATTCCAGAAGTAAAGAGGGACATTATATAAAAATAAAATGTATTTACACCAAACAATTGAGCTTCAAAATGTATAAAGCAGAACTGAAAGAAGTGTAAGTAGAAGCACTCAAATCCATGATTAGAGTTGAAGTTTCAAAACATCTTTCTCAAAAGTTGATAAAACAACTAGACATAAAAAGCAAGGATATAACAGAACTAATGACATCATCAACTAACAGATCCAGTCATTTTTTTTTATTGAACTTTACATGCAACAGTAGCAGCATACTTATATGACACTTTTCAAGTGCCCATAAAGCATCCAACAAGATAGACCATATTCTTGGCCATAAAACAAAATTTAGCATATCTGAAAGAATGAAAATCAAGTAGGGTATGTTTCTAACCATAATAGAATCAAACTAAAAGTCCATAACAGGAAGCTAATAGGAAATCTCGAAACACTTGGAAGCCAAGCAACACATTTCTAGATAAACAATGAGTCAAAGAAAAACTTTCATAGGAAGTAAAAATTTAGATTGAACTTAATGCAAATGCAAACGTAACATATGGGTATTTGTAGGACACAGATAACAAAGATTGAGAGGGAGATTTACAGCACTGAATGCATATGTTACTTCAAGAACCTAGAAAAACAAGACCAAACTAAATCCAAGTAAGGATGGAGGATGAAATAATAAAGATAGCAGAAGTCAGTGAAATTGAAAGCAAACAAACAAAAAAACCCCCAATAGAGAATATAAATAAAAGGAAGAGTTGGTTCTTTGAAAAGATCAATAAAATTCGCAAAACTCTGGAAAGAGTGACTCAATAAAATGTGGAGTCAAACTGTCAATATCAGGAATGAAGCAGGGGGTGAGACTATAGATTCTGTAGACATCAACAGGATGATAAGGGAAGATCATAACTCTACACACATATGTTTGATCATTTAGATGAGTTCATCAAAACCAGCTCTCATAACTTATATAATAAGATACAGTTTGGACAGCCCTTTAACTATCAAAAAATTGAATTCGTGAGTTAACAAATCCCCCCAAAGAAGTCTCTAACCCAGATGATACCATTGGAGAATTCTATCAAATATTTAAAGAAGTAACATAAATTCTACACATACTCTTCCACTAAATAGCTGTTCCTTTATAAAGCAAATGTGACCCCAATACCAGAACTAGATGAAGACAGTACCAAAATAGAAAACTGCAGACAAACATCACTGCAAATATTATGCAAAAATTCTTAATGAAATACCAACAAATATAATATATAAAATACTATACCATAATCAAGTGTAATTTATTCCAGTGAAATCAGATTGTTCAATATTAGAAAATCAAGAAGTGCAGATACCACAATAACAGAATGAAAGTGTCACAATTCTGTTAATCAATACAGTAAAGTCATTTGACAAAATTAAATATATATCATAAAGAAGAACTGTCAGACAACTAGGAATAGAGAGGAAAGCCTCAATTTGATAAAGAACATCTACAAAAAAGCCACAACTATCATTCTGCTTAATGGTGACAGACAAAATGTTTTTTGCCCAAGACTGGAAACAAGGGAAGATGTTTGATCTCCCCATTCTAATTCATATAGGCCAGAGCAGTAAGGGGAGGAAAGGAAATAAGAAGCTTATAGATTAGAAAAGAAAAAATAAAACTATCACTGGTTGCAGATGCCATAGTTGTTTTTCTTGAAAATCCTCAAAAATCAATTTTTAAATTCTTAGAATTATTAAGGTAGTTTATAATGTTTTCAGGATAAAAGATAAACATCCCAATGTCTATTGTATATCTTTGAGTTGGGAATGAATAGATAGACACTGAAATTCGCCTATAATTACTCAAAATTAGATGTAAATCTAATAAAATATGCACAAGATTTGTGTGCTTAAGGTCAAACCTTTGGATTATGGAAGTCAAGTAAAATCTAGGTAAGTGGACAGACGTGTTCATGGTTTGGAGGTCACCACTTAGCAAAGATGGAAATTATCCCTAAAATAATATACAGATTTAATGGTTACCATCAAAACCCCAGCAGGACTTTTATTTATTTATTTATTTTTATTTTTATTTTTTTATAATTTTTTTTATTTTCCTACTGTACAGCAAGGGGGTCAGGTTATCCTTACATGTATACATTACAATTACATTTTTCCCCCAGCCTTTCTTCTGTTGCAACATGAGTATCTAGACAAAGTTCTCAATGCTATTCAGCAGGATCTCCATGTAAATCTATTCTAAGTTGTGTCTGATAAGCCCAAGCTCCCGATCCCTCCCACTCCCTCCCCCTCCCATCAGGCAGCCACAAGTCTCTTCTCCAAGTCCATGATTTTCTTTTCTGAGGAGATGTTCATTTGTGATGGATATTAGATTCCAGTTATAAGTGATATCATATGGTATTTGTCTTTGTCTTTCTGGCTCATTTCACTCAGGATGAGATTCTCTAGTTCCATCCATGTTGCTGCAAATGGCATGATGTCATTCCTTTTTATGGCTGAGTAGTATTCCATTGTGTATATATACCACCTCTTCCGAATCCAATCATCTGTCGATGGACATTTGGGTTGTTTTCATGTCCTGGCTATTGTGAATAGTGATATAGATAATATTATTCTAAAATGTGTATGTAAAAGGTAAAGGAGCAAAAATAGAACAATTTAGAAAAAGAAGTAAGAGGAATTAACCTACTCACTTTCCAAATTTTATTATATAGCCACAGTAGTCAAGACTGTGTGGTATTTTCAGGTTAGATACATAGTTAATGGAGACAGAGAACCCTGAGATGACCTAAGAAAAGTATGCACAACTAGTTTTTGACAAAGGTGCAAAAACTGAGTGGAGAAAAGAGCTTTGCAGATAAAAAGTGCTTAAGCAATTGGGCATCTTTTAAATAGACCAACAAATGATCCTAAATCAAACCTTAATAAAAATTAACTCAAAATGAATTATAGCCTTATATTTAAGAAGTGAAATCCTCAGGAGAAAAAAGCAACATAGAAGAAAATCTTAGAGATCCAGTGCTAGGCAAAATTTTCTTAGACTTGACACTAAAAACAATCCATAAAAGGAGAAATAGATATAATGGACTTCATCAAAATAAAAATCTTGTGCAGTAGAGTCTATTATGTGGAAGAAAGGACAAGCTACACGTGGGGAGAAAATATTTACAGAACACACATAACAAAGGATCATTATAAATACATAGTGAATTCTCAAGTCTCAACAGTAAAAAGCAGAACCAACATTCTCATTAGAGTGTAGGCAAAAGAAATGAACAGACATTTCTCCAAAGAGGATATACAGATGGTAAATAAGCTTGTGAAAAGCTGTCAACATAATTGCCGGCTGGGGAAATGCAAATCAAAACCAAAATGATATACCAACACTCACCTATTAGAATAGGTAAAAAAAAAAAAAAAAAAAAAAAAAAAAAAGAAGTAGTGACAACGTCATACACTGGAGAGGATGTAGAGACACTGCTTATCCTTTGTTGGTAGGAATTCAAAATGATATAGTAACTCTAGAAAATACTTTGGTAGTTTCTTAATAAACTAGATATGCAACCAGCGTATAACCCAGCAATGGAATCCTGGGCATTTATCTAAAAGAACTGACTATTTCACATTAAAAAAAAAGTGTACATAAATCTTTTTTGGGGGGAAGTGGGGGGCACTGGCTGCACCCATGGCATATAGAAGTTGCCAGGCTAGGGGTCGAATCAAAACTGTAGCCGCCAGCCTACACCACAGACATAGTGACGCAGAATCCAAGCCACATCTGTGACCTACACCACAGCCCACAGTAATGTCGGATCCTTAACTCACTGAGCGAGGCCAGGGATCAAACCCTCATCCTCATGGATAGTCAGGTTTGTTAACTGCTGAGCACGAAGGGAACTCCTCATAAATTTTTTTAATAGCATTATTTATAGCCGCTAAAAAATTGAAAACAATCCAGTTGTCCTTCAACTGGTGAATGTTGAACAAACTGTGTTAGCTCCATACCATGGAACACTATTCAGCAATAAAAATGAACTGACTCTTGATACATGTAACAGCCTGGATGGATCTCCAGGAAATTATGCTGATAGAAAAAAGTCATCCCAAAATATTGCATACTATATAATGCCATGTATATAATAGCTTTGAAATGACAAAATTATGAAAATAAAGAACAAATAAGTGTTTGTCAGGGGCTAAGAAGGAGGTGGAAGCTAGAGGGAATTGGGAAATGGCAAAAATATTACCATTGAGAAAAACTAGGAAAATCACACAGAAGATGACTTTATCTTATTTCCTATAACTACATATAAATCTATGATTATCTGAAATTTAAATGTTTACTTTATGAATTCCCATTATGGCTTAGCAGATTAAGGGCCCGACATTGTGCCTGTGAGGATGCGGATTCAATATCTGGCCTTGTTCAGTGGGTTAAGGATCCAGTGTTGCTGCATAGGTCACAGATGCATTTGGGTCTGGTGTTGCCATGACTGTGGCTGTAGCTCCGATTTGACTCCTGGCCTGGGAACTTCCATATGCTGCAAGTACAGCTGTAAAAAGAAAAACAAAAAGTGGTTTAATTAAAAAAAAAAAAAAATCCCCCCAGTGGTAAACTGCAGCTTTATTTTGTGGAAGATCTGGAATGCTGAGGGGTTTCTCTCAGTGTACTTGCTCCACTGTGGTCTTTCACAGGTCTTCAGTGACTGTGGCGTAGATGAGAGTTCTCACTGCCTTACATTCACCTCAAGTAGACTGCTGTTGTTCATTACTTGGTGTAAGGTGTTTCTTTAGAAAATTAGATTCTATCATTATTAGGTGAGGCAAGGCCAACAGATCAGGGAATGACTGCAATTGAGAAAATAGTTTAGTGTACTCCCAGATCCTAAGAGAAGGGAGCACACCTATGACGAGGGGCCACATAGGTAGCACCAGGGTCAATGAAGAGGCAGTGGGAGAAAGGAGAAAACTTGGATGAAAGCCTTTATTATGATTTCTGCGAGAAAGAATGGACAAGGCTGGGTGCCAGGTTAGGGTTGGTTAATTTGAATAATTTCAGCAGTTTGGCTCACAGGGCCTGTCCCTAGTTGTCTGATACCTCACTCTGTGGTAATCAGAGCAGATGGATAGTGGCCCAGAGTGAGAGCCTAATAAATGAGGTGCTTGTTTATAAGCTCTGGATAGAAATGAAGGTATAGTCACAAGCAGGACTTCTGCTATGTCTAGGAACTAGCTAACCCTGAAATGAACCATCCCTCCAGGTTCAGCAAGGCCCCAATATATTAAAGAACCAGAATACAGAAAACCACAAAGTGTGGTTATATTAGCATTAATATACATGTATTTTGTTGGGATGGAGATGCCATTGGAGGATTTTATATCATTTGCTATGTTCTGAAACTC
Source organism: Phacochoerus africanus (assembly GCF_016906955.1). NCBI lineage: Eukaryota > Metazoa > Chordata > Mammalia > Artiodactyla > Suidae > Phacochoerus > Phacochoerus africanus. Next base: position 83,466,036 of record NC_062554.1, on the reverse strand, counting down.
AGAAAGATTCTGCCTACTTGTTCCCCAGGATTTGTGAGGTTCCTAGTGTTCCTGGACTTCTCCTAGAGGCAGTAGACCTCTGCTTTGTGTCAGAGCGGTGTTCTCATGGGCGTTAGAGCTTTCTTGCTTGTCCTCCACAGCAGCAAGGTTTTGCTTGGACTCGGGGTAACTGCAGACTGCCTTCCCTTTTCCAGCAGTGTCCTCCTATGGCTTGTCACTCAGTGCAGTGCCTCAGGGGCCTGGCCATGTCTTTGTTCTCCTGCCCCAGCTTCAGTCTTAGGCATCCATTTTTTCAGACTCTGTGATACTATATAAAGGGGTGTGTGTGTGTGTGTGTGTGTGTGTGTGTGTGTGTGTGTGCATTCGTGTCCCTGGAAATTTTTCTGACCTTTGCTTCCTATGATGTTTGTGACACAGGAGTTATCTGTACAATTGCTTAGAAATGTCATGAAGAACACGAAAAAGAAAGACAGATGGCTCTCACAAATGACTTTCTGCCAAAGAGTTCAAAAAGTATTTCATAAATAATTCTTGGAGCTCATGGGACAAGAAGTTATAATATAGCTTGCTTCTATCCATAGATCCTTCAGGTGTAGCAAAAAAGAAAAAAAAATTCTTCCTTTCATATCTGAATATTATACTTTACAACACTATTTACATGAATTTGAGTTATCCTAAATTTTGAACTGTGAAATTAATATTTAGCTTAATGTTATGTTTCAGAAATAAGCTTATTCATGATGTTTTGAATGTACAGTAGCTGTATATTTTGAGACTATGCTCCAGTATCTGATTTTCTATTTCAGAATTTCAGCATGGAAGAGTTGGCTTAACTTTCTTTGTGTCATACTCTTCCTGTTATGTGCTCTCTCACAAGTTTTTGATATAGGTGGCCTTGGATTTCTAGTTCAGTTCTCTGTCTTTTTTATTCTGCTGTCAAACGCGTAGCAATGAATGAATGAATACAATTTAATTGTGAATTGCAGTAGGGCTTATGCCATATATGAATGATGTTATATGTGTGTGTGTGTGTGTGTATGATTTCAACAAACTACCTAGATGGAAGGAGTTGATATTACAGCCAAAATATTTTACTTAAAAATAAATCAAATGACAAGGCAAGGTTAGAGAAGGAAAGACAAAACCATTTCCTGGAGTTAATAAATTTGCTAGTCATTTTCTATGCTTTTCTTCATGTACTGATAATAAGATATCCGAAAAGGATTTTAAGAAGCTAATTGGTTTTTCTAAACTTTGAAGTAACATATTTTATATCATTTTACTTTATAACTATACATTTCTCAGACTTTGATAAATAATCATGATAAATGTATACTGCCAAGGGAAAATGGAAATTAGACATGGAAGTCACTCAGAATATTTATATAACTCTTTCTTACTGTTTTTTCACAGAAAGGACATTCATACCAATATCTCACAGTACAAAGGAAAATAGAACAGGTGATTTTTGATACACCAGGACCTTAGTTTATGACAGCTGTGCTCCAGTAAAGGAATTATACTGTTCCAGCAGTGTTGTGGTCTAGCCTTATTCAGAAGTCGTTCAACAACAAGTGTGCAATAAAATATATTGTTCTTAAACTCAAAGCAGGTACTGGAAGTTCCCAAAGCCCCCAAAAAAAACTATTAAAAAAAAGATACAAAGAAAAGCTGACATAGGAGGGTAAGAGAACAAAGAAGCCAGCTTGCCTTGGGAAAAATTCTAATACCAGAAAATTAAAGTAACCTTAAGTGTACAAATAAACATCATAACTTCTTATTATGAATAAAAAGTAGACAACTAAAGCTCTAATCAAAATAGCATATAATTTGGAAAGGAAGTCAATATGTTTAAAATGTTCAAAGGCTCTTTTATTCAGATTTTATTAAAATTAGACTCTATTAAGGTATGTACAGTCTTATCTCAAGTGAACCATTCATAGAATATATTACAGGATATGACATAGGGAGCAGTAGAGTACAAAAAAGAACATGAGGTCAGAGGTAAAAGTCAATAGACAATGATAAGTGGAAAAAATGCAGCAGGAGTTCCCTTCGTGGCTCAGCAGTAACCAGCCTGACTAGTATTCATGAGGATGCAGGTTCAATCCCTGGCCTCACTCATTGGGTTAAGGATCCGGTGTTGCAGTGATCTGTTATAGGTTGAAGATGTGGCTTGGATCCCATGTTGTGGCTATGGCCTGCAGCTGTGGCTCTGATTGGACCCCTTAGCTTGGGAACTTCCCTATACCACAGGTGTGGCCCTAAAAAGACCAAACAAACAAACAAAAAAGATAGAAAAAGGAAAAAAATACAGTGTATCTTAATCTCACTACATATACTCCAGGAATGAAAGACTTCTTGACACTTAAAATGCAGTTATTGCAATTGACAATAACAGATTCATGTTGTAAAAGAAATGTTAAAAACATCCAATAAAATTCAGTTTGTATTCATAATTACAAGTTTGTTGTAAACTGGAAAAACCAAAAAATGTCTTCAACTTGATTAAAAGTATTCAACAGAAAAATATAAGTATTGTTTTCAATGGCAAAACAATACAAGCATTCCCTCTAAAATCTGGAATTCAACAAGGATCCTCATTTTTACTACTTCTATTGAACATTATAATGGAGGTTCTAGTCAGTAAAGTAAGAAAAGGAACAAAAGATACAAGGATTGGACTAAGAGAAACAAAGTAACATAGTGCATGAATGATATGGTTGTCTATATTTGAAAATCATGGTAACAGCTTATAGTGGTGATCATTTTGAAATATGCAGAAATACTGAATCACTTTATTGTGTGACGGAAATTCACATAGTGTGCAAGTCAGTTTTACTTCCAAAACAAACGAACAAACTCATAGAAAAAGAAATCAGATTTGTAGTTATCAGAGGCAGGAGTGGGGAGTTTGGGGTGAGGGAAGGGGAATTGCATGAATGCTGCTGAAAGTACAAACTTCCGGTTATACGATAAATAAAAATACTAGGGATGCAATGTACAATGGTAAATATGATGAATATTGATTTAGGTTATATGTGAAAGTTGTTAACAAAGTTCTAAGAGTTGACGTCACAATGGAAATTTTTTCTCTGTATTTAATTTTGAATCTGTATGAGATGATAGATATTCACTAAAATTTTGTGGTGATCATGATGTATAAAAGTTGAGTCAAATTCATTAAACATTTTCTGGTAATCATTATGCTCTACAGTTTAAACTTATATAGTTCTATATATCAATTATATCTCAGTGAATTTGGAAAAAGGATAAAAATAGATTAGCCCAAGGGAGAGTGGAAAAATTTCTGTTTTCACTTTCGTATTGTTTTTATATATTTCTTTCCAACTAGTTTGTACAGCTTTTGTAATTTAAAAAATAATAAAATTAGGGAGGAAGAAACAGGGTCAAAGATTTTATGAAACATTTTGAGAATTAATAATTGGAGTAACCAGGTGCTTGATGTAAGATAAATACAGAAAAATTGCTCTATATTCCAAAAACGACAACCAGAAAATATAATTAAAAAGAAGAAAGATACCATTCAAAATAAAAATAGAACTACACTATACCTAAAAATAAATCTATATAGCATTGGGAACTATATCTATTCATTTATGATGAAGCATGATGGAGGATAATGTGAGAAAAAGAATGTATTTATGTATGTGTGACTGGGTCACTTTGCTGTACAGTAGAAAATTGACAGAACACTGTAAACTAGCTATAATGCAAAAAAAAATCAGTAAAGAAATAAAAAATAAAAAATTCCAACAAAATATATACAACAGCCTAATGGAGAAAGTTATAAAATTTTATGAAAACTTATTAAAGCTGACAAATAAAAGGAATAATATTTCATATTCAACACCAGGAAGACCTAAAATTGAAAAAAATCTTCAGTTTTCTACTACTTAAGTTATATGTTTAATTAATATTGTAAAAATGCATACATATTATTGTTACTGAGTGAGGCCAGGGATCGAACCCTCATCCTCATGGTTCCTAGTCGGGTTCGTTAACCACTGAGCCATGACAGGAACTCCAGTAATTTTATATTATGTTTAAAAGTTACAAAAATGAAATAATACATACATTGAAAATGCAGAGCTATCTACACAGAAGTAAAAGTTAAAGGTCAATTTCTTCTTTGGTTTTTTCTCTTAGCTGAAGGCAAGAAATATAAAAACAACACTTTCTTAGTTGACTGAATATTTTGTATTAGTAAATGTTGCATGAGACCTCAATCATTTTTCTCTTACTTTCTAAAAAACAAATCAACTTGGAAGAATGGTTACATCTTCAAAGGGTTATGGAATAATTAATACTGGAAAATCAATGCTTAGTTTATTTTGATACAATCCTATGAAATAAGATTTGGTTAATAAGCAACTAGCATACTCATTTAAAAACATATTTTAGTATAATCTGTGTGGCATTTATAAAAATGGCTTTTATGGAAGTACTTTCATTCCAGGTGCTATGGAAAAAACTAAGAAAAGTCACAGTCATTAGCTTAATGGAGCTTGCAATATAGCCTATACAGAGCATTTTACAATTGGAAAAGGCTTAGAAATTGCCCAATCTATCATCTTTATTTACTGATAATAAAAATTAAGTCTAAGGAATATATTTGCCCTAGTGGTATGAGTCTCCTAACTCTGAATCCTATGCTCTTTCCACTTCAGAGCACTTTTATTCTTCAGTCTCTCTTTCTTGATTAATCTTTAAGAGCATGATGCTCAATAATAGTTCTGCTACAATGCCAGAAAAATAGAGAACTTACTAATAATTCCTATGTCTACTTAAATTATTCATAGTAATATGGAATCTGAAGTTATTGTGGCATTTTTACTTGAGCATATGGTTGTTGTAGTCAGAATGGGAGCAGGTTTGCACCACATTTGAATTATGTACAGATTCTATATACAATAACAAACATGTCCCACTTATACACTATTGTGACAGATTAAATTGCTTCCAACTTCCTGATGAACAAATCAGCATGATGTAAAAAAGCCTTAAAATGTATTAAACCTTTGGCCCATCCATGTTTCCTTCAGGAAACACATATGGTGTCAAGATATGTATATATGTCCTGTTAATTATACTTTTAAAATTTTTATTATAGTTGATTTACATTGTTCTGTCAATTTCTCCTGTACAGGAAAGACCCAGTCATACATCTGTACATGCTCTTTCTCATATTATCTTATACTTTTAATAGAAACATAGTTTGAAAATAATTTCAGTGCTTGAATGTGAGACTAGTAAAGGAAACATAGCCACACAAGGACATATTATTCAGCAAATACTAATGATGTTATGGATATATGTTTATTAACATGAAAAATAATTAAATACATTAAGTATAAAGTTTGAAAATGCCCACTTAATATGTAATCCCATTTTTCATAATTTCTGATGCCAGTTTTGTAAATATATATTTACACATGCATACTGAAAATATTCCAAAAGGATATCACAATGATAATAGCAGTCTTTTGCAAAGAGAGACATTATAGATGGTTATATCTTTTTATATTTAAATGCTTCCTAGGGTTTTTTAATTGGCATTAATAATTATATATTCATAAAAAATACAATGATCTTGCCTTTATACATGAAAATTTTAATAGCAAAGGGACACACGCCCCTTAATATAATGTTATTCTGGCCAGTTACAGCCACTATGATCTGTGATGGAAATAAGTCTTGGCAAAGGTAGGAAAGGAAATGAGGAATTCTAAGACAATAACAAATTATTGTTTCTAATGTAATAAATTTAGATAAATTTACTGCCAATTTCATGTCATGGGCCATCTGTCTTGATTAATTTGGACTTTCTTAGAATATCTAGTAATTTGGAAAAGATTGTTGCAAATTAATATATAGATTCTTAAATTAAAAAAAAGATGATTGATATCCAACCATAATCTGATTAAGAATTAAATAACACTTATAAGGGACAGTTGCTAAAAAGTTAATTTAATAACCTAATTCAGAGGAACACTCAAGCAAAACCAGAGGCAAAATGACAATGATAGTAACATATGAATAAGAGAAAACCTAAAATTTTTGACACTTTCCATTTCATACCGCCTTTTCTCAGCTCTTCCATCATTTCAGATTCTAACTGAAACAAATATTTAAACAATTTAGAACTTTTAAAATTGTATTTGTGCTTGAATAATGTGTCTTAGGTAAATCTCTTTTTAGATAATAAGTGGAACTTATTTTCATTTCTTGAATTTCTCTTAATTTAGCTTGCTTTAGTGGAGGTACTTTCCCAGGCTTTCTCCAGTTCTTGTCACACACACAAAACAATCAAGGTGATTTCTCCACAACTTGTAAATCTTTTCTGCCCAGTCATTCAAACAAACTTTTCACTTGTCCTTATACTCTCCCAGTTTGGTTGGTGAGAGCAAATAGCACTAATGCAAGTAAGGGCCAAAAGCAAGGTAGCTGGCTGTCACACAGTATAGTAACTCAAGCCAGTTTACAAAACTCAAAATGTCAGGAAAATGAGTTTTTGGGGTGTTCTTTCTCCTCTGCAGTGGACCCTACCAAAAATTTTTGAGGCAGTATGTGTTTTTGTTTTTTTTTAATATCACTGTCTAATACAGATATGCTTTTATCATGATGCTTGACAGGTTACAATACAATAGAATTTCCCACAGGTATCAGCCAATATAGTCATTTTTATTTACGGTCATTTACATCTTCTGTTGATTTCATCTTTTGTCTGTGGCAAAAGCCCTTCCCTTACTGCTTTCCACAACTTTTTCTATGGTATAGACAGTTTGAATATGCAGTTTTCTGCTCCGCATGATTGATTACTTTACATTTTTCATTACAAACCTGAGAATAGGACCCCTTATTTAGAGTCCTGCTATAGAGGACCTAGTTTGCTAGGTCGAACTCCCATGCTGTTCTCGGCTTTTCTTGCCCTCGTGGTCTCTTCCTCATTACCTTCTTTGTTATTCTTCAGTTACTTGAATTCACTGAGTTTATGCATTCTCTTTCTATTTAGTAAGTGTAATGCATACATCCCTTATTATCTGAATCTAATCCATTATTGAAAATGAGGATTTAAATTTTTAAAAAAATTGATTAGGACAAATAAAAATGCATTCCCAGCCTGTACAAACACCCAACCAAAATTTACCTAGGTAGTAATAAATACCAAATCACCTATGTAAAACAGACTTTTGCATCATGAAAAGCACTAAAGCAGCAATTATTTAATCATGTAACAATTATTTAGCACTTTTTGGATTTAATACTGTATATGTGTTCAGTGTATAATGAAACTGTGTGTAAATTTTCTAAGCAAAAATACCTTTTCCTTGTAAGCAAAAACTTGAAGAATGATTAATATGTTAAAGATAGAGTAAATAAAAATATCCTTTTTTTTTTGTCTTTTTGCCATTTCTTGGGCCCCTCCCGCGGCATATGGAGGTTCCCAGGCTAGGGGTCGAATCAGAGCTGTAGTCACTGGCCTACGCCAGAGCCACAGCAACGCGGGATCCGAGCCTCGTCTGCAACCTACACCACAGCTCACAGCAACGCCGGATCCTTAACCCACTGAGCAAGGCCAGGGATCGAATCTGCAACCTCATGGTTCCTAGTCGGATTCGTTAACCACTGAGCCACAACGGGAACTCCCCCGAAATAACCTTTTTTTTATTAGAGTTGACTTACAATGTTTCTTCAACTTAAACTCTTACAGACTTCTTGATTGAAGTTTAGTGGTGAAAAATAGAAGATGAATTCAAAGCTGTTGCTTTCTGAAGAGGAAGGATGAGCAGGAAGGAACTGGTGAAGCACTTAGGCAGGAATAAATGCCTGAGGTTTGATCACGTCCAAGTAGGAAGCCATGTCCAAGTACATGGAGCCAATGAACAATTTTCTCCTGTTGGCTCTTTTGAATGTAGAAATGAGTGGTTGTAAATTACCAACTGTTGCCATAGACAAGGATAATAGGAGGCTTAAAATTCAAACTCCACATGCTTCCTTTCACTTTGCTTATGTCAGTATAACTTCTGATACTATGACAATATGTGATGTTCATATTCCTGTCGTGATCACTTGTCAGATTATTTTTAATTTATTATTTCAGGTAAGAATGTCTTTGAAGAAGACATTTTAATCAATTTAATCAAATCATTGCTTTTGAACATATCATCTTAATATCCTATGTAACAAAATTGGAAGTATGCATAAATAATTCCTATGGACACAAAATAGAGTGTCCCAAGGAAAAGTATTTACATGCTTACTGATGTTGCAAGTTGAACTATTTACTTTTCTCATATTGTACCATTTTGAGTTGGAAGAATAATTGACTATGTTTATTCAGATATTTTGCCAATTATTTTCTGCATGATCTAAAATTTTCTTAAATATTTTCATCGTGTGTATGTTTTCTCTTTCAATTCACAATAATAAAGTTGAATGAATTACTTGCTGTAATCCTTTACATGCAAACCTATTCTTCACCATTTTCACTGTTCACAGTAGGAAATCTGACCTCTATACAAGATGATATGTGTTTGATTAGTTCTCTTCATAAAAATCTTTCAAGTTTAGCAAAAAAATATAGCACAGTCTTTTTTCATACTTTATTTATTATTAGGCATGAGATCTATATTATAGCCCAACTGATCAATTTGAGTACCTTTTTGCTCTCAGGATCATTTATTAATCCTTTGTCAGAAGAAAGTCATCTGCATCTGCACCCTACTCCAGATGCTGCATCATTAATATAATATGTCCTCAAGGAGTTCCTGTCGTGCGCGGCAGAAACAAATCTGACTAGGAACCATGAGGTTGCAGGTTTGATCCCTGACCTCATTCGGTGGGTTAAGGATCTGGCGTTGCCGTTAGCTGTGGTGTAGGTCACAGACGTGGCTCGGATCTGGTGTTGCTGTGTCTGTAGGCTGGCAGCTGTAGCTCCAATTAGACCACTAGCCTGGGAACCTCCATATGCCTTGGGGGTGGCCCTAAAAAGACAAAAGACAATAAATAAATAAATAAATAAATAAATAAATAAATAAATAAATAAATAAAAAATAATACGTCTTCAAGGTTGTTGGTACCCTGGCTATAACAGTATCAGTGGTAATGGGAGATCACTTGTACATTATCTCATAATCAACAATCCTTGAAGGATGATCTTGAGCAGGATATACCTTGAGCTCTTTTCAGAATTTTCCTTCTTGAATTCTTCTTGGAACATTTTGATGAATGGTAACAGAAAGCCTTTCATGGAGCTTTGACTACCTCTTAATCATTTAGGCATTACATGTGGGACTTAGCAGTGCTGATGCTGAGGCCAGCTCTCCCTGGACTGCTCCCAGGCATTGGCCAAGCACACTGATGGTGGTGGTAAATCCAGGTTCCAACCCAACACTCTTCCAGTGTTCAGTGTTTTCTCAGGAGTTCCTCCTGGGCCTGTTTGAGGCTTTCTCAGAGCTACACCATGTGAGGCCCAGCTGCCCAGTCCTCCTCCTTTTTGTCTCTTTTCCCAAGGGTCAGACCTGGCTTATAGTCTGAAGGCTCTTCCTGCCTTCATCCACTCCTGCTCCTGCTCCCCTTTATCCTTCACAGATTCTTACCACTTTCTTGCATGAACATCCCACAGAATCTGAACTAACATTCCTTGCAACAAAAAAATAAACTTTACAAAATTCCACTAAGGCCCCTGGAAATTTTTCATAGAGGTGCTGAAATAAAAGTTTTGGCTGAATATTACCCTTGAAGTTTCTACCTAAATCTAGTGTGTCGTGGTTGAATAGCTACCCCTTGCCCCCCTCCAAAAAAGATATGTCCCAAGTTGTAACCCCTGAAACCTGTGAGGTGTCCTTATTTTGGAAATGAGTCTTTGCAAATGTCATTAAAAAAATCTAAAGATGAGTTCATCCTAAATTCAGTGGGCTCTAAGTCCAATAGCCATTGTCCTTAGGAAAGACAGAAGGAGTTCCCGCTGTGGCACAGAGTGTTAAGGATCCTGAGTTGTCTATATGGTGGCTCAGGTCGCTGCTGAGGTAAGGAGGATTAAAGTGCAGTAGATTAAGATTTGATGTTGCTGTAGCTGTGGCATAGATCAGAGCTGTGGCTTTGATTTGATCCTAGGCCTGGGAGCTTAAAGAAAAGGCAGAAGAGAAGAAGACACATAGCACTGGGGGAGAAGCCAGTTGACAAGGCAAGGACTGCCTTGGGTTTCCAGCAGCTACCAGTGGCTAAGAGAGAGGCTTGAAATGTGTTCTTTCTCTGAGCCTCCAGAGGGACCCATCCCTAAAGATACCTTCATGTCAGACCTCTGGCTTCCAGACTGTGAGAAAATAAATTTGTGGTGTTTTAAACCACCAGGTTGGTGGTAATTTTTCACAGCAGCCTAAGAAAATAATAAGCAGTGTTAGCTTACCTTTGGCAGCTTTTGTGTTCCTGGCAGGTTCCCCCCGACCCCCCACTGCCACTTTGACTGAGAATTTCCTCTGTAGTAGAGGCACATTGATCAGTAGATTCCTGCAGTTCCCTGGGGAGGCTGCTGTTGTCTCATTCATCTCATTTCTGCTTCTTCAATTGCACAGTGGTGCGTGGTCCTTTAACCATCTCCAACTGCTTTGTGACTAAACCCTCTACAGAATCATTACTCTTAATCATTTCCTTCTTTTGTTAGATCTTTAAAAATATTTAAACGATGTGAGACAAGTCTTCACCCTAACAGGTGAATGGCTGAAATACAGCTAAAATACATCTGATATCTTCTCACTCAGAATAGCCAGCACATTTATTAGCATTTTAGCAGTTTGTTTTTTTCACATCATGACAAATTATGGCAAACTCTGTTGGAAGTTGTTATAGCAAATATTCCAAAGTAAGATGTAAAGTGTGAGGGATCTCATTAAAGAAAAAAATGACGCCATAAATTTCCCTTCTGAACACTGCAGGCCAGGGATATTCAGAAAAGTAAACAGCAATATCCAAACACTGTGTTTCATCTCCAGGCTACTCTGATCAGTAAGTTTTCAAAATATAAAAATGGATTGTCATATGGTAGGTAAAACTCTTAGCTTAAAATTGTCAATCGGAGGGAACTTAAAGCCAATCACTTCTCAGAGTACTAAGTTTAATTTTAAATATAGTTTTTAAATATAATACCAGTACTAATATTACTAGAGGTGCTAATGTCCTAGGGCATTTGACGTGCCAGAAAAACATCCTCTCTGAACTGGAATTTGAACTGGAATTCCTTTCCCCTCTTTTTTTAGTTTATCTAAAAGTGGGATTAGAAATCTCCAAGATCTTCCAATCTGAATTTTCTGTCCAAATGTTGGATAAGATTTAAGAGAAGTACCCTTAAGGTACCCTTCTAGGGTATCTGAAAATGTTCTTTATTATTAATCACAGACTGCCATGACTTAAATATTGTTTGTTTTCCTCCTCCTCCCTCTCCACCTCCTCCTCTTCTTCTTCTGTCTTTTTAGGGCCACACTCATGGCATATGGAAGTTCCCAGGCTAGGGTCGAAGTGGAGCTGCAGCTGCCAGCCTACACCACAGCCACAGCCATGCCAGATCCAAGCCACATCTGTGACCTACACAGCTCACGGCAATGCCAATGCTTAACCCACTGAGCAAGGCCAGGGTTCGAACCTGCATCCTCATGGATACTAGTCAGATTTGTTTATACTGTGCCACAAGGGGAACTCCTAAAAATTGTTTCTCCTAATTTCCTCAGTGAAGAGGGAGAAAATGGTGATCACTTTTATGAGAGGTCTAGCCTAAAGATCAACTCAGAACTGAGGTCTAGAATATTCCCATGTATAGTTGCAGCCCTCCTTTTCACAGTGAAGCTTTCATAGCTCCAGAGGCTGCTTACATAAAGCCACAAGATAAACATGGCCCATTTCCCTGAGTTCTGTTTTGAATTTAAAACTGGGGACAATATTTTGGAGTTTTATATTCTTTAAAATACGTATGTGAGCAAATTATTCTTTGAGATATGTGTGCCAGTAAAATTAAATAGAATTTGATTTTTCCAGATTGCATAATATTGTGTTTGTTGGTAAACGTACAGAGAGCTGGAAATTTTTATGGTCAGAAACTATTTGGAAATTTTGGTAATTTTGCATTGTCTTAAAACAAGATATCATTAACATCGTGACTAGAGAATTTGCTATTGTTTCCAGAATATTGGTTTCTCAGTAAATGTTTTGCAACCCACAAAAGAACTCTAAGAAATAAGACAGAATGTTCAACCTTGGAACTAGTGTGGGTTTCAAAAGTTTTAATGATGTACAGATTTAAAATTTTAACTCATAGTTGCATTTCATTCAGTATTTTAATTGAAACACATATAATGACTACACTTAATTCTATTGCCTATGAAAGTGAATTTTCCATGATAAGATTAAAATTAATAATATAAATATAATTTTATTATTATTTTTTTTAGGCCTTACCTACATCATAGTTCCCAGGCTAGGGGTTGAATCAGAGCTGTGGCTGCTGGCCTATGCCACAGCCACAGCAACACCAGAGCTGGTTTGCATGTGTGACCTAAACCACAGCTCATGGCAATACTAGATCCTTAACTGAGCAAGGCCAGGTATCAAACCCACATCCTCATGAATACTAGTCAGAGTCTTAACCTGCTGAGCCACAATGGGAACTCCCAAATATAACTTTAATTTAAAATGTTTTCCTTTATATCCTGGTTGTTAGTTCAAATAAGTTTAATGCATCTGGTAAAAATGCAAAAGAAAATGAAAATTGATAATAATCTAAAATTAAGGTTATGGCAAGAAAAAATTTTCAGAGCTCAGTGTAAATCTGTCAGCACAGATGATGATAAGATCTCACAATTAATAATATTTAATGTCTGACAGGTCCTAATCTCAATAGAAACATGAGGAAGATAATATTATTATTACCACTTACTAATAGCAATAATGTCATCAAAACTAGTAAATTATAATTAATTGATATTAACCAGTCTAAAAATCTTGTTATTTAGTTAAAAATGGGCTCATTAGTTTGATGATTCCACACGGTATTTGTGAAGAAACTGCTCAAACAACATTACTTGAAATTATCTTTTATCTCAATTATATAGTCATACATATATATAAATAAAATCTAGTCCACTTCCTGCAAAAATACAATTAATTCAGTTTATAAAATCTTCCTCACTGAACTTAATAAATGACCCAAAATCACTTTTAAAAATAAAGAAAAAATTAGAGAATAAATGAGCAGACTTTAAATTCAAGAAGAGAGGAAAAAATACTTAATTTCAACCATACAAGTTAGAAAGTATCGTCAAGGACTAGAAATTGTCAAAAATCATCTCACTGTTATTTTTCAACTTCTCTAAAATGATTTGAGGGAATGTGTACTGGTGTGTCTGGAGCACTGTCAGACAGAAGTAAGAGCAGCAGCGGTAGAAAGGGGACAAGAGGCTTAGAATGCCTCTCTAGAGAAATAACCCTTTTTACTACTGATAATGATGGCTCTACACAGAGCTGAACCCCTTGGACTTTCTATTTTATCATCCACTGGACAAGGAATAAGGCTGAAAAGACAACTATTAAACAGAACATTACATAAGTGTAATACCACTTACCAGATGGAGAGAAAAATGAGAAAGGGAACAAAAAGACATGAACCACTGATGTATGATGTACAGTTAACTCTGTGGGCACCATGTAAAAAGCAACCTGAAGTACCAATTTCTCTCTTCCATGTCACATTAGGGGCTGGTACAGAGGAGCTTGGCATCTGAGTTGAGAGCATAAACCTCTGAAAAGCACAAAAATTGCCAGTAATTGTTCTCTCAAACTGAAGAAGATGCCTGGCAGAGTCACAGTGGACTTTTCCTGACTTGAAGAAATAAAACCTAAGTCCCAGGTGCAGTCCTCAGGAGAAGTGATTGAAATTGTCTCTTTGCTTCCTTCCTCAACTCTATTGCCCCCCTTACTCCATAGCACTTGGATAAACAAACCATAACCCTATGTAATTTTAACCCTCCCTCTGCTTTATAGCTGACTGGCCTTCAGGCAGCTTGGCAATCTTGACACATTTCCCTTATCCATTCACTTTTGCTATCTCCTGACTGACCTATCAACACCTCAGTCCTCCTGTTAAAACTCCATCACTTCCCCTGTCCTCTTTTTTCAGCAGATAGCCTTTCTTTCTCCTTCATTAACTAAAATAATCAGAAGAGAACTTTACGTATACCAACTGAACCTCTAACTCCCCCAGCACATGAGCCCATAAACTCCTCTATCTTACTTAAGTAAACTGTCCTTTCCTTTACCCTAAGCCAGGCCCTCCCACTTTCAGTTGTGAACAAAACTGCACTCTTTCTGGTCCAATTAAGGACAGCGTTCTTGTGGGTTTTCCAACTTCTTTTCTGTCATTTTTAATTTTTTCCCTTTCCACTGAATCATTTCTACCTGCGTTCTGTTTTCTTTTTTCTCCTCTTAAAAATGATCATCTTGAGTCCACTTCCTCCCATCTAGCTGCTGCTCAAATTCTTTGCTTCCATTTGCAGCAAATCTTTTTGAATGAGTTGCCTCTGTTTGCTGCTTTCCATTTCTCCAATTCTATTTTCTCTTAACTCACTCCGATTGGGCTTTTGTCTCAACCACTAAACTGAAACAGTTCTTGACAGGACAGGGATAACTTTCTTCTTGCTAAATCCGACGATCAGCTTCTGTTCCTCGTCCTACTTGACATTAATGTGATACTTAGCTTTCATGCCATATCACTTCTGGTTTTTTATTTCAGTTGGTAGTCATTCTTAGTCTCCTTGCACATGCCCCCTCTTTTCCTGCCATCTGAACTCCCAAATATTCCAGATCTCAGTCCTTGGTGTCTTCTCTTTGTTTTCTTTCCATGTGATATCATCCAGCTCTGTGGATTTAAATATTATTCATGCAAAGAGCATTAAAGTTAGTTTTGTTGCCCAGCCCTTCTCCTGAGTTCAACACTTAGGTATAATTGCTTACTCAATGGCTACACTTGGATTGTCTAATAGATTTCTCAAATATAAAATGCCTAAAACTAAAATTGAGAACTCTGCATCCCATATCTGCTCCCTCTGCCGTCTTCCGCATTCCTCTATATGGCAACTTCATCCCTCCAATTCCTCAAATATAAAACTTTAGGATCATTATTGACTTCACTTGCACAACACATATCCAGTCTATCAGGAAACTCTTTTGGCTCTGCATTCAAAATAAGCCATCGTTCCTGCTCTGTCACAAATACCTTCATGTAAATTCATCAAATCTCTAGACTGAATTAACATAATAATTCCATAATTATTTCCCTGTCTCTGCAGTCTGTTTTCAGTTCAATGGAATGCTGCTTTAAAAAATATTTTGGAATAATGACAGATTCACAGAAACTTAAAAAAAAAAACTTAGATGGGAAATCCCATGTACCAGTTGCAGATCATTATATTTCACATAATGACAGTTTATAAAATTCTATCAAAATCAGAAAGTAAACATTGATATAGTCCACAAAGCTTATTCAGATATCATCAGTTTTACATGAACAGAGTACCTCTTCTAAAACATAAATCAGATTTAAAGTTTTGCCCAAATGTCACCTTTTCACAAAAGTCAACTCTAATCTTTTTATTTAAACTGATACCAAGACATGGAAACAACCCAAAGGTCCATCAACAATGACTGGATTAGGAAGATGTGGTATATATATATATATACAATGGAATACTACTCAGCCATATAAAAGAATGAAATAATGCCATTTGCAACAACATGAATGGAACTAGAGACTCATACAGAGTGAAGTAAGTCAGAAAGAGAACGACAAATACCATATGATATCACTCATATCTGGAATCTAATATATGGCACAAATGAACCTTTCCACAGAAAAGAAAATGATGGACTTGGAGAATAGACTTGTGGTTGCCAAGGGGGAGGGGGAGGAAGTGGGATGGATTGGGAGTTTGTGGGTAATAGATGTGGACAATTGTCTTTGGAACAGATTAGCAGTGAGATCCTGCTGTGTAGGACTGGGAACTATGTCTAGTCACTTATGGTGGAGCATGATAATGTGAGAAACAAGAATGTATACATGTATGTGTAACTGGGTCACCATGCTGTACAGTAGGAAATTGACAGAACACTGTAAACCAGCTATAATGGAAAAAAATCATTATATATAAAAAATGAAGTGATAAACTGTCCTGCAAGCTGATATTCCCTCTTACCATGTACTGTTTTTCCCCCCACAGCAGTTAAAATCTTTTAACATACTACATTATGTATTATGTTTATTTTCCATCTCCTTGCATAAGACTATGAACCACATGAGCCAGAATATTTTCTGTTGTGTACAATGATATATTCCAGGTCCTTAAAAGAAGACTCCTAAACTTAATGCATGCCTCTCAGATATTTGTAAGAATTATTACACAATTGCAACTGGGGACTTTTGTTTCTGTTTTTTATCTCTGTTTTGAAAGACCTGCTCATTTTCCCTAAATTATATAACATTTTGTATTGATTAGTTCATCAAATACTGCTCATGTGAATCCAGTACTATCTTCTCTTCTCAACTTCATGTTCATGACATCATGTTAGAGGCCTGCAGTGGCCATGGTAGGAATATTTATAAGACCTAAAGTTAGAAACACTTCAGGTCAGCACTCTGTACCCATAGTAGCGGTTATTAAAAATTTGTCAGCACCTCACTGAATCTGACTAGTCAGTTCAACCACCAATTAAAAGTCTTAATTAAAAAAATTTTTCGTATCAACTTTGTTATTGTATAGATGAGTGGCTCAAATAAAAATATATCTTTTCTTAATGAATTTCCTACACAATACAATCTTTATACAATATAAATTATTTCATGAGCTCTTAGGCCTGTGTTGGGCTGACTTAAGTTTGCTAACAAAATTATCAGATACTTTGTCCAAAGATTCACTCTTTTTTTAATTGTTAACTATAGGCACTATGTTTTATTTCTTTCTTTTACATTGTGGTTTATTAGAGGATATTGCATGTAGTTTCCTGTGCTATACAGTAAGACCTTGTTTTTTATCCATTCTAAATATAATAGTTTGTCTCTACTAATCCCAAACTCCCAACCCATTCCTCCACCATCCTTCCTCCTTGGCAACCACAGGTCTGTTCTCTGTGTCTGTAAGTCTGCTTCTGTTTCATGGATAAGTTAATTTATGTCATATCTTAAGTTCCACATATAGGTGGTGTCATATGGAACTTGTCTTTCTCTTTTTGACTTACTTCACTTAGTATGATAATCTCTAGGTCCACCCATGTTGCTGCAAATGGCATTATTTCATTTTTTTTATGACTAAGTAATATTACATTACATATTTCTATGACAACTTCTTTATCCATTTATCTGTCAGTGGACATTTAGATTGTTTCCATGTCTTGGCTGTTGTAAGAGGTGCATATACAAAGATTTACTCTTACAATATTTTGTCCAAGGCATTGCACTAGATTCACACATCTTAAATTTAAGTATACGCAAAAGGACAAAAAAAAAAGTGCACTTTCCATTAAATTGGAGTTCCTGTCGTGGCTAAGTGGTTAACGAATCTGACTAGGAACCATGAGGTTGTGGGTTCAATCTCTGGCCAAACATATATACATACATATATACAGACCAAACATACATACATACATATATACATACATACATAGGAAAATGTAGCAAGAAAAAAAAATACTGATTAACTTTTAATTTCTTTGTGTATCTTTTTAAGAATGGGATCAAAGGTTATTTCAGCCTTAGCTGAGCATATGAATCATGTGAGAAGCTTTTAAAAAATTCCTGTTTCTGAGAGCCATGCTAGGCCAATGCAATTTTTATCACTGTATTTTGGGCCCAGGCATCAATATATTTCAAGTTACTCAGATGATTCTAAGATGAATCCAGGTTTGTGTACCCCTGAGTTAGACACAAAAATGTTTGGGTTAGACAAAGATAAAGCTTTTTCACTCATTTTAAATATGATAGAGCTAAGGGAAACTTTATCAAGTTTACATTTGTACCATTTACAGATGGTCTTTAGCTTAGGGTAGATAAATTCAATGGTTTTTCGACTTTATAAAGGTGCAGAAGTGATTGATATGCATTCAATAGAAACTGTACTTTGAATTTTGAATTTTGATCTTTTCCAAGGCTGCCAATGTGTGATATGATAATCTCTCTTGATGCTGGGTGGCAGCAGTGCTCTGCAGCTCTCAGTTGGCCACAGACTTGGAAAGGTAAACAACTCATACACTTAAAACCATTCTGTACCCATACAACCATTCCTTTTTGCACTTTGGGTACAGTATTCAATAAATTGCATGAGATACTCAAGCTTTTATTAGAAAAGCAGCTTTGTGTTGGATGATTTTGCTGAAATATACATTAATGTAAATGTTTTGAGCACGTGTATGTTAGGCTAGGCTAAGCTATGATTTTTGCTGTGTTAGATATATTAAATAAATGAGTTTTTGATTTATATTATCAGCTTATGATGGATTTATCAGGATGTTGCCCCATCACAAGTTGAGGAAGATTTGTACTAATATGTTATGCACATTAATGCTAACTCAGTATTTATATGAGAATAGTCTTCTCTTTCAACGGTTGAAGCTACATGACCCTACTACTACAGGGTTAAAACAGCTACTGCAAAGATGCCTCCAACTGGGCACAGGGAAGATTTCCAGGCCACAAATATCCCTTGTGATAAGGGAAAAAACTCTGCTGGGAAGTCTGGATTTTGAAGGAAAATTTTAGAAGTGCTAAGTAGAGAGAACTGAAAGATGAGTTTTGCAATGGTCCCATGTAATATTAAGATCAAAGGCTTTGGCAGCTTCTCTCAGATTGTCAAAGGGTTCATTCTTCCTCTGGAAACCCAGTGTCCTCACTGAAATAGGCACCCAATGGCATTGTCTATTTTTGCAAATAAAGGACAAGATTTTAATCTACAGTTCTTTAAAATCTTGTTATTTTCAATGATGAAAAATGAATTTTATAAGTTGGATAGTCTTGGTATTAATTATGAAATCTAATAATCTTCTCATAGCAAATGTGACTATGATTTAGGTGGTGAGATTATTGGCCTTGGCTTTTAAAATATATTTACTTTGGAACTAATTTTTAAAAGATTTTCTCATGGGCATAAGAAGAATGTCTTATTTGCAGATTTTTTCTTCTGTTCAGTGGACCTCTGTCTTTTTGATGTAATTTTCCTTTATAATGCAGCATAAACGTTTAATGTTATTTCCGAAATATTCCTTTTTATAATTATATAAAATATATTATGAAAATATAAAGTTTTTTTAAAAACTGTGTGTTTTTTTAAAACATTATCAAACATAAAATAATCCTGAGCCAAAAAGAAAATCATGCAATGAAACACTTAAATTTTAAAAATCCATGTTACTTTTCTGGCGTTTTTTTTTTTTTTGCTTCATATATACTTTTTTTTGGTAAAGATTTTGTTTAGTGCTTTACTTCTTAAATCATCCCATAGAATTTAATTGATGTTATAAACCAGAACTCTGTAGAGTTTCTTTTTTAAAAAATTTTTGATGACATTTATTTTTTCTAATTTTATGAACAATACATTTTTATTGCAAACAACTAGGAGAGCATAAAATAAAAATTAATTATCACCCATAATCCCCATCTCTCAGAGATAACTCATTAGCAATTTGATGTTTCTTCATAGTTTCTACATGTTTGTTTCACAGAGGTACTGTTAACACACATCACTATGTTAGTTTCAGGTGCACAACATGATTCAATACTTCTTTACATTTCAAAATGAGCACCAGAAGGTATCTAGTACCCATCACCATAAAAAGATATTACAGTATAACTGATTATATTCCCCATGTGAACATTTCATTCTTATGACATATATAGAAGTATTCCTTGTAGAATACTTTGTATACTTCACATCTTCTTTATTCATCTGTCTATTGATGGACAGTATTCATCTACTTTCGGACACAAGTTACTTCCATATCTTGGCTGTTGCAAATAATGCAACAATAAACATATGGACACATATATCTTTTTGAATTAGTGTTTTTGTTTACTTCAGATAAATAGCCAGAAGTGGAATTGCTGGATCATATGGTAATTTTGTTTTTAATTTCTTGAGGAAACTCCATACTATCTTCCATAGTGACTACCAATTTGCATTCCCATGAACAGTGTACTATGCTTATTATTTCTTGTCTTTTTGATAATGGCCATTTCTAAGAAGTGTAAGGTAATATTTTATTGTTGTTTGATTTTGCATTTCCCAGATGATTAGTGATGTTGAACATATTTTCATGTGTATGTTGGTTATATGTATGTCTTTTTTTGAAAAATGCCTATTTAGGTCCTCTGCCAGTTTTTTCAATGAATTTTTGTTTGTTTTCAATGTTGAATTATGTGGATTCTTTGTATATTTTGGATATTTACCCATTTTCAGATATGTCATTTGCAAATATCTTTCTCCCATGCAATAGACAACCTTTTACATTTTGTTAGCAAAAAATTTCTCCATGCAAAAGCTTTTTAGTTTGATGTAATTCCATTTGCTTATTTTTACTTTTGTCTCCCTTGCCTGAGCAGACATATCCTAAAAAAATATTGCTAAGACCATTGTCAAAGAATATGCTCTTCTAAGAGTTTTATGGTTTCAGGTCTTTCATTTAAGTTTTTAATCCATTTTGAGTTTATTTTTGTATATGGTGTGAGAAAGTGTTCCAGTTTGATTCTTTTGCATGGGGCTATTAAGTTCTCAGCACCATTTACTGAAGAGGCTATGTTTTCCCCACTGTATATTCTTACCTCCTTTGTCGTAGATTAACTGACCATATAAATGTGGATTTAACTCTTGGCTCTCTATTCTCTTTCATTGGTCTTTGTGTCTGTCTTTGTGCTAATACTACACTGTTTTAATTACTCAAGCTCTGTAGTACAGTTTAAAATCAGGGAGATTGATATTTCTAGCTAATTCTTTCTCAAGATTGTTTTGGCTATTCTTTTTTGTGTTTCCATACAGGTTTTTAAACTATCTGTTCTATTTCTGTGAAAAAACATTAGTGGTATTTTGATAGAGATTGCATTGCATCTGTAGATTATTTTATGTAATATGGTCATTTGAACAATTTAATTCTTACCATCCACGAGCATGGTATATTTTTCCATTATTTGTATTAATTTCTTTCATCAATGGCTTTTATGTTTCTGAGGACAAGTCTTTTACTTTCTGGGTTTGATTTATTCCTAGGTATTTTTTATTATTTTTGATGCAAATGTAAATGAGATTGATTTTGTAATTTACCTATCCATAGTTGGTTGTTTGATATATGGAAACACATTTTTTCTTGTCTTGTCTTGTCTTGTCTTGTCTTGTCTTTTGTCTTTTAATTTAGGGCTGCACTTATGGTATATGGAGGTTCCCAGGCTAGGGATCTAATCAAAGCCGTTGCCACCAGCCTACACCAGAGCCACAGCAACACCAGATCTGAGCCATGTCTGTGACCTACACCACAGCTCATGGCAACGCCAGATCCTTAACCCACTGAGCGAGGTCAGGGATTGAACCCATAACCTCATGGTTCCTAGTCAGATTCCTTTCCACTGTGCCACGATGGGAACTCCAATACAGCAGTTTTCTTTATAATAATTTTGTATCCTGCAGATTTACTGAATTTATTGATGAATTATACTAACTGATTTTTTTGGTGGCATTTTTAGGATTTTTTATGTAGAGTATCATGTCGTCTGAAAACATTGACAACTTTTTTCATTTTCAGTTTGGGTTCTTTTTATTTCTTTTCCTGATTGCTGTGGCTATGACTTCTAACGCTATGTTGAATAAAAGTAATGAGTGGGCATCCTTTTCATATTGCTGATCTTAGAAGAATTGTCTCAGCTTTTCACCTTTGTACATAATGTCAGCTGTAGGCTTGTCATATATGGCTTAACTTATTGAAGTATCTTCCCTTTATACCACTTTGTTAAGAACTTCATTTTTTTAATCTTAAATGAATTTTGGGTTTTGTTAAAAGCTTTTCCTGCATCTTTTGAGATGATTTTATGATTTTTATCCTTCAATTTTGTAACCTGATAATCATATTAACTGATTTGTAGATATTGAACCATCTTTACAGATCTATGTTAACATTCCACTTAATCACAACATATGATATTTTTAATGTATTGTTGAATTCAGTTTGCCAATATTTTGTTGGTTATTTTTGTATCTATATTTATTATGAATATTGGCCTGAAATTTTCTTTTTTGTTTGTTGTATTTGTCAAGTTTTAATATCACAATGATGCTGGCCTGGTAGAATGAGTATAGAAGTGTTCCTTTCACTATAATTTTTTAGAGTAGTTTGAGTAGGATAGGTATTATTTCATCCCTAAATGTTTGGTAAAGTTTATGTGTAATGTTATTTGGTCCTAGACTTTTTTTTTTTTGTTGAGAATCTGTTAATTACTGATTCAGTTTCACTATTGATGATTGGTCTGTTCATATTTTCTATTTGTTCCAGGTTCAGTCCTAGGAAATTGTGCAGTTTTAGGCTTCTTACCATTTTTCTAGATTGTCCATTTTATTGGTATATATTTCATAGTAATCTGTTATGATCCTTTGCATTTCCGTGCTTTCATTTATGCTTTTATTTGTTTCTGAATTTATTGATTTGGGCCTTCTTTTTTTATGGTGAATCTGGCTAAATATTTATTAGTTTTATCTTATCAAATAACTTTTTTATGAATATTTTCTAATTTATTTCTCTGTTTTATTTCTGCTCCAATCTTTAAAATCTATTATCTTCAATTCACTTCAGATTTTGTTTGTTCTTTTTAAAAATTAAATTACAGTTGATCTATGAGGTTATGTTAGTTTCAGGTATATAGCATAGATTCAATATTTTATAGATTATACTGTATTTAAAGTTATTACAAAGTAATTGCTGTATTAACCTGTGCTGTGCCATATATCCTTGTTATTTATTTTATATATAATAGTTTGTATCTCATAATCCCCTACACATAATCCCCTATTTTGCCCATCCTCCTTTTCCTCTCCTCACTGGTAACTAGTTTGTTCTTTATATCTTCAAGTCTGTTTCTGTTTTGTTTTGTATGTTTGTTTTATTCTTTAGATTCCACATGTAAGTGATTATTTGCAGTATTTGTCTTTCTCTATCTGAATTATGTTACTAAGCAAAATACCCTCTAGGTCCATTGCATTGTCGCAAATGACAGAATTTATTCTATAAATAAACACAGGTGCACACACCCACACCCCAGATCTCCTTTATCCATTGATCTGTTGATGGACAGTTAGGTTGGTTCCATATCTTGGCTATTATAACTAATGCTGCTAGGAGAATCAGGATCTAATTTCAATCTGCCTTTTCGGCCTTGTTTTGGGAGTAAGTGTGTGTATGTATGCTCCTCATGAACAGAGTTTGACTTCCCGCAGACCTTCTATTAGCCCAATCTAATAGAAGATCTCCAACTAACCAAGATTGTTTTATTTTCCCAATGTCAGATCCCAGGGCCAGGACACTCATTATGTATCTTGAACCATTAGCTCCCCAGGGAGATTCTCTGCCCATTTAATTCCTCTCCTCTTCTGAGTCCCCTGTCCCCACTTAGGGACACACATGCTGACCTGATCACCTCTATGCTCTTGCTACCCAATTTCATGTGGTTATTTCCTGCAGTCTTGGTTATATAGGAGACTTTTTCAGTCTGCTTCTTAATTTTCTGTGAGAATTATTCCACATTTAGATTTATTTTTGAGGTGTTTGTAGAGGAGGTGAGTCCTTTATCTTCCTATTCTGCCATCTTGATCTCTTCATATTTGTTCTTCTTTTCCTAGTTCCTTTAGGTGTAAGATTGGGTTATTTGAGATTTTTCTTGTTTTGTATAGTAGGCTTCTATTGCTGTAGTCTTTCCTCTTAGAACTGCTTTTGCTTCAGTGAATATGCAGTGGGTTACTTTGTTTTCTTTTGTTTTTGTGTTCAGATTTTTTTTCTCTTTGATTTCTTCAAAGATCCATTGGTTGTTTAGAGTATATGATTTAGCCTCCATTTGTTTAGGTTTTTTGAAATTGTTTTTCTTGTATTTGATTTCTAGTCTCATAGTTTTCTAGTCAGAATAGATGATTGCTATGATTTTAATATTAAATATACTGAGACTTGTTTTTTGGTTTAGCATGTGATCTGTGCTAGAGAATACTCCATTTGCACTTGATGAAAAGGTGTATTCTCCTGCTTTAGGATGGAATGTCCTCTATATAACATTTAACCCCATCTGCTCTGTGTTCTTTATTTTATTAATTCAATGAATTTTTATTACATTTATAGTTGTATAGTGATCATCACAACCCAATTTTATAGCATTTCCATCCCAAACCCTCAGCCTATCCCCCACCCCCATCCTGTCTCCTTTGGAAACTGTAAGTTTCTCAAAGTCTGTAGTCAGTATCTGTTATGCAAAGAAGTTCCTTGTGTCCTTTTTATAGATTCCACATGTAAGTGATAGCATATGACACTGGCATCTCACTGACTAACTTCACTTAGCATGGTAATTTCTAGGTCCATCCATGTTCCTTTTAGTGGCTGAGTAATATTCCATTGTGTATATGTACCACATTTTTATCCACTCATCCGTCAATGGGCATTTAGGTTGTTTCCATATCTTGGCTATTGTAATAGTGCTTCAGTGAACATTGGAGTACATTATCTTTTCAAGTCCTGGTTTTCTCTGGATAGATGCCCAGGAGTGGGATCTAATGTGCTCTTTAAAGACACAGTTTCTTTATTGATTTTATATCGGACTGGCCCATCCATTGATGTAAGAGGTATGTTAAAGTTTCTTGTGGCGGTATTATCAATTTCTGTGTATATGTTTGCTTTTATGTTGGCTACATATATAGTTACAGTTGTTACATCTATTTCTTGGATTGATTCTTTTATCATTATGTAATGTCCCTCTTTGTCGTTTGTTACAGTCTTTGTTTTAAAGTCTAATTTGTCCAATATAAATATTGCTTCTCTGGTATCCTCTTCATTCCATTTGCTTGAAATACTTTTCTATCTCCTCACTTTCAATCTGTGTGTGTCTTTAGATTTGAAATGAGTCTCGTAGGCAGCATATTGATAGGTCTTTTTTGTGTGTGTATCCATTCAGCCACTCTATGTATCTTGATTGGAGCATTTGGTCCATTTGTTTTTAAAGCAATTAATGATAGATATATACTTATGGCATTTAATTAATAGTTTTCAGGTTATTTTTGTAGTTCTTTTTTGTTCTTCCTTTTGCTCTATTCCCTTGTGACTTTTTAAAGTATAGTTCATTTATAATATTGTTATAATACAATATTTTATATTGTTTTATAATATATTAGTTTTAGATGTACAGCACAGCCATTCAATAATTCATAAATTATACTTCATTTACATTTATTATAAAATATTGGCTATATTCCCTGTGGTGTAGAATATATCATTTTTGCTTATTTATTTTATATACATAGTAGTTTGTATCCTATTATCTTGCTTCTATCCCTATCTTATTTCTACCCCTTTCCCTCTCCCCTGGTACTGGTAACTACTACTTTCTTCTCCATATCTGTGAGTCTGTTTCTGTTTTATTATATTCATTCATTCTTTTATTTCTAGATGCACATATAAGTGATAAAATGCAATATTTGTATTTCTCCATCTAAGCATACTCTCCTGATCCATCCATATGGTTGCAAAGGGCAAGATTTTATTCTTTTTTTTATTACCTCTTGTGATTTGATGATTAATTCATGCTATTATGTTACTGTATTAATTTGTGGGTTTTTAATTTTTTTGACATTGTGTCTTACATCTTGTTTTGTGTATCCCTTAACTGCTTATTATGGATGTATGTGATTTTAACCTTGTCTTTTAACCTTCCTACTAGGTTCATAAGTGGTTGATCTACTACCATTACTATATATTTTCCTTTACCAAGAGATTTTTCCTTTTATAATTTTCATATTGCTAATCATGGCCTTTTCTTTTCCACTTAGAAAAGTATCTCTGATATTTCTTACATAGCCAGTGTAGTGGAATTAGACTCATAATTTTTGCTTTTCAATAAAACTCTTTATTTCTCCTTGGAGTATGAATGATAGTCTTGGCAGGTATAGTATTCTCAGTTGAAGGTTTTTTCCCCTTTCATCACTTCAAATATATTGTACCACCCCTTCTGGTCTTCAAGTTTCTGCTAATAAAGTCAGTTGACAGTCTTATTGGGGTTGTGTGTAACTGTTGCTTTTCCCTTGCTGCTTTCAGTATTCTTTTTCTTTATTTTTTTGCCATTTTAAGTACAATAGTGTGCCTACTATGACCTTTTTGCCTGATTCTCTGTTTTTGTTCCCCTAGATTTGTTAGGTTAATTATATTTCCCAATCTTGGAGAGGTGGCTTTATGTAGAAAACATCCTACATAAACATCCTACATAAAAGGGAGTGTGCCCAACAGCACACTCCTTTTGTTCACCAGAGCTATATGCTGTAGGAGTGCCCTTTATGTGGGCTGTGTGGGCCCTTCTTTTGTTGTCATGCCAGTACTGTGGTCATGGTCGTAGGCTGGCCTCCAGCCCTGTTAGTTTCCTATCCAGTGCAGAAGCTTCAGGCTGTTGGTGAGTGGGGCCAGGCCTGAATGTGGTCCTGGTCTTGCTGGTGGACCACTGGTGGGCAGAGTTATGACCCACCTGGCTTGCTTGCTTCAGGTTCCAGTATTCCTAGAACTGGTTTCTTCCCCACGATATGTGGAGTTGATTTTCAGGGTGTTTAGGGGGCTCAAGGGAATCTATAGTTGCAGCCAGCCTGGTGATGGTGAGGCCATGTCCCTGTGTAGCTTCCTGCTTGGCCTGGGGTGTTGTAGAACTTGCATGGACTGGCTGATGGATGAAGCCATTCCCAGTACTCAGAGACTAGAGAGAAGACTCCACAATGGCACTTGCGAGTACTAGTGTAGAATGGGCTTCTATGTGGTAGAATGAGCTCCTAACAATGACTGCCACAGTTATCTGTGTCCCAGGAAAAGTCCCTGATGCCTTCTACATCTCTAAGAGGCTCTTCAAGATCAGTAGGTGGGTACAACCCAGACTCCTTTTAAATTAGTGCTTCTGCCCAGGGTGAGCATGTGAGATTTTGTTTGTGCCCTTTAAGAGCAAAGTCTCTGTTTCCTACAGCCTTTCAGTCATCCTAAATGCCAGTTTTACTCACCTTCAATGCCAGATGTTCTGGGGGTAAGTCTTTCTTACACCAGTCTCCTGGCCAGGGGGCTGCTTATAGGGCTTGGAGCACTCACTCCTGGGCAGGGGAACTTCTGTAATTGTGATTATCTTCGATTTTGTGCCCCCCAAACACTCTGAAAATATATGCCTTCACTATACCACCTTTCCATCCCTCATACCAGTCTTATTGTGGTTTTTTGGGGGGAGAGGAGTGCACAGGGCAATTCCCAGGCTAGGGGTTGAATTGGAGATGCAGCTGCCAGCCAAGGCCACATCAACAGCAATACCAGATTCAAGCTGCATCTGTAGTCTACATCTGTCAGATTCTTATCCCACTGAGTGAGGCCAGGGATCCAGACTGCATCTTCATGGATACTAGTTGGCTTCTTAACTCACTGAGCCATAACAGAAACTCTGGTTTCTTATTTATATCTTTAGTTTTAGAAAATCTTTTCTCTAGTTTTCAGATCATTCTCATTGACAGTTGCTGTATAAATAGTTGTAATTTTGATGTGCTCATGGGAGGAGGTGAACTCAGAATCTTTCCACCACCATCTCAGCCCCTCCTCTTATATTTCTTGTATGTATGGAAGATATATTCTTCATCTGTTAATTTAAACTGGCAAAAAAGAAATGGGGTATTCCCATGTACTAGAAAAATAGGTGATAAAATACTGTGAACTAAATTAATAGTGGCTATGTTCTCCAAATAAGATGACTTGGCTGTAATGGAAACTTACAGTGATTTGTCTTCAAACATAAAGAAACCAGATTTAGGTCATATATAAGCTTGTATCAGTACTTTAATCTCTTATCTGTGTGATTTTGAATATGTAGTGACTTCTTTTTTTATTCATTTTGCTTTTTATTGATGTATAGTTGATTTACAATGTGGTGCCATTTTCTGCTGTTCTGTGCCAATTTCTGCTGTACATGGTTTCTTTAACCTTGATTTTTTATGTTTTAAAGTAGGTGAAAGTTAGATTAAGTTATAAGATAATTTTAATTTTTAAATGAAATAAGAAGAAAAAACACTTTGTAAATTCCAAAATGTTCTACAAGCAAACTTTAATTCATATAATAGTACTCAATGCCTCAATCAGGTATGGTGTCTAAGAGACTTGTTATAAGGCTTCCATTCAGGGTAAATTGCTATCTACTGTGGTTGAAAGTGGCTCTGAGAAATTCTATGGACAAGGTAGCAGGGAAACTATGGCATACATTATGTCTGAACTTCATTTGACATTTTTTGGAATGCTGGGCCAAAAGAACATCATGAGCAAAAGAATGCCTCTAAAACAATGGGATACCTAAGAATAGGATATTTGTATATTGAATTACAAATATAGAAGATAAAGAAAATAATTATTTCTAAGTAGGTTTGTATTATATTCTCACACATCTGTGATGCCAGTGGGAGGAGCTTGTACTTCAACTTAAAGACACATGAAATACTGAATGATGATGTGTTTGAAGTCTGTGTTGGGTAGAACAAAGGAACAGAAATTTGTTCAGCACTAGACATTTTGCTAGACACAATATTTCAAGATCCATATCATTATTCCAATTTTAAGCATTAGAAAACTGATCCACAGAGAGGTTAAATATATGCTTAGGAATATTCAGCCAAGAGTTCTAGAGCCAAGCCTGAAATCCAAATCTATCTGGCTTTAAATCTTTCCATTACTCTATGGAGCCATGGCAATTAATCTGACAAATGTGTGTTGAGTTTTTTGGAATAAAGAGGCAAAGAGGCAGTAAAATCCCAAAGGAAGCTCATTCAAAGTGCAAGAGACATCTAAAGAGATATGAGATAAACCAAAAGTGTTTTATTTTTATGTAGCATCTTTAGAACCCATTAGCTTGATTTCTCTATTTCCTAAACTTTGCCAAACATGCTTACCAAATTATTTATTTTTATGACCAAATTATGTAAAAGGACAAATTTTCAGTGGAAATCAGGTAAACATTCTGAATATTCCTAACTGTAATTTTTCTTAAGTGTAGCTAGTTTAACTCTCATGGCTTTGGATATCATGTGGCTCAGCCAAACATGAGAGGATTCACAGGGAGTGGGCACTTTAGCAGACCTCTGGAAAAACTCATGCAGTAGAGCAGGTGCTAGAAAGACAAACCACACCATAAGAGAATATCTGCTCTGTCAATCCTCATATAAATTCCTCTGTTCTAGCATTTAACAAAGGCTTTGATGAGCAAAATGACTCCTGCTTTTAGATTTAGTACATTCCTGTTTCTTAGATGATACTGAGAGTGATGGAAAAGATAACCTAAAATGACCCCATTCTTCCATTATGGTTATTAACATTAAATTACTTACTGCTAAGATGGATATGCTAGTCAAAAGGTGGTAATTGGTGTCCAGTGTTGTCCTCCAAGTTTCCTGCCCTATTACCCAAGCCAAGCATCAGCAACTCTGGAAATTAGTCCTTTATTTCAGAACTGCCTCAAGTCACGACCCCCTTTTGCTTTCTAGAAGACCCAATATTTTGTGTTGAGCATTTGTCCTGACCCCTTATCCCACGGGGTAAATCAGATGTTAAATCAGATGTTTGAACGTGGCTGCCCAGCATTTCAATTGCCAATCTTCTTGGAAGCTGGACCTTTATCCCATTACAGATACGTATTAACTGTAAATTGCTCTCCCAGCTCACAGCTGCCTGCCTTTCTGGCTGCCTGCCTGGATTTCTCAGCCCGGAATTTGTCACTATGCTCTCATACTTGAAACTCCAATATTAGCTTAAATATGATTGAAACTATGTCTTTCACTCAACTACTATCTGTTCATCTAGGTGTCACTTCCTTGGTATCTGTCTTATAGTAGAGGATATGTCAGACTCATTCATGCATCCTTTCTTCCCTTTGCTGCCCCAGTGTTATTTTGGACAGACATCATTCAGACAAAATTAAAAAGTCAGGAATGTTTTTGATGATAGGTAATAGGAACGAATCTAGAAAAGCAGCTGAGTTACAAAATAAGTAACTATATAACCTCCTGTGAAGGTACTAGAACCCAGCATTGGTACCTCACAACATAGCACAATTTTGGAATTCAAGGATATATGTAGCAGTTTATGTAAGAGAATTCTGTTTAAATAATATGGGGTCCAGGCAATATACCTGGAACCCTGTGGTGTTCCATGCCAGTATCTCCATCTGTAGAAGACTGGCTGGAAAATCTTAGAGAAACTGGTCCTGAGAAAGATTATTGGGTTATGAATAGGAAAACAATATAAGGCTCCAATTTCTAGACTAGATTGTGAAGTGGGAATTGGATTGTGGGTAAATTTCAGATGTCAACACATTAAAAATGGAATTGGAAAAGGAACAAGTTGAGTTGATGGTGATTCATCTGAATATGAATCAGACCTTCTTAAATTGTCCCAGACCAAGATCACCACTGAGCCTCAGTTCAAGGAAATTGCAGTCACAAAAGAGATTTTGGCTCTTAATTTAGTAATTTACTCCTAGTGTTCACCCTACTGAGAATATTCCAATGCAAACTATGACCAGTAAACTGCTAAAAAATGACTTGAGTAATTTTAAAGGCTGTTGCCTTCCCTAGGGCATTTGTAAATGATTTCTGACTTTTTTTTTTAAACTTCTTTGCATGTCTGAAATGAAAAGCCCACCTTCAGTCTGTGTCTCTAAGGTTCTGTGGAAAGCTTGTGAATAAGTTTTCTTCCCTTCCATTTTATCATGGGATCAAGCCATGGTTGAAATAAATAGTCTCTGGGGATATATTATTACAGAATTTACATTTCTGTATGTGTTGTGTCTCTGTAGGCATGTACAGATAGATGGTCTGGGTCTACATCTATAAAGAAGGACTAGAAGGTGTTCTGCTAACTTGGCATAGTGTATTATCAACCATAGGGAAGGGTTTGGGAATAAGGAATCAGCTTCAAGTTTCTCTTTAATATAGAGCCTTATCTCTGAAGTTGTATAACTTTTTGCTTAGATACATGTCAAAGCAAGTACTATAATTTGTTGTATTTTAGGAATAGCTCTGATCAGTTCAATTCCAGTTTTTAGTGCAATTCTATTGTTTCAGCTTTGTAATACATTTGAATGCTTCTAAAAATGAAGTGTACATTTTATTCCCTGGAACAACCTACAACCAAGCAAGGGGCATAGTATAACCAATTAACGTAGTCATAACATAGAAAGTGCTTGCAAAATATATACTAAAAATATATATTGTATTTCTGTACTGGGCTGTATATTCACAGTAGCATATATAAATGATTTGTGTGTTTTTTACTTCTTACAGATTCTACAAAGAAATTAAAAGATGTTCTTGAAGAATTCCATGGTAATGGTGTGCTTGCAAAGTATAATCCTGAAGGGGTAAAACTTCTTTTTTCTTCATATAAGATTCACATAGATTTTTGAAGGAAGATTTCTTAACCAAGAGTTATTGGAAATATATTAATATATAAAATGAAATTAGTAATGAAATCCTATTCTGGAAGATACATTAAACAGTGTACTACTTTTTTCATCTAAAAACATTTTGCTAGTGAAAATATCATTTCTATATTGTGTGCTTGGAAGAGTACAGATTATCTATAATATATGTTAGATTTTTTTTTTCTAGAAGTCAGGAAGTAGGATTAGACAGAAGGAGAAGGAACGTATGCCTGACTCTCACTCTACGACTTACAAACGTTAATCCCAAACACACATTGGTATGGGGCAAGAAAGTTATTCCCTTGACTGAAGAAGGACTCCGTAATTATTATAACTAACTGGTCTATTACTTTGAAGATTAAACTTGGTTACAAAGAGAGAACTTTCTTCTATCTTCTTTTAGTCTATGACCAGTAAGATTATCAGTCCCTGAAATTCTTTCCCTATAAAAATTGATGTTCTGTCAATTGCTTTGAAACATTTTGCTTGAATGAATGCTTTTCCCCTTCCTAATTATTTGTTAATGACCTTGTGTTTAGTGTTAGTTGAGATATGTTTTATGTTTGATCATCATTGTTCTAACTTCTTTTGTAGCTTCACCAAGTGATAGTTGTATTATATGGGAGTTAAAACAAATTACCATTTGCAGAAGACTCTTTTGCTTGGATATTATCTAGCCTTCTAGATAGATTTTTTTTTTTACTGATTAAAATGTGGTCGGTTTTTTATTATTGCCATTGTGGTTTTAGATGTTTACAAAAGCACAGTTCTTGGTTATCCTTTACATTTTACTACTGTGGGATTTATAGAACATACTTGAGTCAAAACCCAAATTCTAAATTCTAACCTCAAAATTTTCATATTTTTTTGTTTTAGTATTTCCAATACTAGTTATTTTTATTCCAGTGATGACTCTTTCATTCCATATTTTATTCTGTCTACATTCTGATACATAACGATACTGTTTAAAACTTTAACTAAAGATTTATTTTCTTTTTTAATGTTTAGTGCCTACATATGATGCAGAAAATAGACAGTTTAAAGTCATTCCCATTTGCCTATATCATGGGGAAAAAAAGAAAACATTTGGCCTACATCCTCCTCACATTTTATTTTCCTAGATCCTTTAGAATGAGAAAAAAAAAATGTTGCCAAATAAATTTGTAGAACTGAAAATCTCAAAGACCAAGAAAGCAGAGTTGGAAAGGTAGAGATGACAACTTTACTGATTTGCTATAAGAGCTCACAATTTCATTAATATTTACACTCCCAATTATAGTAGAAAACATGCATGTTATCTATTTTATGTACATAGAAAAAAACAGTGTTTTCTCTCTAAAGATAGCTGTTGGCTATAAATTCAGTTGGAATGCGATCTTGTTTGCAAAGTAGACTTTTTGCTTCAATTATTTTTTATTTAAAGAACTCTCAA
Source organism: Phacochoerus africanus (assembly GCF_016906955.1). Classification (NCBI taxonomy): domain Eukaryota; kingdom Metazoa; phylum Chordata; class Mammalia; order Artiodactyla; family Suidae; genus Phacochoerus; species Phacochoerus africanus. The sequence continues at coordinate 83,432,851 of NC_062554.1, read as the reverse complement.
GACTTACTCTTACTGATTATGTATTTCATGTGGATTCTCAGTCACTGTATACTGGATTTATTGAGGTAATTACTAGGTTCATTGTTAGACACATATATGATGTCATCCTTTTCAATAATGTAATACCTCACCATAAGTGCACAGATCTGCTCTTGAAATGCATTCTTAAAATAATGAACAGTTGGAAAAAAAAAGTTAGATCTCATTATGACTCAAAAGTATTTCTAATTTAAGAGTGAAACCACTCTCTAATCTTAAAGCTGATAGGTATTTTTCCCTTCAGGAGAAAAATGAAAGTTTATATGAGTCTTTTAAACATGAGTATGTATTTTGTGAAAGCCAATGGGAAATACTGAGGCATATTCAGTGTTGAAAAAGAAACCTTTAAGGCCTTCAGATTCTCTTCAGTACATGCCTCCAGCAAGTTTATAAAAGGTTACTCTAATAGTAGGAAATAACTCATACTGGCAACTCACATATGAAGTTGTCACTCTCTACTGGTCAAGTTGAACCCAAAGTAAGCTTAGCTGACTACCTAATTGGTGTTCAGTTATACAAGAAAAATTAGAAAAGTGATTAATCTAGTCTGGCTTTAGAATAAGTAACTAATACTTTGTTTTCTAAAATGGACATGACTTGTATCATCCATATAAAATGTATATGCCAAGAGAGAAAGCAAACTAAATATCTATAAATCACTTTCCCCTTTACAAATAAAGTGGCTTAAATGGTAGATACATTATTTTTCTTATCATTCACTTAAATGACTGAATAATAAAAGCTCTGTATATAAAAACTTAATCCAATGAAAATATGACCTAAGTCAAATAGAGAAGAAATATTAAGTGTAATATATGGATGAATCATTTATTTTTAATTCCTTTCTTTTAAAGATCATTTGATGATCTTCCTTTGAGGAAATAAATAAAAGAATCATAAGATATAAATTTAAACAATGGCTTTAAAGTTTCTCTAAGAATAAAAGCTTGAGAAAGGCTTGAGATAACTAGACAAATATGATTATTAAAGTTTGAAATAAAAGAAACTCATTTCAAGGAAAGTAAAATTACTTCCCTAAAATTAACCATCTAGGCTTGTGACAGTAACCATCATTGAAATCCAGTTGTTCAGAATTCCAGATTAAGATCTTTCTATTCACTTAATTGACGAGGCCATTAAAATGAGAGGAAAGACCTGGAGGAGATGAGAAGAATATCAGGATGGGAAAGATATTTCACATGCATTGAATGGCACTGATTATAAAATGAGTATAGCATGCTCCACTGCATGTAATTTTTACCTATTCATGCCTAGCAAGGTAGGATTTCCACCTAATCTTATCTGAATAATACAGCATATGATTACAGGTAGACTGTATTAGTCACCATCCAGTCTCAGTGAAAATGTTCACAGTAAAACAGTCAGAACATCTCAGATATAACTGATACACAAAAGTAAAATTTTATAATATGAGAAAGAACCAGTTTGGCATTGCGTATGTAAGTATTTTTGCACTGGAATTAAAATTTGGTACCAAATTATTTATTTAACATTTGAAGAGATTTGAAGCAATTAAGTAGTAGTGTATGTATGGAAAGATATATATCTTCAAAGGAAGGGAGAGAGGCTAGGCAAGCTATCCTAATAGAAGGAAACACTAGAAGTGGGGATAGGTATAATCTACCTTTATATATACTGTAATATTTTTATATTCTTCTCTGAAAGGTATTAATTATACTGTATGTGTTATTTATTATCTTTTTCTCATGTCAGAACTGTTTGCTTATTTCACTCTAAGACTGACCTAGTCAACGATTCTCAAATTTTATCTTGGATCAGAATCACCTGGGGATCTTCTTAAAATAGAAATTATTGCTTCACCATTTAGGTTCTGTGTTTCTGGGATGGGGCTCAAAATTTGTATTTCTATCAGTTTCCCAGCTGATGCTGAAGCTGATATTTTGAAACCACACTTTTGAGACCCATGGATCCTAGGGTATGTTTTAAATTCAATCCATAAACTTGACTTTTCAGTTAAATTATCAGTGATATGAGATTAAGAGTATAAATTATCTTACATTAACACATGTATTCTTTCTTTCCTTGCATGCACAGAAACAAGACATTCTTAACCAAGTAAGACATTTTCTTTTCTATTAAAAATCTGTCTTTTCTTTCTTTATTCTGATGTGAGCTATGAATTTCTCATCCATATCACTGAGCTGTACTTTGGTACCAGTAAGATTCATATAATATGTAAGATTATCTGTAATATTTATAAAGTTGTAAGTGATATTTGTTCCAATTAGTGCCAAATGGAGGAGCTGATAACTTAGTAGAATCAAAAAAGGGTCTAGCATACAGGCTTAAGTTTTGTATACTACTGAATTTAATTTTCTAATCTCACCAAAACGTAATCAGGGTCTGATAAATATTTATTTAATGAAAGTCTTAACTTTATTAATTTGTGATGGATATTTTAAAGTTGTGTTTAAATGCAATGGATAAGGACTGTATTTTTTTATTGGACTACAAGGCTGTTAGAGTCTGTGAGTCAAATATAAGTGAAAGGCTCTTGATTTTCACCCTTCTGGGTAAAAGAGTAACCCATCTCTTGCTCTAGCCCTACTTGCTTAGTAAAGTCCATTTTGTAAAACAAATTTTAGATCCATAGTTTAGTTGGATATATAGAAGTACAAGGCATTTTTCATTCTCTAAATGGATTTTTCTGTCCCACTAGGAATACATCTTACTAAAATGCATGAGTTGTCTCAAACCATAATACTGTCTCCCTTAGTCAATACTGGATATGTACTAGCTGCTTTGCCTCTTATTCACTAGTTTCCCTGTTGTTTCAATGACAAAAAAACACTGTAATTTCATCTGCAACATGTTCCAGGACAACTGATTACATCGGAATGCTCTTAGCTGACCCAGATGCTGGGGTCTGTTATAGCATATTACGGTCTCCTAGGAAGAAGCGTGGCTGACGTGGCAATTCGTTGACGGTGATGGTTTTTACTAGCTTCTCTCAAGGTGGTCCTTCCTTGTTCTCATTCCTGACCTCTGTGGAAGCCTACTAGCTCCTCCAAAGACAGTCCACATGGAAGTTATGTGATTAGGAGGCAACTCCTCAGAGTCAACAGTTGCTTTTATGAAGCAGGACCTAGCTTTTAAAAGGCATTTGTTGAGCACTTTGGTTAGCAAACACCTCATTCTGTACAACCTGCATCCTCACCGAGGCTATCTGAAAACTAGTGTCAAATGAGCCGGTCTTTTTTGGGGTCAGTAGAATGAGCTTCTTCCTTCCTTTTCCTTGCTCAGTCTTTGTTCCCTTTGTAGTTGTTTAGCAGGGGAAGCAATTTCGGTTGCAGAGTAGAAGGAGCATGGAAAGCTGAGGGTAACCAAAGGAAAAAAGAAAGAGGGCATATGTATTTATGGATCTGTATGTGTTTTTCGAATATCAGTGTTTTGAGTGTAGGATTCTCTCTTTACATTTTCTGTCAGTAGATGATTCTTGGCTCAAGGCTGAGTTAAGTTTTCATAGCTCCCTGGGTGTACCTTATCTTTATGCTTGGTGCTCTGGGTTTATGCTAATGTGTATACCCTTTATATTCAGACGAGTGAGTTGCTTCAATCCCTTAATAAGAAACCTGGGAATTAATAACCAACATTTTGTAGTACTGCTGCCTAATATAGTCTTTTAAATGTCATTAACAAGGATAGTGATACTGTTATAATTGTTAGCAATGATATAAACACTCTTTTATTGTAAGTTATAATTGACCTTCTAGAGCCAGATTCAGCCTTTTCTATTAAAGAAAGCATCTGGAAGGTATAACAGAGAAAATGTGGTCTTAGGAATCCAGTTGAAGTGAGTTCAGATTCCACATCTGCCATATATGAGCAGGTTTTGGATAAGTTACTTCATTTCTCCTCACCTCAGTTTATTCACCTATAAAACGAAGAGTATTGGCTCTGTTGAGTTATTAAAAGGGTTAAATTCTAAAGTATATGTAAAGTATTTACTTTGGGTCTGATAGATGTCTATTGATGTTTGCAAGCAGTGGCTGTTGGTCACACTGTGGGGACCAACGTGAAAACTCTGGAGCATGTATGAAAGGTGAAAAGGAGAGTATCTGAGATACCCCAGCCAATCCCATAACCTTGATTTTTCTCATAGCCTCACTTTCTCATCTATAAAGTGAGGAAATATAATGCTGTAACTAGGATGTCTTTTCTAACCCTAAATTAACTTCCTTCCCCTACCATGAGATGTGAGTGGAGGATATAACATGTGGTTTGCTTCCCCTCCCAAGCCTGGTTGCCATCCAGAATGCTGTCCTCGTGGTAGTTATTGTGTCTGTTGTGTTTTCCCCACCTCCCACAACTGCATAAAGGCCAGGCCAGTTAGGTATTAAGGAATGGATAGAACATGTTAACCTGTGTTCCTGCTTTCCTTGCTTATTACTATCAACCCAATTTCAGTCGTCTTTCTCATCTTATCAAACCTACACCGAGTGCACACTTTTGAAAAAATACCACCAAATGGAATAATAAAATGCCTACTGTAATTCTGTGTTAGTAACCCAATATTGACTATGTATTAATTATCGTTGAAATATGTAGTAACTTTAACATGTGGCCTCAGTTTTTATGCTATGATACTCAGAGAATTTCTCTCACTTAGAATGGAGCCATGTCCAACAATTGAAGCAAATATTTCCATATATACTTATAAGATTCGTTATGTCATAATTATACAAATCAGCTTGAATAGCTACTTGCAGGTTTCTAGTAATTAACACTGAGGATTGAATCTCAACATTTCCAAAAAACACTATCTATGAAAACATTTAGAATTTGAGAATGGACCATCTACAACATCTTATCCCAACTGGAAAGCTTAGATTAATGGTCTGACTGCTTCAAATACCAAGGTGATATCTGTCATAGTTAGTATGTCACAGATGATCTCTTTCTCCCTTAACCTTCTGTAATAAACATACATAAATTTTAAAATAGGTAAATACTTAGGGTATATAAAACACAACTATAGTAATTGCTGCCCATTGCATCTTCTACAGATTTTTTTTTTTGCTTTTTTTAGGGCTGCTCTTGCAACATATGGAAGTTGTCAGGCTAGGGTTCAAATAAGAGCTACAGCTGCCAGCCTTTGCCACAGCCACAGCAATACCCGATCTGAGCCATGTCTGGAACCTACACCACAGCTCACGGCAGCACTAGATCCTTAACCCACTGAGTGAGGCCAGGGATTGAAACCACGTCCTCATGGATACTAGTCGGGTTCTTTACCATAGAGCCACAACAGGAACTCCTACAGTTGAGTTTTTAAAACAAGCTTAAATAATTTGAAAAATAAACTGCTGACTCTACTTCATTTAATGGTAACAGCCACCTTTGAAATGTGGTATTTAAACATTCTGTGTAGATTGCTCTTTCATTTCTTTCATAAAATTTATTAAATAATTTATATAAGAGTTAAAAATCAGGTTAGAGAAAAAGAGATGCTGGGATCCTTAGATGATTTTTGTGTAATTTCTCAAGGAGAAGTACAGCAGACTCTTTACGTGCTTGCTACACCTAAAACATTTTAAGTTTTGTGTATTGTTTTTGGTTGTGTGTTTTGATCATTAGGAATGGTTTTTTTGAGCAAAAGTGCACTTAAGGATATTAGGGGGAAATAAATCTAGAGATTTGTGCAGAAAAGCTTAAAGTGTCTAAGGATTTTTAGGGTTTTTTATTAGGTAAAGGAAATCATAAATAATATTCTTACAATTGACAAATTAAATTTTCCACTTAGAAAAATACTTCTAAAGCCAATGTGAACAATAAGTTTGAGCTCTTGAAAAGACCAGATATGAGTTATTGAAATAGTCGTATCAAATGATGAAAACTGAGATGGCAACGGGGATTAGTATGGAGGCTGGGGTAGATTTAGAATACATTTCAGATATATGGTCAAAAATAATAGGTTATACTTAGAATGTCAAAAAGATTTATAGTCACCTCACAATTTTCAAGGTTGCATCACCAAGTAGAGATAATTATACCCTTACTTTTTATTTTTATGCTTCATTTTATTTCCCCTTTTCTGAAATGGATGGCTTATTGATAGTCTAGTCAATGCATTCAATAATGATAAACTGGTTGTACTAGGTGTGAATATTGAAAAATCAAAATCTTTCTATAAAATTATACTTAGGTAAACTATAACATAGTAGCCTTTGATGTCAAAAACATTTAGGTCCTTGGCACTAACTAAGCGCTTTTTACCTTGGGCAATTTACTTAACTTTTCTGAGCCACAGCTTCCTCTCTATGTAGTAGGAATGATAATAGCATTTACTAACTGGGTTATTCTGAGGATTAAAGTATAGCACACACATAACATACTTAGTGCAATTCCTAGAACACAGTAACATTTAGTTAGTATTTGCATTATATGCAACAAATATTTTAAGCAAATGCCTAATTTCATTCTTCCATTTATGGATATAGACTGTATCGTTGACTATAAAGATTAGGACACATTGGAGGGAGTTCCTGTTGTGGCACGATGGAAATGAATCTGACTAGTATCCATGAGGATGCAGGTTTGATCCCTGGTCTCATTCAGTGGGTTAAGGCTCTGGCATTGTCATGAGCTGTGGTGTAGATTGTAGATGCAGCTCAGATCCCAAGTTAATATGGGTGTGGCATAGGCCGGCAGCTATAGCTCTGATTTGACACCTAGCCTGGGAACTCCCATATGCTGTGGGTGTGGTCCTAAAAAGCAGGAAAAAAAAAAAAAAGAGGAGTTTGGCATAAAACAACCCATTAATGAGAGATAAACATACAAAAAGTGAGAAAAGCATTTGGAACAGAAACAAAGTATTGGATTATATCCCAAATGCACTTATTGCATGTATATTATTTATTGAGGTATTGTAACTGGTCCTGTGGGAGAAAACAGAAATGGTCAAGAGGACCTGTGCTATCAAAAAGTATCAAACTATGGAGTTCCTACTCTGTGCAGTGTATTAGGAATCTGGCTGCAGCAGTGGCTGGAGTTACTATGGAGGCATGTGTTCAATCCCTGGCCCAGCACAGTGGTTTAAAGGATCTGGAGTTGCTGCAGCTGTGTCTTGGATTTGATCCCTGATCTGGAAACTTCCATACCCCTCGGGTATGGCTATTTAAAAAAACCAAGGGTCAAACTATTAAATGTATTTTACAAATTGCTAACAAAATACTTCAACTCGGTGAATTCTTAAGCCCTGATAATTATTAGCAAATTCCTTGACCCACTTGTAAAATCTCAGTTATGCACTCTCATATGCTGGCTGAGTATATCCTGGCCTGTCTTCTATATCTTCTCACCTTGGTGTTTTTGTCAATACTAACCCTAGTAGATTTGGGCCTTCCTGCATTAGAAATAGTAGAATTTAAAAGATAGTGTACATTTGAAACTGATACAAATTCTTCATTATTTTGCTATCATTAGCTTTGTGGATTTTGTTTTGTTTTAAGCTACTACAATATTAAATATGTAGGCATATGCTGTTATACTTTAAAATAATCTCATTTGAAATTTATTAAGTGAACAATGTATTCCTAATCAGGAGCTTTTTGTATTTATTCTATTTCACCAATTCTTATCTTCCTAATTCTAACTGAATCAATTTTCTCTCTTGCTGTATTTCCTACAAAGGGGTAATTGAGTGAAATTTTGCTAGTCCACTGTCCATATTTCTAATATATAATGAGGACCTACAATGTAAAAGACACTATGTTAACTACCATGCGATGCATAGGTGTGTTGGGTCTTATAGTCTAGCGGGAAAGAAATACTTGTAATTCTGCCTGTACACATACTTGCATTATGATAATTCCCTTTGGACATTTTCTTTAAAAGTGAAGATCCAAGTAAGCAATCACTAAAAACTGACACTATTAATAAAAAATATATATGCATAGTTGTTCGAGAAATCTCTATTGGGTTTTAATTTTTGAGGAGAAAATAACCTTAGAGCATTTAATATATGCATCAGTGGCAACTCGCACCAGTTCTCATGACGACACTGAAATAGTCAATACAATGTCCTCCTGGATGAAAGTGTCTTCCATCTGCAGTACAAAATTTAGTTGAATCTTGGTCACATGATGTACTGAATATCACAGTAAAAACACTGCTTAAAGTCCTTCCAACCCATTATTTGCATTTCATTATTACTAAAATAACTTGGAGCAGTATTGTTTGTTATTCTTGCACTTACCATCTCTTACTGAAAAAAATGTGTTTCTAATTTTCTCTCTTCTGAGTCTTAACAAATATTTGTCTTAGGTAAAGACAAATATAATTAATAAATTACTTCTGAGGTAGTAAAAATAACTTAATTAGCCAAAACTAATTTTTTAGAAATCTGGCTTTTCACACTTTTACTCTTTCTCTTTCTCTCCCTCTCTTTTCTTTTGGTTTTTAGGGCCACATCCACAGCATATGGAAGTTCCCAGGCCAGGGTTCGAATTAGAGCTGTAACTGCTGGCCTACGTCAGTAGCCACAGAAACACGGGATCGAGCCATGTCTGCCACCTACACCACAACTCACTGCAGTGCCAGATCCTTAACCCACTGAGTGAGGCCAGGGATGGAACCTGCATACTCATGGATACTAGTTGGGTTTGTTACCGCAGAGCCACAATGGGAAGTCCCTACTCTTTCTCTTTAACATAAGTTTCTCCATGGTGGTTTTAGGGGACTATGGAAGAGCTCTCCACAGCTTGAAGTAATGAACAATCAATTGCAATACAAGATAAGCCTAAGTAAAGAGACGTTTAAAATGTAAATTTTTTCTGAATATATTTTATTATTTTTTTTACTTTATTTATTTATTTATTTTTATTATTCCCATTCTTTTTTTTTTTCTTCCCCCACTGTACAGCAAGGGGGTCAGGTTGTCCTTACATGTATACATTACAATTACATTTTTCCCCCAGCCTTTCTTCTGTTGCAACATGAGTATCTAGACAAAGTTCTCAATGCTATTCAGCAGGATCTCCTTGTAAATCTATTCTAAGTTGTGTCTGATAAGCCCAAGCTCCCGATCCCTCCCACTCCCTTCCCCTCCCATCAGGCAGCCACAAGTCTCTTCTCCAAGTCCATGATTTTCTTTTCTAAGGAGATGTTCATTTGTGCTGGATATTAGATTCCAGTGATAAGTGATATCATATGGTATTTGTCTTTGTCTTTCTGGCTCATTTCACTCAGGATGAGATTCTCTAGCTCCATCCATGTTGCTGCAAATGGCATTATGTCATTCCTTTTTATGGCTGAGTAGTATTCCTTTGTGTATATATACCACCTCTTCCGAATCCAATCATCTGTCGATGGACATTTGGGTTGTTTCCATGTCTTGGCTATTGTGAATAGTGCTGCAATGAACATGCGGGTGCACGTGTCTCTTTTAAGGAGAGTTTTGTCCGGATAGATGCCCAAGAGTGGGATTGCGGGGTCATATGGAAGTTCTATGTATAGGTTTCTAAGGTATCTCCAAACTGTTCTCCATAGTGGCTGTACCAGTTTCCATTCCCACCAACAGTGTAGGAGGGTTCCCTTTTCTCCACACCCCCTCCAGCACTTGTTATTTGTGGATTTATTAATGATGGCCATTCTGACTGGTGTGAGGTGATATCTCATGGTAGTTTTGATTTGCATTTCTCTTATAACCAGCAATGTTGAGCATTTTTTCATGTGTTTGTTGGCCATCTGTATATCTTCTTTGGAGAAATGTCTATTCAGGTCTTTTGCCCATTTTTCCATGCTTGATTGGCTTTTTTGCTGTTGGGTTGTATAAGTTGTTTATATATTCTAGAGACTAAGCCCTTGTCGGTTGCATCATTTGAAACTATTTTCTCCCATTCTGTAAGTTGTCTTTTTGTTTTCTTTTGGGTTTCCTTTGCTGTGCAAAAGCTTGTCAGTTTGATGAGGTCCCATGGGTTTATTTTTGCTCTAATTTCGATTGCTTTGGGAGACTGACCTGAGAAAATATTCATGATGTTGATGTCAGAGAGTGTTTTGCCTATGTTTTCTTCTAGGAGTTGGATGGTGTCCTGTCATATATTTAAGTCTTTCAGCCATTTGGAGTTTATTTTTGTGCATGGTGTGAGGGTGTGTTCTCGTTTCATTGCTTTGCATGCAGCTGTCCAGGTTTCCCAGCAATGCTTGCTGAATAGACTTTCTTTTTCCCATTTGATGTTCTTGCCTCCCTTGTCAAAGCTTAATTGACCATAGGTGTCTGGGTTTATTTCCGGATTCTCTATTCTGTCCCATTGGTCTGTCTGTCAGTTTTGATACCAGTCCCACACTGTTTTGATGACTGTGGCTTTGTAGTATTTCTTGAAGTCTGGGAGAGTTATGCCTCCTGCTTGGTTTTTGTTTCTCAGGATTGCTTTGGCGATTCTGGGTCTTTTGTGGTTCCATATAAATGTTTGGATTGTTTGTTCTACTTCTGTGAAAAATGTCATGGGTAATTTGATAGGGATTGCATTGAATCTGTAGATTGCTTTGGGTAGTATGGCCATTTTTACAATATTGATTTTCCAATCCAGGAACATGGAATATCTTTCCATTTCTTTACATCTTCTTTGATTTCTTTGATTAAAGTTTTATAGTTCTCGGCATATAGGTCCTTTACCTCCTTGGTCAGGTGTATTCCGAGGTATTTGATTTTGTGAGGTGCAATTTTAAAAGGTATTATATTTTTGTATTCCTTTTGTAATATTTCATTGCTGGTATACAGAAATGCAACTGACTTCTGAATGTTAATCTTATATCCTGCTACTTTGCTGAATTTATGAATCAGTTCAAGTAGTTTTGGGGTTGAGTCCTTAGGGTTTTCTATGTATAGTATCATGTCATCTGCATACAGTGACAGTTTGATCTCTTCTCTTCCTATATGGATGCCTTTTATTTCTTTTGTTTGTCTAATTGCTGTGGCTAGGACTTCCAAAACTATGTTGAAGAGCAGTGGTGAGAGTGGGCATCCCTGTCTTATTCCAGATTTGAGTGAGAAGGCTGAATGTATTTTAATATCAAAAATGTGAATGTGAAATCTCAGGAAGTTAGACACACTGCATATTAATTTATATACTTCGCTTCAATGACATTTACATCAATTTTCTATGTAACTGAATTGATACAAATTAGAAAGCAAAATGTAAATGGTGAAAGAAAGCATCTTGTCTGACTATTTACATTACCACCTACTCCATTTGATCAGAGTTTTTTTTGCCCTGTAGCCAGTAGTATTGTACACATAGTAGGCACTCAGTCAACACCTACTGATAAATAGAGGGGTTTCTTGTTAACGGTTTTACCTAGCTACTTTATATGTAATATTTCAATGATTCATTTTTCTTTTTAAAGATCACTTATTAATTAGCTGTATATACAAGTTTGTTAGAAAATGTGAAAGTTGCATTTCCTTGTCTGATAAAAAAGTCACATATATAAAAAAAGATGATAAATTCTGTTATGTGTATTTTACAAAAAAAAACTGGAAAAAGAAAAGCAGAGTTAATAATATCCAAATTAGTCAAAGTATAAATCCCCCAAAAAAGTCATATATATGATCCTCTTATATAAACTGATCCTATTATATGAATGAGTTATGTGATGCTATTATGGTCATATGATCTTGTCAAACTATGCCAAATCATGTGATTTCCCACCTCAGTCCCTCTAGTAACTGTTCTTCTCACTCTCCCTTACAGCCATGACACTTTTTGAAGGTCTCATATATTTCACACTGTCAGCCCAAGTCCACACACCACCAATGATCAGACCTTTTACCTCACCTCCTATAACTGTAGTCCTCCCTCAGTCCTGCCCCAGTCTCCTGATCCTCCTCACTGGTGCCTCTAGAAAATCTTCTTAATACTTCAGGTCATTTGGACCACCCACTTCATCTATCTGGACTGTTCTTTCTCCAAATATGTGTGAAGCTCTCTCCCTCATCTCATTTAAATTTTTATTCAAGGAACAGATTCTCATTTTCTCATTTCTCTCTCTGATCATCTGGTTTAAAACTGCAAGTGGAGTTCCTGTTGTGGCTCAATGGTAATGAACCCAACCAGAATCCATGAGGATGCGGTTTGATCCCTAGTCTCGCTCAGTGAGTCAGGGATCCCACGTTGCCATGAGCTGTCGTGAAGGTCACCATCACAGCTGGGATCCCACGTTGCTGTGGCTGCGGTGTAGGCAGGCAGCTGCAGCTCTGATTCAGCCCCTAGCCTGGGAGCCTCCACATGCTGTGGGTGCAGCACCCCCCCTCCCACCCGAATAAAATGAAATAAAATAAAATAAAACTGCAAATACTACCCCCAATATATAAACCTTTTCCTTCTTTGTTTTTTTTTACATTTGATACCATCAGACATTGTACATGTAGTCTCTTTATCTTGATTTTTTCTTATTCCCTTCATTAGAAGATAAACCCCTTGGTGGAAGGATTTTTGCATGTACCTGAACATCTTTACCCACCACCTAGAACAGAACCCAGTATATGGAATGGATTCATGCGCAGTGAACATTTGCTAAATATGAGAATCTCTATCCTGAAACTACCAAAATAAAGTAATGAGAGAGTGACGACATTTATTTTCACTCACTTTGAATCTACTTGGAGTTATTTCTTTAGTATTAGCAGAGATTTAAACACCAAGAATCCAGATGGTCAGATATAATAATGAAAGGCATATAGAAATGTGTTTTGAATTGGGTCCAATTTGGCAGTAATATCTGAGCAGCTTCCTCAGTTTGTATTCTTTACAGATTCTCTATCTCCCTAAATAGACTGTGGCTGCTCCTTAAGGAAAAAAAAAAAAGAATAAGCAGTTTTCAAAATTTTGAGCATCATTTGGTGTGTTTATCTCTGAGCTTACAGCCAAATTGATTTTTTAACACTCATTCAATTGTCTGGCCCTTCTTTTTTCATTAGTTATTCTAGTGATATGCATATAAATGATCCCATTCTATTTAAAGGTCATAACCTTCAAAAACCAATTCTAATGCTGCTACATGTCAGAAGTAGAAAATAAGACACTTAAATGTGCAAATATTCTGCTAAATCATAAAGAAAACATATAGATTGTGGACATTACCCATTTATAGAAATGTTTGGTATTTTGGACATTGGAGAATTTTAGAAAAGTGTTCATAATCTTTTACTAATAAGAAAGAAATGGGTTAACCAGTAAAGACATTGACAATTAATTTTCAATGAATCCAAAACACTGAATGAAGCAGTTGCTTTTTGGCTTTAAAGAAGTTTAGGTTTTGCAACATTGTAAGCTGTGTGGAATCACAGGAAATGTTAAGAGAAAGGAAGTTTGCTCCCACCAATACTCTAAAGGAGTCTGAGGAAGAAGCTTACATCATCAGTAAAATTTCAGTAATAAATAGGATGACATCATCTCATAGAACTAAGGAAATTTTTATTCCATTCTTATGTCTGTAATAGGCTTTTATTTTTTTAAGTAAGATAATGTATTTTTCAAGTTTTGCTATCTGAAAGCAGTTATTTGCCACTGTTGTCTGGACACAGAACAATTGCAGCAAAATATCTGAGATACAAAACAACAATAGCAACAACAACAACAAACAAACAAACAAAAAACCCGTGGGTTTGATTTGGAAAAATACAGTGAATTTTCTAATTTTATGGCCCAATGAAGAGGAGGGCAGATTAAGATAATAAAAAATCTAACCTCAAACCTGTCCTTTCTTTTATTTATTCTTTTTTCCTTTTTACCATTTTACAGCCTATGTGCCCAAGGGTATGTTAAGTGCTTTACATCAATTTATTTTTACATTTAGGCAATAATGCTGAGTGATTGAACTTATGTAGAGGAAATTAAGGTGTAGAGTGTTAGATAATAAAACTAAGTTGTTTTTTTGCTTGCTGAGCAGGGGAGAGCCACAACACTGGAGAAAGTTCAGAAAGTTTTCCTAAGAATTGAAAAAAGAAGGACAAAGGAGAACTGTATTCCTTATTAAGAGGGGTGTCGTCTATCAAGTTCACATTTTCATTTTGATTGGCTGTTTTTCTGGTCTTCATCATTAAATTCTGAGCACCAATTTCCAGGAGGTTCTATATGGTTATGTAAGGCTCTACAAAGAGTACATTCTTGGGATGTGGCAGGTTTTTCCCTAAAAGAGCAGATACATTTCTTGTTCCAAATCACTCAGGTGGCTGGTGGAAATACTGGAATATGAAACAAAATTGTTTTGTTCTAAAATTTTTTTTGTTGTCAGTGGTTGGTTGGTGTTTTCCTGTGTAACTATGTTAAACTCTTGACTTGAAATAATTTTTGTTTAAAATACAGTTTCATTGTAAAGGAAGACCCAGAGAAAAACTTTCAGCATTCCTAGTCTTCTGTTTACATTTTATTACCAGTTTTCTCAAAAAAAAAAAAAGAAGAAAAGAAAAAGAAAGAAAAACAAGTAAACAAACACCCACCAAAAAACCAATAAACTACCTAGCAGTGTGTTAAATGCAAATGTAAACATTTAAGTTATTATGGTTTTAAGGCTCATTCTTCAAATACAGTTTGGAGTTCTTCCTAACAAACCAAGAGATCAGTACTCTTATTCTTGGCTATAGATAAAGAATTTGAGGCACAGAGAGCTTAATAAATTGTCCATTGTCACACAGCTGGAAAGTGTTGGATCTGTGAGTTGATCCAGGAAACTGATTTCAAAACCATGCCTCAATGATGTTATATTTCCAAATGCAATGCTGACTCTAAGAGGCTTAGATTATGGAAAAAAGACCAACTGTAGGTAACTTTGACTCTAATCACAAGTGGATGTATTTACCACACACATTTCCTGTAACTTTGAAAATAAAATTAATTTCTATTTCCCCCCGGGCCTTTATACATAGTGAAGATTACTGCTCATGTTGGTCACTCATCCAGCACTGAGGGTGGATGACTTCCACCCTCAATTGAGGCTGGATGACTTCTCTTTCCATAGATCATTCTGTTAGAATAGGTGCCCCTGTTCAAGAATACTTATTTGGGTACTAGTCAAGCTGTAGCCTCATCTGCATATTTTGAAACCTTGGCTTCATTCATTGTAGCAAGTTACTTTTTCAGAGTTCTTCTGGTAATCGATGCTATTCTTTATATTTTCATATTATTATGATTTTTTTTTTAGTTTATGTTTCAGTTTACTAGTAGAGTTTACAATATTCCGTGGGCGTGGTGATGCATTAAATATGGACAGGAGTGAAGTCTTTTTACCACCACCAGTATACATACCTGAAGTGCCCTTCCAAGAATGAATAAGCAAAGCAAGATTAAGCTTAAAAAAGGTCAGGTTGGAATTCCCATTGTGGCACAGTGGAAATGAATTCTACTAGTAACCATGAGGTTGCAGTTTGGATCCCTGGCTTCGAATGTCATTGCCGTGAACTGTGGTGTAGATCGCAGATGTGGCTTGGATCCTGCCTTGCTGTGGCTGTGGTGTAAGCTGGCAGCTGTAGCTCTGATTTGACCCCCAGCCTGGGAACCTCCAAATGCTGTGTGAGGCCCTAAAAAGAAAAAAAAAAAAGGCAGGTTAAGTTGTAGATAGAGACTTGGAACCATTAATAAATAAAGTGAAGTTTAGCTTTGTTTGTTATTGGCTTGAGATTATATTAGGGAAAAAGCATACCCAGTACTTATACGTAATTGGCATGTGATTGAATCAGCAAAAATTCACTTGCTATGATGATACCTCTGTATATCTTATTCCATTTTAGGTTTATTCAAAATAATAATAAAATTGGACATTCCCTACCACCTTATCCCGATATTTTGATGTAGGAAAAATAGACTTTTTGTATCCAAAGTAGCAGTTTATGGAATTAATCTTATTCTCATCGGCCAGGGGTTTGAAAAAAAATTAGGAGCATTTTTATGCCAAGTTGTATTGTTGCCTTATTTTTATTTTCTTCTCAGTTACATTAAACTGGGTAAGAAAAAAATGCCCTTTAGGGTCTTCCTATGCGGCCTGTAGCCCTTGCCCTCTCTCGATCTGGGCAGTGGTGGCTTTATTCCAGCTTCTTCTCTGAAGGTCTCCTGGTCCCTTCCGATGGCCAACTGGATAGGATCCAATGTAACTTCAGGGGCCTTCTCTTCCATAAGGTCTACCTCTGTTTCCCAGAAAATGTTTATGCATCACTGTCTGTGCCATCACAAGGAGGGTTGGGTAAGCTCAGAAAAATACCATTTATTTGCCTTAGTTTGAAGCACCTGCACCCTTGTCTTCGATTCCCTAGGCAGGAGTCAGAGCCCCACCCACTGCTCTCATCTGCTTGGAGAAAGCAAGCTCTCCTAAGGAGCTCCTGTGACATCCACTCATTAACGTGAGGATAAGAGGTGGCTTCCATTACCATTTCCCCAAGTGAACATGGAGACTCAATGTAGCAATAGTTCTCTACAAGTACATGTTGATTCTTTTACAGTCCTGCCATGAGTGAGAGTCAGCAAGGATCTTGCAATAGGTTGATTTGAAAATCTGCAGAAAGAGATTTAGAATTTCACTTCAGAATTTTATATCCACTCGTCTTGGTGTTAGGGAAAAATTTCCATGTTAACCACTTTCTCCAGTTGCCAAAGACAATATTCACCATTAGAAACAAAGAAAGGACACCAGAGACATGCCTTTCTTTCTGAGTACTCATGCTGTGTTGACACCTTCACATAATCATCTGATCATCACAACAATCACACAATCATTGAATCATCACGACGACTCTGTGGGATTGGGAATATGATACCTGATTTACAGAGGAGGAAATTAAGTTTCAAAGAGTAAAATTTTTAAGGCCACACAAATACTGTGGAAACAGACTGGAAAACTGCTTTTCCTGCTCCATTGCTACAGATAAGACATACAAATCTAACCACCAATGTAATTAAGACTGCCTGCTTCCCTTCTTATACAGTTATCTTCCCTTTGTAGACTATGATATAAGAATGTTTGAGATCATTTTTACTGCTAGTGATTTTGAACATAGCATTTTAAAATTCCTAAGTCTTAAAATATATGTTTAAATTTTTTTCAGACAATAGATTTTGAAGGTTTCAAGCTATTTATGAAGACATTCCTAGAAGCCGATCTTCCCGATGATTTCACAACACACCTATTCATGTCCTTTAGCAACAAGTTTCCTCATTCTAGTCCAATGGTAAAAAGCAAGCCTGCTCTCCTCTCCGGTGGTAAGTTTAATTATTTAATTTCAAAATGTATACTCTTTAAAAACCTTAAATGGAAAAAAATCAGTGTCAAGTTCTCTATAAGGAAAAACGATTTGCTTAAAAATTACCTTTGTTGCAGGATTTATATTTTCATACTAAGAATATGCAAAGTATTTAAGGTATCTCCAGTTTTAAAGTAACTAAACTAAAATATATTTTCTCATTATTCATCACTTGTCATTTCATGTCTTAGAAGTCTCTGTTAAGGTAATAATTTTAACACATAACTTCCATCAAGTATAGAAAAGTGCTCTTTTAAATGGCTGGAATAGATATATGTAGTCACAAGGCAGTTATGTCTAAAAACATAATATTTAATATCACTTGTGCAAATTATCATTATAGTTCACATTTTTTAGACTTAGCTCAAAACAAAGTTTTATTTTTTGCTTAGTTATTTAATTCGGTTTTTGTCACCATAGAGATGGCTGGTTCTCTCATTAGGTGTAGCTTTTCAGAGATGTCTGATGTATCCTGTGGCAAATTGTATCCCCCTCCATGCAGTCAGGAAAATAAAAATGTCGCAGTATTACTGTAGGGAATGTGAAATGGGAAACTGGTTGGACAGTGTTAGATGGTTGAGAAGGCAAAGATGCACACTGAGGTATGCGGAGGTAGAACCACAGGAAGCACTTCTCTCTCTCAGGTTGGAGTGGTCAAAACCAGAATCTTGGAGGGCGGCCCTCTTAGATCTGAGAGGCTGAGTTTGAGGTGGGGGATATTGTCTGGCTGACCTTGCCACTGGACTCCTGTGGAGGGGCAACTTACTGACTGGCTCTGGTAGCTCAGGAGCACAAGGAGGAGCCTGTAGCCTTGGAACTGAGACCTCTAGTAGCATCACCAAGGTCCATGCAGGATTGTAGAGCCAGAGCTCACTCTCTGCCTTCCTGATGTGGCAGTAGCTGGAGACTAGAACCCATTGTTCCTGGGACCAGGTGCTACGAGGGTGAAAGGCTGGGGAACTGCAACAGGAAGGGCAGATGGACTAGCAGAAGCTAGTCCCTTCTCTGTCCTTCCTTCTCATGGCTCTAGGGCCCCTGGGAGTCCAACAGGTCCACCTGGCAATGGAGGAACATAGTCTTCAGCAGTGTTTCTCAGGCTCTCTGAACTCAGGGCTCTTTTAGGCTCTTAAAAATTACTGAGGACCTCAAAATGCTTTTGTTTATGTGGATGATATTTATTTCTGTTTACCATGTTAACTCTGAAGCATTCTAGAAATGACAATAATAGACCTGTCAAATGTTGACAAAAATAAGATCTTTATGAAAAATTATGTTTTCAAAAATGAAAAATACTAGATGGTCATAGTTTTACATTGTTACAAATGCTTAATATCCAACTTTATATGAGGCAGCTGAATAACTATATTTGCTTCTGTGTTGACATTATCATGTGTCATGCAGCCTCTTGAAAACTCCACTGTACACTTGCGAGAGAATGAGAGTGATAAAAGCAAATGATATCTCAGAAGCATCACTGATAACCATTTTGACCTTATACATCTTAAGTATCCCATGGGAGCCACTGGTCTAGAGACCTCCACCCCTAGCATTACAAAGTAGAAGATCAAAGTGCAGACAAAGAGATGAGCAGAGTTTTACTAACCAATACACTAATAAATACAAAGTTCAAAAAATACAATTAAGAAATAGGTGATTGAGTCATAAACAAAACCTGAGCAATTTGATGAAGTGTCCACACTGTTAAGCCTCATGTTGTGCTGCTTTCCTGTCTATTAATGAAGTAATATATTTTTGCTCGAGAAATCACATGTTGGCTCAAGCTTTTTAAAACAGATGTACACCTTCCATATGCTGAATTTTGATCCCTTCAAAATATGGAATAATTAATGTGCTTATAATCTTTACCCATAAAACATTTTAATTCCTTAAATAATTCCCCTTAGGTGTTCCCTAGTGGCTCAGTGGGTTAAGGATCCAGTGTTGTCATTGTGTGCCTCAGGTTACTCCTGTGGCTTGGGTTTGAGCCCTGTCCCAGGAATTTCTGTTTGCTACGGGCATGGTCAAAAAATAATGATTCCTCTTGTACCATGAATTGAGAGGACGCCCCTCATTTGCTGTTCTTCTCTGAATGAGTTCCATTTAGTTTGTTCTAAAGTGTGGTTTCAAAGCTTACCAGTGTTATAGGCTGAACATTTAAAATGGGACAGGTTCTTACTTGGATCTAGAAATGAAAACTTTTGTGTTCTCCATTTCATTCTGTAAAGGCTTTGCACATTCATTAGAAATAGCAGAGTTATCCCTTATTTAAATATACATGAAGCAAAACTGTCCTTGGAGTTTGAGAAAGAAGAACCTTTTTGTAATATGCTATTTCTCTGAATAATTGTGTCAGACTCGGAGGAAAGAGAACAAATCTAATTACTTTGGTAGTTCCGCAAGAAATTCAAATCTCATGTCCTCTTTTCTTCAAATAGCGTATAATAAGTACTACATACAGTTTACAAGGAGTAGAAATCAAGTCGGATTTCAAAATGAAAAAAAAAAAGGAATAACGACTTGTACTTCATTTGGCACAATCACATATCCTGTATAGACTCACTTTAAGGAATTACAAGGCTTTGTAACCCTCATGCAGCAATAAAAAATTAAACTGTGATGCTTTCTCAAAGCTTGGGCTCCACATTTTAAAACATAAATGCATCGTGTCCTTTGTAGTACTATTTCTCATCCTATTTACTTTTCAGAAGTACCTTTGATTTTTTTTTCCCCCCTTGAGAATAAGAAACACTGAACAGTAATAAAATTTTCAAGGCCTGGGATAGCCTTGATTCAGAAACTGAAAAATATATATTATTTTCATTCCTATAGACTTGCTTTGCAGTAATCTAAGTTATCTACACAAGATGTATTTGTGTTTGAA
Source organism: Phacochoerus africanus (assembly GCF_016906955.1). NCBI lineage: Eukaryota > Metazoa > Chordata > Mammalia > Artiodactyla > Suidae > Phacochoerus > Phacochoerus africanus. The sequence continues at coordinate 83,412,659 of NC_062554.1, read as the reverse complement.
AAATCACAAGTTATTATTATTATTATTATTATTATTATTATTATTATTATTTGTCTTTTTGCCATTTTCTTGGGCTGCTCCCGCGGCATATGGAGTTTCCCAGGCTAGGGGTCGAATTAGAGCTGTAGCCACCGGCCTACGCTAGAGCCACAGCAACGTGGGATCCGAGCCGCGTCTGCGACCTACACCACAGCTCACGGCAACGCCGGATCCTTAACCCACTGAGCAAGGCCAGGGATCAAACCCACAACCCCATGGTTCCTAGTCGGATTCGTTAACCACTGAGCCACGACGGGAACTCCACAAATTATTTTTGAATAAAGGAATGCTATAATCTTTATCTGCTCTGAGAGTTCACAATATTTTATTACCACAATACTGAACAATAATGGCTTCTTAATAAAAATAAACACTTTTAAAGGAAAAAAAAATTTTTAATGAACAATAATCGCATAAATAGCGGAGAGTTCCTGCTGTGGTGTAGTGGGTTAAGAATCTGACTGCAAATAGCTAAAAAAAAAAAAAAAAAAAAAAAAGGGAGTTCCCGTCGTGGCGCAGTAGTTAACGAATCCGACTAGGAACCATGAGGTTGCGGGTTCAGTCCCTGCCCTTGCTCAGTGGGTTAACGATCCGGCGTTGCCGTGAGCTGTGGTGTAGGTTGCAGACGCGGCTCGGATCCTGCGTTGCTGAGGCTCTGGCGTAGGTCGGTGGCTGCAGCTCCGATTCGACCCCTAGCCTGGGAACCTCCACATGCCGCAGAAGCGGCCCAAGAAATAGCTGAAAAAAAAAAAAGAATCTGACTGCAGTGGTTCAGGAGGCGAGGGTTCAACCTCAGACTGAGTGCAGTGAGTTAAAGGATCTGACGTTGCCTCAGCTGTGATGAAGGTCAAAGCTGCAGTTTGGATTCAGTCTCTGGCCCAGGAACTTCCATATACTGTGGTATGGCAAAATAAAACCCCAAAGCAATAACAACAACAACAAAAAAAGAGTAAAACATTTAGTTTTTATAGAAGAAAATATTTTAAAATAGGTATAAATAGATACAAAGTTTATGTTTGTATGCAGTTGCATTTTGTTGAACTTGTAAAACCTAATGACCCATATAGTATTTCATGTAGTGGATGGTAAATTTTTTGGCAGATTTTGTTGCAGTGAAGTGCCTCTTACCACTTATATTAATAGAAGATGGTTAATTCCACTGTTTCCATGTTGGACTTTTAATTTTTTGAGTATATCCCCATTGTACCATCTTTACAGCTTTCTCATAACCTCTTCTCCTTCATTGTAAACCCCAAGTCAGTAATCCTTCACCTCTTGGCTACTCTAATGACCAAGTTGTGATCTTACTGAATCCATCACCTTATCTATTATCTTTACGGAATGATTCCATCGCTTGGAATCCTTTTCCCCACCTCCTGCTCCCCCATATGTGGCTTACAAACCCTCAACCATGGACCAATATTATGATTCCATACTTCAGTTCCAACATTTTGAATGCTCAGCATACCAGGGAGAAATCCCATAAATATGCAGATTGTTGACACTACAAATCCCTAACACCCAGTTAACATGGCCTTTACACCTCTTCAGCTTGTTAAAAAAAATCTGTTTTGAAAGGTATTCAGTCTTAATACTGTCTCCTAGATCAATTACATTCAGCTTTTCAAAACTTTCTTTAGTTTATTCATGTCTTTCTCCTCATTCTCAACAGATGACATTTTTTTCACATCATACAAAAAAAAAAAAATAGGCACTGTCTAGCATAAAATGCTTCAATTATTTCCCACACAACCCAAAATTGTTTCTTCAGCTCACAGAGAATACGTTATTAACTGTATTCCAGATGGAACACTTCATCTCAATGTTATCCATGAGGAATCAAACTAAATGTTCTGAAAGTCAAGTAATTATATGCTACCCAAAGCCTCCTGCATTCCTCTCTTCTCTCTTGGTGAATGGAATCCAAATGTTTATCAATTTCCCAACCCTATAGTCTCGAACTCTTCCTACCCTTCACTGCCTCATGCATGTTTAATCACAAAATGCTCTCTATTACGCCTTATAACTTCTGCTCTGACATTCTGCCAGTGTCAGTTTGATTCATCATTGTTTGTGTCATAGACTCTCAATGAACATGACTCCCAGCCAGGCCTTGACTACCCATCTGCAAAATGTTCTTTCTAACATAGAATCCTGATTATATGATTCCTGGGCTCCCAAATTCAGGCTTTCACTAGCATCTTGTGAAGTGGAAGGTCTTTTCTTAAACTTTCATTTTCCAATTAAACTTAAATCCTTGATAGGTAAAGCTAATTAAAGCAGAGTTGCTTTGCTGTGGGATGGTGCAGGAGAGGTCTAAGTACGGAGAGTCCTAATCACTCTGCCTTCCCCTGCCCCCTGGGGACACTTCCTCCTAAAGGACCCTAAGTGAGACCCCAGGGCCTGCCTGGGTGGTGCAGTTAAGATGATTAAATCTGAGTTCCATGGCATTAAGCACATGCCATGTAGCTTATAGAGTCTGCCTAGAGTCCTTCTTTTATGTCTCCTTGCCCCATGCACCCAGACTCTTTTCTTTTCTTTTTTTTTTCTTTTTAGGGCTGCCCCTGAGGCATATAAGGTTCCCAGGGGTCGAATTGGACCTAGAGCCACTGGCCTACACCACAGCCATAGCAACGTCAGACCCGAGCCATGTCTGAAACATCACCACAGCTCACAGCAACACCGGATCCTTAACCCACTGACTGAGGCCAGGGAACTAATGTGCATCCTCATGGATGCTAGTCAGATTTGTTTCCTCTGAGCCCTTTTCTTTTTTTTCCCTTTTTTTGGACCATAGCGTCTTCTTTATTTAATTTATTTTTTTATTAAAATATAGTTGATTTGCAATGTTGTGACAGTTTCTGCTGTACAGCCAAGTGACCCAGTCATGCATTTATATGTCAATTCATTTTCTTATATTATCTTCCATCATGGCCTAACCCAAGAGACTGGGAATAGTATCTTGTGCTATGCATAGGATCTCTTGCTTATCCATTCTAAATGTAATAGTTGGCATCTATTAACCCCAAACTCCCCATCCATCTAATTCCCTTCCCCTTTCCCCTTTCGCAACTGCAAGTCTGTTCTCTGTGTCCTTGAATCTATTTCTTTTCTGTAGATAGGTTCATTTGCGCCGTATTTTTAGTGATATAAGTGTCCACATATAAGTGATATCATATGGTATTTGTCTTTCTCTTTCTAACTTCACTTAGTATGAGAATCTCTACTTGCATCCATGTTGCTGCAAGTGGCATTATTTTGTTTTGTTTCGTTTTGTTTTGTTTTGTCTTTTTGCCTTTTCTCCTGTGGCATATGGAGGTTCCTAGGCTAGGGGATCTAATCAGAGCTGTAGCTGCCGGCCTACAAAGCCACAGCCACAGCAACGTGGGATCCAAGCCTCATCGGCGACCTACACCACAGCTCACGGCATCGCCGGATCCTTAACCCACTAAGCAAGGCCAGGGATCGAACCTGCAACATCATGGTTCCTAGTCGAATTCGTTAATCACTGAGTCATGACAGGAACTCCCGTTTTTTTTTTTGTTGTTGTTGTTTTTTGTGTGTTTGTTTGTTTTAATGACTGAGTTGTATTCAATTATGTATATGTACCACATCTTCTTAATCCAGTCATCTGTTGATGGACATTTAGGTTGTTTCCATTTCTTGGCTATTGTGAATAGTGCTGCTATGAACATAGGGGTGCATGTATCTTTTTGAATTATGATCCCCCCAAAACACAAACTAAACTAAACACTGCATAGTTATGTAACTATGCAGTGGGGAGATTCTTGGCACACAGTAGGCCATTTAAAATATATTTGTGCATTTATTAATTTGATGTGCTTTTTAGATAGTAATGATTATAGTCTGTGCAGCTTGTGTCCCTACATACAAATGCTCTAGAAATACAGATAAAATTTTTCTATCTATTGGCCAATTAGTATTTTTTTGTATCAGCTATTACATGTTTTATGCCTCTTTAGCACCAAATTCATCATTCTAATTATTATTCTTAGTAGTAGTAGTAATCTACAAATTATTTTACTCCAATAAATCTTTTATACTGAAACTCTAAAGACTCTGAAAATTATTCTCTGAAACCAGAGAAAACCCCACAACTTTAAGTCCCCATTCATGATAAGATTACTGCCAGTAAAATTTTCCCCGTAACTCCTCTTTAATTATTAAATGGTTTTGAGTACATTAGGCTTGAGTATATAGCTTTCTTTATTACTCTATGGGAATATTTTAAATGAAATTTTGGTCTTCAAACTTTTCATTTTAACTATGAAATTTATTTGCCCAAGATAAAGGGGCCTTGTATATTCAACTGCATCTTAATGATTGCATATTAAATAATAGCACTATCTTAAGTTTATTTTGCAGTGTGTTCACATTTATTTATACTTTCTAAGATCTTTATAAGGGTAATATATTTAGCACTTTGGAGAATCTCAAATAAATTATAAAATTATTTAATTTGTGATATGCTATAAAAATACTTAGTAGCAAGCTGTAAAATACACCTTGGTACTGAGCATTTGCTCTGGTCTGCTAAAATAAAAGCCCTATACAAATGGGATTTCTCATTGCTTTGTTTACTCCTTTCATCTTCAGTGCCTAAAGCCTGACCACATAGTTAACATTAAAAGTCCTTAATATTTATTTAAGTTTATGTTTATAAAGCATATGCTAATATATACTTATTAGAAAACACAGTTAAGCAAAAAGAAAACTTATTCATAATCCATTTCCTTATAAGAAAATGCAGCTAAAGATTTGATAAATATAGATTTGTGGGAAGTTCCTGCTGTGGTGCAGGGTGGATTAAGGATCTAGCATAGGTTACAGCTGTGGCTCAGATTCTATCTCTGGCCTGGGAACTTCCATGTGCCACAAATATAGCTGAGAAAAAAAAAGTATATATATTTGTGTGTATGTTTATATGTGCAAGCAAGAGTATACATGTGTTAAATGGATGGCCCGAGGACTGATCTGAGTGGAAGATGAACATGTAGAGCTCTCAGCCAGGGCTAGGGTTTTTAATTTCCTTCCAAAGTTTTATGATATAATCAACACATGTTCTCTCAAGAGTCTTGAAAACCAGAGTCATAATACCAAAGGTCATTTATTGAGAGGTAGGAGGCAGAGTCCTCTGATATATTTTTCTCTCCACAGCCACACAAAATTATACTGAAAGCATGAAATCTACGGCAGACTGCCCTTGGAGTTGTGGATGCAGCACTTATCTTTGCCCATGTTTTCTTTAATGTAAAATGGAAATGATAAGTGTGTCTGTTTTACAGGGTATTGTGGACTCAAAAACATAATGTGTTAGGTACATTAGGAATGCCTCCTCTTAGTGTTATTCTTTAAACAGGTTATTTTCCTGTGTTTCAGTTTGCAAATACAGGATGAAGGTCAAATTCAATGCTGGTTTTTTGTTCTGTTTTGTTTTGTTTTTCCATAAGATGGCACACATCCAGTAAAATTTAAGAAGTATTATTGTGATTTCTTTTTAATGTGACAAACATGACACATACAGAAATTTTGGTAGCATGACTTGTTTTTGTATGTCATGCCTCAGAGGTGGTGGTTGAATTCCCGTACCTAAGCACATTAAAAGAACTGAGAGTAATTCAACCAATTTTCAATTCCCTACCAATAGAGTGTGTGTCACCTGCATTATGGCCACTACCATCCCAGTGGTACCTACCATCCTAAATTTGAATTAGTTAACAATATTAATTAAAATCAAAATTCCGTTCTTCAGTGACACCAGCCATATTTCACATGCTCAACAGCCATATGTGGTTAATACTACTATACTGAAAAATACAAATATAGAACTTTTCTATCACTGCAGAATATTCTTGGACAGGATTGAGAGAGCAGGTCTTGTTTTGACTTCTTTTGCAATGAGCCCAAACTTCAGAGTTAGATGACCTGTCTTCAACTCTTGACTCCTGGGACTATGACATGAACATCAGCAGTTTAACTCTCTGACTTTTCACCCATCTCTCTCTCTCAGACAGACCTGCAGGGTCAAATAAGCCCAGGATGTGAAGGTGTTATTGGTACACAACCAGATGTGTTACTATGGTTGCTCCTTTGCAGTGGTCAGTCTGCTTCTAGAACATCACCCCCAAACTCCTCAAGCCCTGTTCCTAATCATTGCTTCTTTGGGTTTTTTGGCAATGTCCAAAAAGTTGAAACCTACATGATGTTCTTTTTTTTTGTCTTTTCTAGGGCCACACCCATGGAATATGTAAGTTCCCAGGGTAGGGGTCCAATCAGTGCTGTAGCCGCCCACCTAGCCCAGAGCCACAGCAACACAGGATCTGAGCCACGTCTATGACTTACACCACAGATCACGGCAATGCCAGATCCTTAACCCACTGAATGAGGCCAGGATCAAACCTGCAACCTCATGGTTCCTAGTCAGATTCCTTAACTGCTGAGCCACAACGGGAACTCCTACATGATGTTCTCAGAGGGATTTTGCTGACCCCAGTCTCTAGTCGTGCCAACTTTGAGTAAGCATAAAAAATTTAAAAAACTATCATAATGTCTTTGGACAAGCATAGTTAGAAGGTTAAATCTAAAAATCATGAAGTGTGTAATAATATTAAATGACTGTTGTTACTTTTGATTGTGTTACTCATCATGACTACTTATGTGAATATTGCAAGTATGATATGTGATTAATCTTCATATACCTGATGAATTTCTGCATATTGAACCAGTGTAAAAAGTGGAAACAACAAATGGCCAGAGGGTCTCATTGCCTTTTAAGTCTAGAATTTTAGTTCATGTTTTGAATATTTCATTTTAATGGATTAAGGGAAACAATGGAGATAATGCCGCCGTTTTTATTATCTGGAATGTAAGTGTTTGAAAATAAAACACACTGGAGCAGAGGAGATAATTGAACATGTACCCAAAACCGAGTTGCTAATAATTAAACCTTGAGACTAGAATTAAAAGTATTTATTAGAAAAGAACTTTTTAGGGTATTGTTGCAAGTAATGGAGGGTCTGTATTGGAATACAGTGAAAATCACGTGCTTGAAGGATATGGAAATAGGTAATATTCAATTTGGCAAAGGCTGCTTATTTTTGTAGTTAAAACCTTGAAGAGAAGAATATATGGGTGTGTATATATATGGATGTGTGTGTATATATGCATGCACATACATACGCACATACACATTTACATATAAACATGCATATAATAATCCTCAAACATAAAAAAGTCTATCAAAGTGTAGGATAATTATTCTTAATAAAACTAATAGACTCTAGTTGCAATGCCTATTCACACTTCATTTTGTACTTCATTGTACCTTGTAATGTATATATGTGTATAGGCACATATGGGTGTGTGGACGTAAATAGAATGTGTGGATGTATGTACACTTGCTTCACTTTCATGGGGAACTATTTAAAGAAGCATAACATTAGGTAAGTCAGAGAACCTGCAAATTGGGTGTCAGTCACTAAATATTGACCACTTGAGGCAAAAGAAATGTCTTGCATGTTACTCAGCTTCACATATAGTTCAAAGTCTAAGGAGTTTCACAGATGATTGCATGGGTTAAAATGGCCTTTGTTAAGGGGAAGTAGGCTTTTCGGCCACTTCTTCTGAGGAGTGAAGAGTTCCCCTTCCCATCTCATCATCAGGGGCTGCAGTCAGGAAATTAGGTTTGCTACTTCCTGTTTGCCATTTGCACTGCTTACTATGTGTTCTGCATAACCGTTAGGACAGGCTGCTTAAAGGAAAAGGCCTTTTCTTCAGGGCAGGAGACTTTTCTGGAGAGAGATAAGGAGTGGGAAAGACTTGCAACCAAATTTAGAGACAGGAAAAAAAATTCTTAAGGATAGCATAAGTTGTGAAAATAACCCCTATGAAGATAGATTGAGGCCCTGGGGTCTGCTTTCAAAATGTTAAATGGAAACATAAAGAAAAATTTTCACTGCATAAGAGAAATTAGGCTGATCTAGGGAAAGGGGTAGGAGCAGGAACAAATCTGTGAACATTTTCAGTTTAGCACCTCAAGATTTGGTAAAGACCTGCTCTGTAATTTTTCTTGCTATAAAGTAGTTGTGAAAAAGGTCTTTGCCATTTTATTTTTTTTAATTCAATGCACCCTGTAAACCATTGCAAAAAGTATAAATCTTACCTCTCAAATTTGGCTGAAGTTACACTTGAGGAAAATTTGATTAGTTCTTCATTGCATGTGGTCATATATGCCCATAATTTCTTCTTTAAATAAACTTTACATTCTTTTAAATGTAAAACTATGAAAGAGTTAGATGCAAGATACAATTTTGAAACGTCATGAATAGAAACTGGGAAATAGTCAACTCATTTTTTGTCTAACAAAAATAATTTTTGTACAGTAGCATGTTTATTCTTCAAAAGTAGTGTTAAATTATGTCTTAATGTTCAGTATATACATTATATATAGGAAAGGCAAACATAAAAATATATGGTACCTACATTCTCCACTTGTGAGATTTCCAATTGTTTATGTTCGGTCTTACAAAAACTGATAATGAAATACCCTTACACCTTAGTCTTACAAATACAAATGAGCATAATGAAAATATATAAGTGGAAATATATAGTATCTTTGGCATGCTTACAAATGAATGTGATGACACATGCTTTTTATTCTTTCCTGTTTTGTGCTGAGTTTTTGTATAAAAGAGTTAAATCGAACTGATTAAGTCATGTTAGGACCATGAGGGGGAGCAGAGAATGAGGATTAGCTCATCAGGCAGGATGAGTTAGGTCATAGTTTATCCAACCATAATTCAAGTGCTGTGTTCACCGAGTCTGGAAGGTATGGTCGTGTGAAGAGTGAGTGCCAAAGTGTCTTGTATCATAAATTGGAACTGCTTATCCCTGCAGCTGGCTAGGCTTTAGTTGGTTAGTTAGAATTGGTCAGATTTTGTTCTTTTTTTTTTTTGAAGCTGAGAATTGTCTTCAATTCTCTGCCTTTGCTTTATAAAAATGACTATTTTTTTGCATCAGATATACAATGACACTGCTGTTAAGGAGGGAAATCAACTTATAATATGTATGTATTATATGTATGTTATATATACACATTATATGTAAATTGATGTCTTTTTCAGTAACTTAACTATTATGAAGCATAGAGATGTATTTGAAATAAGTAAGACATTTTTGTAGAGAAATGAAGGGAAGATGTAAATCAATGTTTTTTCAAACTGTGGCTTGCAGGCCCTAGTGGGTAATGAATTCATTGTAGGGAGTTTTGGACAGAATTTTAAGAATGAAATAGAATAGAAGACAATAGGTTAACCTAAAAAAGAAAACACTGGGGTAATTATGAAACATTGTGTGTGTGTGTGTGTGTGTGTGTATTTGTGCCGCACTAAGGTATAAATTCTTTTTCTCTTCCTTAATGTTGGCCTTGAACAAAAATTGTCTATATGCTATTTGTGTAGAATAAAGAGGCTAAATTTGTTAGTTATGAAACTCTGGGCATTTAATCTCACCAATCCTGTTTCTCATCTATAAAATGGGAATAATACAATTCCCTCACAGGGTTAATGAGAGAATTAAGTAAGATGGTATATGTTCAAGTGCTCAGCATAGTTCCTGCCACATATTATATACACTCAATAAATGGTACATTTTATTAGTGGTAACATTGTGAGAAGTTCCTGTTGTGGCTTAGCACATGGGAGTAACAAGCTTGACTAGTATCCATGAGGATGCAGGTTTGATGCCTGGCCTCGCTCATTGGGTTAAGGATCTAGCATGGCCATGAGCTATGGCGTAAAGTCGCCAACATGGCTCAGATCCCACGTTGTTTTGTCTGTGGTGTAGGCCAGCAGCTGCAGCTCCGACTCAGTCTCTAGGCAGAGAATTTCCATATGCTGCAGGTGCAGCCCTAAAAAGCAGATACATATATATATGGTAACATTGTGACTACTGAACTACATAATTTAGGACTTCTCATAATACATTAAATTATATGCCTGGATGTCTTGAGATGGCTGAAGGATCCAACTGGGGTTTAACCAAAGTTGAACATAGAAGGAAATAGACTAGAGCAAGAGATGTAGTGAGGTAGAGGTGATGAATGAGAGCTGAATAACAAGCTCATTGAACTGTATTTGGCGAAGATTATTCCCTCCATTCCACTAACTCCTGGTTGATTAGGAATCAAGTAGCCACTCATCCCATTAACCATCTCAGCCCAGTACCTTTTATATGGCCAAATAGACCTCAAAGGATAACTGGGATTTACCTCGAGGCCTCATCGAATAAAAATGGTCTGCTTTCAGAGGCTTCTCTGTAAGATGGAACTATTTATTATGAAAGAGTTTCAATTTAATATCATTGGCTAGATAATCTGCAGTCATCACGTGTTTTGAACAGACCTTCAAGTTCTCTCCTCTTGCCTTAGAACAGGTACAGTGAATGGGTGTCAGAATTCAAGTAAGGGCCATATTAGAACCAAACTGCAGTTGTATGTTCTTACCTCTCTAATTAAACCTCATGTTTATCTAGATTTTTCTTTCTTGCTTATACATGGGCACATTCCTTGATGGCATAAAGGATGTCTAACTCATGGTACTGGCAAATGTGTGACATAAATACATGTTTTTGTGTATGAATGATTCCTAGTTATCAACTTATAAATCACAAGGTGACAGACTCAAATGTCTTCAGTCTTCTGTGAAGGACTGATGTTTAGTCTTCCCAGCTGATTTAAGCTGTCACTGCCTCAAGCAGAGAGAAGTGAAATAGGAAAGCATTTCTTCATGCTTTGAAAGATGTCCACCAACTCACCCTGGGACCTTGAATTCTGACCCACACACCCTCCAGTGAGTTGGTCTTGTAGCCCTCATGTCTTCAAATCCCAGAGAACTCTCTCCATTGCTTAAAAGAGTGATAGGATGTCTGTCTCTGTTATACTAAAAAACTAGAGAATGTGATGATTTTATGCCTAAGAAATACACAGCTTCTCCATGGTCTAGGCGTTATCTATTTTCTTTGTTGTTGTTTTTTTGTTTGTTTGTTAGAGAGCACTGAATGTTTTTAAGAATATAAAGACAGATATTGTTTTCCAGGTCTGAGAATGAATAAAGGGGCCATCACCCCTCCACGTACTTCTCCAGCAAATTCGTGTTCCCCCGAAGTGATCCATCTGAAGGACATTGTCTGCTACCTGTCTCTCCTTGAAAGAGGAAGACCTGAGGATAAACTGGAGTGTATGTGTTTCTTCATTTATGTTTTTTATCACAGATGAGGTGGAGGAAGGGCCTGGACATTGACAACCTTAAAGTTGTCCCTACTGTGGTTGTCTAAATTTTTATTAAATAAAGTGACCTTTGTTATTAATAATATTAAAAATTCTTCAATTGAGAATGGTAAAAATATTAAGAATCTATCCATTTTTAAGTTATTATTGGTCAAATTCCATTTATCACTAAGTATTTCTTGAGTATATTTATCAAATGACTTTAAAAAAATGTTGCCCAGTTTGGTAACAACAGTACTGAGGATCTTTTGAGTTATTTTGGACAACAAATGACAGTATCCTTTAAGTTGTTTTGGAAAAAAAAATCATTTCTAGAATGTGAAAAAGTCTTCCCATTAGTCAGAAAGAAGGTTCACTGGACACACTCAGCCTGAGCCTTTTCCTCTTGGATATTTTCCCTGCAACCACTAACTTTCTTTGCCAGAGACATATCATTTCTTAAATGCCAAACAGAAGAGTTTAGTTTATTGGAGTTGACTCCGAATATCATAAATAATTAAACAATAGCTTTGTTTCTTCTGTCATGTAGCAGGCATTTCAGAGAGAAAATTTTTATCTAGTTGAGAGTAAGTGCTCTCTTTAATAAAATACAGTGACTGGGCTCCCTCTGGTGGAAAATTATACTCATTGCCAGGCAGGAAAATATTTGTTCAAATCTTTTTTTTTTAAATGATATTTTTCCATTATAGTTGATTTACAGTGTTCTGTCAATTTTGACCCAGTTATATATTATATATATTCTTTTTCTTACATTATCCTCCATCATGTTCCATCACAAATGACTGGATATAGTTCCCTGTGCTATACAGCAGGATCTCATTGCTTATCTATGTTCCAAATCTTTAAGCCAGTTCATTTAATAATCTATTCTGTCTCCAGACCCCTTGATAAATATAGAGTTGATGGTGCTTTCAGTAATATGATTAACTTGATTATTTTGTATATCATTAAAATGAATGAAAAATTCTTGCTACTGAAATGATAGTAAAGATAATGAATCAAATTTTATATTGCTAAAGTAAATATAGAACATTGTAGTATCTCAGAATTATGATTAGGTAGGGTATGTTAGGTTAAATTTAATAATAACGTTGATAATATTTCTATTTACTAATAAAGTATTTACTATGATTATTTCAGAGTCACACCTGCTTAGGTTATGAATAAACCATATTAACAACATTCTTTAAATACATATTCATGAGTTCTAAGTGTTGAATATATGCATTCCAAGATTTATTTGTATTCCCAAGAACCTACAGAAATCTCTCCCATTCCAAAATACATATTAATGTTTAGTGAATTTCTATTGAAGCAACAGCCAGAGAAAAAGTTTTTTCAGGTGTTATCCAGACCATGTTTAGAATGATTTAAAAATTACAAAGATGAATACCCTTTTCCAGGTCTGAGGATAAAAAAAGGCACCATCACTTCTCCCAAAAACAGTCTTTGTGTTCCAGTTTAATTATTTTTAGGTCAACCCGAAGCATTTTTTTCTTAAGGTAGAATTCCTTAGTGGCACGCTTTTAGTTCTGTGTTTGAATCTGTGAATCAACAGTCTGTCCACAGTTGCAGGGCAGGATGTTAACCCACAAATGATTCAAAACTATTTAATGAATCAAGTCGAACTTGACCTGCCACTTAACTTCCCTCAGTGTTATCAGTCCCCTTTCCCTTTGTTCTCTAAGTTTTCCAGCTCTTTTTTCAAGCTTATACAAGGTTCATCTGCACTTTCCTTCTTCTTAACCATTTCTTCAGAACCTCCTCATAGCTACCTATGAGTAGCTATGAGATTCTTAGGGCCTGGCGTTACTGCTGTGATTTTCACCAGACTCTTCAAAGTAAATGAATTTCCATTTCAGAAGCACAGTAAATTCCAGCTCTGCTGTAGTTCTCTTCTCTCCTGTCCTCAAGTTTGGAGGACCTTAACCTGGTCCTTAACCATTTGGAACTTGCATTTGTTTGTTTGCTTCTTAAATAACAATACTGGCTCTTTCCTATGTCCATTAAATCAGAATCCATTTCTTTCACCCACTTCCTTGGCCATGTGCTTACACATTTTTCTCTTCTATGATTGCACTTTTACAAATACCTAAGACTCATATATTACTTTACTGTTATAGATTCTGAAATATTTTTCAATAAGACTTTAACGAAAAAAAAAAAAAAAGGGAGTTCCTGTCATGGCTCAGCAGAAATGAATTTGACTACTATCCATGAGGACATAGGTTCAATCCCTGACCTTGCTCAGTGGGTTAGGATTTAGCATTGCCATGAGCTGTGCTGTAGATCACAGATGTGGCTCGAGTTGCTGTTGCTGTGGCATAGGCTGGCAGCTGTAGCTCTCATTTGACCCCTAGCCTGGGAACCTCCACATGCTTGGGGTGCGGCCCTAAAAATACCAAAAAATAAAGACTTTAAAGAAATTTAAAGGTAGTTAAATTTAACATACACTTACTTCAAAAACAGTTAAGACCTTCTACATGCAATATATGCTAGAGGAAAGACAATAAGAAAATATTGAAATTAACATTGAAATAGATGTGCTCAAGCACATAATATAATGAATTTTTGCAAGTGAGTGCTTTTTTTGATTCTCAGTTTCCAAGTGCCTAAGCAGAAAGGAGTACAGACATATTGGCTTAGGCCAGAGGTTCTTGAACTTTATCACAGATGAGAATCACCTGAGGGGCTTATGGACATACAGCTGACTGGGCCCCAATTCCAGTAAATGCAATGCAGCAAACCTAGAATGGGGCCTTAGAATTTGCATTCCAGGTGTTGCTCCTGCTCCAGGAACCACATTTTGAGAAGCAATGTTTTATGCAATGAAAACACACACATCCAATCCCACAATCAATCTGATATGACGAGTTGTTTCTTGGAACTGATGGTGACAATATTTGATAGGCTCTTTTACCTAGGTTATTAGATAAAATAATGTCATTGTTTTCAATGTTTATAAAAGGAATATTTTTTCTCCAAAAAATAAAAATAATAGTTTCATGAATCTGTTCAGTGCTTCCTGCCACTTCCAGTCTCCACATTTGTCTTTTCTGCCAGGAACATACAAAATATTTAGAATAAAGCATTTTTTTTTTCATTGAAAGGAAACTAACAAAAGCTCTTGAACTCACCACTGATTACATGGCATTTCTTCAACTTGCTTACTTAATCTTTTAACTCAATCCTAATGCTGCCCTATGGTCTTTGCCAGTCCTGAGGCCTTATCAGGTAGAAGGAGTTTATTCACCTGTTCCCATGGACCCTTCGAAAGTGTGTGTGTGAGTTTGTGTGTATGTAGTTTGCGCGTGCTGAGGTTGTGGAAAAATTCCAACTTTATTTTTGTATTTTTATTTTTTAGGGCTGCACCTGCAGCATGCAGAGGTTCACAGGCTAGGGGTCGAATTGGAACTGTAGCCACTGGCCTACACCACAGCCACAGCAATGCCAGATCTGAGCCGCCTCTGAGACCTACACTGCGGCTCACTGCAATGCCTGATCCTTAACCCTCTGAGCGAGGCCAGGGATTGAACCTGCATCCTCATGGATGCTAGTCAGATTCGTTTCTGCTGAGCCAAGACAGGAACTCTGAGAAATTCCATCTTTATCTCTCCTTGTTGATGTTAGTTACCAGCCACCCTGGTGCATGGATGAGAGAGTCATACAGGGCTGATTGGCCCTTTAAACCCACCACTGCAGTACTTCATGGACAGCCATTCAATACATTCCTCTTCGAATCTCCTTGCACTCCTCAAGTTCTGTGACCCAGCCTCCATCTTACTTCAGCCACCCAGTTTGGTTGAAATACCCCAAGCCATGTATTTCCAAAGACTGCTCTTATTCTAAAAATTGAAACTCAAGTATTTTACTTTGACCACAGCTTATGTTCATTTAACCCCTCATTTTCCTACTTTTACTTTAAATATAGCTTGGACATACTGCTCAAGAACCTGGACTAATTGAATGAATCTCAACTTTAACACTTACTGTCTGAGTGACCTGGGCACATATTTAAAACTTCTTCGGGTCTCAGCTTCCCCACCTGTAAAACTGAGATCATATTAATGTCTATCTTGTATGTTTGCTATGAGAATTAAATGCATAAATAATTACTCAATAGATTCCTTTACATTTATTAGTTCATATGAATGTTAAGTTAAATAAAAGTAAGTTAAGAATTCTTGTCCCCTGGGAGTTCCTTGGTGGCCCAGTGGGTTAAGGATCTGGTGTTGTCACTGCTGAGGCTCAGGTTTGATCCCTGGTCCCAGAATTTCCACATGCCATGGTTACAGCCAAAAAAAGGAAATTTTACTTCTTCCTGAATTGGCCTGCTGCTTTGGGGCCTCTTATTTTTTAAATAGACTGACCCCACAATCCATGATGCCAATCATTCTTTCTCACTTAGCTTCAGATATCCAATTTATTTGCTCATATACTGAGCTGGCAGAGAGTTCACGAAATGAAAATATAAAACTATGGATTATAATTCTGCTAAAAACCTCAGCTGGCCATCAGTGTTTCTCTGGTCATTGACTTTTTCCGGTCACAAGTTAATCTAGATGCTTCGTTGCTTCTAACACCTACCCATTTAATCCTCATCTCACTCAAAAGGGGTGAATTCTTGTAACTTCCTCTCATGTTACCTAAAACTTGCCAACTTCTATACCTGATTTCCCTCTTTCTCTTCTTACTCTTTCTCCCTTTGATAGTTTCCTGTTGAAAATTACAAAAAAGTAAGCCCTTAACTTAGCATCCATAAACTAATCTGCCTCCACAATTTGACCCCAACTCTCCTGGCCAGTCTTAAAATTGTCTTTGACCTACACACATACACACACACACACACACACACACACACAAAAGTGTCCCAGGGGATGTGAATATACTTTTCAATCCTCAGGTAAACCTTGGACTTTTCTATCTTCATGCCTTGGATTATAATATGCATTGGCTGGGGATGTATTTCTTTCCCAGGGAATATCAGATGCAGTTGAGTCTATACTTGAAGCCTAGCTTACATCATGAATCCACTTGCCATGTCTAATTAGATTATTTTGCTCTTCTTTATACTTTCATACTGTGTATAACTTCCCACTCCAGCACCTACCACTTGTGTATGTATGTTTTTCAAAAGATAGATGCTCAATAAATTAGTTAAATGGAATTGTATTAAAATCCATGGATGCTTGACAAGAGAAAAATATTGTTAGTTATTTAGAGTATCAAGTAATACTGAATGTTTACTTTTACTGTAAAATACATGGCATTCACATTTGGGTTACTGTTTATCAAATTAATAATGACTTAACTGGAATAATTTTTAAGTTAGCTTACAGGTACTAAAAATATATCAGTAAAAATCAGCAGGAATTTCCATAAAATAGATAATTGACATGCAGACCATAAAGACTAACCTGTATGTTAAAGTTATTGCTATGTATAGTGTAAATTTTATTTTATTTATTTATTTATTTATTTATTTAATTATTATTGTTATTTTTTGTCTTTGTGCCATTTCTTGGGCTGCTCCCGCGGCATATGGAGGGTTCCCAGGCTAGGGGTCGGATCAGAGCTGTAGCTGTTGGCCTACGCCAGAGCCACAGCAACGCAGGATCCG
This sequence comes from Phacochoerus africanus, assembly GCF_016906955.1. NCBI lineage: Eukaryota > Metazoa > Chordata > Mammalia > Artiodactyla > Suidae > Phacochoerus > Phacochoerus africanus. The sequence continues at coordinate 83,395,695 of NC_062554.1, read as the reverse complement.
AGCCGCATCTGCGACCTACACCACAGCTCACAGCAATGCCAGATCCTTAATGCACTGAGTAAGGCCAGGGATTGAACCTGAAACCTCGTGGTTCCTAGTCAGATTCGTTAACCACTGAGCCACCCGGGAACTCCTATAGTGTTAATTTTAGAATTAACTGAAATTTAACATTGAGGAGACCTTAAATATCCTTTAATCAACCTTCCTAAAGTGTTGATGAAAAAACTAAAGCCCAGAAAGTCTAGTTAATTAATTATACTACCATTTTATCTTTCTGTGACTAAAATGTATGATTTTTATTTTGAAAAGCTACTCTTCCTTGTTGATATTATTGTTTCTTTTGTGGAAAAAAAAGGGAGAAAGTGTCACACCATTACATTAGACGTCAAAAACCTTAAGGAAGTTGTTTTCACTTCTGACCTTATGGTTTAGTAGGGCATGAATTACATAAAACAGTAAAAGAATTGTGAGTTAAGGAAATTCTGGGTTAAATGCCTTTTAAAATGTATATTTTCTAATCTTTATAAACAGTTTCCATATTAATATTTTCATATCAATAACATACTACACAAAGGAAAAATGCCAGAGTATTAATAATGGAATATTCAGTGAGAAAAGAGATTGGCAAAATAGACTGGTAAAAACTTGCAAATCTTTTGGAAAAGAAAAAAAAAGAATTACCCTTATGTTGCATAATGTGCCTTTCCCTTTGATCTTTTAACCAAATTCGCGTGTGGGCACATAATTGTTTCTATATAAAGTATAATTGCATGAGCATAAAAATAGAAAAAAAGTGGGTTAAACTAGTTTATAACTTTGTAACAGTTACCTATCTTTAGAAGCTATCCTGTTGACAGAATAATTTTGATATTGGGCTTAAATTATTTTTGCACCTAAAAATCTATATCCTTATATGTTGATTTTAATAATAAGACCTATTTGTTCAATGATTCACTTGACCTTGGAGACTAACTTTATTTTCAAATTCTAAGGGAAAAATAGTCTTATTATATAATGTTTGAGGATAGATATTTATTTTGTCTATATTATTCAAATAGTTTTAAAAGGCAAAGGGTCTGTATGCTTGCCAAACCAAACAATTTTTATTTTCTATGGTGTTAATAACCACCTTTTTTCTTTATTTGATTAGTTTTTCTGTTCCTATATTACTAATTAGTTCCCAAGTCCTCCATCATAAATTCTAATTTGGAAACTTGTGCTTTCCATCTCTTCTCCCATCTTTTCATTACCTTCTCCTTTATTTCACTTGCTGTCTTTCTGGAATCACTATTTGTGGAAGTTGAAACTCCAAGGCAGAACTTTGGGTTATTATTATTATTATTTTGGCCATGCCCAAGGCATGTTGAAGTTCCCAGGCCAGGGGTCGAATCCAAGCCATAGTTGCAACCTATGCCACAGTTGTGGCAACACTAGATCCTTAACCCACTATACCACAGTGGGAACTCCTAAATTACTCTATTTTTAAATTTTCCTATTTTCCAGCTTCTTTTCTCTCATGTCTTCTTTGATATCTGGGACATCTTCTACATTTATATTGCCTTTTTTTTTTTGCTCTTTCTATCATAATTTTAACTTCACAGAGAACCCATTTTGCTGTCAGCATAATCTTTATTTGCTTTTATTCTTCTTTCACCGATTGAAACTTCCTTCTTATTTACAAGGTTCTCCACTTCCCTGCTTTGCTTGTTTCTTCCAGATTAATTTGTTTTGAAATGACTGCTTAATGGTTGTGGGTAGGTGGGTAAGTGGGTGAGGTTTAAGTCTGACTCATTAAAGATGAGGAGGGGACTTACATCTCTCAGTGTTCAGTCTATGCACGCTTTTTTTTTTTTTTTGTCTTTTTGCAATTTCTTGGGCTGCTCCTGCGGCATATGGAGGTTCCCCAGGCTAGGGGTCTAACTGGACCTGTAGCCACCGGCCTACTCCAGAGCCACAGCAATGCGGGATCCGAGCCACGTCTGCAACCTACACCACAGCTCACCGCAACGCTGGATCCTTAACCCACTGAGAAAGACCAGAAATCGAACCCGCAACCTCATGGTTCCTAGTCGGATTCGTTAACCACTGAGCCACGATGGGAACTCCATTTATTTTTATTTATTTTATTTTTTTTTTTAGTCCATGCAATTTGATATAACAACACTTTCTTTGGTGTGGCACCCCTACCGTCAGAATTCCTGAGTATCCTTAGCTCAGAATCACCGTGGCTTGACTGCTATAAAGCTTAAAGATCTGGGTTTCTGTTACGTAGCCAGCTGACATATTCTCAGGAACAAGGTGTGAGGGGTGGTATTTACAGGTCTAAATTCTTTTCAGTAAGATGTTCAGTTTCCCCTTCTATGTAAATTTGTGCCTTCTCTTCACCACCAGCTTAAGTTGATATTTCTCAAGTTTCTAGGTCAATCAACGTATATTGTTCAGCTTCTAAAATTGTGTTATTCTTGTCTCCTTTCATCTTTTCTTTGCACTGGTGGGTTTGTGACTCTTTCATTCCCTACTGTTTACTGTAGAGGCACTTCAATAGAAAGTCAAGGTAAATATGTGTGTTCAGTATTTCATGTTTTGCATGACCCCACTACAATTTTTAATCAGAAAAAGTGACTTATCAATGAAAATTAAAGTCTTGGAGTTTCACTCATCCAGGATCAAAGAAAATTTTATCTTTAATTTATACTTGGTGAGATTTAGACTCTAAGATACATAGTGCTTGGATTTCCCTGGTGGCTCAATAGGTTAAGGATCCAGGGTTGTCACTGCTGTGGCACAGGTCTGATCCCTGGCCAGGGAACTACATGGCATGGGCATAGCCAAAAATACCTAATGCTAGTGTTTAATAAATGTATGCTAATTTTATTATTGCAATTATTATTAACTGAAAGTTCTCCAACTTTATTCCTTGGTGAATTAGCATTTCTAGACAGCCATTAACTCCTCTTAATGTGTTTGGAATTTAATATTTAAAATAAACTAGGGGCGTTCCTATTGTGGCTCAGTGGAAGCGAATGCAGCTGTTATCCATGAGGATGCAGGTTTGATACCTGGCCCACTCAGCAGGTTAAGGATCCAGAATTGCTGTGAGCTTTGATATAGGTTGCAGATCTATACCAGTCGTCTCGGATCTGGCATTGCTGTGGCTGTGGTATAGGCCTGCAGCTGTAGCTGTGATTTGACCGCTACCCTGGGAACTTCCATATGCTGTACCTGCAGCCAAAATGAAAGGAAGTGAAATAACTAGGGCTTCTACTTTATAAAACAGTAAAGTGTTTTCACTCTAATTTTACTGCTTACAACAACTAGAACATTTAAACTCAATATTTTTTAAAAACTCTGTAAGTTTCAGGAAATTATCAAGGCAAGTTGGGTTTGTGGGTCAAATTTCTGGGATCAGGGAGCCAGGCTTTTGCCAGTGTTTTTGAATTGTAAATACTTAGACAACTGAGAAGCTAAGAAATTAAGCAGCTTGGTAGACTGGTCTTGGGGAAAAATCTTGAATTCGAGAGTCTTTCCAGCAGGTATGTGATGGCTTCTCATCATGATTTAAATTTTCATTCATTATGATTGATGATGTTGAGTACTTGGTTAGTATTGATCACTCATATATCTTCCTTTTTTGAAGCACCCACTCAATATTTTGCCTCTTTCTTAACGTTGTTTTATTACTGAGCTGTAGGATTTCTTCATATAGTCTAGAAACAAGTCCTCTGTTAGATGTTTGTGTTCTAAATTTATTTTTTCAAATCTGTACTAGCTTATTTATTTTCATAATAGTGTTTTTTTTCTTTGATGATGAGAGATTTTAATTCTGATGAAGTTTAATTGACCTCCATTTTTAAAAATCATTGATGGTATATATTGGCTTATGTTGAGGTTGTGAAGATGTTTGCCTAAATCTTTTTCTAGGAGCTTCATAGCTAAGTTTTATCATTAAAGTTTAGTATCAAAACAAGTTAAAATTTCAGAGTTCTCTTTTGGTGCAGCAGGTAAAGGCTCAGGTGTTGTTGCTGCAGTGGCTTGTTTTGAGGCTATGGTGGGGCTTGGGTACTTGGCCTGGGAACTTCCACATACCATGCCCTAGGTGTGGCCAAAAAAAATTAAAGTTAAATTTGACCTAGTGTTTATGTCTGGTGTGAAGTAAGGATAAAGATACCTTTGTTTAAATGTGAATATCCATCCAGTTGTCCCATCATCATTCTTGAAAAGAATTTTCTTATCTCATTGAATTGTTTGATACTTGTATATGGATCTTTATCTGTACTCTCTATTTCTCATCCTTCTATTTGTGTGGCCTTTAGCAGTATTTTGCTTGTCTTGACTCCCTTGATTTTTAACAACTCTTGAAGTCAGGTCATGTTAATCCTCCAGATTTGTCCCCCATTTTCAAGGTTGTTTTGGGTGTTCTAAGTCTTATTAATTAATTAATTTATCTATTTATTTTGCTTAATAGGGCTGCACTTGCGGCATGTGGAATTTCCCAGGTTAGGGGTCGAATCAGAACTGCAGCTGCCAACCTACACCACAGCCACATCAACGCAGGATCCAAGCAAGCCTCATCTGCAACCTCTCCCACAGCTCAGGGCAATGCCAGATCCCCAACCCTTTGAGTAAGGCCAGGGATCAAACCCACATCCTCATGGATACTACTCGGATTCGTTTCTACTGTGCCATGATGGGAACTCCAGTCCTTTTTATTTTTATGTAAGTTTTAGAATCAGTATGTTAATATTCAAAACAAAGCTATTGATATTTCTGTTGAGATTGTATCCATTATATAGGACAATATGTGGAGAATTTACATTTTAATGATATAGAATCTTTCAATTCATGGACACAATATATCTTTTCATTTATATAGGTTTCCTATAATTTTTCTCAGTGAAGTTTTATAATTTTTATAATTTTTGCCCAGAGGTCCTGTCCAACTCTTGATAAATTTATCTTGTGTATTTATGGGTTTGGATGCTATTTTAAATGATACATTTTATGTTTCATTCTTTTTCCAGTTCTTCTTTGCACATATGTAAAACTGCAATTGAATTTATAGCCTATTACATCACTTAATATATATACATATGTAAGTTTAAATACTTACATAAATGTTATATAATTTCTTATATAATATGCAATATGTAAGTTAGGTAAGGTCTAATAATTATAGTTACATAAGGTCTGACACTTATATAGGTCTAATACTTATATAAATTCTAGCATAAGATAAAATACATATGATGTATGTTTTAATAGGATACATATAATGTATCAGTTATATAAGTTCTAATATTTATATACATGTTATATAAGTTCTTACATATATTTTCTAAATTATATAAATTTTGGAAATATAGGATTTTATAAATACATAAACATATTAAAGATAGTTTTAATAATCATTTTCTTATATGCATGCCTTTTATATATTACTTCTTGCCTTATGGCAAAGACTAGAATAATCAGTATAATGTCAGGGAGAAATGATAGGGGAGAACATTTTTGAGTTGTTCTTGATCTCAAGGAAAAAGTATTCAATATTTTACTAATAAGTGTGATTTTAATTGAAAATTTTAATAGAAGGTCTTTATCTAGTTGAGGAAATTTTTTTTTCTTATTTTGGTGAGAGTTTTCATCATGAATGGGTATTATATTTTTAAATGCTTTTTTTGGGTATCCATTTGCATAATAACATTTTTTTCCTTATGGAGGTTAATATGGGAATTGTTAACCAATGTTTATATTTTAAAGAAAATTTGCATTTATAGAATAATCCCCACTTAGATTCGATGTTTTATTTTGATTATATGTAGTCAGAGGGATACATAGGGCTTTCTTTTCTTAAAATATCTCTGTCTCAGTTTGTCCTCATAAAATAAACTTTTATTTTCTTAAAAAGTTTTTGGACAATTGACATTATTTCTTCTTTAAATATTTGGTAGAATTCACCATTAGAGAAATCCATGCTTGAAGATATCTTTTTAAAAAGAATTTTTTAAATTATGAGTTCAGTTTCTTTAATACTGAGGTATTAGGATTTATCTATTATTATTGTTCTAGTTTTGGTAAGTTGTAGGTTTCAATAAAATGAGTGTATGTATATTATATGTTATAAAATATATTATTATAGAGAATTTATCAACATAGGAAGAGAGGAAATTAAAAGTCATGGCTTAGGCTACATGATTATTTACAGTTAAAAAAATCCAAAGTTATCAGATACATTATTTGAACATGATTATTTGCAGTTAAAAAAATCCTGGGTAATCAGGCACATTATTTGAATTAGTGCAGTGTGTTAAGGACCCATCATTGTCACTGCAGCAACTTGAGTTCAGTCTCTGGCCTGAGAACTTACATATGCTGTGGACACAGCCAAAAAAAAAAAAAATGTTTAACAATGTCTCTGGATACAAAGTAAAAGTAAAATAACTTATATTTCTATGTAACACTAAAAATAATTTAAAATGAAGTTGAAATATTACCATTTATAATACATTAGAATTGTTAGATACCTATGAATAAATCTTTAACAAATATTTTAAAGAACTCTACCAGAAAACTCTGAAAATTTATTGAGAAAAATTAAAGAAAATCTAAATAAAAAGATTGTATTTTTTTTGCCAACTTAGCATTGTAAAGATTGTTTCCAAACATATCTATAGATGCAGTGCAATCACAGTAGAAATCAAGTTTTCTTGTTTGTTTTTGCTGGAGGGGGGAATTTTTTCTAAATGTTACGTATAAATGCAAAGTCCAAATATAACCCAGGTGATTCTCAAGTTGAACAAAGTTACAGGATACATTTGATGGTATCTCAAGATATTTTTCAAAGGTGTATTATAATTATGGCATTGTACTATTGATGCACTAATAGATAAGTCATTGGAACACAATAAGGAATCCAAAAACTGACCCAAACCTACATGGATACTTGATTTTGACAAAGTTTTGGCACTGGAAAGCAAGCAAAGATTTCCAGTAATAGTATTTGGGTAATTGGATATCTATATTTTCTCATTTTCTCTTGTGAAAAAATCATCCTAAACATAAAGTTCTGACTGAAGGTCTCTCTTGGAATTGCAGTCAGACAGGGTAGAACTAAAAACATTGGGGATCTGGAACATCCTGTGAATGTCCAAAACTCTCTGGACTGGCAGCCCAAAAAAAGGAAACTGAAGAAAACTTAAATATCTTCCAAGTTTAGAATGAATAAAATGTGATATTTTATGCATTGGAATAATATGCAGAAAAGGAATGAATTAATGCTAATTACAGTACAGGTGAAGATTAGAAAGAATATTGAGTAAATGATGCTAAATTCAAAAGAATGCATGTAGAAGTCAGAATAGCAGTTATCTTTGTGTAGGGTAGAGGAAATAATCATGGGGGAGCATGAGAAATGTTCTTTTGCATTGGCAGTATTCTGTTCCTTGATTTGGATTATTGGTTACATTGATCTGTTCATTTTGATAATTTGTTGAATGTTACACCTCTCTCTCTGTAAGTGTAATATTTCAATAATAATAAGTTTATCTTTTTTTTTTTCTTTTTAGGGCCACACCTGCAGCACACAGAAGTTCCCAGACTAGGGGTTGAATCAGAGCTGTAGCTGCTGACCTATGCTGCAGCCACAGCAATGTGGGATTTGAGCCACATCTGTGACATACAGCATAGCTCAGGGCAGTGCCAGATCCTTAACCCACTGAGTGAGACCAGGGATCGAACCTGTGTCTTCTTGGATACTAGTTGGGTCTGTTGCACCAGAATGGGAATTCCCAGTAGTAAGTTTATCTTTAAAACAGTGTTACTGAATAGTATAACTGGTGGAAACAGAGAAACAGGTTAGTTTTTAATTAAAGATCTTTTATCAAATAGAGCAGTTTATTATTGTTTTTAAATGGCGTTGAGGAACACAGAGAATCATTAGGACAAGCAGAGAACCAGATTTGAGGCTACATGTCTAGGAATGATCACCAAATAAGTAGCTAAATTAGACTGTGGGGGGGGGGAAGGCCATCACTGGCTCTCTGTATGCAGATAGAGCACCTTTCAGTGCCAGCACCCCTGACATACACAGGGCGCCAGATGCTCTCTCTCCAATCGCTGCTGCTACTGTGCCTCCCATCACCATGGATTCTGTGAAGCTCCTTTTTTATTGGGTCACTAGCATCTGATTGATCATCTGAGCTTGTGCTTCTGATTGGTGGAGGCTGGATCATGTGCAAAGTCTGTTTTCAAGTCAGGCTAATAAAGAGAAGGTATCTGACCCTTCATCTGTGATAAAGTATGGCTTTCAGAACGTAGACATTTCAGATGCTTCCCCAAATGAATGACAGATACTCCCCCCCACCCCGACATACCCCACTTGTAGGTATATCTTTGAGCTCAAGCTTCCAACAAAATTTATCAATAGGCATATGGCTTCCATTATATCTGAGCTGTGTGAAATAGTTTAGCAGTCATTTCCTCCAATAAGGATTAACAGAGTTACAAGTGTCCTTTGCTCTAAAATGTAATTAGGCTTTTGGAAGTCCTTGTCTTGTTCCTAGTTCTGAGTGATGTGTGAATTCTTGCTATTTATACAGATATTTTTACTATTTTATGCTATACTATAAAATCTTTAAATGCTTAATATCCACATTGTGGAAGTTTTTTTTTTTTTTTTTGCTTTCTGAATTTTATTTTCATTTATTGAGTATATGAAAGAGAACAATTATCATAGTTTGCAAATAATTACATTAAAGTCCTTTAGCCAGCCCAACATCATATCCTTTAATTAAATAGGTATACATTTTCTCCTTACATTTTAATATCTGTAAAGTCTCTTTCCACTTTATAATAAATAGAACATGATGGCTAGCTTGGCAGCATTTTTTTTTTCTTTTAAGTTATATGCAGACTAGTTTTGCATCTTATAAATTACATCTAAGAATTTATGAAACATGAAAATTATTTTAAATATAAAAATAATGTGTTACAGATTAAGGTCATTGCATAATTATGCCTCTTATTTGCAATTTAATATTAAAATTAAGACATCAAAATTCTTCAGGAAATTATACAAACCCAACACAAAACCTCATTTCCACTCTATTTTCACAGCTGTCGCATTCATTTCTGTTTCTGTCACATGGCACCTGCAGCCTCCTGTGTTTCCTGGTGGTATGTGTGTTGTACAGGGACTCCTCAGACCAGTTGTGGACCTCTGTCCTCTTGCTTTTCTGAGCTCCCTTACCACAGAACCAACAGTGTCTTTCCTTACTTGATTAGTTCAACGAAAGAGTCGTTACCCTATGAACTTAATCTCAGATTTAAACAAATACGCCATTATACCCATGATGATTACACATGTTATGTCTTTGCATCCTCTATTAGAAAAATTCCCTTATTTTTCATTAATCTTCCTTTCCCATAGTGCTTAAGGATCAATCAAAGCAATGGCTTATATTTGTGTAGTGACCTATAGCTCTTGACACACAATTGCATGTAGCAGCTCACTTAACTTTCACAACTAATATGTGTCTTATGGCAGGGTGATTATTCTCATCTTAAGATAAAGCAGTGTTTGGCTAAGCTCACATAATAGTGGATGGCATATTCCAAATTATAATTGAATTCTGGATATCTAAATCAGTTTTTTTTTTTCCTATTCTCTCTGTCCTTTAATATTGAGACTCTAAAAGTCTGAACTTCTATTATTTTTGAATTTCCATCAGTCATCTTGCAGTATAAATTTAAGCAAACAATAGTACTTTTTAGTGTTTTCTAGCTAACAAAAGTTGATAAAATTTATATCCAATATCCAGTATTTTTTTTAATGTTTAAATCACCGTTAGCTTGAAAAATGATCCTAACTAATTGCTTTGAGTAGGGGAGGGATTTAATAGTATTTGCTTTCAGCAGAAAATAAATATTAAAGAATATGCCTTTTCCTAGGATTGATCTTGCTCGCCTATAATCTTTTCAACACCTCTTTTATTTCTAGTTATGTTTCGCCTCTATGACACGGATGGAAATGGCTTCCTGGACAGTTCGGTAATATTTCTCTTCAAATTTTCTGTGAAAATTTCAAAGTAGTTTGTTTTGAAAAATGCAATGAATAAATTTATAGCTATTACCATGGAAGACACAATATAATTTCCATGCACTCACACAGCATTTTTATCATCTGACTTTTTGAAAGCAAGTTATCTGAGGAAACTGTTGGTTTTACAATTGTTCTATTGAATACTTGTACAAAAAGTGATTTCTTATACACAGAAAGATAAAAAAAGATTTCAGCCTTGTCTGAATTAAACATAAGAGAAAAATGAGACCATTGATCTAGAAAGAAAATATATATGTGTGTGTGTGTATGTACATATTTGTATGTATATAAAAATGGGATTTGACACTTAGGAAGATATTGAGACTACAAGCAGATTTAAAAGAATTACAAAGTTGATTCAGTCACTTTATCATTTGCCCACTTTTAAAAAGTATCTGTAGACAGAGATGCTATTGAAATAGTTATATTTAAAATTGCTTTGGCCAAATTCCCTTTTTAAAATGTCTTGTCTGATTTTCAGTGCAACTTGCATGCTATCTATAGTTTTAGTTATAAAAATCAATAGAATAAAAATACCATCTCTCTAGAAGTAATAATTTTTTTGTAATATGTACAAAAAAATTGACAGTTTTAAGAGGAGTCATTAGACCCTTAGTTCTCAAAGCAGGGCTTCAGAAGTACATCCATCTCAGGTTTTACCCAAAGAGGTGTTTTCTATTTAACTTTTGTATATTGCATCATTTCCTGTTCTATGAGGGAGATATATTAATAGTAACAAAAGAGTAAGTATCAGATTGTGAAAATTTTGAAGTACATGGGTACATTATAAAACAAGTGTTTTGAAATATTTAATATTGATTAAAGTCAACATTATTTCTAATAATGAGTTTCATCTGATGTACGTCGCTATGGCAGAACTCAAACAGACTTTTACAAGCAAAGCAATGAAGCTGGAGACATATTAATGTGACACTGAGTAAGATAATGGTACATTAGCTTCTCCAGAGAGAGATAAAAACATATCATTCCTACTTAGGGAATGACCACCAGTCTGAATTAATGCCGTGATTGTGGAATTTCTTATGTTAAAGTCTCTCTAATTTTTCAAATGCTATTATTTTTAAGTGCCTAGGAATGTTCAGTTTTCCAATTAGGAATAATAAGCTACATGATACATGCACTCATTTTCTGGTGGCATTTCATGGCTAGGAGTTTAGATTTCTTCTACATATTTCAATATACTTATTGTAGCATTTCTGACTATACTAATGCAAATTATATCTTTAATACAGATTTGATTTATTTAATTTTATTTTTAATTAAATTAGAAGAATGTTTCTTTACTGGGCTTTTAGCCACGGGTTGGCAGCTGACTTGCAAATTCAGTCAAATGCTTTGTTTGGTCTCTGGCCATTTTTTAGTTAATATATAGTAGATAAATAGCAATATTTATAACTGATTTCCCAATATTAAATGATGAGCTAAGGATATAAATTTGTTTATGATTAAGTTAGTCTTTTGTTTTGTAATTAAAGCTCTGGATTCAATTCCTATGTTTTTTTCCCACACAACTTACTACTCCATTATATTTCCTTCCATATCAGGTTGAAATTGTACCTTTTGATATCATTTGTCTTCAAAAGTTGAAAGTTTAGCTGTTCATATATTGGAGACAAAACAAAGGGAAATTAATACTTTGAAAAATGACCACTATGTCTAATAATAGTAATTAATGCTTATTGATCACTTGGTTCCTGATAATATAAATGTGTTTTATATGAGAGCACATTTAATCTTTGTAACAACTCTGTGAACTAGGTGCTATTAGAAAATCCATTTTCCTGTTGAGGAACCTGAGTCATCCAATATCACATGCCTACACTTGTGATTTAGTCCACCACATGTACTTTCTGTTTCTCAAAACATATCCAGAGACTTTACCTTCTTAAATTGCTAAGTTGTATAAGCAAAGATAAGGTATATAAGCAAAGATAAAGTAGCTGGAAGATTGGTTACACACACATACACACACACACACACACACACACACACACACACACACTCTAGCCTCTAATTCCAAGGGATTTGTATTTAAAATTTTTCTTATCTGTAATAAATAAACACATTTATATTTGTCTTTGTTTCTGGAGCAGCCTGTGTTATATAAATAATATTTTCATGATGACATATATGCATGTTGGAGAGAGGGAGTGTAGCTTTCATCAGTTTCTCAGAGGGATCCATGACCCACCCACTCCCCCAACCAGGAAAGAACCTCTTTTACCATATTTTCTTCTTCATTCTATGAATATTAACCACATATATTAGATCAGAGATTTGAGTAGAATAAATTGTATTAATGTAATTTCAAGTTGTATTCTTATTACTTATATTTTAAAATATCATATTATGAAACACCCCTTTAAATTGTTTTATTGGCTAACTACCCTTAAGTAATTAGCATTTATAAAGTATGTTCAGTCTGTTCTGAAGCTATAAAAGAATTAAAATATTAAATAAATAAGTATGAACATAGTGTGTTATTTAGCCAAGCCATGTATATTAACTAACAGTTCTTCAAAGAATTGACAATGAGCAGAATAATGTGAAAATTCAAACTAAAACTCTATCCTCTCATATAATCAACTCTACATGCATTTAGCCTCCAAACCTGACCCTGAACACTCCTCTAGTGGAGTAAATTATACCAATAAATGGCTAAAACAATCTATACACCTTCTCAGTGTATCAGAGTAAAAATAAACCTCTCCTTTCTCTCAGACATTCCCTTCCACCCTTGCACACCTGTTCCCAAGCCACAGGTCAGGATACTCAGTGACTTAAAAATCACATTGTGTAAAACTATGCATGCTCCTACTTTCTTCCGATGCTGCTGTGCAAACAAAAATTTTGTTAAAAATCTTCACCTGGAAGGAACTCTTTCTTTGTATAGTTGTGCCCTCTCCTGGTGAAGATTTCTAGACAAAGTACTAAAGGAATTTCAATTTAGGCTCTTCTTTAATGGATAGTTAGACTTTTAAAATGAGGTATATGTTTACTTTTTATACAAAATTAATCATATCACTCCTTTGGTTTTTGAGCTACATACTGAACAAATCAATTCCTGTCAGTCAAAGTTGAAGGACTTAATAAGACCTTGTATTCATCCTTCTCCTTCCTCTCTCCCTCCCCCTCCCCTACTTCCCCTTCTCCCACAGGAACTAGAAAATATCATCAGTCAGATGATGCATGTGGCAGAGTACCTTGAATGGGATGTCACTGAACTTAATCCAGTAGGTATATGAATGATTTAACGGCTAGCTAAATTCTAGAAGGCCCCTTTCTTTTTCATCTTTTTTTTTAATCCTACGATGTTATTAGCATTTGATTTTATCTTTTGATTACTCTAAATTGCTATTTCTAATTGGAAGCCTTAGTGAACTCTGAACAAGAAAACGTATATGTGATTTTCTGAAGCTCTTAGCAATAGCTTTGCTTTTATTTTTCTTCTGGGAATTAATTCGAATGGTGGTCTGATATATGTAATGACATATATCAGTTGATAATGATAGTGCCAAGGTCATAAGCCATGCCATAAAAAGTCAGAATTTTATGTTTTTTTATGATCTATGATTTTCCTTATGTGGAAATAGCTAAAATATTCATTTTAAAAGAAGATGAGGGAGTTCCCGTCGTGGCTCAGTGGTTAACGAATCCAACTATGAACTATGAGTTTGCAGGTTTGATCCCTGCCCTCTCTCACTGGGTTAAGGATCCAGCGTTGCCTTGAGCTGTGGTGTTGGTTGCAGATGCAGCTGGATCCTGAGTTGCTGTGGCTCTGGCGTAGGCCGGGGGCTACAGCTCCAGTTAGACACCTTGCCTGGGAACCTCCATATGCCACGGGTGTGGCCCTAGAAAATACAAAAAAAAAAGATGAAGTTGAGAAAATGATAATGATAGTTTTTAAACAAATTGTTTAAAGAAATAGTATCTAATAATAAGTACAAGAACATTAAAAAAACCCTCTCATTAAATAGTTCTATATCAAAATTACAAATGATTCAAATGTATATTAAAACACAGGTGATTGGAAACTTTCACTTTGGCCACACGTAATTTTTTGGGGGAGAGTTAATATTAGTGATTTTAGTTTCTCTTTGAAACCAAGTTTAGCAAATTGTACATTAATTAAGTAAATACCAATCAAATTTATTTAAATAGTTTACAATTTATATGAATTCAAAGAACCTATTTAACCACATAAATTCACATTTATGCAGTCCTCAGCATGGTGATGGCATGGGTACGTGGTAGGAAAGCTCTAATAGCATTTCCCTTGCTTTGCAAACTAATGCTGTTAAAGTGCAGCAAAGTCAGTGCAATGCCATGGAAAGGGAAGGCACCGTTTTTACTGGGATTAGGGTTTTCTAAGTTTTAGCTCAGCTGGGTTTTCTTTTGCTTTTTTTCTTTGCGAATGTGGACATGCACATGCTGTGTACATAATGAGTGGCAGATATCATTAACAAAATCACAGTTTGCATGTGGAATAATAAACTAGATAATAACAAGTACTTAACGTTTAAGAATACAGCTTGATTCATCTTAATACGATTTTCACAGAAATCAAAGGACTTCTTATACATTCTGCTGCTTTTTTTGGTTATGGTAATGTCAAACAGCTTTCTCCATTGTACTTAATAACTGTGAATATAATTCATCTACCCATCAAGCCTCTTGTCCTCACTGGAGTAATAGAGGGGAGGGGATCTTTTTCAATCAGCTTTCAAAGCAGGAGGAGGCCTCATCCCATCACAACAAAAAGTATTTGGTTGTGAGGGGCTTGAGAAAAGGGGGATCTGGATGCCCTAGGAAGAGAACAATCTAATTAGGACAGATACCTATTGGAAAATACAAATAATAAACCATGTAGCATTATCTGCCATTTGTGGCTCATACCAGCCAGCCTGCCCTTTCTATGGGTAGCATAAAGCGTAGAGAGTCCAGATAAAAGACTTGCCTTGTGCATTGTATGTGCTGTCATGGTAACTGCCTCATCCCTCCTGATGACTCAACAGCTCTCCCCATTTTAGACACGTGTGTACATTTATGCACATTGTTTTCTGAATCCTGGTGAGTTTGCATGATAAATAAAGAGAATTGTGCACTTGAGGTTAATGGAAGTTAGTAGGGGAGACTAGGATGTCTTTGAACAGAGTGTTTTAAAAAACTAACCCAGGCACTACCACTATATTTATTTAATACAAATGGAAGTATCAACATTCTGAAACAATGGCTCTGTATTTTAGTTCTTTGCTCTTTTGGTCATTTCTACTAGTTCATCAGAGGCCTTCAATGTATATGACACTTTAATAAGATCATATGCCATTTTGCCCAACTCAAAATAATGTCCCTTGCCTTTCATTTTGAGAATAATGAGAGTAATGGAATAATCACTTCAGCATCATTTTGTTCCAAAGAGTCTTTTTCCAATACTTAAGATATGTGTGTTTCCATGACGGAAAAGAACCTGATTTCTAAATACTTCCTGATGAAAGACACCATTCCACTAAGTTCAGGGACTTTGGGACAAACGAAACTTGTATCAACTTATCAAGTATTCTGTTTATTGCACCTTTTCACATTTTTGTTCTGATGCTCTCTGTATTTCTCTCTTATTTTTTGAATTGATTAAAACTCCCATATTAGATAAACGTGGTGGGTTACTTCCTTCACTGGATCCTACCACGTTTGCCACTTTGCTGCCATCAGATGGGAAGTACTTTGTCTTCCCAGCATCCAAGGGTTATATGTTTGGGATTCAACTATAATGTGTGCTAAGATAACACTAACAACAGCTCTATTCCACTTACTATATACGCTAAGATATTTATATTAGCACATTTAACCCTTACAACAACCCTTCAAATTAACAACTAATATTAGCATTAGCGCTATGCAGCCAAGAGGTGAATGTAGAATGAACAAACACTGGCGAGAATGGTTTGGGATACTCTGTGCATGACGTCCTTAGAAAAGAAATCTAATCAGAAATGTCTGGATTGTTTAACTACTTGGCTCTATTAAGTTCTGATAGGCAATTAAAAGCAACTTAATTCCCCTGCCCCATACCACTTAGCAAAGAATTATTTCAGCTCTTTGCCATGAAGTTAATTTGTTCAGCCATTATCTGGCATATATTTGAATTTTAAAAATCTAGAGAAAGCAATTAGAGAGCACTTTCTTCCTTAAATTAAAGATACCTTCTTGTTTAAGCTGTACCACTCAGTGACAACATGTTAAAAAGTTAAGCAATTATTTCTGAAAGTTGGACAATGTAAGTAGTCAGATTCTAGAAATCATAAGAAAGCCACTGTCTTCTCAATAATAGGATAAATGTTGTACCAACTTATCTAGATATTTATCTCAACTCTCCACTTAGCTGCTGGTCACAGTTTATCATAACGAATTCAATGCAATACCTTTTGGTATCGTATGAAATTTATTTTTTTGATTTATTTCGTTTTTCCTCATCTCCTCTACTCTAGATCCTCCATGAAATGATGGAAGAAATTGACTATGATCATGATGGAACTGTCTCTCTGGAGGAATGGATTCAAGGAGGAATGACAACAATTCCACTTCTTGTGCTCCTAGGCTTAGAAAACGTAAGCATTTGGAGTTTCTGCTGTGGCACAGTGGGTTAAGAATCTGACTGCAGTGGCTTAGGTTACTTTGGAGGTGTCGGTTTGATCTTGGGCTCTGTGCAGTGGGTTAAAGGATCCAGCATTGTTGTAACTGTGGCATATGTCACAGCTGTGGCTCGGATTCAGATCCCTGGCCTGGGAACTTCTATATGGCACAGGTATGGCCAAAAAAAGAGAAAATTTACAGCATTTACACAAAGGAGTAGCCTGGTGGTAAGTCAGTGGGGTTCTTTCTCAAATGTTTATAGGGATGATCTTATTATTTAACACATAGTAGCCTTTTTTTCATTATTTGAAGTGCAATCTAGTTTAAAAAATGTTGACCTCATTCTATCTAATGCAATAAACACTTTAGTATTACTGCATTCTGTGGTTCTTGTGCTCCATCCCATTCCGTATTCCCCCCTCCCATGAAGATGATCTGTGTTATTGATAACCAAAACAGGATTTGGAGGAGCCAATTATATATCATGGTACTTGTGATTTTATATATATTT
The DNA here is from genome assembly GCF_016906955.1 of Phacochoerus africanus. NCBI lineage: Eukaryota > Metazoa > Chordata > Mammalia > Artiodactyla > Suidae > Phacochoerus > Phacochoerus africanus. The sequence goes on along the minus strand of NC_062554.1, from coordinate 83,378,437 downwards.
GTAATATAGGTATATATTTTATAGATATATAAATGTTCTCTTACCTATCAACAGTTATCCAGGTTCTTTCTTCTAAGCCTGTGAAAATTTTCTTCTATCAGTGCCTCCAGTGGTAACTAAAACTGGTTTGGGGAATAAAGTAGAGCAAACTAAGATAAGAATATGATGTGATAGTGACTTTCAAACCAAGTCTTGCTGCCTCAGCCTTGATGTGAATTTCAGTAATAGTTAATTTAAAAAGCTAATGCGTCCACACCAGATTTTTATACTTGGCATTAAAAAATTAACTATAGCTAATTAATATGCATATAGTAAAATGTGTACTTACATTTAAAAAGTAACGCTGATAGAAAGTACCATGACATTTATAATATTTAGAGTTTTGAGATACAAGAATGTAGCATCCCCAGTTTGCTACTGATCCCCAAACTTTTCATACTTGTTACCAGCAGTAACACTTTTTCAGATTCAAGACTATACCACAGTTATTTAAGGTACCGAATATTTTAAAAGTCATTTCTTAAGAGACGTTGCAGTCTGTTTTCACAAAACACATTGGAGTATGTAAAAATATGTTTGAACATATTTATATATGGGTTTAGGAATCTATAAATGGGCTTCAGGATAGTAGAAGATACTGTATCTTCTAACTTTTACATTCAGGTTAATCTTACCCTACATGAGACCTATGGGATTTTAGACACAGAGGAAGGAAAAGAAAAATTACTAATAGACCATAAATAGAAAATTATCCTTAAAGTAAACAATTTATTAGAACAGAGAGAATATAGATCTCACTGTTAATAGATACATAATTCTACATTTTGAAAACTTGTATCTGATGTTCTTTTTTTTCACCTAATTTTTATTTTTTCCATTATAGTTGGTTTACTGTCAGTTTTCTACTGCATAGCAAAGTGACCCAGTCACACACACACATATATATGTATATATACATTCTTTTTCTCACATTATCATCCACCATGCTCCATCACAAGTGACTAGATATAGTTCCCAGTGCTACACAACAGGATCTCATTGCTCATCCATTCCAAATGCATGCAGTAGTTTACATCTATTAACCCCAGACTCCCAACCCATCTCACTCCCTCCCCTTCCCTCTCGGCAACCAAAAGGCTGTTCTCCAAGTCCTTGAGTTTCTTTTCTGTGGAAAGGTTCATTTGTGCCATATATTAGATTCCAGATGTAAGTGATATCATATGGTATTTGTCTTTCTAACGTAATTTCACTTAGTATGAGAATCTCTAGTTCCATCCATGTTGCTGCAAATGGCATTATTTTGATCTTTTTTATGGCTGAGTAGTATTCCATTGTGTATATATACCACATCTTCTTAATCCATTGATCTGGGTTGTTTCCATGTCTTGGTTATTGTGAATAGTGCTGCAATGAATATAGGGGTGCGTGTGTCTGTTTCAAGGAAAAGTTTTGTCTGGATATATGCCCAAGAGTGGATTGCTGGGTCATAAGCTTATACTATATACAACCTAATATCTTTTTATAAATAACTTATATATCTGTATTGTAAATGTGTGTTAATTATTTAAAATCTGTTCTGACAAAAGCATATGTAAATTAGACCATTAGGTGAAAATAAAAAGAAAACTGTCAAAATATTATCATTGTAAAGTTTGGTATATATTTTATACTGAAAAATAGTTGACAAATGCCTTTTCAAGAAGTTCTACTAATAATGGCTCCCTAGAAGGAAATTTTATATTTTTAAAGCTAATTTTTTATTCTAAATACTTATGGAAATTCTAATATTAGAGAATGAGACAAGATGCAGGAATAAGTAATTTTTTTGTTAATTTATGGTTAGACAGGAAAATGTAGCAATGGAGACTTAGTCATCAGTATTTTAAATATCAGAAAGGATTTTGAAATAATGTTTTTCTTTGGAAAATATTGATTAGAAACTCTTTGCAATTTAATTCATAAATAAATTTATTTGTAAAATTATGAAAATAGCTTGGGTAAACATAGTACACAAATCTATATGTATTTAACTAAAACTATTTTAAACAATTATGCCTCATCAGTTTCTAGTGTAGCATAAATTTATCCAACAGAATGACAATTAGTTGTCATGAATGGCCATTAGGTTAATGATACATAATTTATATTAATATTTTCAAATTTGTGTTTTATTTTTTTTCATTAAAAGGGTGTTTTTCTGTGGGGAGCTTAATAGGAGAAATCAATTCAGAGTTTCAAAGCCACCTGAGCTGTTCCAGAGCTGTGTTCCCAGTAATGACCACTAGGTGGCAGGGCTACATTGTTTAACATTTATAGATCAACTTGCATATGATGTTGGATGTTTACCCTGTAAAGTACAAGTCTGAGAGTAATACCCCTTTTTCTTCACTTCTTAAAAAATAATAAGCCAATAATATTTTTAAAAATTGTCTTTTAATAAAGCGAATAAGCCATGTAATTGTGATCACAAGACAGTATCCGTTAATGGTTTTTTAATTCTCAGTGATGGCAAGTATTTTAAAAAGCAGGAATGACACAATGACACCTGAGTGATGAGGGCCTTTTTTTTAATAATTGAGATTTATTTCCTCTTCTGTAGGTAGCTAATGTGTTATGTTATTATCTGTAGAGAATTTGATTCATAGTATCATCCCCCTCTACCCTGCCCCCTACTTCTGCTTATCAGACTGGAAATCTAGAAGCTTTAGGTTGACTTCAGCCATTTATTGTGAGGTCTGTCTTGTTATATTGTCCTATATATTCTTGTCTGTTGTCAATTATGAGCTCAGGAAGCAAATTCTAATTGATAGTGAATGTTAAATACCACAGTGTATTTGAAAATAGCTGTGGTATACTCGCCAAATTGTACGGATAAGAATATTGCCCTGGGAGAGCAATTCTCACTTGGAATATAAAGCCGAGCAGTTGTGATTTTATTGTAGTTCACTCATGTCCATCAACGCAATTTTTAAAACTACTCTATTATACATAGTACCTGTTTTGATGCCAATTTTTTAATCAAATGTTAGAGAGTAAGAGTCCTTTCCTTTTTCTTGAAAGAAATCCTTCAAACTTTGTGATACTCAGTATGAAATGGTACAGTGTCTTACCTCTGAAGGAATATTGAGAGTTTGGGCAGCATGTGTGATTTTGATTACAATAAAAAAATGTATGCCTGAGGCTTAATCATTTTCCTTCAATCTTATTGAAGAATAGAACTTTTAAAAGACATCTTACTTTTGAATAAAAATATTTTCCTTTTTAAAATAACAGTATCTAGTTATAAACTCTGCTCCAGTGACTGGCAAACTTTGCCTCTAAAAGGACAGATGGTAAATAACTTAGGCTTTGTGGGTCATAAGTTCTCTGCTGGACTCTGCTATTGCAATGCAGAAGCAACCACAGACATATTGTAGTGAAAGAGCAAGGCTGTGTTCCAATAAAACTTTATTTGCATATACAGCATGCTGGCCACATTTGACTTAAAGACCATAGTTTGCTAATTCCTGACTAATTCTATCATTCATCTGTCATATTATAAAGAGAACAAATTTTAACTTACTTTTAATCATTTTGGAAAAAGAAATCTGATATTTTTCCTTTAGCTCAATTTGATCACCCCAGGAAGATTCAGGGACTAATGAAGTAAGTAGCAATGAACGTCATCAAATTGGCTTTCACCTTGGCTTGGTTATTAACTAACTAGGTCATTTTATACCAGACAGTCATCCTCTCATTCTTTCCTTTTCTAGTATTCTTTCAGTTCAAACATTCTTGTACCTAGATGAATAAAATGAATAATGCTCCAATTCCAGAAATTTGTAGTCTTGGATCATTATTAGACTTTTAGATTATTGGATTTTTCAGGGAAAATTCCTGAATTCATGTTATCATAAAAACAGGAATATGCACTTAAATATGAGCTGGCTTAAAATAAGGATGCCTTAACTTCTTAGTCTTGGATTTTTGTGTCCAAATCTGGGCAATATGATTTTGGAATGGTTATGTATTTTGATTTCACTGTATGTGCTCACAGAGTCTGGTTTCTTTAATCCTGATATGTAGTTTAAACCTTGCTATTGATTAAATGTTTTAGGACACATTTTTTTGCTTTTGCCTCATTCAATAAAGTGAAAGTGAATGTTTGGTTTACCCCTTGATTGCTGATGAAATATGTCCCTTGCTGAGTATGATGGGGAGTAGTGCTTGATATGCTCTTAATAGACTAAGCCATATTTGGAAAACTAATATTTCACAGTTTTTTTTTTAATTTTAATTTGGTTGAGTTGTTTTTCCACTGTTCATACATTGCTCAATCTGGAAAGGAATTATGAAGCTGGATAAAGGCAACGATTCTTGAGATTCCACATTGGGTCATTCAAGGGAAATGTAATCATGTGTTGCTACAGGCTGTTGAATCTGACTTTGAACCTTGAGAATGTTAGTGTCTGAGCCTGGCTTCAGAAAATGGCATCTGGAGATGGGAGGATGATTGCAGCTCCACTCAGAATTTTAAGCCCTCTCTCTGCATTCTCTTTGTCCAGGCTTGATATAACTCGTTTTTTTGTTTGTTTGTTTGTTTGTTTGTTTGTTTTTGGTCTAAGAGAACAGCTTCTTTCATATTGTTATAATATGTTGGGGACCTTGAATGGAAAAGTAAAATAATTTCATGGTGCTTTTATTTAATGAGTTGGAATCCATTTGCACTGTTGGCCCTTCCTTCTCTGTGCCATAAGTGAAGTCAGCTGATGCAAGGACATGGCTAGGTGTGGGGATGGGAGCATTTGGGCTGTCACATCATTGGAATTTCTCCTTGAGGTCTTTTGGAAAAATGCCATTACTTATATCAGCCCTAGTCCACTTAATTACAATATGTAATCTTGGAGGTATTTAGGGAAAAACAAAAACTTTAGAAATCACTAGGATAATGAAATGTTTCAAAATTTTCAAAGAGCATTCTTCCCTTTGAAACCTCCTTTTTATTTGTAGGGGATGTAAAGACAAGGAGGAAACTGGAGCTCCCCCTATGTCAGAACTTGTTTGAGTTTCATTAAACATTTCTCTGATGAAAGCACAGAACTGAAAGCCTTCCTTATCAAATACAGTGTTTTCTAAATATCAGGAATGCATTTTGTTACAAACAATGTCTGGTAGTGAAAAAAAAGGAACAGAATTTTTATGAAATAAAGTATTGTAAATCTACAAATATCCTTCTCAAAATATGTTGGTTGAAATACTGTGATGTTGCACAATTCAACCCAATGACGGTAATAATATTTGCTGTTTATATAACACAAGTCTTCTAGGAGCTAAATTGACTTCACAAGTATTGTATAATGAAACCTCACACCACGGCCTGGGCGAGGAAAGTGGGTACTTTCATTTTGTTAGAGAGGAAAATAAGAAAGGTGAAATGGCTTATCCACATTTTCGTCAGAGGCAAAGAACCAAGCCTTCCAGATTCCCTCCTCATTTCTTTTTTATAAAGATGAATTCTGTTCTATGGCAATAAATATTTATTTGCTATGGAAGTACTAATAGGCATATGCCCTACTGGCTGATGGGATATAGTAAGGGACAGTGTTCCCCCTTCCCCACTCAATTTACCATCTAAATAAGACAAACAAGACAAGACAGAATACAGAGCGTTGAAGTGTAATTTGCACTGCTGAGAAGTAGTTGGCTCCTGGTTTCAATTTCTTCCCTTGAAGTCACATACATATTTCATCCTTTGCATATTTTGGCAATGGATCCGGCTAAGAGCTATAAAGCTATTTAATTTGTTTTTTGGTAAAGCATTTTATGTCCGGGTAATGGATTTGTATATCAGTGGCAGCCTGTAACATGGCTAAGTGTTCTGATTGACAGAACACCCACGTTCAGACTTATTTATTTTTTGATAAGGAAAATGCCAGCTAACTTAGTCCATATGTGCTCTTCAATAGGATGAGGCTTATTCACATGTAATGGACACTCATTGAAAAATAAATGACAAGGATAATGAGAACAGTAATACACATGAAACAAAGTTTCTCTTTTTTCACTTAAAACTTTTTAAAAGCATTACGCTAATTACTTCAAATAATTTGGTAATGCTTAATGTTAACTTCATCAATATACTTTTTAAAAAATTAACCTCTTAATCATTAACATCAGGGTTTCTTATTCTTATTTGAAGGAAGATAAATTTTAAAATGTAGACTGTTTGGAAACTATAACAACATTAAACAAATGTATAAAGCATCTCATTCAAATAATAAACATACTAGAAATTTTATGACTCAGGCAAACCGTAACTGGCTTCAGCAATTATTGTGAAACCTATTTCCTAAGCTTTAGAGAAAAAAAAAATTGAAACACTGTCTTCTGACGTCCTCTCCATGACACCTTCTACATAAGTGCTTTTGTTGAGAACTTGTTAGTCCTTTGTCTGAAAAATGAATTTTAGCATTGTCAAGAACTGCGAAGGGTCTGAGAGTCACCCTGTTGGCAAGTGAACAAGTTATTTTGCCACAGTTTCATGTGTACGGCAGAGGCCATGAGCACGTGGGTCAGAAACCAAGACTTGTTTACTCACAGCAAGGGAGCAGCAGGAGCTTCTATCTGAGCTGGCTCTCAGGCCCACAAAGTCTCTGAAGGGCCATGCCGAGAGGCCCCAGTAATGGCCATGCCCAGCATCAGAGTTCAGAACCCCTGGCTTGGGGAAACTAAATCTTTTATAACATGCAGCAAACAAACCTGTGTAACTTTTGCTTAGAAGGGAAAGATTATTTTCATTATACTGGACAGTAAGTAAACCTGCCTTCAACATCTCTATTGTGCAAAATTGTCTGCTATTCAAATGTCTTTGAAAAAAATAGCCTGGAGTGGGGGGAAAACAGTCCTGCTTACAAAATGTGCAGAAATTCAAGATACCCACGGAGAATTAGCTCCCAGGAAGCATTTTCATTAATGTTTCATATTATGATGCAAATTTGACATTTCTGGTTCTAATGTAAGAATTAGTTACTCTGGATTTAATTGGATGCTTCAAATCTGGTGGTTTATCTCTTGACTGGGAATAGAAAAAAGTGGTTAGGAAGCATAATTATTAATATTTTGTTACCAAGAAAAAACAAGATGATCTGGACATGTTTATATTTTCCCATTACCGCAGAATTTGTATTAGTGCCCAGCATATAATAGGTACTCAAAAAACTATAAAGTCAATATGTTTTAAGAAATATAGCAACTTGACTAACCTGAAAAACTGTGACCTGTGATGATTTCTATAGAACACCAATAAATGATGTGTAAAATTAATCTGAGTTTGATACAATTTGGTGAATGAAGCACAAGGACTACATGTCAATACAGAAAGTGATGATAATGAAAATAATGATATATCTAACTTCATTTAATATCTTGACCTCCTTGTAAAGAATTTAAGAGATTTTTAAGTGTGCTATTACTTCATTTTTCTTTAATCTTAAACAATGCAGATATAATTAAGTTCCTGATAGAGAGTAGCTATTATGATATTATATAGAGTTTTGCTTAGAAGAATAAGTGATAATTACAGTTGTTTTGCTAAAATGTGAATTAATTGCACTCCAGGTTTTACTGTGGCAGATAACCATAGTGATTGTTATAAATAAATACAATAACACAGCTTTAATATTTTTGCCATCTTTCCATGAGAATAAAGTCATTAATGTTTTGTAAAAGAGAATAGTAGTGTAATTAGAGCCTTAAAAACATTTTTTAAATTTTTGCTATTTGAGACATGCAAAGAATGCATTAATGTAAATGATTAATATATAAGGAATCCCCAACCTAAAGTCTTAGGATATCATCAATAATTAATTTTCCTATCCCATCTCACCCCTCTACCTCTTTTTAAGACCTAAACACCATCATGGAATTTGCATATTTCTATTATCAAACAAGTGCTTGACATATTGTATCCAGCTTTCATTTCTGAGAATCTTCTACTCAAGGGTATTTTCTCTTTCTTTATTCATTTATTTGCTTATGGAACTGTGCTAAAGATAAAGTATACAAAGACGAGGCACACAGACATACCTCTGTTCTTAGGAATCCTGAGTTTGGCAGGTCATTATCATGGTTTGGGACGTGCCGTTGAACTGTTAACAGTAGACAAGAATTTGTGGGTTGCTATAGCATCCGAGATGCATTAGCAGGATCTCATTCCACTCAAGCACATGTGTTTTTCTAGACTCTGTGGCGATCTTGGAGAAAGTCACGGATGAAATAACAGATTGTCTTCAAATGCTTCAGTCCAGCTCTGAATTTTATTGGCACTTGCATATTCCACTGTTTATTTCATTAAGTGAAATCTGTTTCTCTTACATCCCGTGCAGAATGTGAAGGATGACGGACAGCATGTGTGGCGACTCAAGCACTTTAACAAACCTGCCTACTGCAATCTTTGCCTGAACATGCTGATTGGTGTGGGCAAGCAGGGCCTCTGCTGCTCCTGTGAGTATGTTTGCTTTGCTGAGACATTATTACATCTGGTGAGGAAATGCTGATTTCATGGAATAGTCTCATTTGGAGATGGAGTTGAGAAGTTGCCTGACCCTTCCTGTGCCTGTGATCTACGTTTCCTGACCATAGGTATCCAGATCACTCTGTTAGGAACTTCCTTCAGTTTTGGGAAACCCTCTCCTTGGAAAATAAATAAAGACATTTTCCAATTCACTATCCGTTTTCTTTCCATTATAGTTTAATTTAGTCATGATTCCCATTTCTTCTGGGATTGTTAGGAAGATACCCCCTGGTCTCATGTTTATATCTCATTAATATTCACCTCCTCCCCCGCCCCCGAGTTAGTCACTTTATTCACACTGTCTTCCTATAAAGAGCTAATTCCTTAAAGTCTTTTTAAAATACTTCAATTAACTGATTATCAGTTTGCATTCAGATTAAGAAAGCACAGGGACTACAAACTCATCTTATACCTCAGGCACATGATTTTTAATTCTATCATGAAGAAAATCTTCATATAAGGCTAACGGATATGGGGACCCAAAGTATTGGCAGTGTGTGAATTTTGTTGTGGCAATTCAGTACATTTATCTTTGCAATCCTTGTGGTATTCTGTGGAGTACCGCCCACTAGAATTTTCTGATAGGGTTGGGGGAAAAATGTATACATGTAAGAATAACTTGATCCCCATGCTGTACAGCGGGAAAAAAATAAAAGAAAAAATTATATTAAAAAACCCTTCCCTGATCCATTAAACCTAAAAAATAAATAAATAAATAAATAAATAAATAAATAAATAAATAAATAAATAAATTTATAAAAGTCACCTAAGAATCTTTAAAGCAACAGGGTATATGTCTGATGAATTACATTCCCCGATGTCTCTGTTAAAACAGAGGGAACATTGAGTCCTCCCATTAAAATGTGACATTCCCTTGATCCAGCACACTGTCCATCCATACCCTTTGCTGCAACATGCGGAACTGTCAAGTTTGTTAAGACACGTCCCATTTGTATGCATTTATATGAAATCTAAATTCCTTAACTGGCCTCAATGTAATACATCCTTCTCAGATATTATTTTTAGCTTACAGGTTCTTTGGTAGTATGTTTGAGAGTTGACTTTCAAATATTTTATTTGACATTAAAAACCAGTTTTAGTGCCGCTTTTTTTTTTTTTTTGGCTGAGCCCACAGCAAGGAGAATTCCCCAGCCAGGGGTTGAACCCAAACCATAGCAATGATAACACTGAATCCTTAACTGCTGTTCCACCAAGCAGTGCCACTTTTAAGTGATTTCTTATGTGTTTAAGGATTGTAATAAAGTTATATAAAATAACATTGTGTCACTTTAGAGGGCAGTTTCTGGTGACCACATTTAAAAGCCTGATTGTATATGAGATCATTCTTCATATACAAGAGAAGTATTTTGCTTTCAAGGTTTTATTATTTTTAAGGAAAAGAATTTTTCATGGTGCATTCTATTGATGGTACCTTAGGAAACAAAATGATAGTTCTCAAATAATGTAGGTGGTACCATATAAAAGTGAGAATTTTGCTCCCAAATTTTAACAGATTGGTGTGTTGAATGTAATATTCAACATTACTGCCATTATAGAGGAGAGGAGAAAGTATATGTTTTCTTTCTCCGTGTCACCAAAGGAAATCACAGATGTGGACATTTGGAAAGAGTTTTACTGTGTAAATATTATGTGGACTTAGCATTTTTTCATTCTCATTTCATGCAGTGGTTAATTTTTGCTTGTTTTACTGAGAGAGTTACCTGGTTGTTTTTTATTTAATTTTTATTCTGTGTATTTATGCATTTAGAACCCTTAAGTTAGAACGAGTGTTTTATCAAAGAATATCTGTTATTGACCCAAGTTATATTTAGAATCAAGTCATGAAATAATTTGAAGATGCCTAGTAAGACATATGCATTGGTTTTGTGTCACATTTTATACATACGCACACGAACTTATATATGTGTGTATATGGGTGTATATACATGTTTGCACATACATATAAAATTTTGCGCATATATATATATATATATATATATATATATATATATATATCATGTGCTACCCAGCAAAGGTGATTTCTTTTGGACAAACAGTGCCACAATGGCAATGAAGGATGAGCTCTAACTGAAAGCCTGACATGTACGATGAAATCTATTCTCTGGAAATAGACTAATCGGCCATTTAACGTTTAGATAAATCAATAGACAAAATAGCATAAACTCATAGGCTTTTATTCCCATGCCTGCCAGCTGCTCTCATGCCTATACTTTGTAAAATATAGATCTCTTCCTTCTAGCAAATGACACCGAGCCATTTGGCAGTCATCAATTTGTCTTTAATATTTTTGTCATCTGGGAATTGTTGTGAAAAATTTGAGTAAGGCCTGATTTAATTAAGCATTTCCTGCTATGCCATGATAGAGGAGTCTTGGTTTTTCACATGCATAATATTTCCTGTACTAATTGGCCTTTTGTATTCCATGGTAAAAACAGTCGGCTTGGACTTCTCCGTGATGTGGCTGATTGGATTGATTAGGGAGCAGTGGTTATGAAATGAGGTTCTGTTAATGTCATCCTTTCTCTATAAAATTGCAGTCAAGGACTAGGATTAGCTCTGAATTTGTGGACATGTTTCCTTTCAGTTTGCAAGTACACAGTTCATGAGCGCTGTGTGTCCAGAGCACCTCCTTCTTGCATTAAGACTTACGTGAAGTCCAAGAAGAACACCGACGTAAGTGTATGGCCCTGCTTGCTTTTTGAGGGTGGCGTTTATGGATGCCTCCTCTTACCACAGCACTCGTGTTCTGTTCCAGGTGATGCATCATTACTGGGTTGAAGGCAACTGCCCAACGAAGTGTGATAAGTGCCACAAAACCGTTAAATGTTACCAGGGCCTGACAGGACTGCATTGTGTTTGGTGTCAGATCACAGTGAGTAACATGGGAGAATAAATCTCCAGCATTCACTCACCATGAAAACAGTGTATCCCAGGTTCTCTGAGAGTCCTACCCTGGAAGGTCATTCTGAATTGTTGACTAAGTCCAAGTTAGCATAAAATCATGGCGGCTCCCAAAGGGATAAGGGTCAGAGTCAGATTTTGTCTTCCAAGAATCCAAAACTTTAAAGCTAATGACAACCTTAGAGATAATAGTGTCATAAGGTTTTCTAACTCTGCCCCATGGAATTCTGGGAGCTGACAGGAAGGTAACCAGTTTCCATGGCTGTGGGTGGGCAGTGAGCCTGGGTTGCTGACCTGGTAGAATTCAGGTATCCCTCTGCTCTGCAACACTGTTTTGGCAGAATTTTCTATTTTACATGTAGTAAATTTATTTTAATCACAGGATCTATGGGATTAAAAAATAAGGTAGAACAATGACTAATGTAATCCAGACTTAATTTTATAGTGAAGACTCAAAGACCAAGAAAACCTAAGCAGATTGTCAATGACCACATAACGAGGTGGAGATGCAAGGAGTCCATGTTTTAGTTCTTGATGCTTCTGAGAACTTACTTTACCCTTCCATTCACCATGCTGTTACCTTGCTTCTTTAGTTAAGTCAGTAGTTGGGGAATAAGAGATGTGGATGTAAACACTAGTCATTAACAGCATTGACAATGGAGAAAGAGGAGGTCACTAGGTCTTTCCTGGGAAACTTCAGCCTGACTTGCATCATTGTCAAGGCTGCTTCAAATCACTTCTGGAATAAATGCAGTTGTTAGATGGTACCTCTAGTATTTCATGTTTCATGTTTTATTTCTGGATGTTAATGAGAATAAACATTTTTAAGAGTAGCTTTTTTTTTTTTTATAGTTTAGTACAAGAACATTTATGAGACTGCATTTTTCCCCCCATTGGTTTTGTTTTCTTTTTACAGCTAGTGTGTGAGTCATCTTGTTAGAGGACAAATTGTTCTTTCTTTTGTAGGAATAAAACAGTAGGGAGCACTGTTTCAGTTAAGCAAATAAGTTTCTCTGCAGTACCCTTCAAAAACCCTTCTCAACACACACACCATTTAAAAATTTTTCTTAAGCACACACACACATACACACAGAATAATGAGAAAAACAAACTGTGACTTGCATTTCAAAAGTACAATTAAGTGCTTTTTTTAAAATGAACACACTTTCCTCAATCATTTTCGGTTATTATGCTGTTAAATTATATTTACATTTGAAATTTCTTCAATTATGAAAGACAGTTTTATTTTTTAAAGTGTTTGGTTATTATAATAAAATGTCTAACAATGATTTAAATTACATGTAAGAATTACTTAAACATATTGAGTTCTCAGTTTCAGGAAGACCACAGCTATTTCAATTTTCAAAAAAAATCATGCTCACTGAAAAATGCTGTCTTTTTTTTCTTGCTGAGCATCTAAAAAATATTTAATTTTTGTTTCAGATCTTATAGGAGCCTGGTTGTTTTATTTTTCCCACAGAGTGCATCTTTAATTACTTACAGCTTTACTTTAAATATCAGAATTTATTTCTTCTTTGTTTTTCAAGTTATTTTTCCCATCCTTCGTATATTTCCAATGTCATATTTCAGACTCTTATTTTTCTTTCCTTTTTTATTTAATGAAAAATATATATTTAGAGTTAGAACACTCTAAAATATGCATTGCTACCTTTCCTAATACAAAAGTTTTTAGTGATTTAAAGTTTCTTTATTTGACTCCTCTGCTCCTTTCCCCTTTTAATCTCTATGAAGTATATCTTCTGCCCTTCTCATTCTATAGGGAGCACTCTCTTCAAAGTTACCATTGTTGATGGTCTCTTACTGATACTCAAGGTATCTTGAAATGTCCATCTTCTTCTATATTTCATTTTGTTTTTCTTGTTTTCTTTCTTTTGTTTTAGTGGTTCCCCTCATCTGTAACTCCAAAATCTACATTTCTAACTCAAGCAGTCTCCAGTTATACATTTATATTTGGTCTTGATTCTGGTCCTAGTCTTATAAGAAATTACACTCTTCGTTTTATAAGAAAGCTACCTCTGAATAAACTGTGCTTTTTTGAAATCTAAAGATTTCATGTTCAATTCCATTTAGGCAACATGCCCCTAACATCTCATCCTTAACAAGAGGTCAATATATACGTGAAGATGACCCCAAGGCAAAGCACAATGTAAACTGTAAATGTCTTTAAATCCTGAGTTCTACTTAAGATACAGGTTAATCAGGGAGCAGTGAAGGGTTTAAAGCAGAATCTGGGGAATAGCATTGCCTTCTTACTAAGCTCTCTCAAGACCTGAAGCTTCTGGCTAACTTAAGCCTCATTTGCTGTAAACCATGATATCCAGGGATCCTGTGGATATTTGGTTCATGAAACAAGATTGCAGTTTTTTAAAAAGGTCTCATTTATCCAGAAAAGTATAGATAGCCCTCTATAAAAGTAACTTTAGCTTCTGTGTGCTTTTGGATTTTTAAATTGGGCAGTTCTAAGAATACATTTATCAATTTATTGACTTTGTGCCTAGGTTAAACAATATATTTAGGTAGTGCCCTGATGGTGCAGTGGGTTAAGGATTTGGCCCTGTCACCGCCGTGGTTCCGATTACTGCTGGGGGGTGGGTTCAGTCTATGGCCTGGGAACACCTGCATGCCATTGGCACAGCCGATAAAGCCCAGAATATGTTTACCTCAGAACATTTATATGTTTAGTATAATCTGTACTTTCTTCTTGAACCACTGTACGAAAATTTTAGTAAAGAGTTACTCTGCTCTTGACAGGCTCACCTACACTGCAGATTGCCTTTCCACTTGAATCTACTTTCTTAAGTTTACATGCTTCCCATAAAGTGCTATTAATATAAGAAAAATTAGAGCTCCTGTCGTGGCTCAGTGGTTAATGAACCCAACTAATATCCATGAAGATGCTGGTTCAATCCCTGGCCTCGCTCAGTGGGTTAAGGCTCCAGCGTTGCCATGATCTGTGTGGTAGGTCACAGACGTGACTCCGATCCTGCATTGTTATGGCTGTGGCATAGGCTAGCAGCTACAGCTCCAATTCGACCTCTAGCCTGAGAAGATCCAAATGCCACAGTTGCAGCCCTAAAAAGACCCCAAAAGTAATAATTTAGCAAAAAGCTAGCAGAAGTTGCCAAAGTGATGCGACCCGGCACCATCAAAGTTGAGCTTCGGGAAGGCCTATCTGAATGGAGTTCATGAGGAATAGAAGGTAGAGAGAAATAAAAAGAATGAAACCTGGCTTCATCTCAGTAGTTTTCCAAATGCCATTATTTCCTTTATATATGAAACTTCTGGAAATGGCTTGAGTCTTATAAGTTAGACTGATCAATTTCTTAAGAATGTCTCTGTTCAAGAACTGAGAGAATATTTGTTCAGTCTTGGGCCAGATGTGTCAAAAGCTTTGGCCAGTTTCCTGATTTGTAAAATGGACTTAATACCTATCTTGCAAGATTTTTATAAGAACTAAATTAATTTTAAAAATCTCCGTAAATGTGGTTAGGGCTGGACTTCATACATAATAGTGCCTCATGACTGGCAGTTTTTATCATATTTGAACACTAGGTAAAATACCACATGAGGGCACAAAACCCAACACCTGACTTACAGAGGGTGTTCCACGAAAATTACTCATGTCATCTTTCTCTCTCACTCCTGGAAGGATCCATAGTTGTCCAGTCTAAGCATGTTCTAAAACATCCAGAACTGTGTGGTCCTGAATATCACCAAATCCTAGACAAAGCTGATTTATTTATATTCACAAAGAACTGCTATTCCAGCTCTCTTCTATCAAACATGGTATCATCATGCTTGCAATCACTGGAAATAGTTAGAAGTCGATTTCCTTTATCCTAGTCTTTCACCTCTACCTCATATATTCAGCCCATCACTGAGCCTTTAAATTTCCTCCTTAAAATATCACTCTCAGATTTGAGTTTTTGTCTTCACCATTCACAGCCCAAGTGCAAGCTCTTAGCACCTCTCAACTAGATTAGAGTTAGAACTCTTGGCTTATCTCCCTAACAGAAGGTACTTTTCCTATAAGGCAGGCTGCAAACCACCTCCAGAATCATCTTCTGAAAATACTAGTGCGCTATCATATGCCACCTTCACCAGCCTATAATAGTTCTGTCATAAGGAATGCAGCCCTCACCTCTTCCTTCCTCGACCTGTTTTTCAGTTCATCAAATATCAGACCCAAACCCAAGCACATGACATATATAATAGTTCCCTCTTTGCCCAGCCTCTGCTGTGGTTGTGCATGTCTGTTGTCAAGCCTTTGGGAAAGCCATGCTTCCCTGCTCTTATTTTGCTCACTCTTATCATTGCCCTGAATACACCCGCCTTAAACTCACTACACCTCCAGAAGCAAATTGAGTTCCCTATTTTCCTTGACACTAATATTTCCTTTTTCAGAATCCTTTTTAGACTTTTATTCCATACCAAAGGAAAGACTGAAGGGTTGTCTGGCAGTTTCATGTCTGCATGCTAGCATTTTCTATGCTGCTAGACTGCATTGTCCAACATACATTTTTTCTCTAATCAGCCTAAATTATTGATAGAGTGCTGAGTTTAGAGGAGTTCCTCAATAATTTTACTTTAATGACTGCTATACTATTATTCTTAGGTTAAATAGTGAATTTTAAATGCATGATTTGAATTCTGTTTTTTTTAAATCATCTTGTAATACTCAAATCTACATGAAATATACAAGTAAATGTAAACAAATACTTAAATATAATAAAAAACTAAAATATTTCAACACTTCTTTATTGGTCAGTACTTGAGGCTTCTTGATGGCATACTATTTTTTTATTTTATAAGTTTGGGCTCTTAAAACTGAGTTTTATCTCCTTTTGCAAGCCTAAAATTAAAAACAGAAAAATCCTGTATAATAACAGTCTTAACGATCTTCTAACATTTAGGCAACCATTTCCCTGTGCTTGATAATTCAACCAGCCAAGTTAAATGTCCTCATTGGTTCTCTCTTCCTTCTCTTATTTATATTATCTGATCATTGAGATCCCATTTTTTGTAGCTGTTCATATCTGCCCCAAATGTATTTTCTTGACATTCTACTTAAAACATGTAATAATTGACTCCTGGTTATGGTAAAATGTCCCTGGTCAGGCAGGACTCGCAAGGTTAAGAGGGTGATACATTTTATTTGAGTTTGGCAAAAGGAAGCCTATGTTATGGCTATGAACTGTCTACTTTTGGTGTCATGTGGGACCACTACTTTTATTAAAATAGTAAGCTCAAAACAATAATGTTTCAGGGTTTCCAGTGCCTTTACAATAGAAAGGTTATTATGCAGTAAATGCCAGCACTAAAACAGCACCTTGAAACAGCAAAAATGTTAAGAGACAAGCATGTATAAACCAACAAGTGTTCTTCTATGTGAAGTCACTTCATTTTTCTCTAGAAAAATTACTTAATTTTCTTTTTTTCTCCAAATTCTTTGGAAAATTTATTTTCTGTTTTTCTTCCTTTTGACTTAGATTCCACTGTTTTCTTCTTAGTACAATACCCTCACTCTCTTCTCAACTCCATCCCGTAAACACACACACAGTCTTATTCACACATTTTCCTTTCCCTCCTAAATTGAGACAGTTTTTTCAATAAACATAGATCTGGCTCTAAATTAAGTGCTATTGGAAATTGTCATAAACTCTGAAATTATTTCCAAGTATTTAATTCACTTCCAGGAATAGCTGGTTCATATTTCATGAATTTCCTAGATATAGAATTGATTCTTTTAATGTGAATGGAAGTTTCTGTACGTATAATAAAATAATGACCTGAGGATTTCTATGCCTTATTCTGTACAAATGCAAAGATAACTGTGAACAAAAATAAAAACATTTTAAAAAAGATAATTTATTTCCTCTGGGGCTCCATTGGCCATTTCATTAAGAAACAAGATTCATCAATATCTTAGTTTATTTCTTTTCTTATTGAGGCTCTTTTGTGTTTTGCTGATTTGAGATCTGGGTTATCTTTAAGAAAATTGTCGGACTTTAGTATCTTATTGATCTAGAAGAACTCAGCTCTGTCTTTTTATATAAAATGTCATGGTGACAAGTTTAGGCAACTTGTTTTTATTGCTGATTATATTCACTTTTTTTCCTTTTTACAGTCTTATAGAAAAATAGCATAAATACAGAAAAGTATAAATATCTTAAGTATAGAACTCAATGAACTTTGCACAAATGAACACCCAGTATATCTAGTACCTGATCAGGAAACAGAACATTACCAGTAACCTAAGATAGTTTTAGGGTGAAATAGCTTTTAAATTCTGTTATATGGTTTCTATGTTGTTGATATTTGTTCTTTTTTAATAGACTTTATTTTTCACAGAAGTTTTAGTTTCACAGCAAAAATGATGTTCCTTTTCAATTTTGATTAAATAGTCCTGGGAACTATAAGCATTTTTTCTCATTGGCTTTCATGTGTTATATTTTGTGCTCAAATATGTCTCTGAGCAATATGGTCAATTAACTAGACTTGGTATTCAAATTGTGCAATGATCAGTGTTTTCCAACCTGGTGTCCTCAAGCTTCGACACTCTGGCTACAAACAGTGTCATGATGTTGATGGACACCTGAATATATTTAGCAGCTACCAGATTCCAATGTTAATAAAAGTATAAGGTGATTAGTTAATGCTCACTTCTTGGAGAGGAGAATATTCTTGCAATGTGTCTCCCTGTTTCACTGGTGACAATAGGGATACCTACTTTCTTGTAGACCCTGCTGCCTGCCCAAATTCCTGCAAAGACTCTGCCTTCCAGATACCGAGGCAAAGCTTGGGGATATAGGTCACGTGGCAGTCAAACTGGACAGTTCCATGCTGCAGAGAATAATATTTCGTAGGACCAGTTGCCAGTACTTTTACTCTGAAACCTTCAAACTGCAATGTAAAGAATTATCCCTTACACACACGTTCTGTTCAGCTTATCAACTCTGGTTCTACCTGAGTTCTCAGTTGCTTCTTTTTGGCTGGGAAATTAACCTACGTTGCCAAAAGCCACCATTAAATTCATTTTATTTTTGTTATCTTTTCTTACACCCAGTAGCCCCATATTACTGTATAGAGGAGTCAGCATCCATTACTGTATCAGTTGCAGATTGTTGGAGATCAGTTGTGTGGAAACATGGAGGAGGCTGAGCCCTCAGATTGTGTATCTGTTTTCAGTGCTGGCAAGAAACTCAGAGTGCCCCACCCTTCTGTCCTTGAGAGTCACATGTAAAGCTTTACAAAGTCCAGTCAAGGGTGCAAATTCAGTACTTTCTCACTCTGTACACACAGAATTTTTGCCTCAAATCTTGCTACTTGTAGAGGGTTCTTAGAGTCTTGCATTGTTAGTTTTAAACAGGTTGTACAGGATCAAAAAGCAGAAGTTTTTTTCTCTGTGACACCACAGTACAAAGGAGCCTTAAGACACAGAGCCTATCTTTGGTTTGGGTTCAGGTTTCATAGTGATCCATATATTTGTTTCCTATGGTGGCCATAACAAAATAACAGCAAAATGAGAACAGAAATATTTTCTTTCATAATTCAGGAGGCTAGATACCTGAAATGAAGATGTCAGCAGGGCTATGTTCCCTCTGAAGCCTATAGGGAAGACTCCTCTCTTGTCTTTTCCTGATTCTGGTGGTGGCTTTTAGTTTTTGGTGTTCCTTGACCCACAGCTGTGTCACCAGTTCTCTGCCTCTGTGGTCACATGGCCTTCTTCCCTCCATACTTGTCTTTTTATGTCCAGATTTCTCTCTTTTTAAAAGGACACAAGTCATTGGATAAGGGCACAACCTAATTCAGTATAACTTCATCTGAACCTGAATACATCTGCAAAGATCATATTTCCAAATAAGTTCATATTCACAGGTACCAAGAGTTAGGACCTCAGTTGGTGAAAGATTAGATTTAACCCTACAACACTTGGTAAACCTTGAGGCTAAATTCAGGATTCCAGGACCATGACTTATTATAAGAAAATTGATTAAATCTAATAAATCAATTATATATTTAAACCAGTCACTAATTTCATTTCGAGGAAACTATACATCTCATTTGCCAAATCAGAGTTTAGTTCTGCTTTGTATGGGGCTTCATTTGCCTCTTTATCTTCAGTTCTTCTCACCTCTTAACAAAGATCAGAAATACCTGATAATATTAAACCCCTTTTTTTTTGTAAGGAGTTTACAGGACACTGAGAAGCAGAATTGCTAATTACAGATGAACGTTATAGGTACTTTTATTTCATGTAATGTGGTCTAGTGTGTGTTAATTACAGTACAGGTAGCCTTAACTTCAAGGCAGGGTGTTATCATGATAGAGGACTTAGCTTCAAGGACAATAGAATTACCCCTTCAGTAGTAGTGATCTACTGTCACCAGCAGCAGATCAACACTCCTTAAACCCCTCTGCTTGGTTGTTAATTAACTATTACAAATATAGGTTTGTTATGGAACTTAGGAACTTAGACAGGGTGGCCTTTGATACACAGCTGAAAAATGAAGCAGCTCATTTTTGGTTTGGAACAAGATATGTTATTAACATAAATAGTTGTTCTAAAATATGAATGTTTCATATTAAATTGACAAGGAGTAGTAGACAGAGAACTCCCTAGATGCCTTTAAACAACTACTACCTTAGCAATTCAATATGGCTCCAATAAGTTCTACCACTTCAATTTTTTTTAAAAATTACTATTTAATGCACTATGTTATAACACTTTAAGTTAAACTTGTGACCAAGCTTGATAAAAAATATCAGTGTAGGTTCTTACATGTTGAAAAGTAAATAACACGTTGTATGATTATACACTCAGTGAAGAAATGGTAAATACAATATAAAGATAAATTTTTATCATCATAATCATCTTCTTATATTTATATCCTGTTCCTACTGAGATGAATCTCTGGTTACATTTACATATTGAATTAGAAAGTTAAAACTAATGATGGGATCAATTATGCCCCATACTGAGCTGTGCACTTTGGAATGACTTTGAGAAAACAGGAGGGTCAAAAGGAAAAAAAAAAAAAAGCATCCACAGTGCATAGTGGTTTCAAGATTATGCTAACAGATAAGCAAAGGAAGCGTTGTAATGGACAATAAGGTGTGTTTGTGAAAGAAATCAGGCTTTTTGGTGGAAAACCTAAAGCACATTTTTAATAAAAACATTTCTGAGAATTGGAAGGTGCATAGGCTAGGTCACGAAAGTTGCTAAACAGTTTATTTAAGGTAGAATATATAAGGGCAAATGTAATATGAATCCCTTTATGATCCTGTTTGTTCTTGTAATACTTTATTGTTTTTGCTGTATCTCAGTGGAAATATAATCTGCTCCATGTTTGCTGTTGTCATGCAGAATTTGATAGTGTCTTCTTTCTCCTTCCCTAGCTGCATAATAAATGTGCTTCTCATCTAAAACCTGAGTGTGACTGCGGACCTTTGAAGGACCATATTTTACCACCCACAACAATCTGTCCAGTGGTACTGGTGAGTTTTTCCTTCTCATCATTCTGCTATAACTGGGGGTTTCTAAGACCAACTGATATGCTCTATCACTAGATACTTCCAGAGACCGTTTTCCATTGATTAAGGCAGAACTCTCTAGAACTTAAAAAAAAAAAAAAAAAACTCCTCCCTTCAGAGAAGACCCCTTTGCCCACTGTATGTCTTCTTTCCTTCATGGCACAATAAACGTCTTGGTAAGGTATGCTCTGACTAAAGCTGACTCAGGTTTTATCACTGATCATGCTGTACTTACCAGAAATTGTATAGCCAGAACACGTCTACATTTTACATGTTTTATAGATCTAACTTCCCAGAATAATGAAGTTATTCTTATTGGCAATTTTGCTAGAGATGCAAATACTATATCTGCAATAGTGAGGTCTCTCACTTAAGTCAGAGGTTATTTAAAATGAGGACACATACCTTGAAGAAAGCTATGGACTGCCATTATCTGTATTTTATCTTTTATTAGTGACTAATAAATTTAACTGACTGCAAAATAATCACTTGATTCAATAAATATACAAGTTACAAATCTGTAAGTAACCTGAAAAGAACAAATCTTGATAGAAAGAGAAGCAGACATTCAAAGATAATATTCATATTAACATTTTAAAATCCCAATTGTTTCTAAAGTGAAACAGTTATTTTACAAAACAAACTATTTTATATCCATAATGCATTTCTCATTTTTTAAAAACAACATGGAAATTAACTAGCTGGAACTTCGGTTTGATATAATAAAATACAACAACTAAGAAATGTTAGACAAATACTTTTCTAAAGGTCAACTTAGAAATTAATCAAATTACTCAATTTGCACCCACTTATGATTCATTTTGTAATTATCTGTAAAATACTGGTCGTATTTAAATGCCTTTATTTAAGAAAAATTAAAAACTATTTTCTCAAACTGCAAATAAAAAGCAGAAGAAAAAAACCTCCATATTGCTGAGGATAGCAATTACTAATTCTAAATTTACTTTCTGCATGTAAGATTTATTAGACATCCTGTAGTAAATAAGATTAATTAAAAATAATGAGTCATATTAAAATACTTTATATTTTAGATGAATTTTAGTAATTTTTTATACTTTTGTATGATTTTCTTAAAGAGAAAGAACTTGTGGAATTTTTAACGTTTGCATTATTTTTAAAAATTATAGTGATCTCACAGGTTTAGATTCATCCTTGATCTCAGATTTTAACTCTAAGATGAAATCTATCATGTCATTCTATTACCCAGCTATCTGGGTCAAACTCTCTTCAGTTCAGTAAGCTAGGGGGCTACTTCTTTGGCCCATTTATGTCAACCTCTGGTTGTACATGTTCAAACATGGGAAAGATTCTTTTATTATTCCACTCTTTTTTTCCTTGAGCGAATCACAGGTAAAGAACATGTGATCAATGAATATTCTTGTTGCTAACAATCTTGCAAACTCTTTCATTGCTTTTGCAGACACTTTTGATTCTGAAGATTTATTTTCACTCATTAAATCTTCCTACAGTTTTTATCATGATTTGTATCTCAACATTTGCTATGTTATCATTTCCTTGGCACTCTCTGCTCTGAGGTATTCAGCACTGTTAACCACCTCATCCTTCACACGTGTCTACCTTTCATTGACACCCACCATACCACACTCTCCAGCTGCTTCTTCTGTTTCTCTGGATGCTTCCTTTTAATATCTTTCCTGGTTTTCAGGACTTCAGTCTGCCCTGTGTTGGCTCATCCCTTGACCCTACCCTCACATGCTATCGCTTTCCAGTCTTCTTCCAAGTGAGGTCTTGTTTATTCACTTTATTTTATTATGCATTAACTTATGTTAAGTTCCTCCTCCTCATCTGAATCTCTAAACTATAAAGCTGCAATCGGGAGGTCCCGTGTTGTTTTACATGCTCAATATGTTGTTACTATTACTATTATTATATATGAATAATAATAACTCATTTATTGAACACATACATACCAGCTGCTATGCTAATTCATTCATTCATTCAAAAATATTTATTGAATGTCTAGTATGTGCCCTGTATTATTAACAGTAGAAGGGAAAACACTACAAAAACAAGTTATATCTTTACCTTCATAAAGTTTTCACTCCAGTGGGGTGAAATGGTAATAAAGAAGTAAGTTATTTAGTACCTGGTTTTAATAATATACTGGTGGTATTTAAAACTTAAAGGACAAAGTTAAAACAGGAAGAGAAGAAATGATGAAACTGCAATTATAAAAGAAATAGTTAAGAATTTACCAAGGAATAGTTGAATAAAGAAAGTTTATTGAAGTTTATTTGAATGAAGAGTTGAGGAGTGTGAGGGAATTGCCCATGTATCTATCTGGGGACCAAGCTTTGTGGACAGAGGAGTCACCAAAGAAGGACAAGGGAAGACTCAAGGGCAGGAGAAGCCTGACATATCCAAAGAACATTAAGAAATTAGTGGCTGGATCTTATTCTGCAGGAGGAATGATAGTAGAGAATGTCAAAGATGTCTTAAGATTTTCAAATGTGTAGGACAAGTTAGGCCATTCTAACTAATGCTTTTTTTGTGAATGAAGTTGGAAGCCATAAGATTGTTTGAACCAAAAAAGAGAATGATGTGACTGATAAAAAGAAGAGTCTAACTTGTGAGTTGAGGGAGAACCAAAAAAATAAGCTATGACAGAATTTCTTAGAGGTGTAGGAAGCTGCATCATTGCTGAGAGCAAGGATGTTATGAAAATTTTGAGGATTGGGAGAAGTTACATAACATTTACCTAGAGAGTGAGAGCTATGAGGATCAAGGGAAATACTGTATGACTGCCACAGTATAATGAGTGTTCTCTTGTTAATAATCATGAATTTAGAAAATGATTTGTAACCTTGGATGGGTCACATCTTGTTAAATTTCTCCATTTACTTTCTAGCTGTAGGAGTTGAATAGACATGGACCAGCATTCATGAGATTGTGTTTTGCCCAGTATGATGAAAGGAGAGAAGCAAAGGAGTTGAGAGTGTACAAAGGAGTGATTATAGGCATTGGGCATGGAATTTAAGCTGGGTAACAAGGGAAGTAAGGACATGAAGAGTGAAGTACAGTAGGGATGTTAGGAAAAATACAGTGTGGATCATTGATTAAAATGATCTCACTGTAATCAAACATACTTTGATTACAGTGGAATCAAAGTTTGCTGGAATCAAGGGTATTGGTGTCAAGTTACAAGAATGAATGCATGCTGTACGGAAAAAAAAACTGTATTGGGGAAATAGCAATAAAAAATTAAAAAATTAAATTAAAAACATTCTAAAAAATGAATGTCGTACAATTGACATTATTAAAGGGTTGCTGCTATTGCTAATGACAAGTCTGAATTAATTTAATCATCACAGTGATGCCATAAGATAAATATTGTAACTATCCCTATTTTACATATAAGGAACCTGGTAAACATAGAGATTCAGTTACCCATGTCACATGACTATGAAGTGACAATCTAGAATGGGAACCCAGAGCTTGTACACTCAGATAATCCTTTCTGCCCCTTCTCCAAATTCCAGTGTTGGCCTTCTCTATATGTCTTTCCTCAGAGACCAGAACCTTCATTTCCCAAATTTTCTAAGCCAGAAACCTAATAATTATCACTTATGTCTCATCTTTCAGTATCACATTAGGCAGATTATTCTAATGTTCTTACTCATTTTCTTTTCTTCAACCCAACCGTTAACTGTCTCATATGTCACTCCCCAGTTGTACTGCAGAATTGTCCTAGTACTAGGAGCATTATCACTGAATTCCCTCTTTCCTATGCACCCTCCACACAGCTTCATGGATCCACTTTCAAAAAATACAATAAAATATTTTTCTGCTTAAATATTTAAAATATTTTTAGTGATTCCTAATTGAATGTCAAACTATCTAGCATGGTAAACAAGACTTTTGAAACAACTCAAGTCACCCAGTCGCTCACGCATAACCTTACTCCCTAGAAATCAAAGATTTGAACTACTCTATCTCTATGTACACCTGCTCTCTAAAGCCTTTGTGGTTTTGTACATGTTAATTAGCCTAAATCACTTTGCCTTAAAATTTCCCCTGACTTGTTAGGTAGAGATTAAAGTTTGCTTTCTGATCATAGAACAAATACATTGACTCTTAAACCGTTAACTGTTTAAATACTAAAACTTTAAACAAATTAATAAAATTGCTCAGCACATAAAATTGCTTAATGTGCTTCAACTGATGGGCTCTGAGGCTTTTCAATTTGTGAACTCTATTTAACTTCCCAGGAGTGATTTCACACTGCATCACCTGCAGTATATTTTTAATCTTTCATTGAAAGAAAATCATTAGTGCTCACAAATCATATTATCTTGGGCTTTTTTGTTTTTTTAATAATAATTTTCTTCTTAAAAACATATCTCAGTTGTCTCAGTTTCTTATGATAATGTTCTCTACAAAGAGCAAGTGAATGTCAAACACAGTTATTGCAAAGTGGTTATCAATATTTCTAGCTCATTCTAGAAACTATGAATGAAGAACACATGACGTATGATTTTATTGAGGATTTTTATCCCTTGCCTTTAACCCTGCGATCAGGAATTGGTTATAGAATAAAAATGTATACTCATGATGGATTCGTAATTCCTGGTTGAAACTTCTTAATGAAATACTTCAAGGTCAAAGTCCATTCCAGCAGTCTTATAGTTTAGAAGATCTTTTCAGGTATTAATTATCTTTATTTATTTCAAAAAATTCTGTACCCCTTCTCAATCTTCAATCCCCCCAACACTTATTAAGTTAATGATTACATATATATGTGCTCACCTATTATAAAGATTAGGAAGGTGAGCATCTTAACTGCACTGTTGACACGTTTCTATAAGTATGCACTAAAAATGGCTTCCGCAGATTATGTCTTCCATAAAAATGGTTTAGAACCAACTACTCTGAGATTAAAACAGAAATGCAAGACATGATTCCAAACATTAAATATAGTCACTGTTTTCTGGAGTTGCAATTGGTATCTAGCATATTTTGAGAATACTATCAAAAAACTTAATTGCTTAAAATTTATCAAGATTTTTTCCCATACTGTGTTTAGGTGTTTATGATTCTTTCTTTGATGATTTTCCACCAAAAATGATTATAACCACAGTTCATTTTCTGCCATATTGAAGATAATTCAGAACCATTTACAAAGGTAGATTTCTTCAAGGATTTCCCTCATCCCACCTTTAATCAAATATAAAGTCCTTATCTATTCAGTAAGGACTCTTGATCATCATCTTCATTTCTATAAAAGGCCAGTAACCCTTACCTCATGATTGTCAAAATAGACTATCTGCCATTAATGAACTCCATCAAAAGTGCATTCTTGATTCTTATTTTGGATCACACTCAGAAATCTCTGCTGTCCAGTTCTAATCAAATGTCAATGTCAAAAATTATATATGAAATTATATGTGAAATTATTATATTTCATATAAAATATGGCCTGATGAGCATGCAATTTACCCACTCTTGTATG
Source organism: Phacochoerus africanus (assembly GCF_016906955.1). NCBI lineage: Eukaryota > Metazoa > Chordata > Mammalia > Artiodactyla > Suidae > Phacochoerus > Phacochoerus africanus. Next base: position 83,351,918 of record NC_062554.1, on the reverse strand, counting down.
TTTTAAGTTTTACCCTTAACCCAAGAGAGACTTGGTCCATGTTGCTTAAGTCCCTTACAGTGTTGGTTTAGTTAAATGTGAACTCACCATTTTGTCTTCATTCTGCATTAGAAGGTTATTTTTTTGTTTGTTTGTTTGTTTTAATCATATGAAAGTGTTCCATTGTAACAAGAAAGATATATTGTTGTTGGTAATGCCTTCATTACTTAACAGAAGGCCCTCTCAGCTCTGTTCATTTTTCATCATGTTTTGTTACCTTATGGACTCTGTGAGTCTTTACTATCATCTGTTATTTTCTGTCCCTAAGAAACATAGAGTTAGATTTATATGGACATTTGACCATGATGCTTGGGTATATGTTACTTCTATCTACTAATCTATAACACTACTGCTATCCTTTCCATAAATTTCCCTTCACTATAATGGCCTCATTTAGTACTTTAAAATTACTTTTGATAGTACATAAATTTGTTAGGTAACAAATAGGCAAGAGTCCCTTTGATTCTTAGAGTAATTTTATAGTAGGAGCTATAAGTTTGATCAGCTTCTCTAGAATTATGGTGTAGTCTTATATTAATTGTAGATTTTATATATTTTTAAATGGTCAGGCTAACTGGGCCTCTGTGATCAAAAATGTTTTTGTAATGATTCTTCAGTTTGGGTTAGGCTTTTATTCAATTCATTCTGCCATACTTGAGATATCTCATGAAGAAGTAACTTTTTAAACTTTATATTTGAACAGTGAATGATGATCATCAGAAAAATCATTTCTGTTATACTTAGCTCCATAATTTAATTTAAAATTCACTCTATATAACATAATTATTTTTCATTATAATTTAAAAGCAAGGTTCTATTCTGTAAATAAGAGGTTAATTTTTAGTAATTTTCTATATCAACATATGTTACTATAGTTGATAAATTAAAATATAGGGACTATATAATGTTGATTTCTTTAAACTTGAGTTTATATTACATATAAATATCCACTCTTTATATAACTGCTCTGTGCCTTTTAAATATTTTTAAGATCATTGCTGATAGCTGAGTACATTATTTTTATACACACTATCTGCAGTGCTAGATTCTTTCTGTTTTTTCTTCTTTTTCCTTTCTTTCTTCTTTCCATTGGCTTTTATTAAAGTCACTGGAGCTAAAAACTCAGATAAGAACAGTTCTCTTATTTAGTGTAATTTTGATTTTATTGCACAAGTCGGCGAAACAGATTACACATTAGGGTATGAAAAACATTAACTTATTGAGGGTTTAGTGAAGTGACTCTTCATCCATCCTAAGGGTAATTCAAGAGTAAATGAAAACTTTCTTGAGGATATGATACCTGCGCTGAATCTTGAATAAAATCAAGATTTGGCTGGCAAATGCAAAGTGAACTTCATATGAATAGTCTCAGAAATAAGAGAGCACAGAGTGAGATCTTGAAACTGCAGAATATCTACTAAGGCTTATAAATCAAGGTAAGACTTAGAGAGACAGAAAAGATCTGAGGTAGTGAAAAGTCTAGCCTTTCTTGTCAAGAATTTGGCCTCTATCCAATGTGAATAGGAGACTGCACGATCAGATTTGTGTTTTAGAGAGATAATCTTGCTGGCAGTATGAATTATCATAAATTTAAAGCACTGAGAAGGGGAGATATGAGAGAGTAATTACTGGTTTGTGAGGCAAATATCAGAAAAGACCAACAGAGGAGAAAAACTGGGGAATCAGGAGAGAAGATTGTAGCAGAGAGAAGAAGTTTAGTGTTTGATTTGACTTCAAAATATATTAGTTCCAGGAGACAGTAAAGTCCAGTATGCAGCCATGGATCTGAGCAGCTCAGCTGGTGTGCAGAGGAAGTTCCTTACATGTAAGTGGTCCAGGAACTCTGGGGATGGTCTATATACGCCGTCCATAAAACCACCCAAGATAATTACAGGATCTTGATGGAATGGTTGCTATATGACAGTAATGAATAAGGGGAGAAGGGGGAACTGTTAGAGACAAAAGTCTCAAATGATTCTACTTTAGGGCTGGAGAAAGGATGATTTTGATGCATAGCCAAGAGATTCCATTTAAAACAAGAGGAAAGTAATGGAATGAGAAATGTTTGAGAGAATGAGCCACCTCTTTTCAAAAGTGTTATAAAGTTGTAGTAACTTAGAATTAAAAGGGATAATTTGTTTCTTTTGAGAAAAGTTTCCAGAGAGCCCACTGAAAAGATCAATTGAGAAAGAAAGCAGAAATAAGTATGGGATAGTGCTATCCAGAAAGGATGGAAGACAAGAAACTTAAGTTTCTAACATAAATACTGGATCTGTAGGCAAGCTGTGCCCCTTTCAAGTGGTTACAAAATGACGGCAAATGATTTGTATCTGGAATGTAAAAATAATTTTTATAAACCAGTAACAAGCTACAAATAATCCAATCCAAAAGGGCAAAAGATCTAAAGAGATACATGAATAAAACTCTGTACATGTAAATCACCTTTAAACAAATGGCTGAATCCTCACCATCTTTACTTATCAGGGTAGGACGTGGATCAGATTGTCCATACATTAAAAGTGTGAGAGTATATTGGTTCAACCTAGTTACTTCTAGCAGTATACTGTTTGTATTTGAATCTGTTTCACTAGTATCATGATGTAAGGCAAGTTATTAACATTTTGTACCTACATATTTCATTTGAGAAATGGAATTAATGAATTCATGAAAATGCCTTGAAAACTATCCTATTATATAGTAAGTACTCAGTTGATATCATCTAATATGACTTATAAGTATTATGTTGAGTCAGCAAGTGAATTTAATATGCATTTATTAAATAAAATTTATGAAAATAATATCAAATATAGAGAAAAATGTTTAAAATTTTTAAAATTTTATGTAGGAACCATTATCTATCTGTTTATCTGTATAGAACGATAAAGTTTGTCTCTTATTTCTAAATGCATAATTTTTGACATTTTTGTGATTAAAATTGACATATCATATGACATCGTATTTTTACATTAAACTGATCATTAATAATTCAGTGTTTATATAGTATATATATATATACTATGAAACCTTTACTAATAGTTGTGTATTATTTCATTTATTGAAGATATAATTCATTTGAAACAATTTATATTAACATGTTTTTAATTCCTTATTTTGATCTTGTAAATAATACTTTAGTGAATAACTTTATAAAGACTGGCTTCTCCAAGATATTCTCTAATCAATACTGCAAAGTATCATTTTCTTCCCATGCTGTATTATTTTGTTCTATAAATGAATTAGATTTCATAGTTGTTAAGTTCTTCATGTACTATACATTTCCAGTCAGGAACACAATGATTGACATGCATCCTTAAGCCAAAAATTTGTTTTATGATAAGCTATTAATCATTTAAGTATTTTAAAAACTAATTTCACAGGATTTTTTTAATCTTATTTTGAAACAGGCATGATATTATCAGAATATGCAGTGAATGTAGTATTCATTGACCAAAAGGGATATGAAATAAAGAATATTTCAGCATTGTGCTTTTTCTGGTCCAGTTGTGGTATATTCTTCCCAGAATACTTTCTCTTATTATAATATCCTATATTACCTTAAATTAACCTTTAAAGATGCCAACGAAATAAATAATAAAACTTGTTAGAATGGAAAACAAAATTATTGAGAAAATATAAATTTTAACCATAGCCTTAAGATTTGATTCAAATGGTTCCAGTTCTACTTCTCCCTCTTCTTTGCTGTGACTCTGCAAACTTGGCCAAGTGGTGGTGTTGCTGAAGCAGCAATCTCTGTATCTCTAGGTATAACACCCTCCGAGAACCATATGTCTATATTAACTTTTCCTCTTCCTCCGATCTTATTTGCTCTTCCACAATTATAAGGATTCTCCTAAATTATGCATTGTAGATATGGTAAGTCTTAAATAGCATAGAATATGTTAAATCTTTCCTTAGAGCATGTGTTTACTCCTCAGTAATGTCAGGGGCCTGTTAGGGAGTGGAAGTATAGCATGTGTTTCTTTGTTACAATCCAAGTATTATGGGCTCTTTCAGTTGCATCTTTCACTTAACCTAACCAGCAACAGTTAATAATGATGACGTCAATACTAAATATCAGCTAATTAAAAGAGGAAGGGAGATATTTGAATTCTCTGTGATTTTGAGACGTGGATTTTGAATTCTCTGTAACCTTGTTTCCTGTACTAGTTAGAGAGCTCCCAGAAGTGTAGTGTCTGGTGGAGAGGCGTGAACAGTTGGCTAAGGATATGACTTGCCACACGGAGCTTCAGGCTTTATTTAATATCATTTCAGCTGCTTCACCCTTCTTTTGCACTTACCTCTTTAACCTTAACCACGGTTACTTTTTTCTTGAAAATTCTTTATGTAATGGATCATGGGTTTGTACCTATGCACTTTTCTTTTTTGTCTAAGAGTGGGACAAAGCACATTGTCAGCGCTCAATAAATGTTTCATCAATGTCATTACTTAATATTCATTTAATTAATATTCATTATAGATCAATTCATAATTGTCATCATAGTAATGATAGGCAAGAAGGAATCTCATTTTCCCCCCTATTTTGAAAATGTAACTCAGGCTCAATTTCATGGTATTCTTCATAAAGGAGAGCTGCTTTTTATTTATTTTTGAGTATATAGAATTAAATTCTAAATGTTCTTATTTTTTGCCTGTGGTTTTCTGATTCACAGTCCAATAAAAAACACATTAAGCACTAGAAAGCTTTAATATTTGTAAACTATGTATAGATCCATTTGATAAGGCATAGTCTTCATGTACATGTATTTTAAAAGGACAGAACTCAAGAAATCTGAAAAGGACCCAGGATCACTAAGTGAGGATTCCATCATCTAGACATGAGAGATGAACCACTTAGCTGTTATATTGTTTTAATTAGATTGGTTTTACTGGTTTCTGAAGAACCCATCTTTATGCTAATGTAGGCTATATTATACAGAATATGTGTACATATAATCAGGGTCTAATATAGGAGAACAGTTCATATTCTATGGTTTATTATAATTTTTTAACCTAACGAATATGGTAAATTCTATTGTTAGGACTCTAACATATTAGTTTTTGCTTATTGTTTAATAGGGCTACAAAAATATTCCCACAAGTTTCTATGATATTTTATACCTAAAATATTACTGTACCCCGAGAAAGTTAAAATAATTTTTTAAGGAAACAAACTGGTTTTGTCATGATTTATAGAAAATCAAAAGTCTGATATGACATAAATTGGAAGTTCAGTTAATTGAAAATCTGATAGAAATCTAAGACAGGGGAGTGAGCCATTGTGGCTCAGCAGTAACGAACCCAACTTGTATTCATGAGGATGTGCGTTCCATCCCTGTCCCTGCTCAATGAGTTAAGGATCCGGAGTTGCTGTGAGTTGCATTGTAGATCACAGACATAGTTCAGATCTGGTGTTGCCGTGGCTGTGGTATAGGCCAGCAGGTGCAGCTCCAATTCAACCCCTCACCTGGGAATTTCCATATGCTGCGGGTGTGGCTCTAAAAAGGAGAAAGAAAGAAGGAAGGAAGGAAAGAAGGAGAGGAGGGAGGAAAGAAAGAATCATGTAGCCAAAAATGAACACCATGTAAAGAAAGACTAAAAATTTTTAAATCTAAAATATATTAAATAAACTCAGCAAAGAATATCCTGTGGATCTGATTTAAAAGTGAGGATGTGAGAGTATGTTTAGTGAATTGTTATTCTGCACTTATTACCAACAACATTCCAGGTAGTTTTTATAGTTTATATGGATATACAGTAAGCAGCAATATAAAACATAATAAAATTTGTGTCAAATTTAGACTTAGAAATTCATGTCACAGTATCCTAAAAAGTTCACAGAAGTAGTTCGCAAATTTGCCCCTGAGATTCTTGGTAGTCTTAGGAAAAGGAAGGAAATGTTGCTTGACAGTAGTCACAACTTAAAAACAAACCATTCATTTTTTTCCTTGTTACTGTTATTACTAAGATGGGAGATTAATTTCATCCATGTAAAATTGTATTGGTTTGGGACTTTACTTAAACAATATTTCTGTAATTGGTATAGTAGCCTTTGTTTCCTTGGATTTTGCTGTTTTTATGACAATTGTCAGTGCAGACCGATGGCTTATGACTAAAGTGCATTTTAGTATAAATAAGTCTACTTGGTGCCAAAATAAAAGACTAATAACTCTGCAACAAGGAAACCAAGAAATAAGTATAGTAGTTAGTTAGATGTCACATATGAAGATTCATTGCATCAAGCAGAAGCAGAAGAAGATGTTAGCAATTTTACATGACCATGAATACTAATGTAAATACCTATTTCACAATAACTGATTGAAAAGGAGTATCTAGAAGATTAAGAACATACATAGAGACAGAAATTATGCCTTAGCAGCAACTAAAATATATCAGTATCTGCAGAGGGGAAAAGCAACCCTGAGAACAACTGAATTGGTAATTAGAGGGAGAAGATTAAGAAAATCTCTTGCAGTGCAAAGAATGGCAACAAAATGGAAAGAGATTATGCTACCCCTAAACAAAAAATTAAAGCTAAAGTTTTCTCTTAAGTCTAAGTACACTGAAGATGAAACTGAACTAAAAAGAACCTGCATTTCTTCAAATTCACTCATCAACTTAATGCAATTCCCATGCAGTATGTTTTGCTAGAAGATTTTTTTTTTGCCTCCAAGAATAAATGTGTACATTATAAGTTTTGAGAAAGAAAAGTAATAAGGAAAGATCTGTTTTAACAAATCCTAATATGTTTACTAAAGCTACAGAGATCAAAATGATGTAGTAGTGGCTCTGGAAGGTATAAAGAATCTAAATGTCTCAAACATGTTGAACTATATGTAATGGTGTGATGTGTAATGAAGGTCATATGTCAAATCTAGTAAAAGGGTTAGGAGAGATCAGGGTGTTGAGATTACTTTATAACCATATGAGAAACTACATTAAAATAAATTTTACTTTATACCCATTCCAAAATAAAGCAAGCATGGATTAAAGATTTAATTGTTGCCTGCAGAACTTTTTTTCTAAAAAGAGAAAAATGAAGGATTGATAGCCTTGACCCATCAAAAATTTCTTTAGAAATTTGTAAAGACAAAAATTTACAAATCAATATAAACATAATCTTTACAACAAAAAGCCCTATTTTGTAAAAATAATGCAAATAACTAAAAATAGTTTTAAAGCTTATAAATATCCAAGAATGTCAAACTAAAAAATAAAATTTACTTTTTCTATCCATTTTTGGCAAATATATATCAGTATTGGCAAGGATGTACAAAATTGGTTGTTCTCATTAAACATTGGTAAGCCTAAATTGCCCCAAACTGTGTCATAAAAGCTCCCAAATATATGTCAACCCTTGTGTTGGTATTTCTGCTTATATCTTCCAAAGGAAGATTTGGATTAGTGCAGGGAAAATATCCAGATGTAGTTTCATAACCATAGAAATAAATGCTTTATATTAGCCTTGTCTTCTAACTTTTAAATTTTGAGTTCAATAAAAATGAGTCCCTTCACCAGTATATATTTGAGAATAAATTCCACCTTGTAGAGGTAACCTGTGGTTTTAATGATTCCAGATGAAATTTAGGTGATTATGAAGTATTTATATACATACTTCCTCTGTTTTGCTATTAAATATTACTTGTCAAGTCTAAACTTTCTCTTGAAACCTGAACAAGAATTGATTTATATATGTCTTTTGTCCATAAATGAATTTCATGCATAGTGCAATGATTTTTGACTCAACCCTCTCTTTATTCCTCATCCTATATGTTCATCCTATACTTTCCCTTTATATGGAATAAGAATTTAGTCCTTCAGAAAACCTCCATGCCCACTCCTTGCTAAGCAGTCTAGATGATAAAATCTATCATTTTAAATTTTGCTTCTAATACTCATAGGAGCTTTCACCAATTCCTTCTTATTTAGCCCAAGGAAACTCACATTCTGGAGGAATACAGCTCATCACCTCATGTTCAATTCCCTGTGACATTACTCCTATTTCATCCGAACCACAAATATTCTCAAATTATTTCATTTGGTTGCCAATTCTCCAGTGTCCTTCATCCAGGATCATCCAAGGCCTATTTTCCTCCAGTCTCTTTTATGCTAGCATTTTCCGTCCCTCTGTTCTAGAATTCCCCATTTTTCTCCTTTTGGCATTTGTCACAATCTAATAATGTACTGCTGCTTTGTGAAATTGCAATTGAAAAAATTCAAACAAGGTGTCATCCAATGTGTTCATGTTAGGTAGCACTTGAGCTGTAATTTAAGCCCAGCACTTGAACTTCTCAGTTTATACTCTTAGTTGTTTGCCTATCAAAGAACCCAGACCAGAGGAAGAGGTGTTCTTTCTCCTGTGCAGTTATTTTCCACATTTGTATATGGATGTGGTCTTTGCCTCTTAATGTGACCATAAGTACATGCCAGTGTTAAGATAAACTCATTGTGTCAAATTTCCTCCTTACTCCTCAATCTACATTATTCTAATTTCTGACTATAAAATGAATCTAAAACTACTCTGGCCATCCATCCTAAACCCAATGTCATTCTTTTTAGTTGGATTCCCAAGGAGAAGAACATGAACTATAAACCAGGGATTTAACTCTGTGTGATGTATAGAAAGAGGGATATTTATTTTAAAAGAATATTTAAGGGAGGGAAGAAGCAGGAGAGGAAAGAGTCAAGCTTTCATTAAGGAATAGTCTTAGGACAAGTTTAAGCCTTGGCCTGAACCTTGGCACTATGGGACAAAAGCATACCATAGGATTGTTCTTAACTTAAAGGGGTAGGGGGAGGGCTGGTATTTTGTAATCTGTATCAGTCATTCAATGTCTGTTGCCTCCTCCAAGGTAGAAAGTGCTCCCTGGAAAGCCTGCTCCTGTGAGCAAAGGGTAATTCTACAGAAAATGGGACAGCTGGGAGTTCTCAGCTGTCCACACTCTGAGCAGTTAGAGGTAGATGCCCTACTACACACCCTTTCCAAGGATGTTCTTTTTTGAATTCCCTGTAGCATTTGACAGTATTTGAAACACTTTGTTCTCATGCTCTATAACACTTATTTGAGACATTTCTACTGGTTTTTCTTCTCACTCTCTAGCTATACTATCCATGTTGCTAAATTCCTAGTCATCTATTTTTTTTTTTTTTGTCTTTTTAGTGTTTGGCATATGGAGGTTCCCAGGGTAGGAGTCGAATCAGAGCTGCAGCTGACAGGCTACACCACAGCCAAGCAACACAGGATCCGAGCCGCGTCTGTGACCTACACCCCCACTCTTAGCAATGCTGGGTTCTTAACCCACTGAGCGAGGTCAGGGATCGAACCTGCATCCTTGTGGATACTGGTAGTGTTTCTTATAGCCGAGCCACAATGGGAACTCCCTCTTTCTATTTTTAAATATGTGTAGTTTCCATTTTTAATTATATTCTCATGTTATTATACTGTATATAATTTATCTCATCCAATTTCATGGCTATAGCTACCACTTTTGAATATATCTATGTAAGCTTGTTCTCCCTTACTTTCACTAGATTCTAGTACTCAGCTTCATGTTGGAAATTGCCTCTTGAGTATTCACAGAGGCCTCCAAGCTGGCATGCTAGGACCTGAAGTCAACCTGTTTTTTGTTAAGCTCTTCCCTATGCTCTTTGAATAGTACCACTGCCATTCCTATCCTCACACTAAGAGTTTATCTCTTTATCTTCAGCAGCTAATTTAATTTGAGATGTAGTAGATGCTTAACAAATATTTACTGAGGTAATGAATAACATTCCCAGCTCTTCATTCCCATTAACCATCACTCTTTTTCCTGAGTCAAATGTAACATAAATATTAAATACAAATATTAAAGAAAATACATCAAATGTGACATAAATATTAAATACAAATCAAAATGATATGCAAGAGACAGGAAGGCTTATTTAAAAAAATCATTGGTAACACATGATAATTGAATTTCACAGTTATAATTGAATCATCTTTAAATAAATTGTGTGATGATGAGATAGTATTACTGAATGTCAAATTAGCACTGTATGTCATTTCTAGAGTGGCACTTGGAGTATTTTATAATTATTACTACATTTTTAAAAGCCTGTTATTGTTATTTTGTTGTAGTTATTAAAGTATCCAATAGATGGTACTGTGAAATGCCTAATATTTAAAGTAAAGTGATATTGCAGGTAGGGAGTTTAAATGAACAGTTCAAAAATTCTGAGCATAATAGACATATTCCTCTGGCTATTAAATTATATTTAAAATCAGATTTTTAAAGCATAGCTTACATAATATAGTAGTCCATGGGAAATATTATAAATACTCTCTTAATTCTCAGAAAATGAAAATTGATGCTTACTACAAAATGCGATTTTAAAACTGTTCATCTTACATTAGAAATTTTTTGTTCTTTTTGTGGAGATTACTTTTAGTAAAGGTGGTATTTTAGTTAATGTTACTCAAATTAATTGCAGCATTTTCAGCAAGCAACTATTCTATGTCTTTGTTACTGAAGTTCTAAAAATAAATTTATGTTCAAAATAAAGCAAATCTGTGTGTGATAATCTACCTTCTTAGCAAGAATGGGTACATTATTTCTTTCAGTTTTTAGTCTCTCCCAAGAACAATCAAATATTTGAAAGAAACCTTATACCAGTTTGTAAATATAACATTCATTCAGAACATTTAAGAATATATAATTTTATAGAGAACATTACTTAAAAAAAAACAAGCAATAATTTACAAATTGGTTGGGATTTGCTTCTAAACAGCATATGAAAAAGAACAATTTGTTGATGGCTTAATTTATTTTAGAGCTCATTCAGAATTTCCAGTATAAATTTCCACTACATATTTATTTTTAACTATGAATACCAAATTTTGATTACCAGAACAGAATTTTAAATCCTACCTCTAAAGCTTAAAGATATCTGAAAATTTATGCAGTAATAAAATGTAGAAATTTTCTGTATATCATATTATACATAGATGCTATGTAGCTTTAAAAATTTTTGTTAGTGTTTTTGATATTGTTCTTCAATAATGCTGAGTATTCCTTTGTATGATTATTTACTAATTTAATAAAATTTTGTTACATATGACAATATGCCAAATTATTAAAGAAACCAAGTTAAATAGCTTTTAGGAAGAATGATTTTATGTCAATCAGCAGCTGCTTGTGGGACATGAATCATAGGTCCTGTGGTTTCTTTACATTCATTATTTTTCCATGTTTTATATAATCTGAATGTATATGATAATATTATGCATACTCTTAGGAAGAATATATTCTTAGATGCATTGGCATCCTCTGCTTAAACAAAATATGCTGTTGAAATAACTTGATCTAGCTTAAGTATCTGAGGCTATTTTCTCTATTTTAAAAAATAGTTATGGAGTTCCCATTGTGGCTCAGTGGTTAACAAATCCGACTAGGAGCCATGAGGTTGCGGGTTCGATCCCTGGCCTCACTCAGTGGGTTAAGGATCTGGCGTTGCCATGAGCTGTTGTGTGGATCGCAGACGCGGCTCAGATCCCATGTTGCTGTGGCTCTGGTGTAGGCCGGCGGCTACAGCTCTGATTAGACCCCTAGCCTGGGAACCTCCACATGCGGCAGGAACGGCCCTAGAAATGGCAAAAAGACAAAAAAAAAAAAGTTAATGTTTTGGTAAGTCTAGGCTTTTCCAACTATCATGTCTTAAGCCAAATAAAAACAAATATGTCAGACTTGTAATAACAGGTATGAGATGAACACTAATTGCCTCAGTACTTCAAGTTAAAAATAATTTCTGGGATGTCCCTTGTGGCTCGGTGGGTTAAGGATCTGGCATTGTCACTGCAGTGGCTAAGGTTGCTGCTATGGCACAGGTTCGATTCCTGGCCTGGGCACTTCTTCATGCCAAAAAAATATAAGATTTTTGTCCACCAAGTATATTCCATGTGATGCTAATAAATTTGTGGATTCATTATGGAATAATGAAAGCCTCTGTAATTTTGCCCAGATTCTTTAAGATGTTTGTATGCGTTTTGCATTATGCTTTTTTCAAAAAAAAAAAAAAATGGCACAGAGCGATTCATTCATTTACTCAGATTTCCTAACCTACTGGATATATGTAGCATTACATGGCAAAGTTCCTACTTGAGCCAAATGGGATTAAATATAAACTGTGCATGCAGATCTCAAGTGATAGTCTCTTAATAGATATCAGATACTCTTTATTGCTGCCCTCTTTTATTTCAGTAACATTTTAATTAATTCACACTGATTGAATAAATGTACATTGAGACTTGTTTCCTAATGAGGGTGCATTTAGAGGAAAGGTTTTGCATCATTCTGATATCCTGTGGGTAATTATATTCTAATTATATGGTCGGGAGAAAAGAGTCTATAACTCAGTACTGATATTGTTCGTTGGACCCAATTAATTACATGCACATAATGAAAGTTCATGATAAGGTTGACTGGCATTCAGTGTAAAATTTTAACTCAATTGAATCTAAGCCTAATGTGAATATAGAATTGGACTTTAACCTGGTTAGAAAATGCTTTGGTGTGAGATCAGTGGATATTTAGAGGAGCAAATGATGAGAACAAATTTCATTATAACTTACTTGTTTTCTAATTCAGGGTCTTTTCTATGATTGATGACAAGGAAACTTAGCAGCTTAATGCTCTAATTCCGAATTTATCATCAATATTTTTTCATTATCTTAAGTGATTTATCTGTATTTTAGAAAGTAGCAGTACACTAATGATATGATGGTTCATTTCTAGAACTGGTTTGTCTATCTGTTGAGAGACAAAATAGGTGTAGCAAGAAGTGTTATTGATTAATTTTATCAATGTAAAATTCAGTATGTATTAACCTATTTTATTTGGGTTCTTTTTTAATTGTAAGCCACCAGCTGCATTCAGACTCCTCTCCCCAAAATTCACAACATAAGTATATATACATACACATACTCATAAATAGGTAATTATTAATTATTTGTAAAGTAAGAAAGCTAAAAATTAATCTGGAAAAATCAATAACAGCATGTGTGTTTCATTTTGAAATATGTTTTGGAGATGTTTGAATCTGCTATTAAGTTTGTAATACATAAAACGAAAAGCTAAAGCCATGGTCTAAATATCAGCTGCCATCCTTTCTTTACTTAGTGTCATTGTTTTCTTTTCTCAGATTTTGGAAGAAATAGTCTCTAAGATTGAGACAGGCTTCTTCCACCCTCTTCTTCTCAGCTCTCTCCTGTTTTCTTCATTACCTTCTCTCTTTGATCTCTTTCTCTCCTTTTCTGCCTCTCTCTTTCTTACTCTCTCTTCTAATAGCCTTCACATAGATATTTTGAATAAAAGATCAGTCTGTTGGATCCCATGTCCCTATTAGTAACAAAAATGTTTTCAGATAAAAGAAAGTGGAGTCAGTATTTCTTGCTGGGTCCTAAGCAAGCAGTGGAAGCCTTTGGGTTCTAAGGTTAATAAAACAGTTACTGTTTATTGAGAACTTAAATTTATTGGACATCCTTTTAATCCTAAAGGTAGAGATAATTATGATATTCTCTCTACATTTGAGGGAAGTGAAACGTAGAGAGATTAATACCTAAAAATCACCCAACATGCACCTGTCAGATGCAATAACCTGCCTTACCCTGAATCCCATGTTCTAAACCTATCTTTTATGTTCATGCTGCTGGTCCCCATAATTGATGAGGCATGAAAATAAATTTAGGATCTAGACTAGCCTTTCAAAAAAGAAACGGGAAGGAAAGCAATGAGGTAGCATAGTGGGGAACAGAACTGAAGAGAGAAGAGAGTAATAGATGGGGGGGCACACAGCCCATGTGGTCTTCTTTGTGAAATTGTTTTACAAGTGTGTAAATAACACAGATATTTATTATGGATTACAGCCAGAAGGAAACAAAGAACACTTCCTTAGCTATATTGGCTTCTGACAGTTGTATGAGACCTAACCTGGTAGGATAACATTTCTAATGGTTTTATTTAACTAGCTAATTAAATAGGCAAGGCAATAAGGATATGCTTGCTTATGTGTTTTATATGAAGACATTTCTGTTTGAAATAATTTGAATGTCACTATAAAAATACATTTTTAATATTTATATCAAACATTTGGCAGCATCAAGGTTTCCAAATGTCCACTGTACTAGGTATACTTTCCCTGAAGTTTCAGAGAGCTCTCATTCTGGACACAGACTTGAATATTGAGGGAGTATCACACTCCTTCTCTTCCTTGTCTCCTGAGCAAAACTCTGCAAAGACGCACAAATGATCATGTGCTCAAGAGTAAGGACTAGAATGTTTTTATAGTGGTTATAGAAATAGTGAAATCATCTCAGTTAAAACATTCTTACCTTTAAATTCATGTTGGTGCAAGCTTCAGCCAAACTTTGAAAGAAGTAGTTAGGCAAAGGATGCTAGATAGGATTACAATATGTGTATCTTATAAAATATTTTATTTTGGAGTTCCCGTCGTGGCGCAGTGGTTAACGAATCCGACTAGGAACCATGAGGTTGCAGGTTCGGTCCCTGCCCTTGCTCAGTGGGTTAACGATCCTGCGTTGCCGTGAGCTGTGGTGTAGGTTGCAGACACGGCTCGGATCCCGCGTTGCTTTGGTTCTGGCGTAGGCCGGTGGCTACAGCTCTGATTCGACCCCTAGCCTGGGAACCTCCATATGCCGCGGGAGCGGCCCAAGAAATAGCAAAAAGACAAAAAAAAATAAAATAAAATATTTTATTTTGGATAGTCACACTTTCACTAGATATGCCAAGTGCCAGTGGAAAAGAAAAACAATTTAGGATTCTCATTGGACATACCTACCATTTAATAATATTAAATGTATTATTTAATAATACAGTGTTGTATTAATAAATACAACAGTAGTATAAACAACATTTTTGATCCATTTCCTCTTAAAATTTATCTTGTGTTTAGGTGTGTCAGTATGCACACATCCTTAAGGCCTACAAAGTCGTAAGAAGTTTAAAGAAATTATGAAGCCTCAATGTGAAAATAAGATTCATGGAGACTAAATATGTGTTAAGTTTCTGCACCTGGAAATGCCCTTGATGCATTCTGTTATCATGTGTGAGAAGAGCAGAGCTTCTTCTCTTAGGCTGAGGCAGTACATTGTTTTAGGAAGGCAGTTGTTCTTTTCCCAAGCCTGATTTCCTGTCTCATGTTTTTTGATGCCAGAAATATCCATTATATATAAGGAAAGCAAGCTATTTAAAAGAGTTTTAGCAGTTCCCACTGTGGTGCAATGGGATCAGCAGTGTCTTGGGAGTACTGGGACACAGGTTCGTTCCTTGGCCCAGCACAGTGGGTTAAGGATCCAGAGTTGCTGCAGCTGTGGCCTAAGTCACAACTACCCCGGGAATGGAGCGGCCAAAAGAGAAAAAAATAAAATAGTTTTATTTGGCCACTTTGTTTACCACAGTACTGGAAGTTATTGTATTAAATCCATCCATACTGATGTAGATGCCTGTTCTCTCAGTCAGAACAGAGGTAGCATGTGGTTTCTAAATTTTTGGCCGTGTTCATCAAGATTTTAAACTAATTTGATTTCCAAATCACTTAAGAACTAGAGACATGGCAAAAAAAAAAAAAACTTAAAATAATTCTTGTTGAACTTGCTGTCGTTTTAATAAGTGAAGCCTGAATAGGGGAACAGTATATTTGGATTCTGTCACTAATTTTATTTTCTCAACTAGTCATCTAAACTTTCTGATTCTCGGCTTTCCAATATGAAAAACGGGGTATCTCATTTTACTAGCAGGATTAGTATGAGATACTATAAACATGAAAGCAATTTAAAAAATAACGAGTTCTCGTGGTGGCTCAACATTTATGAATCTGACTAGTATCCATGAGGACATGGGTTCAATCCCTGGCCTCACTCAATGGGTTAAGGATCCAGCATTACTGTGAGCTGTGGTGTAGTTTTGGGAGACCTGGCTCAGATTTGGTGTTGCTTTGGCTGTGGCATAGATTGTCAGCTATAGCTCCGATTCGACCCCTGGCCTGGGAACTTCCATATGCCACAGATGCAGCCCTAAAACACAAACAAACAAAAATTAACCTTCTTATATAGGTATAAGTATAATTCTCTTAATTTTACTTTATCTTGATATAACTAATGGCCCATTTAATGCAAGTGCTTATTCTCTTATTGTATTTTTAACTAAATTAAATCTCCAAAAATCTCTCCACCAAAGATTTTTTTCTTTGTCCTCTGACATTTTGGATTAAATTGTCAATTTAAAATGATTACATGTTAGAAAATATAAAGACAAGAGATATCTCAAGAATAATAGGATTTTTAAAAATTCTCGACATTAGGTTAAACTTAATAAGTACCCTGAAGGCAAATGCATCTTTTAAACTAATTATCTCTACTGTGTATTCTATTTAATATTAAAATGATTCTGATTAAATAAAATCAATCACATTCCTCTGTAGTCACACCTCAAATTTGATTAAATAAAAAACTTCAGTTCCTGTATTAATTCTGATTAAAAATACATTACATTTAGGATTATAAACTCATGATAATTTTCAAAAACTACAACAGTTATTCTCTCGTCCTTGATATTTTATAATTACATACAAGATTTAAAAACAAGTATATCTAATTTGTTTTCTAACAAGTTGCTTCTTTTTCTCTTACCCAGATGCCATGGTTTTCTTACTGTACCTCGGGTATAAGCTACTGATGAGCATGTTAGTTTAATGTACACTTGTTCCTTACACATCTCGATTGAACATGAGCTCATATGTGTGTTGTTTTCATCACCTTTATTCTTGGAGTGAATTTCTAGTGTTGCTCTCAAATGGCTGAACCTTACTGGAGAAATTCTCAGAGCTGGTGGCTTTCTTTTTTACATGTTTATTACTTCTTAACTGCAGCTGAGTCTTTAATTTCATTTGGTCCTCTTACTCGTCTTTAGTCACCTGTTTTCCCCTTCTCAAAGAATAGTGACAAAATCTTTCCTCTTTCCTTACTTTCCTCATTTCACTACGTCTCTGCCAAACTTAACTCACTCTCAGTAGAGAACTCATATCCCCACCACAATGAGAAGGACAAAGCCTGCAAACATGAATATCTATAAATTACCAACTCTCTATAGAAGGGGTAGCAAAATACATCCATAGTATTTTTGGGGAGAGTGCCTTCAAATTGAATTTTTATTATGCAGCTTGGCACAGGCTTGTGGCATTGGGGACAGTCTTCTGGCATTTATGTTACCTTCTTGTCACCTATAGTTTTTTGCGCTTGAAATCCCTGTGAGTGTGTTCTCCATTATTAGAAACTAACTCAAAATGAACAGATTTGGAAAAGGCTACTACCTTTATATAATACCTATATAAGCTTTTGCCTCATCTGAAACATTATTTTTTAAAGAATCCCCTTTTATTGTTTATTTTCAAATGGTCCCTCTCAGTCTCTCTTTGCCTCTCTCCCCAGCAACCTAGATACTTACCTATATTTCCTTATCTTATTTGAGAGTAGAACTCTGAGACTCCATAAAAATAGTGTTCATTATTTCCTTCCCTCCCATCCCCATGATGTCTTGACCAAACTTTTAGAAACTTTATGTTTCCACTGTGATTATAAGTATATACACACATATATATTTAATTTCTTTTTAGAAACATTTTACACTGTTTTAGGAATTAGAGGATCTAGTAAAAAGGTAGAAAGAGAGGTCAGTTTATTTGTCCAAAATTTTATTGCAATAATTCTCAAATATAATATAGTGATTCCAATAATTATTACATTTCAATCATTCTTCATATATATGTATGTATATACACATATATATTTTATTATGTTCGACCGTATGAAAGTAAATCACAGGTAGTATGATGCCACACGTCTAAATACTTCATTAGGCATGCTCTACGATAAGAACAATGGTCTATGCTATTACAATACTCTTACCGCGACCGAAAATATTAGCAACTCCGTAATATTAGTAATTATCCTATCTATATTCACATGCCCTTTAGTATGTCAAAATGTCCTTTATAGTTCTTTTTTTTTTTAATTTTGGTGTACACAGGAAATGTTTGAAATCCTTGCATTGCACTTGGTTGTTATTTTGAACCATTTGATAACTATAGTTTTTTTCTTGGCTTTCCATTGCCTTGCTCTGTACAGACATATGCACAGTGAAGACAGACTCTTCCCAAGATAGAAGATGTTATATAGACTAACTTGGACTCAGAAGTCAAGACATCAGAAGATTTCAATGAACGTTCTCTAAACCTATTGTCAATGCATCTGGCAAACAGCAGCAATGACTCCCATAGGGTTCTCCTGTTAATGGGATAGTTGACCCCAGTTATTCTTCCCTGACTTCATGACTTATTTTGACTAAAAATCTGCTACTGCTGATTTTTTACTTATATTATGGAAACATCTTTTAAAGAGAGTTGCATTCCTGGACACTTTAACTTTCTCTAGGGCTGCCCCAGACTTTTCCTTCTGTTCCACATTTGAGTACGTTGGATCCTTCTAGTCCATCTCTGTAGGAGCAACCATGAATCCTTCTGAGCCACATCACCCCACATATAGCTCTTTATTCTTTTGGGTTTTGCTCCCTTCCTGGAGTTCTACTGGGTAAAGGAGTAACCTAATATCTATGCAGATCTTGCAGACCCATCCAGAGTCTCCCTCACATGGCTTTGTCCAGGAGAGGAAATTGAAATATACTTACCATTCCCTTCTTTCCAGAGACACAAGAAGTGTCTCAGAACTCCTAGTTTCCCATCCATCTTTCTGACTCTCCCCAACCCCCAACCAAGGAAAATCTTTATCTAGTATATGAGTGTGGTTTATCAAGTATTCTTCCAAATTTGTGTTTTATATTGTAAAGGCCTATAGAACACAGGCTTTTGGAATTTAGTAACTTTTTTATTCTGTTTCTTGCCAGAAAAAAAACTTTCCCAATGTGATTCAGTAAAGAAAGAGTGCTGGGTGATTGAAGATAAACTGTCATGAAGGCCAATTTTAGTGTATTTGATGTAATTTTTAAAATATTCCTCTCAAGTAAAATTTTCCTGCTTATTAATTATTTACTGATATTAATGGATTTTTTTTTCATTTCCAGAGTATCACACACAAAAAAATCAACACTATAAGCTATATCTGCATCAAAAAGACACTGAGTATTTTTAGGGAATTCTCGTTGTGGCTCAGCAGGTTAATAACCCGACATAGTGTCCATGAGGATGCAGGCTTGATCCCAGGTCTCGCTCAGTAGGTCAAGGATCCCTCATTGTCACAAGCTGTAGTGTAGGTTGCAGATGGAGCATGGATCCATTGTTGCTATGGCTGTGGCATAGACTGGAGGCTACAGCTCTGATTTGACCCCTAACCTGGGAACTTCCATATGCCATAGGAGCAGCCCTAAAAAGAAAAGGAAGGAAAAAAAGGACTCTGAGTATTTTTAGAAAAGATTGAGAATTGAACTGGAAAGTGAAATAGTGGGCTGGGTAAACGGGCAACTTAAAAAATTGGTATAAATGGTTTATGAAGGATAATGGAATTTGGAGATGAGTTCTCCTACCAAAGTATGAATGAATGTAATACATCATTGTTATTGTAGAGAGGTCTCTGAAGCTGGCCAAAGATTAGTCTACTTTAAGCATATAAAATTGTATTTTGGATATGTTGTTCCACAACCTAATCCCCTCTGCATTAGCGTGTTCCTTATTTTATGAAAAGATTTTGGTTTATGTATGAAAGTAAGTAGAAACATTATGACAGGGAAATGCATTTGCAAAGTATTCATTTATTTCACAGATATGTAGTGATATAAGAACCTTCATTCGCATTTGTTTTCAGTTTGAATTTTGTTTTCAGCTTGAGTTTTGTTTTCAGCTTTAATATGAACTTCTCTTTTTCAGCAGACTCTGCCCACTTTAGGAGTTTCAGTACCTGAGGTGCGTAAGCAAAAAAAGGTTTTCACACCTGCAATTATAGGTCATTACACATCTTGTCTTGTTATAAAGAACATTTTGGGCTGTATCCGTGGTGCACTAATTTGTATGTCTTATTTTTTTATCCTATTTTGATCATTGAAATTGGGATCTTTATATTTTCATGATGGGAGAGACTTGAAGCCTTTCCAATCTACATTTGTGACAAGCGTTATGGAAAAAAGTTATATGGCATAAAGTATACAGGAACAAATAAAGGTTACGTTGCAGAGTTTTGACCAGTGTATAACAATGGCACCATTTCTATTTGTCACATTCAAATCTTACAGAAAACCTTTCAAGCAGTTCACTCATCTAAGCCACTAAAATGTAGCTTTCAGTGATAGTAAATGGATAAATCCTTGCTCACTTTGAAGTAGCCATCTCTATTTTTAGAAAGTACATCTAAATTAATCACAAAGCAAATGACATTGCATAGAAAGTCATTGGAATAAAGTATAGTCACCAGAAAAATAACTTTTATTTTGAAAATAAATGGAGGCAATCCTGCAACATTTATTTTCAGTTAAGTGTTAAGTTTACCTTTGAATTAATAAAGCAAAGCCTCCACATTGTTCTGTGGCAATATCCAATTTAGTTGTTATTGCTAAAGATATGCTCAAGTGGCATTGTTTCCTTCAAAATTATAATTTAATCTCTTTGCTTACAAAATATTATATGAACACTATATAAGAATATGAATTTTTAGAGAATAATATAATTACACAAAAGTGTGATAATGTCTCTCTCTTCCTTTAAAATATTTTCTAATAAGTGTAGACAGCCTCATTAAAATTTCATTTTGTAACCAAAGATATATTTAATAATATACTAAGAGCTATCCTTAAAGTAGAATGTTTCTACTCTAAAAGAGAAATTAAACTGTTTTTATATTTATATCAGATGATACTATTATTATTATAATTATTATAGAGATGTTAAATTACACACTTAGTGACAAAGCAATTATGAAAGTTTATTATTTATACTATTTGTATCAGGGAATTAACTTTTTTTTTTTTGTCTTTTCTAGGGCTACACTCACGGCATATGGATGTTCCCAGGCTAGGGGTCCTATCAGAGCTGTAGCCACCAGCCTACACCAAAACCACAGCAATGTGGGATCCATGCCGCGTCTGCGACCTGCACCACAGCTCATGGCAATACCAGATCCTTAATCCACTGAGCCAGGCCAGGGATCGAACCTGCAACCTCATGGTTCCTAATGGGATTCGTTAACCACTGAGCCACGACAGGAACTCCGAGAATTAACTTCCTATGTTAAGATCCTTGAGTTTATTTTTGCCCATATCATATCTCATCAAATGATGATAGGCACCATATCTGAGACTTAAAGTTATTTTCTTTAACCTTGTTAATCTCAAATGGTCGTCCCATATTCTGTTACATAACTTATATAAGTATAGATTCAGTAAAAATCTGCTATTTTCAGAACATGCTCTTTTTTTCATATATTATGAACCATTTTTTCTGCTGTCAATAGTTTTAAACATCTTCCTATAAATTTGGGGGCAATATATACTAATTTGTATTAACTTAAACTTTCCACTATATCTGAAATTGTTGCATAAGGTTTTTTCCAACTATCTTGCTCCAATAATTTCTTTAGGCCCATGTATAGATATATACATGGATGAGTATGTAAATACACATGTATACACACACAACAAGAAACTTTATGTTCCACCATCAAGAACAATTGCTTGTTGGTTAATTGAAAATGTGGTTAAAGGTATGTGGGCCAAATTATAGAAAAATGTATATATACCTTAACCGTTTTATTTAAATGTGCAAATATAGGGAGTTCCTGTCGTGGCTCAGTGGTTAATAAATCCGACTAGGACCATGAGATTGCGGGTTCGATCCCTGGCCTCGCTCAGTGGGTTAAGGATCTGGCATTGCCGTGAGCTGTGGTGTAGGTCGCAGATGTGGCTCTGATCCCATGTTGCTGTGGCTCTGGCATAGGCCGGCGGCTATAGCTCCAATTAGACCCCTAGCCTGGGAACCTCCATATGCCATGAATGCTGCCCTAGAAAATACAAAAAAAAAGGCAAAAATGCGCAAATATATATTCTTTGGCTACACTTTTGACATGGAGTCAAAGGCTTTTCTATGCAGACCTATCTACATTACCCTTTCATGCATATATCACAGCCTTATCACCCATGATAAGTTTTAATATCAGTCACTTTAATGTATAACAAAAGCATTCCTTATTTTGTGAAGATATTTATTAATGAAAATAATTCATATCAATTGTTTTAAAACAATTGTTTTAAAACTCAGTCATATCTATGATGTAATTTGAGTGTAAAAACTCTCAACTTCTATTATTAATTTTCAAAGCTTTTACAATCACTGTGTCCAACCCAACTTGCCCAGTCTTCCTGCCTGTGTACATGTGTACACATGCATGTACACACACACATACACACAAACTCACATGCACAGACACACATCTTGTATTATTGTGCCGCCAAATGATGCAAGTAATTTTTCATGGCAACTACTCATTTACATACACAACTCAGTGGTTTGAGTGATAATTCAATCACACTGTCCAAAAATAAGATTCTACTTAGAACTTGCATAAACAAATTGAGGACTGCATAGAAATCACTAGGTTAAGCATTTAACTTAGAAAAAGAGATGAGGAGTATGAACATACTAGAGAACTGCCTCTTGGCTTTTACCCTTTGGCTTGTTGTGGCCATCAGTTATCATGGTTAACGGAGGGAATGGAGAGTGAGTGAAGATGAGGTCCATACACACGCACATAATTTTCTAATGGCACAGTTGTTAAATAGTACCATTTTTAAATGGCCCATTCCTAAATTTCATTATTTCAGTAAAGATTTGTTGAACAGAAATCCTGAGTGGTTCACACCTGCTATGAAATTATCCTAGGAGAGAATATGCACATTCTGTGTGATGTATGAAAACCAGGACTGGTGGAGCAAGTTATAAATTGTACATTTAGGCTAAGTTGATTGAGGGCACCTTGCAGGTATGAGACCAGGATTAGTTCTGTCTAATTTGTTGTCTTCTATCCTCCTGCAAAAAACTGCCCAGATCATCACAACAATTACTCCAAGTTATGGTAACTTAGTGGAGAAATAAATTGCAATAAAGTAAATAAAGTACTTCTGCACAACATATCTTTACTGCAATCTAAGCAGTGTCCCTGTGTTAAATTTTGTGATAAAATATAGCAGTATTATATTTTATATTTTAAAACTTGAGTACCTAATTTATGCTATTACCTCCATCTACGTTTCCTCAATTTGTCATCAAATGAAACTTCCCATTTTAGAGATGAATCAAATCGCTGGCTTAGCAATAGTAAGTAACTTGCCCACGTCTATACAGTGCATGAGACAAAGCTAGAATTCTACTTCCAAACCCGTATTTTTGCCTCTGCTCAAAATAATTTTTTATTAAGTACTCATTTAACTAATTAAAAAGGAATGACAATATTTACATCATTTATATCTATATTTAAAACTATGTAATTTTTTAAAATCAAGACTACTTTGCTATTAAGCCATGTTTTGCTGCAACTTCTAGGGATTTCCAGTAGATTTAGAGCCTTTGCATTTTTTTGAAATTAGCTAGTTTCTCTTGGCAGGAAAATGTTCAAATCCCACAATAAGGCTATAATAACCAAAGGTGCAGCTTTGCAGCTGTCATTAGCTTGGTTTCTTGGAGCTCGTAATCTGAGTAAGCCTTGATGAACATGGTATCACTTCTGCTTCAGGGAGATCTTTTAAATTATGAATATCCATGTGTTCCTTGGGTTAAAATTCTAGAGCTTCTGGGAAATTCTTGTGGCCTTGCTCCAGTGTCAGAACAGGCTAAGTCTCCATTCAGGCAAGTGGTGCTGTGGCAGAGAAAGCAAGTTCCAGGATTCCAATAAAGGATGCTGTTGGCAGTCAGGCACCCCCCACCCCTACCCTCTGTGGCTTTGTACCAGTTGAAGTGCTTTGCTGCTGCCTGTCTCTCATGCTGAGATTGGACAAAAAGAAGAAAACCCTGTGCTTGAGGTAATCATCACTTGCTGCTTGTCATTTCTGAATGATCGATAACAGCAGGCTTAAGTATTGTGGTAAACATCCCTTTTGTGAAAGCAGTTTTCTGCAACTTACAAATACCCTACCTCTGAGAATCAGCATGCTATAGAAAAAGATGTTTTTTAGAGCACGTATTTAAAGTGACGTCTTTTTATTTCATTTATTTCATCTTTCTGTTTTCTGTGAAAGGTGTTTTTAGTTTTTCTTCTGTTTATTGTGATGATTATTCTTTTGGAATTCTAATACAATATATTCCTCAGTTAAGATCTGCTGTGCTACTTGTAGGGTTTAAGGATCACAAAACATTGAATTCTGTATTTCAAATGTCTGTGTAGCAAACACAAACGTTTGATATTTGAAAAATGCTGAAATATCAATAACTGTATTTTATAATCTGTAGTTCTATTTTTTTTTTTTTTTGGTTAGAGCAGCTCTTTTTAGTGTTTGAATAATTTCTAT
The DNA here is from genome assembly GCF_016906955.1 of Phacochoerus africanus. NCBI lineage: Eukaryota > Metazoa > Chordata > Mammalia > Artiodactyla > Suidae > Phacochoerus > Phacochoerus africanus. The sequence continues at coordinate 83,327,334 of NC_062554.1, read as the reverse complement.
TGATTAAAGCAATAATTTTCCAAGTCCTTTTATATCTGCGATAATTTATCTGGCGGAACAAAATTTGCCTTAATTATAACAAAGTAATTTATTTTGTGATTTTAGAGTCCAAAAACTTAAAAAAAAAAAAAGACAACTGAAGGTGAAGTGATAAGCACTGCCCCCTATTACCAGAGAGCAATTTTTTCCTGAATAATGACACAAAATAATGCCGGTAAGCTCCTCTTGAGACTTTCCAGTAACGTCAGCATTAGAAGTAAGTCTCTTAAATATCATCCTAGAACTCTGCCAGTCAGAGTGAATTAACCCCAAAACAAGCCAGTGAAACATTTGTGGATGACAGGTTTTTCAAAGATGCAATTGTCTCACCTTTTCTGTCCCCCCATATAAAATAGGAAAGAAAGAAAGATTTTCATAGTGGAACCAGGAAAAACGTATTTACTGCCCACCTGTTAGCTTATGCTGCTGCATAAGTAAAATACAGTGAAGAGATCAGCGAGACCTCCGTACAATTTGGAAATAAACTTAAAACAAATGAGTATTAAAAATAGGAAAATTAAATGGTTACAAGTCTCTCCTGTTTTCATATTGTCAGCTTTGATTAATTCTACAAATTCTACTTACTAAGCATATTTTCCTCAAAGAAGTCACTGGATTTTCTTGGTGTGTGTGTGTGTATATGTGTGTTAGATGTGTCTGAGTGTGAATGTTAAACAAATGTTTCAGTATTATCCAGATTCCATAACAAAATTCACCTACAGATGGATTGACTGAGGATTTTTTTTAAATTACATACCTCTTTATTATTATTCTGGATTTCGAAAATGAAATCTTATCCATTGAAAACTCTATTTGGGATTTTAAAATATGTTTATATGTTTTACAGTTGTTACTAGAAAGCACTAGTTTAGTCCACTCCACAATTTACTCTGAGGGTAACTTCTTGGAGAGACATGAAGCCGCTCAATTAAGGCCTCTTTGCTGGCTGATAGCTGTATATAGCTAGGGAAGTTCCTTACCACACAGGAATTTCCCTAGCTATATGCATATCTAAGAATAAAATAATGTTAATAGGTCACTTGTTAACTCATTACAGACATATATTCACATGTCTTAAATTTCCAGGATTACATTTATAAATAGCCTGGGCACAAATACTGAATTCCTGTGTGACTAACCGTCTTAAACTGTATTTAGTTCTTATAACCTACACATTTAGAAATTAAATGCTAAATAACAATTGTTGGACTGCATGGCAAAATGTAAGATGCATAAGTTACATGATTATATATAGAGAGATTTTTATAGAACATTGTTACCATATTTTGAAAAAATTCTCTAAGGTTAAATAATATTTAAGTAGCAGATATGAGATTCCACTTTGGATTTCTGACCCCAATACTCATCTTATAATTCGCTCATTTTATGCATTATGCTCTTAACTATCTGTGGACAAAATGTTATTTGTATGTTTAGAAAGAATGATTTTCTTAATATCAATATTTCTCTGCAGAATTATGCTTAAATGAAAGTACATCCTTTTCCAAAGTATTTGAATTTCAGGAATCCTATTACACCATCCATTTTCAGCCACATAAAAAATATATTCAGTGTTTTTGCACCATGAAATTGCAAAGACTATAAAAGGATTATGTTAGCGTTTATTTTGATCTGAGAAGTTTTCTGTTCCATCTGGTCCTAATATATTTTAAAAGAGCTTTACTTTTAAGTCCACTTAAAATATTTTCCTAAATTATAGTAATTGAAAAATGCTCTAAAAAAGTAAATATAGGAACCGGGAAATATGTATCTGAATAAGTGATAGGAAATATGTGGCACTCGAGCATGTAAGCACACATGGCAGACATTACTAATTGAGCAGGACAGTTTTCACACCAAGCTTAGACATGCCCCAGGAGTCTTCTCAATGCAATGATTCAAGCACATTAAAATTTTTGACTTTTTTTAATGTTAAGACATTTATTTCTGCATTCATTTATAATGACTGTAGTCATGCACTGACCTAGGATCTGATGTAAAACCATGAAGCAAAGAAAGTCCTTTCTTGATCAAGCTTTGATTAAAGTGTAGGAAGACCTGCATTAAATAGATAACATTTCAAGTTGTAACAAATTTTAGGTAGATAATACTGTATATAATATATACATACTATATATAATGTATAAATACCATATATAATATATAATACTAAAAGCATAAACACACACAGTCTCTCTCTCACACACACACACGCACATACACACACACACAAACTTTCACAAAACAAAGAAACAGAGAAGCCTGTCTAACATTTGACCAGGAGCAAGTGCAACAAATATACAGAGAAGAGCTATCCAGCAGAGGGCAGAGTGATTGTAAGAGCCCATATTAAGAGCAGGATAGTTGTGATCAAGGAGTAAATACAAGGTAGGTATAGCTGGAATGGAGTAAAAAGGATTAAGTGTGGCTATGGCATAGAGAATTGACTTTAGGGAGACAAAAATGGAAGTTGGTTGATCCGTTAGGTGATAGTTACAATAATTAAAGCAAATAAGATGATGGGGGCTTGAACCATGTGATAATGGATGTGGTGAATAATCATCCAGTTTGGGATTTATTTTCAAGGTGGGTAGGCAGTAAATTAAAAAAAATAGCTTTGGACATTTCAGAATTGCTATGCATTCATTCTAGAATGATACTCATGTGGAGAAAGAGAAAGGGCTTTTGTAAATAAGAATTAAGTTTCTATGGAGAAATCTGAATAGGAAATATAAATTTGGAAATCTTTGTTACCAAATTGAAATTGAAAGCCTTGGGTTTAAATGAAGTTACCTAAGGAATCAGTACACAGAGGGAAGGGTGTATAGATTGTAAAGCTGGAGGAGAGACCAACAATAGAGACCGAGGAAGCAGTTAGTAAAGTACAAGGAGAGTTAAGTGAAAGAAAAGTCCTGGAATCCAACTGAGGCAAGTTTTCTAAAGGGAAGATGTCATTTCTGTCTAATGATACTTTAAAGTTGAGATGAATATTGACCAATAGGTGAGGCAAACGAGCAGATCATTGGTGATTTTATAAAAGCTTATTCGGTGAACTAATGCTGATAAAAGTTTATTAGGCAGTGTCGAAAAGACAGTGAGAGGAGAGGAAACAGTAACAGGAAGAAGACAACTATAAAAAATTTTTCTACTATGGCAAACATAGCAATTAGCTGGGATAGAATGTGGATTTTATGTTTATGCCATTCTTAATAGAAAATGGTAGCTGAAAGCCCCATCATGTATTCATTTTCAATATTGTATGTATTTGTAAGCATTATTTTTAATGCTCAGTACCATATCATTTACATTATAATCCTATATTATTATCTGTACCATTGTTTGTGAAAATAATTCGCTTCTGTGGTCCTTATTAACTTTTACTAGAGTCATAATTGGGCACATCTGGATAATACAGTTTGATTTTCTTTAACATCCTTTCTTTAACTGATATTTGATCATGTATCTGTCATATATTTTAAGCCGTAGAAGGCATCAGCTTTCATGTCATTCACCAGAAACCCCAAATTTGAATCTTGGCCCAAGTTTGTGGCCATGAAATTATATGTTGCCCCTTGCAGTAAAACAATTCCACATTTTTATAAAAGATTTTTTGTCTTATAGGAAAGACAAGCAACAGTGAAAAAGGAAAAGGGTGGTTCCCAGCAGGTAAACAAAGTGACTGACAAGAATAAAATGCAAAGGGCCAACTCTGTTACTGTGGATGGACAAGGCTTACAGGTATGATTTCTTTTTCCAAATTTTAGTAGCTTTCATATTTGTCACTTATGTGCTCTTAGAGGGGCATATGTCTAGCTATCAACACATTTGTTAATGTGCAGATTAGTTCAGTTGACAATTTCAGGAAAAATTTTATTAATTTATTAAGATGTCAGTTTTACAGTTGATTGACAGAATGACGTTCTAATTAATCATTTATGATATTTTCTCCAGTTTAACTCTGGTAAGAGGTCTTTTGTCAATCTGAAGTTTTTGCAAAGTATTACTAAATATAATACATTTATTATTCATATATATGTGTGTGTGTGTCATTTATTTGCAAGAATACTTTATCCATATATTTTATTACATCTACTTGAAGAGTCCTTTTGACTCAAAATATGTTTTTGGAAAAGAATAAAATAAACTCTGTGGAATTTTTTTCTAAATAAATAATAAAAATAAAGAATATTATAATTTACCCATATCATTCAAAGTTTTAAGTCAAAATTGATACCTCACGAATATTTCTCATTTAAGTTAACAAAGGTTGTTCAAAATCATGTTTTTAGTACTTTAAAAATTTCTACATTACCCCTAGGGTCTCTCACCTCAAGAATAAGATTTCTTTCCATATGTGTTATGACACATCCTATAGATTGAATACGTTATTGTTATTTGCCTCTCTTTCTCAGTCAGATACGAAAATAACTAGATAAGTTGTTTCAACTACAGATTAGCGGTATTTTTGTTTTGTTTGTTTCCCTTCCTGTATGTTTCTCTCATCTAATATCTAATGCTTAATTTTTTCTGCAAGTTTTAAAAAATATATATCATGGAAAAGCATTGAGTTGCAGCCCAGTTTGCATATAACTTAGTGACAGAAGAGATCTACACTACTTAAAGACTATTAATCATAGTTAAGCACATTCATCTTACTTCTTTCCAGCTAACCAGCATAATGATCAGGATTATTATTTCTAATTAGAGGAAGTAATAGATCATGTATAACCTTAGGATGAGTCTCATTAATTAACCCGAGTCCTAGGGGACTTCAAATAGAGGTGGTTAGGCACTCCGTCTTTGTCATGGCTCACACCATAGGTTTACACTTAGTACATATGCTCCAATGTAATTGAAACTGCAATTCCTTAACATTCAAGAGATGTGAAAATAGAGATGACTATCCACCTGTGAACAAATACATAGAAAAACAGAATAATTGTTTAAACTATATTAAGCTGATGTTACATTGTCCCTACTATTCTTTGAGAAATATTTCCTACTATATGCATCTCTTGTGAACCAAAGTCTAGTTTCTAACACTCTTAAAAAAGGTAAACAGAGATAACTTTATACTGAAATATCTAAAACTGAACCAGTATTGTCCCCACCACAACAGTTTTTCTCCATCCATATTGTCTTTTTAATTTGCAATATCTTGTAATTACCAAAACCATAAATTAGATATTGCCTATATGTGCTAATCACAAACATATAATGTATGTATAAAATTAATTCATTTTCTTTGATAATATATGTGTGTGCCCACTTTGGAATCTTCAGTCTTGTTGATTCTTACAATTATCTCTACATTGTCATTTTAAATCTCTAAGTCCAGAATTGCTACTTGTACTTTTGAGTGTAATAACAACCTCTGAAATGAGTCAGTATCTTCTTACATTCGACGTCTAGTTTATACATGAAATGAAAAAAAAAAATGGAGCTGAATAAGATAAGCCATATCAGGGCTGAGAGTTGGAGTTGTCTGTAATTTTATGTCAGACTCATGCATAAGCAAAGGGTCTGAGACATGAAGAAATTTTACCCATGTAACTGAAACAATGGAGTTCCCATTGACTGAAATGGGAAAGGGTACAGAATAAAGTTTGGAGAGAAATTTTTTTTTTCTTTTTTGCCTTTTTAGGGCCATACCCGCGGAATATTGAATTTCCCGGGCTAGGAGTCTAATGGGAGCTGCAGCTGCTGGCCTATACCAGAGCCACAGCAACACCAGATCCAAGCCACGTCTGCGACCTACACCACAGCTTACAGCAACGACAGATCCTTAACCCACTGAGCAAGGCCAGGGATCGAACCTGCAACCTCATGGTTCCTAGTCAGATTCCTTTCCACTGCACCACAGTGGGAACTCCTGGAGAGAAATTTTTGATGCTCTTAGATCTCCAGATGGAAATGTCAAACAGGCAGACAGATATGTGGTTCTAGAACTCAGGGTGAGGGCAGATATGAATTTGGAAGTGAAAAGCACACCGATGGCCCTTAACACCTCACATAAAATGAGTTCACTAAGGGAGAGAATATATGCAGAGAGGGATGTTTGAACTGGGATCCCAAACCAGTCTGACCCTAAATTCATGTCCTTGAGTATTGACTGTGTACGAATATAACCGCCCCTCTATGTGAGTAAAAAAGATATCACATGATTAGCTCTGTTCCGTATAAAGGAGAATCTAGTATAAACTGTTTCATACTGCAGTGCCCTTCACACTTAATTTATAATCATTTTTCAAGGTTTCAAGTACCACACAAGCTTTAAAATATTTCTGAACACTTTATCCTGTTATCAGTATTTTCATTGTTATACTGTATTACCTTTTCCTGATTTTTTTTTAACCAAAAATAAAGAAATAAAAAAAAATTAAAAAAAAAAACAACCTGGAAGTTCCCATCGTGGTGCAGTGGTTAACAAATCTGACTAGGAACCATGAGGTTGTGGGTTCGATCCCTGGCCTTGCTCAGTGGGTTAAGGATCCAGCGTTGCCGTGAGCTGCGGTGTAGTTTGCAGACACGGCTTGGATCCCACGTTGCTGTGGCTCTGGTGTAGGCCAGTGGCTACAGCTCCGATTAGATCCCTAGCCTGGGAACCTCCATATGCGGTGAGAGCGGCCCAAGAAATAGCAAAAAGACAAAAACAAACAAACAAACAAACTGCTTTGAGGAGCCCAGGGATCTGTAGAGATGTCTCAAGCACAATAGTGAGGTGATGAGAAGCTGCTAACAGGCTCAGGGTTCTCTCACATTTCAAACAGGGCAATTTTCCTTTCATCTCTTTTTGTTACTGTTCCACTTGAAATTGTCTCAGCTGATATATACACATTTACTTCCAAGAGCAATTAGTTTTAGGTTAACAGAACTCTTTTTTAGTATTTAACCAGAATTTTAAAAATATATGTTTTTTTTTTAAATTTTTATTGTTATTTCCCCAATACAATTTTTTTTTTCTACCCCACAGCATAGTGAGAACTGTAGGGTAGAAAAAAAATTGTATACATAACATGTAACATGTATACATTCTTTTTTCTCCCATTATTATGCTCCATAATAAGTGACTAGACATAGTTCTTAGTGCTACACAGCAGGCTGTCAATGCTAATCCATTCCAAGAGCAATAGTTTACATCTATTAACCCCAAGCCCCAATAGGTCCCAATCCCTCCCCCTACCTCTTGGCAACCACAAATCTATTCTCCAAGTTCATGATTTTCTTTTCTATGAAAAGGTTCATTTGTGCCACATATTAGATTCCAGATATAAGTTTTATCATATGGTATTTGTCTTTCTCTTTCTGACTTACTTTACTCAGTATGAGAGTCTCTAGTTCCGCTCATGTTGCTGCAAATGGCATCATTTTTTTCATTCTTATGGCCAAGTAGTATTCCATTGTGGGTATATATACCACCTCTTCCTAATCCAATCATCTGTCGATGGACATTTGGGTTCTTTCTATGTCTTGGCTATTGTGAATAGGGCTGCAATGAACATGCGAATGTATGTGTCTTTTTCAAGGAAGGTTTTGTCCAGATATATGCCCAAGAGTGGGATTGCTGGGTCATATGGGAGTTCTATGTATAGTTTTCTAAGGTACCTCCATACTCTTTTCCATGGTGGCTGTACCAGGTTACATTCCCACCAATAGTGTGGGAGGGTTTCCTTTTCTCCACACTTCCTCCAGCATTTGTACTTGTGGACTTATTAATGATGGCCATTCTGACTGGTGTGAGGTGGTATCTCATGGTAGTTTTGATTTGCATTTCTCTAATAATCAGTGATGTTTAGCATTTTTTCATGTGCTTTTTGGCCATCTGTACATCTTCCGTGGAGAAATGTCTGTTCAGGTCTTTTGCCCATTTTTCCATTGGGTTGTTGACTTTTTTGCTGTTGAGTTATATAAGTTGCTTGCATATTTTAGAGATTAAGCCCTTGTCAGTTTCATCATTTGAAACTAACAGGGGAACCACAAATCAAAACTGAGCATTACAATCACAAAAACAGAAAAGTACTCAAGCATAAAATAAATGGAAACCACCCAACCAAAAAAAGAAAAGACGAAAAGAGATCATAGAATCAACTGGAAAACAAGGTTTAAAATGGCAATAAATACATGTCTATCAATAATCACCTTAAATGTCCATGGACTGATTGCTCCAGTCAAAATACACAGAGTGGCATATTGGATAAAAAAACAAAAGCCTTCATTCTGCTGTCTACAAGAAACTTACCTTAGAGCAAAGAACACATATAGATTGAAAGTGAGGGGATGGGAAAAGATATTTCATGCCAATGGATAAGAAGGAAAGCAGGAGTTGGAATACTCATATCAGACAAAATAAACTTTAAAAAGAAGGCCATGAGGAAAGACAAAGAAGGACACTATTTACTGGCTAAAGGATCCATTCAAAAAGAGGATATTACAATCATCAATATATATGCCAGTAATATAGGCGCACCTAGATACCCCCAACAAATACTAATAGACATAAAAGGAGAAATCAATGGGAATACAATCATAGTAGGATACTTTAACACCCCACTCACATCAAAGGATAGATCCTCTACATAAAAATATATGTATTTTTATCTCAGTCCTCCCATCCCACTAAAATCTGTAACAAAATGCATATGATATTTTAGGATGTCAATAAATCAGTTTTCAAAATAAGTGAGTTTTACATCTTGTATTATTATTGTACAAAAGTAACAACTCAAAATTTGTCACATTAAGATACAGTTCAAAAGAGAATTTAGTGAACTTGAATATAAAATTGATCCATTAGTACTATCTAATCCTCAGATCACATTCAAATTTCACCAATTGTCCCAACATTGGGTCCCAACTGTGCTTCAGACAGGACAAGGGTGCTGTAAATTTCTGTCTCATGTAAGTGAAGTCCCAAAGTAGGATCTTCAGAACCAGGGCAAGTAAGACAGCTGTGGTTCCCAGGCTAGGGGTCCAAACAGAGCTGTAGCCGCCAGCCTATGCCAGAACCAGCAACGTGGAATCTGAGCCATCTCTGTGACCTACATCACAGCTCACGACAATGCCAGATCCCCAACCCACTGAGAGAGGCCAGGGATCAAATCCTCATCCTCATAAATAATAGTCAGATTTATTTCCGCCAAGCCACAATGGGAACTTCCTCACTTTTCCTTTTTAAAGAACATAGCTTGAGTATCCAAGGATATTTCTATTTTGATCTGCTTGGGTTGTATAATAAAATACCATAGACTAGATGGCTTAAACAACAGACATTTATTTCTCACAAATCTAGAGGCTGTCAAGTCAAGCAAGCACAAGGTGCTAGTAAGTTGAGTTTCATTCTGAGGCTTCCTCTTTTGTCTTGTAGATGGTCACTGTCTCTCAGTGTACTTACGTGACCTGTCTTTGTTAGTGCACAGAGTGATCTCTCTTTTCTTATAAGGTACTCATCCCATCATGCAGCTCATGACCACCCTTATGACCTCATCCAACATTAATTGCTGCCCAAAGACCCCATTTCCAAACACCTTCACACTAGGAGTTGGTGCTTCTACATATGAATTTGGGGAGACAAAATTCAGTCCATAGCAACTTCCAATTATATCTTATCAGACAAAATATAGACACATTATTTTCTACTTAAGATATTTATTTGCACTCTTACCTAACAAGACACCAAAAGTTATAGCTTCTCAAAGCTCTTCAAAAGAAATGTATTTATAAATTCTGCAAGCTTCAGCAACTTCTAAGATGCAGATATAATAGAAGGGGGGTAGTCTTACAAACTTACCCTTGGCCCAGGGTTTTTTTGTTTTTTTTTTTACTGAGGATGAAGAGGAATGAGATAATTAAATGACAACTGCAGTCTTGGCTACTAAGATGATGCTTCTTATTTTAGGACTATTAGTGAATGCAGTGGTTGTTCATTTTTAACTTGTTAGACTTGATAATGGCTATGTAGGACTGTAGGTCTTTGGCTCCAAAATCTAAGACCCCTGTCTTTTGTCTCCTGGCACCTAAATTTACTCTCCTGGATTGGCCTTCTTTTTATAATAACAATGTTTAGCAGAATTTTTAAGCTTTTTGAATAAGCATTGAAAAAGATGTCATATTTGCCTGAAATCTTGACATTTCTATATAAATAACACCCTTAAATGATGCTCTAACACTGGAGTTTTAGTGATTCTGATGTTTAATCACGTATTACTCCTTAAATGGAGATGTTAGGTCAGATATTTTATCTTTTAGTATCATTATCAAAAAGGTTCAATTCCATAGTCTCTGACAACTTACAAATAAATATCTTAATTTTCCAACATTTTATTTTTATGTAGTCGTATTTTATAAGGCTAATTTGTTATAAGGGGATTTGTGAGGAAAAGTTTTACTGGTTTGATTTTATTACTTCTATACTTCCATTTTGGGTACTTGATTTATATTATGGTTATTCTAAATACTTTATCTAGTTCTCTCCTATTTTTCTGATCCATTTGATCTAATTATCCATTTACTCACCCCTAAAAATATTTAGATTTTTGTATTTTGAGATCCTCTACAGACTATAATATATTCTAGTGAGATCTGTATTGTCTATAATAATGTTTCCTCAGAACATAAATTTCTGCAGCATGGTACTGACCTTTATTTGATAAATCATAACTATGCCTTCAAATAGTCCAATTAATAAATATTTCTGGAAGGCATTCCAAAATATATTTTCAAATGAATTTTAAAATTTAGCCAAATGAATTTAGTGTAATCTCATGTAATGGTAAACTGAATATTGAATTTGGGAAATATTATCTTAATTAGTGTTTGGGTTCAAATGTTGCATTTTACTAGAAAAATTTATTTACCTTGAGAATCTCAGCTCTACTTAAAAACAAGGAGTAACAGTTCAAATTAAGTGTGAAAATCAAGTAAAATCCACATCTGTTAGCCTTTTTGCATGAAAAAACGTTAGGAGCTACATCTGATTTTGTAATAGAATGAGAAAGAAAGGAAACTGAAAACTAGTCTTCAGAGGTGTATATTGGTATTTCTCAAGTTTAACTTTCAGTGGGGGGTCGGGGAGAATACATACCACAAGTTTATAGCACAATGGCTTAACCCAGTAGGCAGTCTCCATACAGTAATGGATTGAGCACATGGAGTTCTGGGGAGAAGAGCTGGCAAGTTACTAGAGATCCAGCTCATCCATCTCATCTCTCAACTGAATGAGAGACAAATAAGTTATAGAAACCATGTGCCCACTCTACAAGGAGAAGTAAAAGAGTCAGAAATTTAATGAGAACAATTTAGATAAGAGTAGAAGAATTAAGGAGTTCCTGCTGTTGGCTCAGTGGGTTATGAATCAGATTGCAGAGACTCTGGTTGCTGCGGAGGTGCATGTTTGATCCCTGGCTAGGGTGGTGGGTTAAGGGATCCTGTGTAGGTCACAGCTGTGCCTGGCATCCAATCCCTGGCCCTGGAATTTCCATTTACCTCCAGTGCCACTGTGTAAAAAAAAAAGAGTAGAAGAATTTAGAATATTTTATTCAACCTTCTCATATATAGTGAAGATTTCAACAATTTCTCTGTGCCTATACTCATTAGAAAAATGGCATTTCACAAGAATTGGACGAAAATAAGTTGGTAGAATATTAACATCCAGTTTAAACAAAGAAAAGGAAGAGCATGATAAGGTGAAATAGTTATTTTGAATCATTTCATTAAATATTTAAGGATACTTTATAGGGGAGAAATAATAGCAATAAAGGACACTTTAAATCTACTTTCAAAAGCAGACTGATATGAAATAGTTCAACTTAATATTTAGAGGACTGTATTAGTTGCATACTTGTGTTATCAAAATAATGCTTTATCAAATTATGTTTCAATGGAAGATACATAGGTATACTAGGAATACTTTTATTTAAAAGAGATTGCCTCTTAACACTGAAGTCAAGTAAAATACAACTCTTCTCTTTTTCCACTCTATCAAAAACAATTTCTGCCCCCATCACTAAAGTGCTACCACCTTGCCTGCTTTATTTTTGTTCATGATACTTTTCACTATAAATATGTACTTATTCATTTGTTTATTGTATGTTTCTTTACCAGAATGTAAGCATCACTAGGGTAGGCACTGGGTTTTTTTTACATTGGAAATATGTAGCAATAAAAACAGTGCATGGCATAGAGAGACACAATCAATTTAATGTATCTGTCTAGCGAATAAACTAGACTAACTGGCACTCTACCACCCAAGCCAGAAAAGACAGCTTTCAGGAAATATTGCGTAGATGGAGACTGAGGTCAAAAGTGACCTCGAAACTCTTATTTATTTATTTATACATTCATTTATTAAAATATAGTTGATTTACTGTGTTGTGGTTGTCTGAGGTGTACTGCAAAGTAATGCAATCATATAAAATTTTTTTCATATTCTTTTCCCTTATAGGTTATTACAAAATATTAAGTATAGTTCCATGTGCTTTGTAGTACATCCTTGTTATTTATCTATTTTAAAAATAGTAGATTCTAGCTCACAAATGATTGGGACAATGGATTCCAAACATTCTACAAAGCTCTAAAGTAAGGATCATCTCTAAAAATAAGGCTTACTGTAATTGTATCCCTTTCTTTTCTTCTAATCTGTTTTCCCATTATATTCTGCTTTATCCTGGGTGGTTGAGTCACTGATTGTTAACTGTACCTATTGTTTTCATCCTATATCTGTTCAGAGGTTATTCCCTTTTCATAGATGCCTTCCCCTTTGCCATATCCCTAGCTTTTTGCTCCCTCTCTTAGAGGAGTGGGTATTCCTGTTGATGTGTATGGAGTCAAAGCATAGATTTTGATTTAATTACTAACTAGATCTATCTATCTGTTTACCTACATTATAGAACAAAAGAACCATATTTTTGAATTGCCTAATTGGCATTTCATTACTTAGAAATAATAGGAGGTTCTCTTTATGTATAATGTAAATAAGTTGTCCATATGTTAAACTCTTCTCTAGATCACTCCTGTTCCTGGTACTCATCCACTTTTAGTTTTCGTGAACCCCAAAAGTGGTGGGAAGCAAGGAGAACGGTATGTTATTTATTTATTTATTTATTTTGTCTTTTTGCCATTTCTAGGGCTGCTCCTGCAGCATATGGAGGTTCCTATGCTAGGGGTCTAACAGAGCTGTAGCTGCAGGCCTTCACCAGAGCCACAGCAACGTGGGATCCGAGCCGCATCTGCAACCTACACCACAGCTCACAGCAATGCCAGATCCTTAACCCACTGAGTGAGGTCAGGGATCGAACCTGCAACCTCACAGTTCCTAGTCAAATTCATTAACCACTGTGCCATGATGGGAACTCCAAACGGTATGTTTTTTAAAATTAGGTTTATTTACTATGTCATATATCTGTAAAAAGATAATCTAAATTTATGGTGTAAAATCATTTAAAAATATTATCCCTCATAGTTTATTAATTTTAATGTGAAATAAATGTATCTGTATGTAACACTGTATATTGATATGATCTGTTCTTGTTTTTACAGTTGAAAATTTAATATTAATAATAGCCTTTTATAAATATTTCATTATCATATCTCAGGTATCTAAATTCTTTTTCCCTTGCCTATCACCCCTAGCCGTTAACAAAGAGCTTTGCATACAACATGGCTCCATAAATACTGTTGAATGAAATTGGTTCTCTAAATGGTCAACAAAGTGACTTCAGGTAAATTATCACCCAGCAGTGAGAAACAGAATTTATATCCAGCTTCTAGACAAAATCTATTATAATGATTTTCTGCATGCCCTTCTGGGGAACACAATGCCATATATCCTGGAGAAGTACATTATATTTAATCTGAATAATAATGGACTGCATTTTCGGGCATCTCAGTGTTCTCATGAACAACATAATATTTTCATTTTTGTAAAATTAATGATTAAATCATAATATTCAATAAAAATCTGAAAATCACCATGTTGAAGAGTAAATCTTATGTTCTTCTATGAAGGAGTGTCATAAACAAACACACAGTTGTACTTATCTTAATAATTTCTAGAACTCTTTACTAATTCCAGCCAAAAAATGAGTGATCAGATAAAAGCACTACACAAACACTATGATAATAAAACAGAAATTTCCATTGCAACTTCACCAAATAATATAATTGAAACTTCCCATGAATGATAGAATTTTTAAAAGTAATTTCTTTTCCTACCATTTAAGTTTCCAGCTTTATTTCAGTGAAATAAAGAATGGTGATTTTCCATTTAACCAAATACTATTTGTTTATCAAGTTTTCTCTTTAATCACCATATAGTTATATTTTTAACTCTGATAAACATGGCAGCAATTATTTTAAATGACTATCTCTTAATATTATAGAATATTTGCAATGCTTTATTACAGAGAATAGTCACCTCACTTTTAGAGATATAAAATGGTAATTAAATAATGATGCTAAAATTAGTTTCTCCTTTACTTCTCATACTTTATTAGTTGTGTATGTTATGGATATCTTGAAAAGAAGTAAACTCCCTATAAAGCCTTAGATGAGACTTAATTTTATATTGAAAATTAGAAACAAATGAAGTATCAAGAGAAAAATATTTATTTCAAATGGAAGCATTCCCCTCAAATCAAGATAATGTTAATCATATAGAATTACCTTTAAATTTTTACCCTAATCCCCTTCTCCTAGTACAAAATAATTTTCTTTAAATTAAAAAAATAAGTAGATACAGTGAAGTCATTAGTAAATTAAATTTAATGGGGCAAGGGAGGATATTTGAATGTTCCTATATGCACACCCACTTATGTTTTATCCTTTATACATTGACAGGGACATTTCAAAGTCAAAACAATTGTCAGTATGTTTAAAGGAAAAAATCTATTATGAATGCAATCATGAATTTTCCTGAATGCATGAGGCATCTTTCACAAATAATGGGATTCTCTTTAGGGTTTTCCTTTCAAAACATTTGGGCTTTTTTTCTTCGATGCATTAGATAAGCAGAAAAAGGTCACAGAATTATATATTCATCCAAGTTAGTTTCTCATACCAGTCACCAAGGTGAAAATGTTTACACATCATTTAGACAGCGACACCTGAGGGAGTCCAGGCTCTTCTGGGAACTGCGAATGAGACAGAATACACAGTCATACAGGGAGGCAGATACATAGTAGATTTACTTCAATATTCCAAGGTAAAATCTAAGCTAGGAATGTTTAAAATAAAGGTGCTGTGAAAGTTACAAAAAAGAAATGACTAGCTCCAAAGATTCAGATGTCTAGCTTTTGAGCTGGTTCTGATATAAGTAGATGTTTGCCAGGTGAAAAAAGAAAAAGACAAATTTTGGAGGAGGGTGTGGTGTTTTTTAGGGAATCAGGAAATATTCACAAAGTTAAACATATAAAGGAAGGGAGGAGAAAGGTGAGACATTCTATTTTAAATATAATAACATTTTATATTATGAGTAACTTTTTAACATAGGAACAACACAACGGTACTTAAATAGAAATATAGAAGAAAGCTGGATAGGCAAGGCTTTTCAGAGCTAGGGAGAGAACTTGAAATCCTGAAGTGAGGCACGGAGATGGAGTAGCCAGGTATGACAGACAGCACCCAGTTAGAAGGTACAGGATTGTCTGCTCTTCAGATTCAGGTGCTGGGGAAAAGGAGGTACTGAGAATGACTCTAGGATCACTCTTGAGGCAGTAGGTGATGCAATTACTTAAGGTCTAAAATATGAGGGTATTAACAAGGAGATGGGAGGGTATAAGTAGATATTACGTGGTGAATGTGGGGAGTTTCAATAAACCTAATATAAATGTGTTTTTAAAATATACAGTGATATTTTCACATGCATGTAAAAACTAACTTAAAAAAAACCAAGTATACCTCTTCACTTTTAATACTTTGTCTCAGAATT
Organism: Phacochoerus africanus; assembly: GCF_016906955.1. Classification (NCBI taxonomy): domain Eukaryota; kingdom Metazoa; phylum Chordata; class Mammalia; order Artiodactyla; family Suidae; genus Phacochoerus; species Phacochoerus africanus. The sequence goes on along the minus strand of NC_062554.1, from coordinate 83,311,373 downwards.
CTTATACAGGATTTGTGTGTACTCAGAAACATTTATCTTGCATTTGTTATACAAAGATTGGTTTCTTTAAAAAAAAAAGATGAATTGTTTCATATGTGCCTGTTGAAGTAGTTTAGCAATTTTGTGAGTTAACTAATCAAGACTATAGTTTATGTGAAATAATTAGGCAGCCGAGGTCACAGTCTTGGTTTATATATATACATACAAAGTGCACAGTCCCATTTTATATGTGGGATAGTTTTCTTTCATCTTTATTAGGTTGACCCAATAACCTGTACATTTCACAAGAGAAGATACTTAATTTTATACTGATATTTTAAAATATGTATTTGAAATATGGTTAGCTAGATAATATTCAAAAGCAGGATAGGGAATGTTCTAAATGCTTGTGCATATTTAGAATGCAAATACCATTATTTATAATTTTCAAGCTGTATTGCCTTTGTAATGGGTACAAAGCCTCTTTTTTAAAAGAACCTTGATCCTATTGAGCTGTTATACATTTCTAATATTATTAATGCAAAATTTATCATATATATTTAATTACAATCATATATGTAATATAACATTAAGGGTGCTGTTTATTTGCAAATTTAGAGGTATCACTTAATTTTTCTTTCTTCCCTATTTTCATCTTCATAGAATTTACAGAAAATTCCAATACCTATTAAATCCTCGTCAGGTTTACAGCCTTGCTGGAAATGGACCAATGCCAGGGTAAGTCTAAATATGATATCACTACCATTAACTCATTTAATACTAATTAATTGAATAAGCAGCCTGGCATAACTAGAAATAATGTTATTGGAATACAGCAGCCAGATTAGTATGCAAAATACATTGAATATCAACTACATTAGAGAAACTAATGTAGATGCTCTTTTTCATACTCTTCCTCCTCCTAATAATAATAATAATAATTATTATTATTATTATCACGCTGCAAACATATGTATACATTAGTTGGATGCTTAAACTGTTAAACCATCTATCTGTTTGAAGAACTGCTCTCCTCTCTTTTCCTTTCCTTATTAAATATAGAAAATAGATGTACTACAAAGTAAAAAAAAAAAGCTCATTAACAAATAATGGAAATCATAATATGATTTTTTCATTTACTACTTACAATATCCAATAAATATCACTCTCTTTTAAGATATGTTATTAATAGGCAAGACGTAGTAAAATAAAATTCTTTTTCAAAAGATACCATACACTTTTGATGTTATAAGTATGCACTGAATTAAATTGTCATGAATTTGGCCTCGTTAACTAATTAGTGTCATTTTCTACTGACCTGTTTTCTGTCAACATGATAGTAAACATTCGACCAGATGAAGTAGAGAAGAGCTTCATTTTTTAAAAAAATAAATATAATTAAAAATGAGTCTTCTAGGTTATTCTCAGAAACTAGGAACCAAAAGTTAAAATTGTCTTTTAAATGTTCAGAATAAAATTGATGCTATCATATCTCATGTTAGGTAAATATAAATAACATGCAATTAATTAGCACACGCTCCCACAGTTATATTCATCTTTCTCTCCCTTTCCCTGCTACCTGTTGTCCAGGGCCAGTGTCCAAATGCTAGGTAGGAATCTGTGGAGCCTGCTGACTGTAGAAGGTAGACTCACATTAGCTATTTAGTTCCGAACACAGCCTTTTCAAACTCCAGGCTTTGCATTGTAGAGGATCATGTTGGCATCATTAGCTAGGTGAGCTGCATCCAGGAAGCCCCAGTCTAGATAAAGACAAGCAAGAATAAGGTCTTGATATGAACACAGAAACTCAGTCCAGGTGATTCTTTTTCTTATTCTTTAATATTCTCTGAACTTCAAAGAAGAAGCTCTTATTCTGCACATTTAAGGGATTGTACATTAAGAAGTTTAGCCTTTCCAAGACCTCTGTAGCTCCACTAGACCAAGTATATCCAGGATTTTCTTATATTTTATAGTTAAACTAAATGCCTACTGACTCTGCTAACCACAGCCTTTCAGTTTAATCTCCCTGTGTCTTCATGATCCTCTCTAAGAAAGGAAGAAATAGTACCTGCCTCATAGGATAGTTATGAAGTTAAATAAGATCATGCTTATGGAGTATATGAAAATGTGCTTATCACATAATATGTCCTTGATTAGTATAGTTTTAGTAATATAAATTAATAATTAATAATAATATCACTTTGTAACTCTATGTAAATATTCTATAATGACATTGATTTTTAGCCTTGCTTTCTCATTCCATTTTTCCTCCTCCACTTAAATAAGTATTACATGTTTCCTTTTACTCTTTCAATGTTAGCGATACTATTACCTCCTCTATTTTAATATAATGAAAAATAAAAGTAATGTATGTACTTGTAAAATTCCACATTACAGTGACTATTACTTACAAATTAGGTTAAGGGCCCTATTTTAAGTACTACTCCCTATTAGGGAATATTATTGCAAATTTTTTGTGTGTATCCTCTAAGCACTTCTATAAATACAAAAACTAATGTGGGTGTATAATGTATTCATGAATATACAGTGTATTTATATATAGATACACACGTGCGTGTTGTGTAAATTTTTTTGTATAACTTAGAGTATAGTTTTTATTGCTCTGCAGTTTTTTTTAACTCAAAAGCATATGGTAGATATTGTTTCGAGTTAGTAAATATTGATCAGTTTCATTATTTTTAAGAGCTACACAATATTCCATAGTTTCATTAGGTATTCTGTTATTAGTAATTATTTAGATTGCTTGAACTTTTAAATTATTACTATATGTGCTAAATTAATGCCTATCAGTGTACTGTTTTTAGAAACATATCCAAGTATTTTCAATTTTAATTATCAGAAATTGCCAAATTATTGTACAAAAAGTTTGTGTCGAATGATAATCCCAACAGCAGTGCATAATGGCTTATTCTCTACAATCTCATTTAAAGTGGCTATCCTCAGTAATTTTTATTTTTTTCAAATGTACTAAGTGATTATATATCATTATCATTTTTATTTGCACGACTAATCAATTATAAAGTTCAATATGGCATTAGTTAAATTGATGTTCCTATAAACAAAAGAAATATACTCTGGCTTGTGATCCAAAGAGTTTATGAAGTTGCTCCTGGGATTAACAGAAAAATGGAGAACCATGTTTCAGAAAAGATAGGAAGTAGGAAAATTTGAGGAAACTCTGACTAAAAACACAAAGTCCACAGGAGTTACTGCTAAGAGAAGTTGATCCCAGTTGCTTCTAGTGGTCTTATTTCTCTATCAAAGATTCTTATCCAGAGAAGCATATTTATTAGTCTCTCCTGTTTCCCAGCCCACAGGGGAGACTATTTTGGAAAGGGGCATCTTGACTAATGATCCTGTCAAGGAGCATTAGTTTGTTTCCTCAGAGCCAAAGGAGGATACTGTAACCTGAGGATGAAAGATTAATTCTTGGAGTTCCCACTGCCGGCCAATGGGGTCAGTAGCATCTCTGCAGTGCCAGGATGCAGGTTTGATCCCTGGCCTGGCAAAATGAGTTAAAGGATCCTGCGTTGCCGCACCTGTGGCATAGGTCCCAACTTCAGCCTTAATCTGTTCCCTGGCCCAGGAAGTCCATGTGTTGCAGGGCGGCCAAAAAAGAAAAAAAAATAAAGATGGAAATTTTGGTGGGAATATGCAATAGATGTCCATCACTGTTCAACCATTGTGCTTTCCAATATCCTTTCTTCTCTGAACATAAAAATTGAAAAAAATACTAGTCAACTATTGCTATTACTAAATATGTAACCAAAAATACACATCTTCCTAAAATGTAGACAGCCCAAAGTTTTACATACTTAATATATCCATCTTCAAGTCCTGATTCTCTGAAACATCTCTGGAGATAACTATTTTCTCCTTTCTCTTCATCCATTTCATCTCAATATACAGCAGTGTAATGAGAAAATTATATATTTAACTACAAAAATGAATTTCATAAAATGCTATATGTAATAACACAAAGTATAAAACACATGTAGAGTCTGTAGTCTTAGTTTTGCTACTAGTTTAAAGGTGTAGCTGAAACACAAAACATTTCTAAACTTCTCAGAAATGTTTCCCCAGTGCAGTGACTCAAATATTTTCCTGTGATTGGTCTGGTCTGGTATTATGGTAATTCTGCTTGTATGGGGCTGAATTAGCTTCTCATTTACCTTTAGTGATAGGTGTGGTAGTACATGACAGTATTAGTGCTATTTATCAAATATTTCCAGGTCTCCTCCCAGGCACTTGATTTTGATTTTAGTCCTTTACCCTCAGTATTGAGTAGCCTTGTGTCTCTCTCTCACAGTCTGCTGTGGGCAGGAAGCAAAATTTCCAGTTTTTCTTTTCCTTTACCACAGTGACAAGCAGTATTAAATTTTGGCCTTTTGGTTAGTTTGGATCACAGAGTAAAAACAGGGAGAGAAAGCCCCCCACCCCTTACCCATGATCCCCATAGAATGAATGATAAATAAGCCTATGTAACGTATGCCACTAAGATTTTGGCTTGTTTACATATATTCATTACAACTAAACCAATGAATGATTGGGGTAGAGATCCAGTTAGTATCCCGTATTCCCATTGTAGGGAAGCAAATATATTATTTCTCCTTGAGAGTCAATCACTTATGACAGTTAACTTCATAAATGTCTTTTTGCTTATTTGTCTAGTGCTATGAAGAGCCTCAAAAGGTCCTTGTTGGCCTCTAATTCAATGAAACCTCTATTGTTTCATATGCTAGCATTCCTCCTTTTTGTTAAAACGTCTATACCACATGAGTACAGAACCAAAAGGATGTGAATCAAAATACTTGAAAGTGAATATATTAATCAGTGTGCTTCAGGAAACAGAACCAGTAATGTAATGTATAGAGAGAGTTTTATTATCAGGAATTGGCACACATGTTAATTGAAGCTGATAAATCCAAGCCTATAGAGCTGATGTTCCAGTTTGAGTCCAAAGGCTGGCAAGCTGCTGTAGAACTAGGAAGGATCAGTGTAATAGTTGAAATGTGATCAGGCTAAAGCATTCTCTCTCTCTTGGGGTCTGGTCAGCCTTTTGCTCTATCAGGCCTTCAACTGATTGGATGAGGGCCACCCACATTAAGGAGACCAGGCTGCTTTACTCGGTTTACACATTTGAATGTTAATATAAATATTATCCACAAATACACTCACAGAAACACCTGAAATAATATTTGATCAACTATCTGAGAATCTGTGGCCCAGCCATTTTGAGCCAAAGATTTATAGGGAGTATTGAGTATAATTCTAAGTTTTGTCACCAAAGCTTTACATTTGGGCTCCAGAATTATGTCTTATGAATTAGGTAATGCAGCATCATATAATTCAGAGCATGTGATACAGTTGTTTATAGTATACCATTTAAGTGCTCCCACTGATTCAGTGACTGAGTCTTTAGTAGGCTATTTTAGTGTCCTATGGACAACTGCTCTTCATAATAAAACATTACAAGAAGGCTTTTAAATCCCAGGGGCATCATCCCACGGTCTTTCTTCCTTCTTTATGAAAGGCATTCCTTGAAAGGAAACAGCAATAAGTGAGACACTATCACAGTGTCTAAGGCATTCACTAAGTCAATTGCTATGGCCATTGACAAAGGCATACTAATGGGAAGGAAAAGTAAATCCAATTGCTAGAACAAATATTCAGTTAGTGAGGACAAATGGTTGCAGTTTCAATATGGAAAGGGTCCAGTGAATTTAGACTACTCCTAAGTAGCTGGCTTAGTTTCCCTTGAGTTAGAGTAAGATATTAGAGTCACTAATTGGTTCCTTTGATGACAGTTGAGTACTCCGGAGACAGTAACAACTCTTCTTGAAGATAAATTCATGATGTCAATCTCTTCTGAAGCTTCCAACTCTACCAACATGAGCATGAGTATTTTGGACACTCACTGGGAGTGATTAAGAAAAAACAAACTGGCCTTTCTTTGGAGCAGTTATAGTCCCAATTATAGGCCTATTCTGAGAAATTCACTTATATAAATTTTCCGTTCATCACTATTTCTCCATTCTTGGCCTTTCCATGTCCTTAATAGTGTGAGCCATATTTATTAGTCAGTGGTATTTAATGGGTGCATTTCCTAAACTCTAACCATGTCTCTGTCCAGAAAAGGTAGACAGGAAATTTTATTGCTTGAAATACTGCCCACTAGTCAAACGGCATTCTTTCCTGTCTTCAAATTATTCTCAGTATACTTCTACTGCCACAGCTATCTACTTCCAGCTACTTTTGATACATCATGGAGAGACACTGGTAAATCAGTCTCTTCTTCCTTAAAAAGTGAGACTGTAGAAACGTGGGTTGAAGGAGGGGTTGGGAGTATAGCAAGGTTCAGAATCACTGTAGGGTTGGGGCCAGGCATTTCAATTTCTTTATTGTTTTTTTTGAATTTTTAAAATGATTTTTATTTTCTTCCATTATAGTTGGTTTACAGCGTTTTGTCATTTTCTACTGTACAGCAAAGTGACCCAGCCACACCTATATATACATTCTTTTTCTCACATTATCCTCCATCATGTTCCATCACAAGTGACTAGATATAGTTCGCTGTGCTATACAGCAGGATCTCATTGCTTATCCACTCCAAATGCAATAGTTTGCATCTATTAACCCCAGTCTCCCACTTGCACTCTCTCCTCCTCCCCCGGCAACCATAAGGCTGTTGTCCAAGTCCATGAGTTTCTTTTCTGTGAAAAGCTTCATTTGTGCCATATATTAGATTCCATATATAAGTGACATCACATCATATTTGTCTTTTTCTTTCTGACTTACTTCACTTGCTATGAGAGTCTCTAAGTTTCATCCATGTTGCCGCAAATGGCATTATTTTTTATTCTTTTTTATGGCTGAGTAGTGTTCCATTGTGTGTGTGTGTGTATATATATATATATATATATATACACCACATATATATATATATGTATATATATACATACATATACCACATATATGTATGTGTATATGTGTGTGTGTGTGTGTATACACACACACATATGTACACCACATATATATATACCACATCTTCTTAATCCATTCATCTGCCAGTGAACATTTAGGTTTTTCCAGGTCTTGGCTATTGTGAATAGTGCTGCAGTTAACATACGTGTTCGTGTATCTTTTTCAATCAAAGTTTGTCTGTGCCCAAGAGTGGGATTGCTGGGTCATATGGTAATTCTACATTTAGTTTTCTGAGGTACTTCCATACTGTTTTTCATAGTGGTTGTACCAATTTACATTCCCAACAAAAGTGTAGGAGGGTACCCTTTTCTCCATACCCCCTCTAGCATTTATTATTTGTTGACTTGTTAATGATGGCCATTCTGACAGAAATGAGGTGGTACCTCATTGTAGTTTTGATTTGCATTTGTCTAATATAATTAGTGATGTTGAGCATTTTTTCATGTGTTTGTTGCCAATCCATCTGTATATCTTCTTTGGTGAGATGTCTATTCAGGTCTTTTGAATATTTTTTAATTGGGTGGGGTTTTTTGTTTTTTGTTTTTTTGTTGTTGAATTTTATCAGTTGTATGTCTATTTTAGAGCTTAAACCCTTGTCTGTTGCATCATTTGAAAGTATTTTCTCCCATTCTGCAGGTTATCTTTTTTTTTTTTTTTATGGTTTCCTTTGCTGTGCAAAAGGTTATCAGTTTAATTAGGTCCCACTGATTTAAAAGCTCCTCAGTTGATTATGTGGAACCATCATGAAGAACCACTTATTTAGTAAATCAATTACTATATAATAGGTATTACAGACTATATTGATATGCTACAATTAAAATAACTTCCCCACTAAATTTATAAAGATCACTTTGTTTTTTTATGGCCAAACCCATGGCATATGGAAGACCATGATCAGGGCTTGAACCTGAGCCACAGCTGCAACCTACATCATAGCTATGACAATGCTGGATCCTTTAACCCACTGTGCCACAGTGGGAACTCCAATAATTACTTTAAATTCTTAGACAACCAGGAGACTATCTCACTACCATTTTTACAGGCTGCCTCCTATGGATGAATCAGCAACCTAACTTGATCTTAGTGTCTCAAAGATCAAAATTCAGATTCAGGTTCTAGAGAAGTATCCCAGAGGCCCAGATTTGGCCACGTGCCTATCCCATTCTTTGGGTCAATACAGTTGATTTCTTTGTTTGATATACCTACCAAAACTGTATTCAGCAGTATATTTCCTGACAATCATGTAAGGCAAAAACAACAGATGCATTTTTCTTATATATAGTAAACTTTTGATTCCTTATGTAAAGCATATATTCTTTTGTTTGCCCATTTTTATTTTGATTTGTCTTTTTCATGTTCATTTTAAAATCTCATTGTATAAATATTAACAGTATCATTTTTTGTATGTTGCTAATGTTTTCTTCTAGTTTGTTCTATGGGCTTTCAGTTTATGTATTTTCTTTTTTGTCCATATACTCATGTAAAATTTTCATCTGCTAATTCTACAATGAATAATTTTTTGATTTTATGTCTTAGCGAAGCCTTTCCTCAAGCCAAAATTACTGAAATATTCTCATACATCTTTTATAAATTTTACATTTGATTTAAATTTCTAACCTTTAATCTTTAAAGATTGCATTTTTTAAAGAGATACATTGATAAGATGAGGTAGGGATGGAACTTTTTCTCTCAGATTGAAATTTAGTTGCCCCCACAAAAGCTGTTTTATTAGTCTATGCCTAACCACTGATTTGATGTACTTTATATATTTTGAAATAATGTATATGTTAGACTTGCTCCCTTTCCTTCACTTCATTGATATATTTGTCAATTTTCAGTATAGACTACTTTATATATTATAACTCCCTAATTATTCCCTCAATATTTAAAAAAAAATTATTTTAATTTTAATTTATTTATATTTTTATTATACTTAACTTACAATGTTCTGTCAGTTTCTGTTGTATAGCAAAGTAACCCAATTTTACATATATATACAAGAATGTATATATATATACATTCTTTTTCTCATATTATCTTCCATCATGTCCCATCACAATTGATTGAATATAATTCCTTCTGCTGTACAGCAGGATTTCATTTCTTATCCACTCCAAATGCAACAGTTCTCATCTACTAAACCCAAACTCTCAGTCCATCCCACTCCCCCCACCACTTGGCAACCAAAAGTCTGTTCATGAGTTTGTTTCTTTTCTATTAGTAGGTTCATTTGTGCCATATATTAGATTCCAGGTATAAGTGATATCATATGGTATTTGTCTTTCTCTTTCTGACTTACTTCATTGAGTATGAGTCTCTAGTTCCATCCATGTTGCTGCAGATGACATTATTTTGTTTTTTATGACTGAGTAGTATTCCATTGCATATATGTACCACATCTTCTTCATCTGTTCGTCTGTCAGTGGGCATTTAGGTTGTTTCCTTGTCTTGGCTATTGTAAATAGTGCTGCAATGAACATACGAGTGTGTGTAGCCATTGGTCTCTATGTCTGCTTTTGTACAAGTACCACACTGTCTTGATTACTGTAGCTTTGTAATTGTTTGAAATCTGGAAGAGTTATGTCTCCTGCTTGTTTTTGTTGTTGTTGTTGTTGTTGTTGTTTTCCCTCAGGATTGTTATGGCAAATCTGGGTCTTCTGTATTTCCATATAAATATTTGGATTGTTTGTTCTAGTTCTGTGAAAATTGTCATAGGTTATTTGATAGGAATTGCATTGAATCTGTAGATTGCTTTTTAACAATATTAATTCTTCTAATCCAGTAGCACAGAATATCTTTCCATTTCTTTGAATCCTCCTTAAAGTCCTTGATAAATGCTTTATAATTCTCAGTATATGTCTTTTACCTCCTTGGTCTGGTTTATTCCTAGGTATTTAATTCTTTTGAGTTAAATCTTAAAGGTATTGTATTTTATATTCCTTTTTCTAGTGTTTTATTATTAATATATAGAAATGCAGCTGACTTCTGAATATTAATCTGATATCCTGCTACTTTGCTGAATTTATTGATCCATTCAAGTAGTTTTTGGGTGGAGGTCTTAGGTTTTCACCTGCATAGAGTAACAATTTTAATCTCTTCTTTTCCAAGTTGGATGTTTTTCATTTCGTTTGTTTCACTGATTGCTATGGCTAGGACTTCCAATACAATGTTGAATAAAAGTAGTGAGAGTGGGCATCCTTGTTTCCTTGTTTTGTTCCAGTTTGAGCAGGAAGGCTTTCAGCTTTTCTCTGTTGAGTATTATACTGGATGTGAGTTTGTCAAAAATGGCTTTTGTTATGCTGAAAATTTTAGTGGAGTATATGTTATACTAGGTTCAAGTGTACAGCAGAGTGGCTCCATTATACATATACATATATCCATTCTTTTTTCCCACAAGGTTACTCTAGAATGTAGAGTAAATTTCCCTGGGCTATAAAGTAGGTTCTTTTGCATCAATTTTGTTAGATTCCCATATAAATGATATCACATTATATTTATCTTTATCTGACTTATTTCACTTAGTATGATAATCTCTTAGGTCCATCCATGTTGCTGAAAATGGCATCATTTCATTCTTTTTTATGGCTGAGTAGTGTTCTATTATATATGCCTTCATCTATAGTTATATATATATATATATATATATATATATATATATATATATATATATATTTATACCACATCTTCCTAGTCCATTCTTCTGTCAGTGGACATTTAGGTTTCTTCCATGTCTTAGCTATTGTAAATAGTGCTTCAGTGAACATTGGGGTGCATGTATCTTTTTGAATCATACAACTTTATATCAAAAAAAGTAACCCCATCAAAAAATGATATAAAGATCTAAATAGACATTTCTCCAAGGACAGACAGATGCCAAAAGTACCTGAAAAGATGCTAGACATCACTTATTATTAGACAAATACAAATCAGAATTACAGTGAGGTGTCACCTCACGCCAGTCAGAATGGCCATCATCAAAAAGTTGACAAAAAATAAATGTTAGAGATGGTGCAGAGAAAAGAGAACCTTCCTACACTGTTCATGGGAATGTAAATTGATGCAGTTACTATGAAGAGCAGTATGGAGATTCCTTAAAGAATTCAGTAGAAAGGAGTTCCCACTGTGGCTCAGCAGGTTATGAACCCAAGTAGTATCAATGAGGATGCAGGTTTTATCTCTGGCCTAACTCAGTGGGTTAAGGATTCAGTGTTGCCTTGAGTTGTGGTGTAGGCTGCAGATGTGGCTTGGATCCTCTGTTGCTGTGGCTGTGGCTTAGGATGGCAGCTGAGGCTCCAATTTGACCCCTATTCTGGGAATATCCATATGCTGCAGAAGTGACTCAAAAAAGCAATTAAAAACAATTCAATAGATCAATACCTTATGACTCAGCAATCCCACTGCTGGCCATACATTCAGGGAAAACCATAATGTAAGAAGATATTCTCTAAAAATTCAGTGACATTTATTCTCCTCGGTGTGTTATTATCTCAAGTTTTTAAAACATGAATTTGAATGTGATTGTATTGAATTTCTAGTTTTCACCTTGATCACTATAGAATGCTGTTTTTCCCTGATGCCACTTCCCATGCTGTATGCCCAGTGGTAGACCTATACTTCACTTATGTTTGAGAAGCTCTTCCTCTGTTTTTATCCAGGAGGCAAATGTCATAGATAGCTGCTCCGAAACCGGGCTCTATGCAGGCTATGCTGTAATCCTTCACTTAATCTCTTGGTGGACCTGGTCACTTGTTGCAACTCCTCCCATTCCTGTTTCTGGCCGTGACCTCCTTAATCCTGGTTCAGCTGGGAACTTGCCTTTTGCAGCGGTTCCCTTTCAGTGTTATGCTTTCCAAGTTCTATTCTGCAAGGTCTCTTTACTAATCTAATACCCATTGTGATTTAATTTAATTTCTATTTTTGGTTTTACTTTTATAATACTACTGTAGGTATACTTTTTTAAAAGTAAATATTTTATCTGCCACCTTCAGCTTGCCGTTATTCATTCTTTTAATTTCCTTTTTCTCCTCTTTTCCTCTTTGCTATACCACATTTTTAAATCTTTTGTATGCATCCCTTTTCTTATCCTATCTTTCTTTTTTTCTTACATTTGCTTATAGAATAGAAGCTTTTCTCAATGTATTGAATCTCTCCATATATTTCTTACTGGTCTTCAGAAAATGAGTTTAATCTCTCCTTCACAACATTAAAATAAATATGCACATCTTAAGCTGTTATACCAACTGCATATGCTAATGTGACTTATGCAAAGTTAATATCAAGTTTCTTGTATACTTGTAATATTGGTTGTTCCCTTCTGACTGTAAGCTTCATAAAAATACAGATGGCTGATTCTCTTATTATCTCTAAAATATTTAACTAACAAATAACAAGTATTTATTGAATTAAAAAGTACACATGATAAATATTTTTAAATTATGTAAATTGTTTTCCAGATTGTTTAGCATAGTTAGGTAAAATGAAGTGTTTGTAAAATAGGTGCTTTATAGAGATCCTTGGTCTCATGTATCTGAACTAAATGTAAAACACATAGTTTAAAAAATAAAATTTAACAGTCAACATACAGATTCACATATTCCAAGTATCACACCTATTTCCATAGTAAAGCTTTGGAATATATTCTCCTCTTAAAATAAATTTGTAATTAGAAAATATATAATATATTTCACAGATTTCATACTTTCTTAATTCAATATATCATTTTATAACAAAGTTTCTACCATATTTTACTTAAATAAACATCCTCTTGAATCAGAACTTATGACCTACTACATATGTCTCTTGTCATGAAATCTTGTTATGTCAGAGAACTGAAATAATCCTCAAAATGCTAAGAAAATGTTCATCAAAATTCAACACAGATCTATTGGAAATTTACAGGAAAAAAATTGTGGCTTTGCTAAGGTAAAAATAAAGCTCTCAACTCATCCTTTCAGCCCTAATGATTAATCATAAAATATGATGCAGATGAGTGTGCAATTAAATGTGTGAGGGAAATTCTTTCTCTGCCTTGATCCTAGAGTGAGTGAGTTTGAGAATGGATGTGTGCTTCTATTTTAAAGATCCACAGGTTATACACACAGCAAAAACATGACATGCTTCTACAGTTAACAAAGTCCTATGACTTCCAGCCTTGGGGAAGAATTCCCCCATTTTGGGTATCATAATTCTATAAGCATCAGCAAATGGATTATGGCTTTAAAGACATGGAAAAATCTGAACTTTTATTATTCATTTCACAGATAAAGAAATAGCTGAATATTAGTTAGACTATAGAGCCCTGTCTTATTGTTTAAAGGTGATTATTGATCCAAATTCCCTGAACACCCTAGAGAAATAATGTTTTCTCCTGAATTGGCTGTTGGAAATAACTAATTCATTTGCTTATAACCTTATACCCATTTCTTACTTTATTCTATAAAAGTATGGTGTTCCACAGTGGCTTAGTGGGTTAAGGACCCAGTGTTGGTACTGCAGAGATCTGGGTCACTGTTGCAGCACAGGTTCAATTCCTGGCCCGGGAATTTCCACATGCTGCAGGTGCACCCCCCAAAAAAAAATATATATATATCTTTAATTTATATATGTATTCATATATATGTATATATGTATTTATATAACCCTAATTAGAAAAATAAAGTTTCCAATAACGTATCATACACTATTTTGACTATCCTCAGTTTGCTTATATCTAAGCCTGTCCAGCAAGCTCCTTAGCACAACTTTATTGTCAGCCCCAGGCAGTCAAATAACAGTGTATTACTAATGAGTGAAAATAAGAAAATTCATAGCAGATGATTATCTCTGGATCATTTAATTATGATAAGATAGTAACCTACTCTTATAATTTAATTAGAAATAATAACAGTGGGCTATTGAATGTAGTCCACACTCAAACAGAATAATGAAACACTAAGTAAAAAGCGAAATGGTAGCTTAACAAAAGCAACTACAATATATAATAATATTAAAAATATAACTTGATTCAGCATATATTAATTCAGTGGCTATCAGCTGGCCAGGAAAAAGCCTTAGCACTGCCAATCCACTTTTAACAGAGGAGAGAAACTTTTTTCCCTCATGGCTTTATATTTTAGTGGAGGATGACACACATTAAACTAATGAAATATATATGTATCAGCAGGGAAGGTAACCAGAGTGTATGTTGGTAATGAGTGCTTTGTGATGGTTATTTTAAAAGGCTAGGCAGGGAAGAACTCACTGAGTACAGATATAAAGGAGAAGAGGGAGCAAGCCATTAGGTCATCTCACAGAATAATATTTAAAACAGGGGGATGAGCAAGAATAAAAGCATCATGGTGGGGAGGTCCTGTGTTGGCTTAGTGGTAAGGAACCCAACTCGTATCAATGAGGACGCAGGTTCGATCCCTGGAACTGCTCAGGATGTTAAGGATCTGGCATTTCCATGAGCTGAGTGTAGGTCTAGGTCTAGTGTTCCTGTGGCTGTGGTGTAGATGGAGTCTGAAGCTCCAATTTGACCCCTAACCTGGGAGAAAAAAAAAAAAATTACACTGAGGGGCCAGATCACATAGAGTCTTACACTAACTGTGTCCCTAATGATAGGTTTACTGAGGAGTATTCTGGTTTATTCCTGGTGTTCCAGCATCTAGCCCAATTTAACATTAGCATAAGAATTTTATATTTTTAATTTTAGTGTTATTATTAGTTGGTACATTACAATGAACTTGATGGTTTGAGAGCTCTCCAATTTTTACATCCAGCTTCTGCTGTAATCCTCCAGTAAGATGTAACACACATACATACTCAATGAACAGAGTTCTCATGTTGACCTATAATCATTTCATCTGAAATGGAAAAACTTTCTCTTCTCAACCCTTGCCACATACAAGCAACAACTTCTAAAGTATAGTGTACAGAAAATTCAAAGATAAAATTTAATGTTCACTGAAAAACCTATTGGCCAACTGGTATACTTGTTATGCTATGACCTATGCCTCACATCTCCTTTTGAGATACAAAGGGGAACAAATAACAGTAATTTTAATGTAGATGAGGAAAATCCTAGGTTATATGTACATTAAGTCTATGTGAGAAAGAGAAGTTGAGCAGTCCTGCCAAGAATGTTTAATGAGTTGTTTGAATATTCTTCTTTCAGTATTTTGTAAATTAACCATGTAGTTTATATCTATAAATATCATGTTATATAATGCATTTTTATTTTGCAATAAAGTTTTTCAGCAAATTTGACTCAAAATGAAATACATATTAAATGAAAAATTAAATTCTGAATTTCTATGGTTTTAAAATTGTTGGTAATGAATACATATCTTATATAAAATATGTAACAACCTTTACCATCATTGATGGGCGCTCTAGTGATATCACTGACCATGTAAAAGTGATAAATACAAATATGCTAAGAAGCCTCAGTATCTTCATGAAAATTAATAGTGAATTCTCTGCTTGAAGGCAATCATTTAAATAGCAGAAAATCACTTTACAGATCACTCTTTTAATCATGATTTTTCTCTTTTTAAAATTATTCAATGAATTTTATTACAGTTATAGTTGTACAGCAATTATCACAACGCAATTTTATAGCATTTCCGTCCCAAAGCCCCAGCGCATCCTGCCACCCACCGACCTGTCTCATTTGGAAACCATAAGTTTGTCAAAGTCTGGGAGTCACTATCTGCTCTGCAAAGAAGTTCATTGTGTCCCTTGTTTTAGATTCCACGTGTAAGTGATAGCATGTGATGTTGGTGTCTCACTATCTGGCTAACTTCACTTAGCGTGGTAATATCTAGGTCCATCCATGTAGCTGCAAATGCCATTACTTCTTTCCTTTTAATGGCTGAGTAATATTCCATTGTGTAAATGTACCACATCGTGTTATTCACTCTTCTTTCATGGACATTTAGGTTGTTTCCATGTCTCGGCTATTGTATATAGTGCTGCAATGAACATTGCAGTGCATGTATGTTTTCAAGTTGTGGTTTTCTCTGGATAGATGTTTAGGAGTGGGATTGCTAGATCAAATGGTAATTCTATTTTTAGTTTTCTGAGGAATATCCATACTGTTTTCCACAGTGGTTGCACCAATTCACATTCCCACAGACAGTGTAATAGGGTACCTTTTTCTCCACAGCCTCTCCAGCATTTATCATTTGTAGACTTTTTGATGACTGCCATTATTGCTAATGTGAGGAGGTATCTCATAGTGGTTTTGATTTGCATTTCTCTAATAATGAGTGATGTTGAACATCTTTTCATGTGTTTTTTGGCCATCTGTATATCTTTTTTGAAAAATTGTCTGTTGATATCTTCTGCCCATTTTTTGATGGTTTTTTTTTTTTTGGTATGGAACTACAGAAGGTGTTTATAAATTTTGGAGATTAATCCCTTGTCAGTTGCTTCATTTGCAATATTTCCTCCCATTCTGTGGGTTGTCTTTGTTTCGTTTAGGGTTTCCTTAGCTGTGCGGAAACTTTTAAGTTTAATTAAGTCCAATTTGTTTATTTTTTGTTTTTATTGTCATTACTTTAGGAGGTGGAAGATATTGCTGTGGTTTATGTTGGAGCATGTTTGGACTATGTTTTCCTCTAAGAGTTTTATAGTATCTAGTCTTATATTTAGGTCTTTAATCCATTTTGAGTTTTTTTTTGTATGGTGTTAGGAAATTTTCAAATTTCCTTCTTGTACATGTGCCTGTCCAGTTTTCCCAGCACCACTTATTGAAGGCACTGTCTTTTCTCCATTGTATATTCTTGCCTCCTTTTTTGTAGATTAGTTAACTGTATGTGCGTGGGTTTAATTCTGGGTTTTCTATCCTTTTACACTGATCTGGTGAACCTTGTCATTTGTGGTATTTTTATTTCTAGTTGTGGTCTTTTCTTTTCTGCCTAGACAAGTTCCTTTAGTATTTGTTGCAAAGCTGGTTTAGTGTTGCTGAATTCTCTTAGCTTTTGCTTGTCTATAAAGCTTTTGATTTCTCCTTCAAATGTGAATGAGAGCCTTGCTGGGTAAAGTAATCTTGTTGGAGGTTTTTTCCTTTCTTCACATAAGTATATCATGCCACTCCCTTCTGGCCTGCAGAGTTTCTGCTGAAACATATGCCAATAACCTTATTGGGGTTCCCTTGTATGTTATGTTTATTTTCCCTAGCTGCTTTCAGTAGTTTCTCTTTGTCTTTAATTTTGGTCAGTTTGATTAATATGTGTATTGTGTGTTCCTCCATGGTTTTATTTTATATGGTACTCGTTGTGCTTCCTGGATTTGAGTGAGTCATTCCTTTCCCATGTTAGGGAAGTTTTTCGCTATTATCTCTTCAAATATTTTTTCTGTCCTTTCTCTCTCTCTTCTCCTTCTGGCACACCTATAATACAGATGTTGGTGTGGTTTAACATTGTCCCAGAGTTCTCTGAGACTATCTTCATTTCTTTTCAATCTTTTATCTTTTTTTTGTTCTACATCAGTGATTCCCACTAGTCTGTCCTCCTCCTCGCTTATTCATTCTTCTGCCTCCTGTATTCTGCTGTTGGTTGCTCCTAATGAATTTTTTATTTCAGTTATTATATTTTGCAACTCTGCTTGCTTAAGTTTTAAATCTTGTATATGTTTGCTCAATATTTGCTGAGCTCAATGTTTGTCAATTATCAACCTTTGCCTCCAGTTTATTTCCAATGTCTTGCATCATCTTCAGCATCATCAGTCTAAAGTCTTTTTCCTGGAGGCTGATAATTTCCAGGTCAATTAGCTGTTTTTCTGGGTTTTTTTTTTTCTCCCTTATCTAGGTTATAGTTCTCTGTCTTTTCATTTTTATATGTTTTTGGTGTGGTGTCCTTTTTGCAAACAGTAGAGTTCTAGCCTCTCTTACTTCTGATGTCTGCCCCCCTTGTGGCTGAAGTTGATATGGGGGCTTGCTGTGGACTTCCTGATGGGAGGGACTGGTGCCTGCCCACTGGTAGGTGGGGCTGATTACTATCCCTCTGGTGGGTGGTGTTTGTCTCTGAGTGAGATTAGAAGCAGCTGGGTACCTGGGGGATCTTTAGGCAGCCTATTTACTAATGGGTGGGGCTGTGATCCCACCTGGATTATTGTTTTACCTGGGGCTTCTCAGTGCTGATGGGTGGGTCCAGATTTTCCCAAAATGGCCACCTCTAGAGGAACACATGCTAATGAATAGTCTAGAGACCTTTGCCTCCAATCTCTTTCCCCCACAATGAGCCACAGTCACCCCCTGTTTTCCTAAGAGATCCTTCAAGAACCGCAGTCAGGTACAACCCAGATTCCTATGGAGCCTCTGCTTTCCCCTGGGACCCAGTTCACATGAAAGCCTGTGTGTGCCTTTCAAGAATGGGGTCTTCATTTCCCCCAGTT
The DNA here is from genome assembly GCF_016906955.1 of Phacochoerus africanus. NCBI lineage: Eukaryota > Metazoa > Chordata > Mammalia > Artiodactyla > Suidae > Phacochoerus > Phacochoerus africanus. Next base: position 83,293,010 of record NC_062554.1, on the reverse strand, counting down.
CCATGGATCTCCTGCGCACAAGCCCCACTGGCCTTCCATGCCAGATGCTCTGGGAGCTCTTTCTCTCAGAAGCAGATCCCCAGGCATGGTGACCTGACATGGGGCTCAGAACTCTCACTCCTGTAGATTAGTCTCCATGATACAATTACTTTCCAGTCTGTGGGTTGTCCACCAGGTGGATATGGGGTTGATTATGTTATATAATCACCCTTCCTATGGTCTTGATGTGGCTTTCTCTGTCTTCTGGAGTAGGATATCTTTTTGAAAGTATTCAGTCCTTTTGGTTGAAAGTTCTTCAGCATTTGGTTGTAATTTTGTTGTTTTTAATGAGAGAAGGTGAATTCCAGTCCTTCTATTCCGCCATCTTGATCCTGTCTCCACCCTATATTTTCTAATTGCCTAAATTCCCTGAACATCTGAGGTCCTTCACATCTGCCCCAGCTACTCAGGAAAGATGAACCCCTACTTTTCCGCTTGGTGAACACAGCTTTCAAAGCCCACTTCTCAGTCACCTACTCTATGAAGCTTTCCAAGAGCTTCACTGTATTCTCAGTGCCCCACACTCAGCAATATTCTGAAATTGTTTGTTTGATTTTTCACTTAGAACAAATGAGACTTTTAAATTTTCAAGTTTCTCTATGTGTGTTACAAGTGACATAATAGTAAGGTTAAAATGTTGCCTCTACTGGCAAAATAACTTTACAAAAATCAAGCAGCATTATTTTTACATCAGAGTAATCAGAATGTTTTAAATAGAAAATCTATTTATTTAAAAATGATTTGAGTGTATGCAATTTGTGGACTCCAGATCAAGCTTTTGGAAGTCCATTTGGATGATGATAAAACATTGGATATTATTGATAATGTTATCATAAACTTAGTTAAAAGGTTCAGCACTAAGTTTCAGTTATTTATTCCTGAGGTGATAATTTGAATATAAATTTTAATAGAGCAGATCATGACAAAACCATGTTTTTTTTTTTTCTTCTAAAGTTAGAAACATACAGCTACAAATACATGCTTTGAATTGTTTGTGGTCTGCTCATAAATCATGATTGCTTTCAAAGATACTTTAATAGTCTATGAATTAAAATGAAAGCCTTAATTTTCAAGTTGTATGCATATACACATTCACACACACATTCAAAAATTATTCAATCATTATCTTACTGATTCTGTAGTCCCTGAGGGATAATTTGGCGGGGGGGATAATTCCTTAAAGTCTCTACCCTTTACCAAACGTGTTCGCTGACTTTATCCACTAACTTGAAGAATTGAAAGACCATTCACTTTCCCATCTCCTCTGACAATGTATTATTTCAAGCTGTCTGACATTTATCATTTAATCACTTTTCTAGCCTCCTATATCCTCCCTTCCTACGTATTAATTCTTCACTCAGTTCCTTTTGTGTTTGTCTCCAAATTCATCAGCAAATTAATTTTTACCACATCCTCAAAATTCAACTCAAGTGTCTTCACTTTTATTTAGCCCACTCCAATATTCATTCTCCTCTAGTTATTCTGTGGTACCTCTTATCAGGGAAAACATCCCAGAGTGACCTGTTTTGTCTTCCTTCTCAGTTAGATACTTGATGGCATGGATTCCATATAGCTTTTGAATCTCTGGAATCTAACCCAGTTCCTGGTACATAGTTGCAGTTAATAAATGCATATTAAATAAGTGAATCAATATAGGTGCTATACCAGTCATAAAATTATTTTTCTAGGCATGTGGATTTTCTAATAAGTGTATCTTTCTTGTACATAGGTATTCTTTTTATTTGATACTAGTCAGAGTCACTTTTTTCTCTTATAGATGTCTAGATGCATTTCCTAATTCAAAATGCCTTTGTAATTCTAATTCTGAAGTTAACTTGGTAGAACAATCTCACACATATAAAACTCATCCTTTTTATTAATAGTAAAAGCACTAGGATAACATAATGTATTTGAGTAGTTTTGCCAAACAGACCCAAACAAACTAATTACTTTTGCTGCTACATTTTGGGGGTTAATTTTAGACTATCCTTTGCACCATAGACTATATCTCTTTGCTTTCCAACTGCAGGTATTGAGAATAAGTATGAGTTCTTCCAAGTTAGCGTCTTTGAAAGATCAGGAAGTGTGATTTCTGGTTAAAGTATATATTTTATCAATTTTTTCACTTCATTCTTTATTTCAAAATTGTTGGTCAGTTCTATTTGTGTTGTAGTCATGGAATTTATAAACTGAAAAATATTTTTAATTGCATGTATAAATATATAGATGTATGTGTGTTTGTAATATACATATATACAATATATATTATTTTACCTAACATATTCACATACATTAGTACTTTGAGGGATGGAGACACATGTACATGACCATAAATTTGACTACGTATTTTTAGCATTAATTATGGAATGTAAATACTGGTCAAATTAATTTCCTCTCATTCTTATTCAGAAAACTCTTGAATTTATAGATGAGAGAAAATAATAACAACAATGTTCTTCATTTATGTTCTTTAGTTACTTGGCCCTTACATACTAATTTTCTGAATTTATATGCACATATGTATATATTTAAAACTTCCTAAAATAGTAGTATTTTCCATATAACAGAAAACATTTATATTTTAAAGTAAGATCTTTTAAAAATGTTTTATTATACTTTTATTAAAAGTGAAATCATGAATACTTTCAATAAAAGGTCAAGACTATTTTAACTAAATACTACTTGTTTTCATTCACTCAAAAGTAACTTGAGAGAATTTGACATACATTTTAAGACATTAATTTTCCAAAAATTATGTGCACCAGTCAAAAAAAAGAACAAATATTTGTTTCACTTTACACAGCATATATACTGCCTTATTTCTAATTCATTTTATACTGGGGAGAATATTAAAAGTTATTTAATGAGATAACATATAGGCTTCCCAGCACTAAATAGTCTCTTGTTTTATCTATTATTCTCTCTGTCATTTTATTCTGCCAATCTCCATTTTTCTTATGAAATATATATATGCGTATGAGATTTTTTTTAGATTTCCAGAGATAATGAAGTTAATGCTTCAAATATTAATGGTTCATTTGGATATATATTTTCCCTAATACTCTGAAAGTTACTTCTGGATATGATGAGCACAGTGTTAAATTTTACCAGGTTCATAATGATAAGTCAAATAACATTTTTTTATAGATATTCCACTTGTCTACATGAAATGCCCCCTACAAGTGTAAATTCCTCTTTCATAAAATATCCTTACAAGACTAAGTTTGTTGAAATACCTGCACTTTCTGATTTATCTAAACTTTATAACTTGTTGGCAAAATAGAGTACTTCTATAATTAGTCTTACTTTTTGCTGAAATGAGGAAGGCATGTTGCAGTTGATAAATCATCACTTTGAAGATGACATTATTAAAATCCATAAAAAGGATGATGTATATCATTTTTAATGTATAGTATAGAAAAAGACTTGGGGGGCATAATTTATTCATGCATAGAATTCTTTTCAAATTGGCTTCAGCAGCAACAGTAATAATCCCAATGACACAAAGGCATGTGTAGATGCAGTCTGAGTACAATAGCAAACAAGATGGAAGGTATTTAGAATCATCTTTCTTGGATTTCCCATGGTGGCGCAACGGAAACCAATCTGACTAGGAAACATGAGGTTGCAGGTTTGATCCCTGGCCTCGCTCAATGGGTTTAAGGGTCCGGTGTTGCCCTGAGCCGTGGTGTAGGTCGCAGATGAGGCTTGGATCTGGTATTGCTGTGCTTGTGGCGTAGGCTGGAAGCTATAGTTCCAATTTTACCCCTAGCCTGGAAACCTCCATATCCAAGGGTGTGGCCCTAAAAAGTCAAAAAAAAAAAAAAAAAGAAAAAAATATTCTTTCTAGACCAAAAAAAAAAAAAGTTTCAAAAACAATGGTAACATCACAAACCAGAAAATTCTGCCTGAATTTAATGAGACAGTTGTGAAGCTATCTAATCTTATAACTGTACATTCAAGTGTGAGTATGAATTGAGTTGAGTAATAGGAGATAAGTATGCTTATCTGGCTCAGAATGTTTAAATCAATGTGTAGACCTTTCTTAAGGCAAGCTTTTGGAGTAAACTATTTTTTTCTAAAAAATATAAGAGGAAACAGAGTTGATGACCTATGATAAAGTAGTTTTTGATCCCTCAACCTTGTGTTTTTTCAATACAAGGAATGAAGTGTAGAATTAAATGAGCATTCACCCTGAATCATTATGCTAACAAATTTTCAATCTTATGTTGGTTTCCTTTAAGTATCAGAGAATATAATTTTACAATATATAACATACAAATATATACTTTTTAGTAGCTATGAATTTATTTATATGTTCAAGCTAATACATTAAAATTATATTTATAAATGATAGTATCATCTCCTTTGAATAATAAAATGTGAGATTGGAATAAAAAGAAATTCCTGCATATTGTCATTTAAGAAATCTGATTATAAGACATTTTCCAAGATAATGGAATCAGTACTGCAGTTTTTCTTCTTAAGTTTTTCTAGTGTGCTTTTTAAGTACTGTTGTTTGGTTCAGATGAACACTTCCTAATTTGTCTATGTCAGTTTTATCCTAAAATTTATTTAAAATGGAAAGTAGACTTCTAAACTTAGAGGAAATATCTTGATTTTCTTGTAGTGGTATTAAGCATCATAAACTTACCATCCACTTTTTTTAGAGTGTGCTGTAGTGGTGGCTCTTGAGAAAAGTGACAAGAAGACATTCAATAGGTGAAAAAGATAGTATACAGCACTAAAGCTTCTACAGAGGGGAATCTTTTCAGATACTCCTCATTCCCTCATCCTCCCTATCCTTAGGATGATATATGAAGTAGGACTCACATCTGCTGGTCTTTGCAGCCCCATGAATGAAAGGTCAATGCTCACAAAAAGCCCTGGATTTTGAATTCTGCCAGGTCTCTTGAATTCATTTGTTCTCTTTCAGAGCTGTTTGCCTCTGTACTTTCTGCCCCACATGCCGTAAATAGGTCTCCCAATAATTTCAGATTGGAGATAGTAGAACTCTTGTCACTTTCCGTCCAGCTTTGCTTGTTCGAAAATTGTCTTTTTGACTATTTTGCCAGAACATTGTGGATGGTGGAGGTGATAAAAATGGAAGAGTGATACTTAGAGCTACAAAATATATATACTGCTTTTAATAAGTAGAAAATAATTCAATTAATGGTGACCTCTGAATAGTACAATGTGATTTACATATGCATTTTGTTTATTCCTTAAAACAGCTCAAGAAAGCAGGTGGTATTAAGTCCATTTTAAGGATAAGGAATCTGAAGCTCACAATGGTTAAATAATTATCCAAGGGATGAATGAAATTAGTAATGAAAGAATCTCTAGGGAAAACTGCATGGATTGAGTGGATTGAGAAGTTAAGATAGAGAGGTCAATTTTTCAGTCCATTTAGCAGTCAATTTAAAGAGAGTAAGCTGGTCTGACAGTCACATGGGGTTTATGTTTGGGGGTAGGATGCTGCTGAAGAACCAAAGATGACAATTTTAAAAGAAAACAAGAATGAATAACAGATGAAACATCATCATGGAGTAGAAGAGCAATGGTGAGTCACATGGATGGTTAGGCTTTCACCAGAAACAATTATGGTAAACTTTTCAGCTCAGTGGTACACTTTTCAACTACTGGCATATTTTGAAAAGTTTTTGTAAGCCTCAATGACAACGTCTTTAAAAATTTAAGGGATAAACAAATTAATGGACTATATAACCAGTAAAAACTGCTTTAGAAAGAATTAGAAAATATGATTGTTTTCAATAATTATTAAAGGAAATGAAATCATTATTTAATACCTCTTAATTTTAAAAAAGGAATAAAAGACTCACCAGAAATTGGAAAGTTGATATGCAAATCTACCAGGTTTATGTTATTTCCAAAATTATACAAATGCCTCCCAAAAACTGGAAAACAAGAGGTTCCTCTGCAATGCATTTTATGAGGGAAAATAATTTTGGTAAAAAATTAGAGGTGGTATGAAAAAGAAAATTAGTACATCTACTGTGTTCATGAATATAGATGAAAAACTTCTAAACAACATATTAGCAGACCAAACCCAATCTCTATAAAAATATTAATAAAGGTCCAATTTATGTATATGAAATTATTGTAAGAATGGTTTAATAACAGCAAAATATATAAATGATACTCCATTACCAATTAAATGAAATCAACCATATGAATAAATCAAAAGATGCAGAAAAATTAACATGATTCAGAATGAAATTTCCTTCTATGTAATAGGAAAACAAGAAATATTTATTAGCCTTATAAATGGTATCACTCAAAAAAGAAGAGAAAAAGGAAGTCCCCATAACAAACATCATCCTAGGTGGTGGAATTCTAGAAATATTCCAGTTAAATTCAGGAACAAGATGTTGATGTTCTCTATGAATACTCTGATTCAACAAAGGATTCAAGCTCTGGCCAGCACATAGGATGGGGAGAGAGATAACAGTTACAAGGATTGATGAATACTAATAGTACCATTGTACTAGCATATGATACAATTGTTTACATAGAAATCCTCATGAGTCCCCAATCAAAATCTATGCAGTAAAAACAGAAATAAGCACAACATTGTAAATCAACTATACTTTAATAATAGAATAAATTATTGTAAAAAACACAGGGAACTATATACATTCTCCTGGGATATATATGTATATCTGAGTCACTTTGCTAAACAGCAGAAATCGACGCAACATTGTAAATCAACTATATTCTAACAAAAATAAATAAATAAAATCTATACAATAGAAAGCAACAGGAGTAATGTGACTGTTTACAAGGTCAGTAAATAAAAGTCAAATGTATTTGTATGTGCCACCTATGAAGCATTAATTTTAATTTAAAAAAATTTTTAAATTTAACATACTAACACAAATGATAAAGCAAGAATAAACAAAGCGTATATAAGACCTGCAAGCAGAATTTTTTTTTAATTTATTGAGGAACTGTAAAGAATATCTAAGTAAATTGACAAATCCTATATTCATGGATGAGGAAATAAGTAATATTGTACGGATATTATTTCTTCTGAAGTTGACCAGTGAGTTTCATGCAACTCCAACTTTTAAAAACTTATAATTTTTGGTTATATTTTTACTTTTATGGAATATGACATGTTAACTTTAAAATGTATTTAGAAAAGCAAAGAAGAAATACTAGATAAGATTTTTTCATGCTTAGTGAAATATGGACTAACTATAAAGCCATAGTACTTATAGGAGTGTGGTAGTGGTGCAGAGATGGGCAAATTCATGAATAAAATAGTGTCCAAAAAGAAGACTACATCCATATGGAAATTTGCTTTATGATGACTTGCATGGTAGAAAGTTGAATTATGTAATAAAAAAAGATGGTTTTATAAATGAAGAAAAAAATTGGTGCACAGAAGCCAAAAGAAAGGAAAAAAGGAAGCAAGAAAAGAAGAAATGGGAAAGGGAAAGGGAGAGCAGAGGACATAGAAAGGCAGTGAAGAAAGAAAAAGAAGAAAGGGATCCCTACTTACTATCGCTATAGAATATTGTGAGCATTTTGTATATATTATGTGTTCACCTCTATTACAGTACCTCATAGCATCCCGCCACATCACCACAAAAAGATTCTATGTTAAAAATAAAACTGAAATGTTAAGAGAGTAAATGTGAATTCTCTTTTGACTACTGGAGAAACAAATTTTTTTCTTATGTAAAACTATCTAAAGTGCTCGCCATTTATCACAAGATTGATAATCTTGAATACATTAAAATTAATATCTTCTTTATTACAATACATTTTAAGGAAAGCAAAAGAAAAAATTTTCAACTGTAGAAGGTATTAGTAAATGACAACAACAACAACAAAACCCAAAAAAGATTAAAATCAGCAAGTAATGGGAGTTCTCTTCGTGGCTCAGCAGTTAACAAACCCAAGTAGGGTCCATGAGGGTACGGGTTCAATCCCTGGCCTCACTCAGTGGGTTGGGGATCCAGCATTGCTGTGGCTGTGGCTTAGGCTGGCAGCTGTAGCTCTGATTCAACCCCTGGCCTGGGAACTTCCATATGCTGCAGATGCAGCCCTAAAAAGCAAAAAATAAAAATAAAAAATTTTTTAAAATCCACAAGTAAAGAATATTTACCAATAAAATGGAGTAAAGATATGAAAAGGCATTTTACAAATGAAGAAATACATGAAATTAAAAAGTGTGACATTAGAACTTTTAGAGAGGGTGGGCTCAGCACAATTTTTTCCACATTCCTAATGGGTAGATGCTTTGGTATTTCTTTAAGAAACCAATTGGCATTATCTGGAAGTACTGCATGTAAGTACACACTACTTGGAAAGCAGTCATTCTCCTTGAGTGCTAGAATGTATGTACAATAATGAATTTTTTATAAGAACATAAAACTAATCCATCTAAACATCCATTGGCATGGATTTTAAAAGACATATTCACATACATGATATTAAACACAGCAGTAGAAATAACTCCAACCACGCATGGACAGAAATTCACCTACTATATGTAGGAATCTTAGTAACAATGTTAAGAAATAGTAAAATACAAACAATGTGTTATTTATGGCATGCTTGATAACCTGAAATTCAGAATAGTGCTTGCCTTTATTAATGAGGAAGGGGTGGTATAGGGAAAAAATACAGAAATATACATAAGTTGTTAGAAATGTTCCACTTTTTGAGATGGACAATTAGTACATAGGTGCTTATTATATTATACATAATATTAAAAACCAGTAATAGTCGAAGAAAATATTGCAACATGTCTAATAAAAGGTAAATATCCATAATACAATAATACTTAGGGAAATACAGGAAAATTTCATGTTCTAAATATTTGTATTTATTATTGTCTGGTGGTGCTGTTCCAGTTATTTTTATATGTTTCTATTATATTTATGCCCTCTTTATAGTATATTAACCAAATGTTTTTTCAATGATGCTAATTTAAATGAAAAATATCACCCATAATATGTAAAGAGTTCAAAAGATAATAATAAAATACAATTCATGGAAAAGATGGACAAAGCTTTGACAATGCACATATATGTAAAACTGCAAATCTATTTTCAACCCACTTATAAACAGGGAATTGTGATTTTTTTTTTTTTTTTTGTCTTGTTGCCTTTTCTAGGGCCGCTCCTGCAGCATATGGAGGTTCCCAGGCTAAGGGTCTAATCGGAGCTGTAGCTGCCAGCCTATGCCAGAGCCACAGCAATGCAGGATCCGAGCCATGTCTGTGACCTATACCACGCTCACGGCAACGCTGGTACTTAACCCACTGAGCAAGGCCAAGGATCGAACCCGCAACCTCATGGTTCCTAGTCGGATTCAGTAACCACTGCGCCACGACGGGAAATCTGAAAGTGTGATTTTATAGTAACAGGATCATGGCATTTTTCACTTATTGCAGAAATATCATAAAGTTGTTTATATGCAGTGTTTTGGAGTTTCAAGGAAATGAACCTTCACATTTTCTACAGTGGGAGCCATACAAAGGGTTATATGATGTCTTAGTAGAACGTTTCCTTTCTAGATTAGCCTTCAAAACATAATACAGTTTTTCACATAAGTATATTCAAATAGTGTTAACTACAAAACTTTATTTTTTGTGATAGTGAAACCCTAGAAAGAGCTTAGAAGTGTGTGAAGTGACTTTTTCAATTATGGAATGTACACTTATTTAATGCATTCACTTATAATCCTGATACATACACTCACAGAAAGATCGCTGACATTTTTGTCAAAAAACACACATAAATTAAAAGGATGTGTAACACAATCCCATTTATGTTAAAAATATGTGTGCGATAAAATTTACATGTGTTCATTTATGTATGTAATCATATGGAAAATGTCCTTGGATGACTGCATATAGTTGCCACTTCGTATCTGTAGAGAATTGGTTCCAGAACTCTCCAGACATCAAAATCTACAGATGCTCTAAGTCCCTAACCTGAAATGGCATAGTGTTTGTGTATACTTTAAATCACCTTGAAGTTACTTATAATACCTAAGACAATATAAAGGCTATGTAAATAGTTGTAAATATAATATAAATGTTCTATGAACAGTTGCAGCTCAAGAAATTCAATTTTTTTTAACTTTCTGGATTTTTAGAAATATATATTTTCAATCCCAGTTTGGTTGAATCTGCAGATGAGGAATTCGCAGATAAGGAGGCCAACTATATTGTATTATTACTGTTGGTTATCTCTAGGGCAAGAAAGGTGAATATTCCAAATATTCTGTCCTGTTTCAACTTTTTTGCAAGAAAATGGGCATGTGTGCTTGTATAACTGGCTGATTCCCTGCCTTGTAATTTTCCCCAAGGTAGGTGACATTATTAAGCACACTGCAAACAGTAGCAGAAGAAGCAGAGGGCATTTATCACAGCTGACCCAACACTTAGTCTTGGGTATTCCTGGGTGGCAAACATTGCCAGACAGGTCAAAAGACAAGGGGAAAGCTGGCTTCTATTTGCAAATTCAAATTGCAAATTGAATTTGAAATTGAAACATTGAAAACAGTTGGCTAGAACCCCAATGCAGCCTGATCAATTTTTCCCAGTAATGGAGAAGGCAGAAAACTCTCAAAGACATACTTACAGGCCTAATAGTCACATTTATTTAATTATTCCAAAGAGAAATGTGGGTTAATAAAAATAAGCAAATGAAACAGTGTTATATACAACGCTAAATTCACTCTGGATTATGTGAACTGCATATCACATCTAGGAGCATGTCTTAATGAAAATTACTATAACTCATTAATTTCATTTTTTCAACTGTAAAATTGATAAAAGGAAATAGATAATATTTATTATGGAATATATAATGACAATATTTTTAAATTAAGATGTTAATACTTTTATTTTAGAATTTTGTTCTGGATAAGAATTTAATATTTTTAAATAAAATCAAAATCTTTCATTAAATGAAATGCTAATAAAAAAGTAAAAATGTACTCATTTTGAAATACCATTCATGTGCCATAACATGCTTATTTTTCAGGTTAAACTTTTTCCGTGATGTTCCTGATTTCAGAGTGTTAGCCTGTGGTGGAGATGGAACCGTGGGGTGGATTTTGGACTGCATAGGTAATGAAGACACATTTTTAACATGGCTGGGATGAGAGTGGTAACCTAAATTCTGTGTATTTAATGAATTCATACATTTGGGCACTACATTTATATAATTAGATGTATGGCATGTTACACACTGTTTACTGGTTTAATTTATTCTTCTATATTTCAAATCTTTGACAAAAAAAATAAGTGTTTAGAAATCCTTCTTTTCTCTTCATTTCTCATGGGATTTGATAAACCCTCAGATATTTCCAAAACTGCACTGATTTGTTAAAAGCAGGTCCTTCACAAACAGGAAAGAGTCAATTCAAAAGTTTTGCTGTGTACATATGTTGAAGCAAACTTTTCTTTAATCAACGCAGTTTAGAATATTCTATCTTTTCTTACCCTAAAAAAAAATTCAGATTAAAAATGAATACCTGTTTTCAGCCCATTTTTGATAAGCATCTTAAAACTTTATGAACATGTTTTTACAAACAAGAAAAACAGTGAAAATTTTATTCTTTGTCCTTCTAATAAACAAAAATGTCAGTAGTATTAATATATTTTAAGGAGAAAACTAGAATTCAAGAATTACAAAAATTAAAGAGTTGCTTTAACAGTGTCTGAGGGCTTGTAAGAATTAGAGCAGTAGGATATTGTTGGTTTGCATTAGTCCCCAGAATCTAAGCCTTGGCTACTATGCCGTGGCAGATCCCTACATAATTTCTTCCCATTCTTTTTTATTTTATTTTTATTTTATTTTTTTAGGGCCGCAGCTGTGGCATATAGAGGTTCCCAGGCTAGGGGTTAAATCAAAGCTGTAGCTGCCTGCCTACGCCAGAGCCACAGCAACATGGGATCTGAGCCTCGTCCATGTCCTGCACCACAGATCATGGCAAAGTAGAATCCTTAACCCACTGAACAGGGCCAGGGATCGAACCTCCATCCTAATGGATGCTAGTCGGGTTCATTAACCACTGACTCACGATGGGAACTCCTCCCACCCCAGTCTTAAACGCAGACACCTACTTACTTTGAGGAGCCCAGAAGGGGAAAAAAAATAAAGTAATATATGTTTGTGAGATTTATTCAAGGTGTATAATGATTCACACAAAAGCATTTGGAATTTCAGTGGCAGATATCTTTACTGAACCCAAACCCTGTTATATAAAGTTGTATTTCAAACAAAACCTGATGATCCCTTCCGTTGTTGACTCTGACACAAGGCAGCACTATAGGTAGGAACAGCACATTCATTGTCCACTCTTTACTAACTTTTAGAATTCCACTATTTTCAAAATATTTTATTCCTTATAGTAAAATATACCTCAAGTTGATGTTGCAAAAGTACTTCATATATCAACCTACTCCTCCACTCTGGTGACATCCCTGAATGTATATTCCTATGTTGCATATACTTGCATCCTTGAGAATTTCAATGGCCTTAAATCAAACTTGCCACAATTTTTAACTGGGTTAACATATTGAAATAGCTTTTCTCATGCCTAAGTCTTGAAAATCCCCATCTTTCTTTGTGAATTATGATATCCACTTGTATTTTGGAAATTGCCATAGGTACATACAAATTAATCATAATTTATAGTTGTATATATCCATAAAATATAACTTTCTAAGCACCTAGTCGAGTTCCTTTATGTAATGTATGTTTTTATTGTACTGTGATCAAATTTTTATTTTATTTTAATTTTTCAATTCTACAGAAAAAGCTAACATAGTCAAGCATCCTCCAGTGGCTATTCTGCCTCTCGGGACCGGCAATGATCTAGCAAGATGCCTGCGATGGGGAGGAGGTAAAATAGCTAAAACAACAATGAAAATCTTAAAAACAGATATATAGTACAGAGTATCCTTCCCCACCAAAAATTCTTCACTGCATGACAACTTCTATGTGATTTTTACAAATATAATTATCATTAGATATATACAGTGTATAATTTTGAACAGTTATCTGGGGTAGAGAAACAAATGGTGGACCAAGACTTGGACTGTGAGTGCTAATTACATATTTAATGGGGCAGGAGAGCTTCTAACCCTCTCTGGTTTTTGGACCTGTAACTTAAGAAATGAGATATATATGAGTTAACTCTAAAATAATGTTCTGATTTTTGGAGTTCCCTTGTGATGGAGCAGGTTAAGGATCCATTGTTGTCACTACAGTGGCCCAGGTCACTGCTGTGGTATGGATTTGATCCTGGCCCAGGAACTTCCACCTTCTGTAGGTACGGCCAAAAAATAAAATAAAATAACTCAGATTCCTAATCTCTGAGCTGTTTGGATAAAAAACACAAAGTTAAAATTTGATAAGCTAACAAGTGACTTGTCCAGGAATGAGTACACGAAGTACCACATTTTCTGAGACCCACTTTACAGGAGGTAGTGTGTTCTGCTTTGGGATACAGGAATAAGAACAGAAAGAAAACACAATCTTCTTTCAAGTAGGGGCTTAAATTCTAGTGGAACATTAGGTCCTATATAAATTGTGAGACTTCCTACTGACAAGAAAGATGACAATCAGCATAATGAACGACCTCGTCTAGGAACTGACTGGAAGCCATAGGGAGGTGGATAATGACAGAGCCATTTAGAAATGAGGGTGGACTTTATAAGCAGGGGGAATATTAGGACCCAGAGGTAGGAAGGCACTAGACATACTGAAAGAACTCAAAATGGAATAGTGTAGATGGAGCAGTTGAGTAAGCGGAGAATATTTCAAGATCAGATCTTAAAATAATTTGATGCGTCATTAATAGTTATCCTTACCCAAAGATATCAAAGAAAAGAAAACCATATTTTGCTAAAGAAGCAAGAACTGAATTCTGAGTATTTTTAGCCTCTAAGTTTACTTGGGGAAGTCCAAGAAGTATCTACCATGAGAGCGTGAATCAGAAGCCCTTGGGGAGCTTGTTAAAAAATGTGGTGGACTGACCTCACCTCAAATATGCTGAATGGAATCCCTAGAGCTGGGTTCTGAGCAGTTGATTTTATTTTTAATAAACTCCCTAAGTAACTTAATTTACAACAAAATTTGAGAACAATTGTTCCACAAGTACCTGGGTAACTTGTGAACTCTAAGATGTATATATGTATTTGTGTATATGACAGAATTTGTGACCAAGTTAAAAACTTCATATATGATACATTTATAATTTTCATTAAGGATTTAATTTAGTAAAAGAATATTGGAGTTCTCATCATGGCTCAGCTGAAACGGATCTGACCATGAGGTTGCGGGTTCAATCCCTGGCCTTGCTCAGTGGGTTAAGGATCTGGCATTGCTGTGAACTGTGGTGTGGGACACAGACATGTAGCTTGGATCTGGTATTGCTGTAGCTCTGGCATAGGCTGGTGGCTATAGCTCCGATTTGACCCCTAGCCTGGGAACCTCCATATACTACAGGTGTGGCCCTAAAAATTACAAAAAAAAACTAAGAATATTATAAACTATTGAGTTAAACTGTATAGAATCTACATATAGATATAGGTAGAATGAGTCATTGTTTATGAGATGCTCATTTGTCAGTATTTATATATGGGTATTGACTGAATGGAAGGGAATCATGCATATGGCTTCTTATATAGTTCTCTGGAAAATAATTTTGATATTTGAAAGTTAATAATTTTATTTTGGTTCTAAGCTAGCAAATGACTTAAGTCTCAAAATTGATATGGAATTCCATTTGGGGGAATCTCTTACTATTTCCTTATAAAACAGTTTTAAAGATATAACCATGGCCAAAAACACATGGATTATAGTATATGTCAAAGTTTATGTTGATGACAAACTCTTGTCTAGCATGTGTTAGCGCTGTTCTAGTTGCTGCATATAGAGTAAGAAAATAAAGTGTCCATCTTCTTTTGGAGATTACATTTTCACTGAGTACAGAGAAAATAAATCATTGAAAAATTAACTATATAATTACAAAATAAAATCAAGGCTATGTATGAATCAAACAGTGCATTTTTAGAGGATAACAGAAGGAAACTATTCAGCTAGATGGTCAATAAGGCCTCTTGGATAAAGCAACATTTAAGCTGGATTTAAAACATGAGGAAGGAAAAATAGCTCTCTGTATTGGAAGGACTGAAGGAAGGCTGATGAGACTCTAAGGAGTCTTGGGGTGGGGGGTGGGCAGAGTTTTGAAAGGGTTTCAAAAGGAGAGTGACACAATGACTTTTATGTTTTCAAAAATAGATTAATCGAGGGGTATAAACACTGTCAATAAAATGTGGAGAATCCTAGTTTTCAAAACAAGAATTGAATTACCATTGTAATTAGAGAATAAAAGGAATGGGCTATGGTGGTGGTATTGCAGGTGAGGCAAATGGATAAATGGAGTAATGTTTTCAAGGACAGACTGATAGAATTTGCCAGTTAGTTGGACCAGGGCTTTAGGGAAAGTGAGGTATCAAGTGAAGTAGCAAGATGCCCAAGCTGAACCATTAGGAAAATGGATTTACCATTTGCTAGAGTTACTGATAAAGAAGCAAGCTCTGGAGTGGGATTACTTCTGTCAGGTGTTTAACTTTGTGCAAGTTGCTTAACAGTGGTGCTTCAGATCCTCAGCAGAATTTGGAAACAGTAATAGCATATGACTTGTAGGTTTTTATTCCCAACTATCAAATTGTTTGCACTGAGTCCTTTCTGCAACTGTACTAATTATCATTATGCTTAATATTTAGGAAAGTATTTTATTCAACCAATAATCATTTGTTACACTTAATGTCACTGGAATATATTGTCATTAAGCTTAAATTTTACAAGTATATTTCCATATTTTGGAGAATATAAAACAGTACAAATGTAGGATGTCCTAGGGTATTTGAAAAATACTAAATTTACATTTTCTTTGCAATTTTTCTGTCAGTAATTAATCTCCTGAACAAAAATTCTGAAGTTAATTGCAAGAAAGTTGTTGTTTTGTGAGAGTTAAATGGATAAGGACAGTTTTAGATTGAGCATACTCTTATAAATATATGTGTTATTATTCTTTATTTGATTTTAAATTTGTAAAAATTTGTATGACTCTTTAGATAGAGTCAGTCATTATGATAACATATCATTAAACCAAAGATAAACACTAATTATGTTTTCATTTTTCTTAGCCTAGAGTGATTATAGGTTTTAAACCAAAATAATAGAAGCAAAATACCATCATTCTTTCCTAGAAATATGCTTTTGTTTACATATTTAGTATGTTTAATTTGTTTTTTTAAAATATTATCTTCTTGAGATCAGGAATCCTATTTATAGTTATGGATCATTATTTAAGAAGCTTAAGCATAGATAAATACAAATAAGTAGGGCATAGATATTTGTTAAATGGGGGACTACAGTTTGGATTTCTTCACCTTTGTGAATTGGTTCTGAACTGCAGATATGTTTCTCAAGATAGATTTATTGTCTTTTTCCATTTTACTTGGCTAGAAGGCTGATTGATACCAGCATTTGTCATACTTAGATATAAAATCCTTGAGAATATATCCAATGGTAAAGAGTTTATGTTGACTGACCCTACTTTAACTCACTGTATTAATTAATTTTCACTAAATTCATTTCCATTATGTTCTCTTCCAGTCAGTTACCATTCCTACATTTTTCCAGTATTATGTTAAATGATGCGTCTATTCACCTGAGATATAGCTGAGGACAAGCTCAATGCTTTCTTTAAAGCATTATCATTTACTCATATTTTGCTGAGTGTGTGAATATTACTATATATTATACTATATTTCCCTACTATATTATACAATATTGTTTTAATACATATAAATTCATTTTTATCTGAATACTGTCATACTTATTTTCAAACCAGAATAGAATTTGGAAAATATTTAACTGATTTTTCTCCAGTTCTACAGGGAAGCATGTATATGTGAGGGGTTTAAAAGAAATTTAAATTAGGAAGAAAATAAACATTGAGAATGTGTAGAACTACTAAAAAACATCTGGAAAATAAGTAGGCTTAATTATTATAGTCTTCTAGTTTAAACAAATCAATGTTTCATCATTGAGTACAACTATATGCATCTTATGTGTGCTCATAAGTTTTGAATTATGCTATAAAATATACTATGATATCCTTCAAAACAATGTATTAATTAATGTATTAAATAGTGCATGGGAAGTTTCCCATTTGTGGCTGACAGTAAGGAGCCAACTAGTATCCATGAGGATGTGGGCTCAATCCCTGGCCTCAATCAGTGGGTTAAGGATCTGGATTGCCATGAGCTGTGGTGTAGGTCACAGATGCAGCTTGTATCCTGTATTGCTGTGGTGTAGACCAGCAGCTGTAGCTCTAACTCGACCTCTAGCCTTGAAATTTCTATATGATGCAGGTGTGCCCATAAGTAAATAAATACATACATAATGCATAGTTAGCTTTTAGATATGTGCAAGGTAAGATGGGATGATAGGCTCCAAGATAGGTATTCCTAGTTTCTTGCTGCAATATACCATCAATGTAATTTATTCATCTTTAGAGAATGTTGGCATGTTATAGTGCCCATTCTCTCTCTTTTTTAATTTAATTAGCTTTTCCAATGTTATGTGTGCTAACACCTCTAATGAGACTCAGAGCCTCTGATATTTACTTGTTCTACAAATAGATTATTAAAATATAGACTGAAGTTGAACACAGAAAAAAAAATCTATGAAAATACTGTCCCAACTCAAAATATCATTTCCAGAGTACGTGTATATAGAGTTAGAGAAAGTTATTTAACTTAGTATAATATTTCATATTCTAGTGTTATCAATATTATATTGTTGACAACTTTCTATTTTCATGCCTCATGTACTACAACCTTTTATGCATATTCTCACTTTTTTTCTCATTTAATTATCACAACAAATCTAAGATTTTATAGAGGAGAAAATTATTCAGAAGATTACAAGCAAACATTTAAGTAACACAGCCAGAATTAAGCAAGCCTCATTTAACTGTAATGTTACATACCTATAGATACATTTAAGAGAAAATATAATATAGCAATAACAATCTTTTCAGGCCATGGTGACTATCTATAATAAATTTATTTTAAAATGGGTTTGTTGAGCATTTACTGTAGGAAATTTTAGGGGAAAGATGGAAATAACTGTAGTGTGATGTACTAGTTCCAAAGTGGAACTAGTTTTGAGAACTGTGTGCCATGGTACTGTAAAGAATCAATTATTTGTGGGTGGTGGCTTCTGGAAAGAAGTGCTACCAATTTTAAGACCTGCAGAGGAAGGAGAAACAAGGGGCAAGTCTAAAATATCATCTAGGCTTTTTACTTTAGCAACTGGGTGGAAGGTGTTGTCTTTTGGAGGAAGAGTTCAAAGGAGGATGATATGGAAGCAGATTATTAATTCTATTTTAAATATATCAATAAGTTTGTGAGCATTATGCAGTCAAGTTGTTCATTTGGCAGTTGGCTATACTTAGAATTTATACCACAGGATAAAATATGAGTTTGAAATTAAAACTAAAAATAAAATATTGGTATGAGTATAATAAGATTATAGTTAATTCTTCAACAAGTATTAGAATTTTCTTGCAAATTCGTTATTGAGCTTTGGAATGATACACTTAAACACATATAGATGTAGCTTTTGGTATTTGGATGTGTTTTTTTCTCAAGATAATTTTTTTTCATTAGGTTATGAAGGTGAGAATCTGATGAAAATCTTAAAAGACATTGAAAACAGCACAGAAATCATGTTGGACAGGTGGAAGTTTGAAGTCATACCTAATGACAAAGATGAGAAGGGAGACCCAGTGCCTTACAGTATCATCAATAATTACTTTTCCATTGGCGTGGTAAGATTTTCCAATAACCATTCTTTTTTAATAGTCCAGGATAATCACTGATGTGAACTCTTACACTATGAAGATTAACTGATTATAAATAATTTATTTTATCTTTGTGTCGGCAAAACACCTCTTTCAATGTGTAACAATAAAGCTTATGGATTTAAAGTCAGAATCAGCAATAAATTTTTCATGTGTTAAAACAGAAGAAAGAAACTATATGTTTTGCAATTGGTTTCACCATTTGTGTTACTAAAATGAAGCTTAGAATGGTTTATAAGTTAGTTATAAGCTTTGCAGTATAAGCTACAGTTGAATATTAGTGAAAATGTGAAAACAAGGCATCAAATTTTCTTATACTGAGATCTATATTATAATATCACTACCTATTAGGTTTTTACATAGAGACATTATTTTTAAATTTATGGTTAGCTGTGAAGTCTAATAAAAATGCCACTAGGGGTGTTCCCACTGTGGTGCAGCAGAAATGAATCCGACTAGCATCCATGAGGATGCGGGTGCAATCCCTGTCCTCACTCATTTGGTTAAAGGATCCCGTGTTGCTGTGACCTGGGGTGTAGGTGGCAGACACAGCTCTGATCCAGTATTGCTGGAGCTGTGGTGTAGGCCGGTGGTTACAGTTCCAATTTGACCCCTAGCCTGCAACTTCCATATGCTGTGAATGCGGCCCTAAAAAGACAAAAAAAAAACACAAACAAACAAAAAAAATGCTGCTAGTATTCTCAAGTGGTTAACAAGTCAAAAGGGTAACTTTTTACTTAATTTCTTGAAAAAAATTGAGACAAATTAAAATATCATTTAGCAATTAAGTTATTGAAATTTTAATCCCTAAGGAATTAATAATTTTAGCAGTGCTTTTAAATATATTTACATATTACCCAGTAGTTATGAAGTCTTAAAATGATATCTACAACATTACCTTCCAAACATATTCACGCAATACTAATCTTATGTCATTTCTTATTTTTCTCTTATGCACATGCACATGCACACACACACTCACACACACAAACACAGCTAGCAAACTGTAGAAAGCACTGGATGAGTCCATGAACTTAGAGGTACCTGAGTAAGAGCCCTTTGGCAATGTTTTCTTCTTAGTGTGCATTCATTTGCCTGTATCATCATGATGATTATTTCCTCTCTTATAGTTATAAATAATGTGATTATACATTTAAAGTCTCGTATAATGATGTATAATGAAGGCTAAATATACAATTGTTACTAATACTATGATAATGCTTATTATTTGGAAGAAAAATGCAATGCCTTTGTTCCATGAAATCCTATTTATATTTGCTATGAATATGAATAACAATATTTTAACAGTTTTATTGGCAAATAACTTACACATAATCTAATTTACTCATTTTAAGTAAACCTTTTAATGATTTTAATAAATCTATCCTATTTTCGAGCATTTTCATCACCAAGACAAGAACCCTCAGGCCCACTTGTAGTCAGTCACTTCTTGGTCCTTCCCCTAGCTCCAAGGAACATCTAATCTTTCTGCCTCTAAGATTTGCCTTTTATGAATAGTTCATATAAAATAAATAATACAATATATAGTTTTTTGCATATGGCTTCTTTCACTTAACATAATATTTTGTGGTTCACCTATATGGACACATGAATACTGGACTCCTTTTACGGTTGAGTAGTAAGTTTCCCATTATATGGATATATCATGTGTTGTTTTTCTCTTCATGAATTGATATACATTTAGAATGCATCCAGCCTTTGGATATTATGCATAATGCCACGCTGAGTTTCTATAGTTAATTTTTTATTTTGTTTACTGTATTTTTAACTCAAGAATTTCTATTTGGTTTTCTTTTTTATATTTCTAGGTCTTTAATTGGTGTTTTCTATTTGAATAGTCATTGATGTTATGCTTTCCTTTATTCTTTAAGCAAAGTTTATATTAGTTCTGTTGATGTATTTATAATAGCTGTTTTGAAGTCTTTGTCTAAATCTGAGCTCGAGTCCATCAGAGATATCGTTGTCTCTTTTTTTTCCAAAGTATGTGTCATGCTTTTCTGTTCCTATGCACGTTTGCTGACTTTTTGTTGGAAATTGGAAATTTTATACAATATATTGTAGCAGCTGTGAATTTGGATTCTCCCATCCTTTGTTTGTTTAGGGATTTCCCTCCATTAATTATGTGGAGCCTTTCTTCCTGGGAGAGTATGAATACACTGACGCCTCAGGATTTTTTTTCTTTTCTTTTTTTATGTTAATCATGCATTTCAGGGATCATTCCTGTGTCAGCATGATTGACTAAGGTTTGTACTTAAACACTTTGAGACAGTGAGTCTTCATCCTTTTGCCATTGGATCTATGTGTACTTTGGGGAACAATACAAACGTCAGGCAATTATTAATCCGAGTCAGCTTTTAATATCTTCTGGCTCTTTTGTCTCTTCTGCTCATGTACGTGGCCTCTCAATTAGCCAAGGATATATAGATAAGTAGGGCCCTCTTTGGTTTTTCCTGAACACATGTGCAGCCTTGCACATGTATATGGCCTTTTAGACAGCTTTATTAAGGCCCCTTATGTCTGTCTCATTCCCAACATGTGGTTAGTTGGCTGGCAAGTTTCTTGCCTTGATCAGTTTCACAAATTCATGCAAGTTGCTACACTGGCCTTCCTTATTCATTTCCAACTGAGATTAGTATTATTTTAGATAACTCTCTGGGTCATGGAGTTTTTCCACCTTCCACTTCAAATTATGTTAGCTCTCATGGCAGTAAGGTTGCTTGCTTTCATAACTTGCTCCACTCTGGTAGAACCATAGCCTTGATTGAGTTGAATGGTAAAGAAGCAGGCTAAGGCTGAAACATCACAAATTACCAGTTTCTTATTTTAGTTTCAGTAGTTTTCCTTGAATTAAAAGTTCTCAATTTGTTATATGCCTTTGATCAATTTCCAGTGAGCCTCAATAAAAATTACTTCCTTTCCATCACAGGAGATTTTTGGCAATGTTGGGACCCACTGGCCATGTCTGAGAGAGGATTGCTACTGGCAGCTAGTGAATAGAGGATATGGATATGGTTAAACACTTCCAGTTCATGGAACAACCCCCTGAACACACAATAAAGAATTACATAGCTCAAATGTCAGTAGGGCTGAAGGTGAGAAATCCTAGTATAAAGAAACAGAATATTAATTACAAAACTCAAGATGTTAGAAAAGGAGAAATAGCTAAAATCTAAAGAAATGAGAAGAAAAAGCTATAATAAAAAGAAGACAGGAACTATTTCAAAGAATAACAAGGAAAAAAAAAGAGCATGTTAGATATTGAAACTAAAAAGCATACTATTGAAAGTAATCAAATCTATTACAAAATTGATTTTGTAAAAATATTGTCAAGAAAATTGCAAATAAATAATACAGAGTGAAAAAGACCAACCCACCCCCCCATAAAGATTAAAAATATCTCAACTGAAACTATATTAGGACTACATAAGGAAGTATGGCAAAGCTGACAAATATAAAATCGAATTAAGTTACCAACAGCAGTCCATCATACGAGCAATAATCAATAAAGTTTCAAAAATAACAACCAAAAAATTGGAAATATCTAGAAATAATAAAGAACAAACAAGGACCACATATAGAAAATGTTAAAACTCTCTACAAGGATATAAAAGATCAGAATAGAGACATTTTTTATTCTTATATGAGATAGCTTAATATAATATGCAAATTAATGTATACCTTTGATTCATGACTGTCTAAACTTAGAGCTGGACTTTATGACAAATTTGAAAAACTTTTTCCAAATATACCTAACAAAGTTGCTCAGGAAATGCTAATAAAAAGAAATGCAGAACTGTTTTACAAAATTAGACATGCCACAGTGAATGGCTAATAACAATAAAATGGTACAATGAATGAATAGATTAAAGACTCAGTGGAGTAGAGAGGCACATATTGAAACTCAGTATAGATGAAGCTCAAAATCTCATTGAAGAAATGATGGTACTTAGTTGATAGTGTACAAAAATTAGTTTTCTAGGGGAGAAAATTTTGTTAGAACTCTACCTCCTATTAGATGGGCAATTGCTGGATCTATTAAAGTACTAAATTTGAAATGGAAGGTTTAGGACCTCATAAAAGGATAAGTAATAGCATTCATTTATGATTTTGAGGTAGAACAGAACTAAACAAGGTAGATTTTGATTGAGTTTTCTTCAGAAGGGTCCTGTTCAGTTGACTCAGAGCCTCTCTCACTATGACATGGGAAGTAGAGGTGTAAAGAAAGGGAGAGGATGTTTGCTTCTGTCCCTGCAAGAAGGAGGATCAATACTCAGCATCACAATCAACCAGCTGACTTTATAGAGAATTCAAGCTTTGGCTGTCCCTCAGCCAGGTAACTTTGTATTTAGCAGCTTATATCCCTCTGCTCCAGTGAGTGATTTCAGAAAACAAAGACATGAATTATGGTACTCAAGCTGTTCCTAAATATATAAGAAGCAGTGGAACTGGAATTGAAGCATTGAAAGGATAAGGTGGACATAGCAACTTTTGCTATAACCAACATGAGAGAGCTTTAAAATAGCACATAATTTGTACTTGACATTATCTTGGGGAAACCTACTTCCTAATGGTCTCAAAACTTGACTCTACCATCAGTGTTGTTTTCTTTTTTAAAAAAATAATTTTTATTTTTTCCATCATAGTTTATCTACAGTGTTATGTCAATTTTCTACTGTACAGCAAGGTGACCCAGTCACACATACATATATACATTCTTTTTCTCACATTATCATGCTCCATCATAAGTGAGTAGATGTAGTTCCCAGTGCTATACAGCAGGATCTCATTGCGGTAGTTTGCACTTGTTAACCCCAAATTCCCAGTCCATCCCATTCCCTCCTCCTCCCTCTCCCCCTTGGCAACCACAAGTCTATTCTCCAAGTCCCAGATTTTCTTTTCTGTGGAAAGGTTCATTTGTTCCATATATTAGTTTCCAGATATAAGTGATATATGGTATTTTGTCTTTCTCTTTCAGACTTACTTCACTTAGAATCAGAGTCTCTAGTTTCAGTGATTATCCTTCACGTACTGATTGTAAGTGCCTTACACTTCACATAAGATATTGATTTAATTTTTTGTTTTTTTAAACATAATCTTCATATATATTATGATATAATCTTTACATTAGTCAGAGTGTTTTGACTGCTGGCAGAATCTCAAAATATGAGTTTTGATAACAACTAAAAATTAGTTCTTTTCTCACATGTTAGTACAGCAGCAGCTGTCTTTTGGGAGGGCTCCTACTTTATTTGGTCGGTCTTTGGCCCAAGCTCCTTCCATCTTGTGGCTCTACCTTCCCCTAGATATACAGAGCTCTTCTATTCAACAACTGAGTGATAAAAGAGAATGAAGTATTGGAGTCTGTTTTTATTTTAAGGGGCCAGGCCTGGAAGATGTTCAACTTACAACCCATTGGCTATATCTTAATCAACTAGCTGCACCTAATTGTAAGGAAGCTGAAAAAGGAATTCTGTATGCCCAAGAAGAAAAGGGAAATTGGTAAATAACTAGCCAGTTTCTGTTAATTCCTTCTCTGTAACACTTTTCAATTTTCACCAGAACAATTGGAAATAATCCTGAAATCATAATTAACTCTGAAAATAGGTATTTCTCTACAATGATGATCCTTCAATAAAAAAATATTTATTTAGCACCTTCTATGAGCCAGATACTGTGTGAGGACTGGCAGTGAACAAGATAGATGTCTATGTATCATTAAACTTACATTATTATGAAGTGAGAGAGAATTGTTATGAGAGTGTGAATACCTGGATGTTAAAATATGGATTATAAAATAAGAAATATGGATTATAGAAATTAATAAGAAAAACTGATATGTGCTACCTGTCATTCTGACTTTGTACTTTATAATTACAGATAATCTCAAAAATCACAGCTAGAAAATTGTTCACCCCCTGCACTGCCATCAAATTCACATATGTCATCACCTCATTATTAGAACTTGAAGTTTAATGGTAGAAGAAATATTAAATACAAATGCACAATACAAAGTTTTTTTTTTTGCAAAATTGTGATACATTCTGTGAGAGAAAACAAAAGTTGGAATGAGCTATAATAAGGAAAATCAACTTTAGATCTCATAGTTAAGGAAGGCCTATATATAGAAGATGCATTTAAGAGAGGAGCTAAGGAATACACATAAGTCAGGTGGACACCAAAGAGGTGGAAAGAGCATATCTAGCAGATGCAGCTGTATGTGAAGAGCTTGAGAGAAAAAGCTTGATGTGTTAAGAGATCTACAAGGTCAGTGTGCCTGGAACATAAAGAAGGAGTGAATGCTAGAAAAGCCTGTAGCAGAGGTGGCTACTGCCATGAAGACTCTTGTAAGCCAAAGTGTGGTGTTTGTCTTTTAAGGCAGTCCATTGAATGAGTCAATGAATATAATCAGGAAATGAAGTAGTGCAATTTACGTGCAGCAGAAGGTCATTTACCAGAGGGGATAAACATTTATTGAGAGGTAAAACAAAGGTCATAATATATATAGCTTTGAATATTTCATTTTAACCTAAAACTTATAACTATGTTTGAAATGACCAGTTTTCCATTATATGCCCAGCTCGGTCATTTCTTTGAATATGGGTCATTGACTGACTGGAGTTCTACCAAGTTTGCTTGTATAAATTCCATTCCATAAAAAACTATCTATGATTCACATTTTTAGTTACTTTTAGGTGAAACAAAAACTCAAAAGATACTTGTGAAGCAATCTGAGTATAAACTGCATTTTTGCAATAGTTTTAAAAATCTTTTATAATGATCTCTTACATATAATTCTACAGCAAAGACTATGTAATTCTATAGCAGTTTCAAAATCGCATTTTTTAACAAATCTTCCCAAATTATCTTTGTTTTCATATAAAACAAAGTTTTTTTTTTCTTCAGGAATCATAGTTTCCATTTATATAATAGTCAATTAAATTATGTAATTATAATCAAGACTAAAATTGGCAGAAACAGTGTTGGAAACAACACAAATGACTCTTAGTACGTGTAAAGCTTAAAATGTGGAAACACTGCCAGACTGTAGTAGCTGAGAGGGGCTGGAACTGAGTTACAGGCTGCTTCAGTATCTACAGTGAGCATTAGGAAGGATGTTAAGTGGGCTTCCTCTGGGGCACGGATGAGCATATCTCCCTCTGGGTCCCTAAGCATACAGGACTGCTGGAACGTTGCTAAGAAGAACTGGGGCCAGGTTAAACAAATGCTTCAAGATTGCATTTAAAAAAACAGTCACTTTCTCGTTACTGAACTGCCTGGGGAGAGAAAAACCTTATTAGCCAGCTAGGGATTGTGAGGCTCCCTCAGAACTTTTCTGTAGATGCGACCACTTCCTACCTCTTGTTCCCTCTTTGGGAAAGTGAGGAGAGGCATTTTTAAGACTGTTTGCTTTCCCTCCACCCTTCAAAACCTGAGTGGGTGCTGGGAGCCTCCTATGTGCTTTCCTTAGAGATACTCAAATTTGGGAATCGTCCTCCAATTTCGTGGGGTTCACCCTGCTGTACGCACATGCTCAAAAGGGGTCAGCAAAGGCCTGCCCTCCCACCCAAGACGCTGCTCAGGGCACGTGCAGCGCAGGCGCACAGGGCGCCCGACGCAGGGTGAGAGGGGTGAGGCACACAAAGCTTTGGGCCTCAGGTGGGCCAGGTGGGGCGGAGATTATGAGTTGAGGCTAAAGGGAGCAGCCTGTGCTCGAGCTTCTAGTTAGAGTCCTTGCAGTGCGCTTAGCCTCCACAGCCCCTTGTTGAGTTCCAAGCCCTTGTGTCTGTGAGCCCTCTTCTACCTGTTCCCTGCCTCTCCTAACCCCAGCGGTGCTGAGACCCTCGGTATTCTGGGTGGGGCAAGAAATAAGTGGCCTCGAGAGCAGCGTCTGCAAGGCCGGGAAAGCTGAACTCACAATACTCCCACTTTCCACCCTGGGAGAAACCTCTCCGAGCTGAGCCTTTCTTGGCCCCAAGCTGTGTGCCATTTGGCGAATGAAGGGCCGTGCAGATAAAGGGATAGTGTTTTTACATCCCTTCGATGGATCTGTTCTTGGATTTTTGCTCCAATGGTCTTTTGGAACGTCTTCGCTGGACTCCCGGACTCCCAGCAAAGGTACTATCATATATTAGTGTTTGTCAAAATCTGTATTTTGGGGGGGGAGAGGCAGATGGTGATGGCTGAAAACTCCTATGCCGCCGGCTTGCTGACGTCACTCTCCAAAATTATTTAACAAAAAGAAATACAGGGCATAATAAGTTTGAAGATATCGGAGTTCCTGTCATGGCTCAGAAGAAATGAATCTGACTAGCATCCATGAGGATGCAGGTTCCATCCCTGGCCTTTATCAATAGGTTAAAGATATGGCGTCTCCTTGAGCTGTGGTATAGGTTTCGCAGAGGAAGCTCAGATCCAGCGTTGCTGTGACTGTGGTGTTGGCCAGGAGTTATAGCTCGGATTCCACCCCTAGCCTGGAAATCTCCAAATGCCTTGGGTGCGGCCCTTAAAAAAAAAAAAAAAAAAAAAAAAAAGAAGATATCGCTACAGCTGTGGAAGATATTTAAATAGTTATTATAGCAATCGTTTGCATCTGTGCCAGTAAACTTTATCATGTAGAAGAAATTGAGTATTTGCTTTCTAAATAGAAAAAACAAATTTCCTTAAGAGAAGGGGGTAGGGAATCTAAGCCAGTACTTATCAAACTTAAGCATGTACCAGAATCACCTGAAGGGCTTGTTAAACTGCAGATTGATGACCTTAATATCTAGGCTTTTTATTTCAGTAGATCTGAAAGCTCCCAGGTGACCCCAGTATTTCTTGTCCAGGGTCATATTTTGTGAACCATTTCTATAAACCAAAGGGAAAAGGTAAGAAATGTAGTAAAAGAACTATTGAAACTAGTGTGATCTCCAAAGATCTTTCATAGTAAAATAATTCTTTCTGTTTAAAAATTGTTCCAAAATATAGATTAAGATGAAATATCTTCTCATTTGTTTTACATAGCTAGCAAACTTCAATATCAATACCTTATAAACACAAAAGACCACACACGTGAATATAAATGCAGCAGTTGCAAACAACAAAATTAGCAAATTAAAATATTATATTTAAGGACTGAAACCTGTTGACTCTGTAAGGTTTATTTCAGCAAAGCCAGAATGGGTCAGTGGTAGCAGAATTACATAATCTAAGTAAAAACCAGGTTTGCTATTTTTAAAACTACTGCCAAATATGTAAAACATTTCTTAAATTAATAGTTAAGTTCATGTTGATAGTGGCATAGTAGAGGCATCCCATGTAAAATCAGGAAGAATACAGGGATCTTTTCTGTCACCACTCCAGTTAACACTTTTAGAGAAGTGAGCTAATTTAATACTAGAAAAATGTAAATGTCATATAACTATTGAAAAGAGAAGATTATTATTATTTGAAGGTGATATGATGACATTATAAATATGTATAAACTAAAAATAAAACTGGTAAATCAATTTAAGGAACAAATGCTAGATAAATGTACAAAAGAAAAATGACCCTTAAACTTTCCTTTATAAAATTACTGGTTAATATATTAATATGAGTATAAATTTAGTTAACAGTATGAGAAAACTATAAAATACCAACATTTATATATAATATGAAAGATAGCCTGCCTGTAGGGAGAAAACTAAATAATTTAGTGCAAAGTTATAAAATAAAACCTGAATAAGTCATCCCATGTTCCTGTATGGGAACATTTAATATTAAGAAATCAAATCTCCCCAAATTAATTTATAAATTAAGTTCATTGCTACGGAGAATTCTGACAGTATCACTTATAGTTGTTTTGATAAGTGATAATTTGTAAGTAGACAAAAATGCCTTTATAATGTTTTGAGATAGTTAATATCCTGTAATGGCAAATTTTCCTTGCCATGAACAAAATATTGTCAAGTTACTGTAATTTAAATATGGTAGCACAAAAATAAATAGAACAGAATATTAAATTAGGCCCAAAAAATTATGAAAATATGCAGAGAATTCATTATTTATGATATGTTAAAATTTCAGATCATTGGGTAAAAATTAAATATACACAATAAATCAGGTGACAGAATTGGTTATTGAATGAATATAAATTTGTATTTCTATTCATAACCTAGAAATATACACCAACTAGATTAAAATGCAAATTATATTATACATAATATCTTAAAAGGTAATATAATAGCATAAGTAATACACTTAAAAGTTATTAGAAGAAAACCTAGAATTATATTGCTTCAGGTAGGAGAAACCTATTTGAGGCAAACAGGAAACTTAGAACCTGTAAATGAAAAGGTAATTAAAATTATTTTTCATAATCTTTTATTTTAAGAAGTTTGTTTAAACCCTTTAACAAAAGTCAGAGGAATTTCCTGGTGGCATTGCAGGCTAAGGATCTGCTGTTGTCCCTTCTGTGGCTCTGGTTACTGCTTGACAAGGGTTCAGTCCCAGGCCTGGGAATTTTCACATGTTGCAAGGATGGCCAAAAAAGAAGTCAAGGTATTTCTAACACAAGTAATAAACATGGTGTTAATAAACTAAGATATGGGATTCCTACTGAAAAAGCATCTAATAGAAAAATGACTACAACTGTGAAAACTATAATATCCTGACAAAAAAGATTTCTAATGTTATTAATTCATAAGGAAATGAAACAGTGCAGTGGAATATATTGTTTTGCCTTTCAGGTTACAGAAAATTATAAAGATTGGCAATATCTAATGTCAGTGAGTATATATATATATAGGCACAATCATAATTGTGGGCCTGTAAAAACAGTTTTAACTGTGTGTCTTTAAATTGTGGGTCTGTAAATTTAAATAATCTTTTGGAGAATAGTTTGATAGTATCTGTTAAAATTTACAATTTGAATAACCTCTGAGCCATCAATCCCATTTCAAAGAATCCATTCCACAGAAATAATAATATAAAAGCTGAAGCTACCCCAATTATATTTAGCGACATGCAGTTGGGAACAACCTGAAAGTTTACCAATTTGAAAATGATACACAACAAGAAAAGAGGTACCAAAATTATAGTGTTTAATCACAAAAACAAATTGTCCATAAGTTAGCATTGTTTCTCCTATTCTTTTGAGAATGGGGATAATAGCTATCTTAAAAGAGTTTGTGGCATTGAGTTAGGGACTCCTAAATCTTGCAATATTTACAATAATATCTAGCACTGATGCTTAATCAATGTTAAGGATGATGATGTTGATAAAATATGAATGGTTTTTTATGTACCTCTGTTTTTAAGAATGTATAAAAGAGTTAGAAAAGCTATATACCAAATGTTAACATCAGTGTGTAGGAATATGGAAAAGGAAATGAGACTTTATTTTCTTACTTAATGAGAAATATGATTCAAAGTATTATGGGACCATGGAGAATTTGTAAAGGATTTTGCAAACATTTTTAAGTGTTTTGTTTTATTTTGGTTTTTGCTTTTTAGGGCCACACCTGAGGCACGTGGAAATTCCTAGGCTAGGGAGCAAATCGGAGCTGCAGCTGCTCATGGACACAGCAACAGGGGATCTAAGCCATGTTTGTAACCTACACCAC
Organism: Phacochoerus africanus; assembly: GCF_016906955.1. Lineage (NCBI taxonomy): Eukaryota > Metazoa > Chordata > Mammalia > Artiodactyla > Suidae > Phacochoerus > Phacochoerus africanus. The sequence continues at coordinate 83,262,426 of NC_062554.1, read as the reverse complement.
AGCTCACAGCTATGCCGGATCCTTAACCCACTGAGCAAGGCCAGGGATGGAACCCACATCCTCATGGATACTAGTCAGGTTTGTGTCTGCTGAGCCACAAAGGGAACTCCTTAAATGTTTTTAAACCTGCTACCATGATCCTTAATTTCCGATTCAAATATTAACTCTACACCTGTCTTTATCTCAACCTCTTAATAAAATTATTTTAATAGCAATTTAAGATTTTATATGGTTTTATTTGCTTGTTTTAAGTGGCTATGCTTTATTTAACTATTGCTGTTCTATTGATTCTTTTTTGTTTTATGCTTTCTCATCTTTTTTCTTTCATTCATTTATACAGCAATTTAATGTTCACCATTTGCTGGACATTCTTTAAACATTGGGTGGTTTAGGGGAAATCAAAATTGGAGAATAGAGCAAGCAGAACTTTAGTTATTCTGTCTGCACTTTGATAGAGGGGTTGAGACAGACAAGTGAATTTCAAGTAGTGATAAGTATTAGGAAGGAAAAGATGCAAAGTACTAAAATACAAAGTGACTAAGAGTATGTAAGTCACATATGTCTTTATTTCACTTTTGGATGGAGAATACTTTTTGTTTTGTATGACTTTATTTTGGTGCATTTTACTCAATGGGGTTCCTCTTTGCAGGGCTGCCTTACCAGACCATAACAAATTTTTCTATTTTAACTGTTCCATTTGCTTCCTCTTCTTTTCTATTTTTATTGAGGTATAATTGACATATGGCATTATATTAGTTTCAGACATACAACATGATTTAATATTTATATGCATTGCAAAATGATCATGGCAGTAAGTGTAGTTACATCCATTGCATAATTATATAATTTTTTTCCTTTATTGTGTGATGAGTTTTAAGACCTACTTTCTTAGCACCTTTCAAGTATGCATTGCAGTAGTACTGAGTGCAGCCTCCCTGTTCTACGTTACATCCCCATGAATTAATTTAGAACTAGCAGTTTATACCTTTTGACTGCTTCACCCTTTCTGCACTCCTCTCCTGACAACCACCAGTTTGTTTTATGAATCTATGAGCTTGGTTTTTGTTGGTTTTATTTTTTAGATTTCCCATGCAAGTGTGATCAGGCATTATTTGTCCTTCTCTGACTTATTTCATTTAGCATGATATTCTCAGGGTACATCTATATTATCACAAATGACAAGATTTCTTTTTTTTATAGCTGAATAGTATTCCATTGTGCATTTAACCACATCTCTTTTATTTATTCATTCATCAGTGCATATTTAGGTTGTTTTTGTATCTTGGCTATAATAAATAGTGCTTGAATGAACCTTTTCAAGTAAGTATTTTCTCCATTGGCTTCTTAAAGCTCTACTTTATCTTTGGCTATTTCCCCTTTGGGAATTAAGCCTTATGTGTCCCAAGGGTATCAAGGCCCTCATCATTAGCCTTAAGACCACTGGCTCATTAATTTTATTTTTCCTCTTTTGGGTTTTGTTGAGGACTTTCCCAGTCCTTTACTACACTGCCCCTGCCTTCTCTTGTTTTCATCCTTGTGACTTTGAGCTGGAGAGCCAATTTCTGCATAAAATATTATAGGAATCTTACATATCTAGTAACTGTAGAAGCCATACTTCATGAAAATCCCATGCTCAAAAACATGTACTTTTCTCACTGGTATGGAAAGCAAGAGAGGTTGCAAATTTAATACGCAGACGGTATAGTTCAAATTAATAATAGCTGCCTCACACACAAAAAAGATCAATTTGAGTCTCTTTAAACATGAATTTTTTCCACCCTGTGAGTTATCTTTCACCCAAGAAACACATGCCATATTTTAATAAGGAGATATTAACATGTGAGATGAGGGTAGGAGGAGTGTACATATGTAAAGGTACTCTTACTGGAGGATCCAGTTTAACAGAGCAGCAAAACGTTCCCCTCCTGGGCCATTTACCCATATTTGTAAATGACATTGTTGAATAAAGAGTTTTTAACTTATGAAGGTATGCACTGTACTTAGTATAAAAAATTTAAAATATTGCGTTGTCATGGTCATTTAGTGCCCTCGTTTTGGTTAGTATTTTAATCAAAAAGGAGTTCATTTACAGTTTAACCCATCAGCATGTACTCAGTGACTGCTTTAATTCCTGGGATAAGCATTATAGTGGTTACAAAGATGAACATTGTGCCTGAAAGAAGTGTGAATTCCAGCGTATTGGATGTAAAACAATATACATAGGCTTCTTCCTTAAATGTGGCTAGAAGAAATACAAATAAGTAATGGTTCAGGGAATTTATTTTTGTCCCTTTAAACTGGTAGCATATTTATCTTGTTATTTTAAAGTTATGGTATTGTTATAAAAATCTTGATAATTTATTATAAAGAGTACTTAGCCCTAAAATAGTAGATATAAAGGGTTTTTAAGATATACGTCAGCAATTACCTTACTCTTCTATAATTGGAGCATCAGTGCATAATAATCCAAATACACAAACATCTGTATTACCTTTCATAAAAAGTTTTAAGGCTTACTTTGAGGCAGATTGCGGTAGCAATAATAGTATGTCTTAATGTTTCAACCATAATAAATGTTAAAATAATGAAAGATTTAAGTAAACCCATTTCTCACTAAGTGTATCAGTGATCATCTTGCAACTGGGAATATGCATAATTATGCATAATTAAAACCTATGAATTATCTTTCTCACCCTCTAGGTCTCTGAGGCCATTTCTGAAAAGCCCATGGATTATATCCATGGAAATGCTTCCACTAACATAAATTATATCTGGCTTGCTGACATCGATAGATATTCAGCCACAGAATAGTGCTCATGTAAGATCATCTTAGCCCATTTCTGTTTTCCCTACATAGAGTATTGATTTTGTAGCAGCTGTTAATCATCCCAGTAAGTTCCAATTTGGACACTCTTCAACACAGAAGTCAACACTGTGAGCAGAAACAAGCAAGGCAGCAAGAATTTCAAAGGCTTCTGGAAAGGTCCTCTAGTTTTTGTAGAACATTTCCAGAAACAAATTAGTATCACACACTGTGTAAAAAGTGAAAGCCAACATGAAAATGAAAACCTTATCCATATAGTACTTCTGAAATTGGAAATAGGTCTCTGCTCACTGTGGAATTACTCTGAGTCTAGACGAAAGCTGACAAAGGCAAGTGGACTTTTAGTGCATCATATATATTACCAACCAGTGTCCTTTCAAATAGATATTTGCATAGTTATGGTTTAGTATCCTTCAGCCTTAGTCAGTCACTAAGAGTCTCTTATTCCTCCAGTGTAGGGATTCTCACAACTGTAAATTTGAAGTTAGTGGAATAGTTAGCAATCAGAATTCCTTTAGTCATCAGACATTTCTTACATTACACGTTTTCCTGTGCTTTTATTGAAAATACAAAGGAAATATCTTAACTGCAGTAATTTAATTATGATCACAGACTGGTTAAGAATGTAGAGGTTTTTTTGGTCTGTTCCTGAAATCATTAAAATTAGAATGTGAACATGATCAAAATCTGTTTTCTTTAAATCTTATTTCCTTTAATTTGTCCACTTCATCAACTTTTTTATTACAAACATTATTAATTTTTAAGCTATCACCCTTTTATTCCTTAACTTTAAATTTGTTTTTGCCAGATTCTGTTGGTCTAAAGATAATTCTGTTATTAAGCCAACAATAATTGTTATGTGTTTTCCTACATGAAGAATGTAGATTGTATATTTGAGAAATTGAAAACACTAATCAAGACTCTGATTCTCATTATAGAAAGACATTGTTTTCAAATGTACCTTTTCTCATTTTATGACAAATTTATAATGACATGAATGCTATATTGATATAAAATATTTTTCCTGAATAATCAACTTCATATTTTTATTGGAAGATGCTATCTCACGGGACATTTATTTCTGAAGTAGGTTATTTATCTCAATAAAGATAAATAATGTTTGAGGAAATTGTCAATCACAAAAAGGTTACTAACTCAAATACCTGATAATTTTACCTTATGGTAGTTTATTTTACCCAAAATTTCAATGCAAATTTAATTCTAAACATTTTCTTACCATTATATAGTGTTTCTTTTTTTGGGCTTGGCCACATTAAACTCTTTAGTAAATTATTTTAAAAAATGATTAAGTAACTTTCTTTACTGAATAATAAATAACTTGTTCATTTAAAAGAAAATAGAAGTATCACAAAGAAAATTGTGAGAATTATTTAAAAATCAGATTCATAATATAAAAACCAATAATGAATACTACAATTTGATTTTACTTCCAAAACTAAAAGCCTCACACTAGAATATTGCATCAGAGGTTGAAACAAAATTGTTGTTCGTATTTTATTAATAAACTTTCAAGAATTGCTCTTTTGTTAAGTAACTGATTGCTGTATTTTCCAGTTATCTTTTTTCTTTTTCCATGCAGGTGTTCTATTTTTTTAGTGTTCAGACTTAAATATTTTGAGTTATTTTTTCTGCATTTTCTTTATCACCCAAGAAAGTTTACAGTGTTTGATTATTGACACAGATTTCTGATCTCTGAAGATGATAGAATGCAGTGTTTAAAATATTTAAATAAAATACAAAATATTAAACAGAATGTTTTAAATGTATAAAATATTTGGGGAAAGAAGAAAATGCAAAACACACTTTACATTTTAAAAAGGAAATCTTTTTACTAGGTAATTCCTGAGTCCAAAACAGTTCTTTTTAGTTACCTCCACTTTATCATCCATTTGCTAAACAAGAGTAAACTGGCACTTGTAGCTCTCTACTTGTTTTCTGATTCCAGTTTCCTGAAACTTCTCTGCCTATTGTCACCCTTGACCTTCAAATTGACCAATTAGTAACACCATCTTTCTCAGTATTTTGCTGGATTTAACCTTGAATCAGTTTCTTTTTCTTTTTTTCTTTTTTTTTTTTTTTTTTGGTCTTTTTAAGGCTGCACTCTCAGCATGTGGAGATTCCCAGGCTAGGGGTCGAATTGGAGCTATAGCTACTGACCACAGCCACAGCCATGGAAGATCTGAGCCACATCTGTGACCTACATCACAGCTCATGGCAATGCCACCAGATCCTTAACCCACTGAGCAAGGCCAGGGATCAAACCCGCATCCTCTTGGATCCCAGTCAGATTTGTTACTGCTGAGCCATGATGGGAACTCCCTTGAATCACTTTCTTTCTTGAATTTTTTTTCTCACTTCCTTGGGCTTTCTCAATCCTATACCTTCTCAAAACTTACAGTTGTTTTCTGACCACTTTGCTGAATACCTGTCACCTTCATGTGCTTTTCTAACTTCATCTGCCCTTTAGTTGTTGATGATCATTAGGACTGTTTTTCTGTTCTGCCCTTTCCCCTCCATGTCTGCCTGGGTTATTTCATTCTTCCTCATGACTTCAAACATCATCTAAAAATATGACAGTATTCTATCTCTTGGAGTTTCACAAATCACTACTAATCAAGGACTTCTGATGATTCTGTATCTTAATATTCTCTAAATATTTTTTCTTTTCTTTTTTTTTAGCCCATAAGGATTTCAGATTCTTATCATCTCTGATTTTCACTATTGCAATGCCTCCTCATTGTTGTTCTCTTCCTCCAGTGTTAATTCATCAAATCCATGCTCTGTCTAGACAGCTATGCCTCCAGTGGCCCACTATTTAATACAAGCGAATTCCCAGCTCCTTAGCATGTTTTGGCCCTGACACATCCTTTAACCTCATCTCCATTTGGGAAACTGACAGTAGTTTCTGAACTGTGTTTTCCTAATCTGTAGTTTTGCTCATGTCATCAATTCTCTCTGGATGAAAATGACCATCTTTATCCCTCCTCCACCCCACTATCTCTGCCACGAATTTCCTCAAAATCTGTCCACCCTTGGAGTTCTGACTGTGATGCAACAGGATTTGCAGCCTCTCTGCAGTACTGGGACGCATCCCTGGCCCAGCACAGTGGGTTAAAGATCCAGCTACAAGTGTGGTGTAGGTCAGAACTGCATCTTGAATCTGATCCTGGCCCAGCAACTCCATATACCGTGGGGCAGACAAAAAAGGAAAAAAAAAGAAAAGAAAAAAAAGTATATCCACCCCTTTCTTATTCATAAATTACAAGGTTAGCAGCTGTCTATTTGTGAATAATCAACACAGGATATTTTTCCTTTAAAAAGTTTTTCCTGAGCATCCAGGAAAAACTTGCCTGTCCTTGGTTTAACATGATACTCTTCACAATATTTAATGTTAATTACATATTCCTGTTGTTTTTATAATCATCTGTTTGTCTTCCCCTAGAATCTGAGCACTTTGAGATCTGAAATTTAAGTTATTCAAGTGTTCCTACCCTTTGCACATCCCTTAACATATGTCTTTTTCAACAGATATTAAATGATCATTTACTGTGAATGAGTAAATACTGTCTTCTTTTCAGAGACAGATCTCTTTGGTTCTTTGTCTTGCTCCTATTTAATTAAGAACAGTCTCATTGTTAGAGAAAAGCAAGCATTATAAAATATCCATCATAATTTAAACAAAACTTTATGTGTGTTACTCTAAGCATATTATTATTGTGACTATTTTAGAATCAGAATATTGAAATACTGTTTAAGTGTATATAAACGAATTCATAATGTGTTGTATGTACATTTTCTCTACATACATTTCAAAGCATGAGGTCTTCTTTTAAAAGCTGTAAAATATAGGAGAGGCCTTTGTCTGACTTGAATGATTTTAACAGAATTTTTATTTTCTTACAGTCATTTAATTTCTGGGACATGGACTTTGCTAATGTTCCATAACTAATTTAATCTTACCTGGTTTTAGCTGTCATGAGCTTTTAATGACTAAACTTGCAAAATGTACCACAGCTAAGGAATTTTTTTCATATTAAAAAAAGCCTTACACTCTTGCTAAGAGCTATAATGCCGCAAATGACAATGATAAATGAGAGTGTATTCCTGAAGATATAATTAATCTGCAGCAGGGTCAGAACAGCTTCTTAGGTAAATGAAACTAAATCAGCTGTGTAGTCTATAATTAACTTACAACCGTATTAGTCCAAGTGTAATATTATTCATTATATATGTAAGGTATTATTTTCTCCATATGAAAGTTGTAATTTGCTAAGTAATGATTAACAATTCATCTTAATACTTTAGTCATATTGTCATAATATAATTGTCATACATTTTCATTTTATTCTATTTACCATTTATGTTTGAAATGCAGGAGTAAATGTCTATTCTTTACATTGTGTGTACACAAATGAGTAATTTGAAGATAAAGCCTGATTCCTTGTGATTAGATTAGTTCTCGCTGGCACTCCATGTGGCAGGTTTATTTTGGATTATGTGAGAGCGGGGAGATGTATACAATAAATAATCATACAAAGCAGAGGTATAGCATTCAGTCTGAATTGAGTACATGTTAGTAAGACAAAATCAAAGAAATAAAGTAAGGAATTGCTGACCTTTCAAACTTAAAACCAGAATTGTTCTTCTATACTTATCATACCATATTGAGCAGAGTCTATAAAAAGTTGAGGCATTCAGGGATTGTTAGGGATACTAGTTAACCAAGAACAAGCATAGTTTATGCAAGGTATAATGCCTTTCCAGGCATAAACAAGAACATTTTGGTGAATTAGGAAAACAAACAAGGCTCTACACGGAAATAAAACAAATTTTGGTGAGAACCGCTTGGGATTCACATGGCCAACACCCCACTCATGCTTGTTTAAGCTAAAATGAATTGATTCACATATCTAATCAAGCTGGATTTAGAGGCTCAGCACCATCATCTATACCATAGTATTCATTCTATCCCTTTGTTCACTTGATCTTTGATTTCTCTTCCAGCTCAGGTCCAAGTAGTATTGTCTGGATTAGTCTTCTCTATTTTATGATCTGCTTACTTCAGATTCAGCCCATCTAGTGGAAGAAATTACTTCCTGAAATTCTAAATCCATGGTGGAAAGATGTTGTCTTAGCTTAGAGTTCCAGTAGTAAACCCTAGGGAAGTATTTGACCAAAAAAGTTGTGGACATTCATTCAAGATGGGCTACATAATTTGCAAGGCCCAGTGTGAAATGAAAGTAAAGAGGCTCTTGTTCAGAAGAATTTCAAGAATAAAGCAGTAGATAGAACCCATTGAAGGGCCCTCCTGATGGTAAGGTCCTTCTTAACTGCACAAGCCCTATGCTCCTGAAGCCAGCCTGCATAGATTCATTTCTGAAACAATCACTGTGTCCTGAGTTACTATTGCAGCAAAGAAAGATAGTGCTGATGGAGATGAATTTATTTCTGCTTGAGTCACAAGGAAGAAGTTGTCTGTTGTAACGAGAGATTTTATTATGAAAAAAAGAGGAAGGGTTATTTGATAGACAAAGCCAAAAATATGCTCAACAGAAGTCATTAAAATATTTGGAAGTCACTTATGAAGGAGACTGAAAGATTAATTCAAGTAAAAAGTAATTTAAATCATTGGTTACCCTATACATGCAAGTAATTGTCCTTGTTGGTGTGAATAATACTTAAGTATGGTTATAAGTGATGGTTCCTCTAAAGAAAATTACAGTAAAGCTGAAAGGCTTTGAAAAACTATGAAAAAAATTACTTTTAACTTAATATATTTACAGATGCAGTTACTAGATAAAAGCAGGATAAGTCAAATAAAAATAATATGTATATTTGCCAAGATAGACTGGGTTATGCTATGGTAACAAACCCTCAAAATCTGAGGGCTTAAAAAAAATCACAGGTTTGTTTCTTGCTAACGTGTTGTGTACCCATCACTGTCCATAAGGCACTGTGATCCAGAAGTGCTAATAACTTCAGGGACTCAGGCTGATAGTCTTCCCCATCTGGAACACCTCCTTTCACTGTGGCAGGGGGAATGGTATATTCAGTCCTGGATGTTTAAAGGCTTTTACCTCAAGTTGACATAGAATACGTTTACATTTTATCACTAAAGGGAGCCTGCAGCCACAGGTAACTACAGTGGGCAGAGAAGTTTATTTTTACCATGTGCCCATTAGAAAATATTCAGTGTTATCTCTGAAAATCCAGTCCACTCATGCCCTGATCAACAATGCTAACCCTGTAGCTCTAGCCAGTCACATCCACCCTGGTCAGAGTCCACAGTCTCTACCCTAGTCATACTTGTCTCTTCTTCAGGACATGAGAAAGTCATCTGCCTCCATTCTTTGTGTGGCCTCTCTTGAACTAGAGACTTAGAATTAAAAATAACCGTTTTCTGCCCTCTTCCTCATTTGATATGTGATGAATCAGCAACAGGAAGACCACAATACATGTTCTCAGAAGGGGAAAGAATGGAAGCTACTCAACTGACCCTGATTTTTAGCAATTCTTCAAGGCTTCTGAGCATATAACTGAGGATTTTAACTCTGGGAATGTGTCATGGTACCTAATTAAAGCCTTTTTTCCTGCTTTCCAGAGACCATGTGTCCATTGTACATAGTTCCTTTGCTTTAATCTTTTTCCTTATCCTCTAGCTACATCTGGAGCAGGGTTTGGAAATAACTCTTTCTTGAGAAATGATAGATTTTTTTTAATACAATTTCTATACATAAATTATTGGGGCCTCATGGGTCATCTTAATCTTATAGACTTAGTCTCTCCACGCTTTTTAAAAAAAATTTTTTTTTGTCTTTATAAGGCTGCACTCTCAAATATGGAGTTTCCCAGGCTAGGGGTCGAATTGGAGCTGTAGCCACTGGCCTACACCACAGCCACAGCAATGCCAGATCCAAGCTGCATCTGCAAACTATGCCACAACCACAGCAACGCCAGATCCGAGCTGCATCTGCAGACTACACCACAGCTCACAGCAATGCCGGATCCTTAACCCACTGAGTGAGGCCAGGGATTGAACCTGCATCCTCATGGATTCTAGTCAGATTTGTTTCCCCTGAGCCACAACAGGAACTCCTCCTAAAATGTTTTTAACTGCTTGGTTGACTTGTTAACTGTTTGATTCCAGTTAACAACATGCCCCAATACCTACATCCATAATTCCTTTTAATTGAAGATGTTTTATTTCTATAAACTTCACCTATAGACACTCACCCTTAATCTTTTTTTCCCTTGAGCCATCTTTGGCAATTAAAAGAATTTACTGTGTCCCACACATATTAGCCTAACTTTTCTCCAATGCGTATTAATCTTTCGGAGGTTCTAAGACTGTGTATGAAGACTGTAGCTTCAATCATATCTTTATCCCGAGGCAATTTAATCAATTAAAAGTTTTTAATAATAGATGCAAATCCATGTTATTCTTTTCTTTGCAAAAACTAAGTTTTAATCTGCTTTAGTTTCTCTAAAGCTGTCTCAGCTTTATCTTGTACTCTAAGGGTTGAGAAGTTACTTCTTCCAGCCCTAATGAATTCTCTTTATGTTATTTTATTCTTGATTGCAAAATGTCCAGTTCTTTTCTGTGCTCACCTCCTTCTTAAAATGCCTTACCAAATCAGACAACACACACTGCTTACATTTTTAAGAACTTTTCTCCTGGAGCTCAAGATATTTAGTACATGATCCACTTCTGTTTCACCGAAGTATAGTATGTCTCATCACCTTCTTTCTTACTACCTCTGAAAATAGTTTCCTTGCCATACAGCACCCTAAGCCTAACTGTTAAGCCAACTTCCTATGTGTTCTTTTTTCTTTTTTTAATCATGACAATATCCTCCGTAAAATAACAATTTCTGTTACAATGTGGTAACAAGAAGTGCTCTAAATCTTAGTGGATTAAAAACAGTTTATTTTTCATTCAAGCTATGTGTCCAGTATATGTTGCCAGGATTCTCTGATCCATATCATCCTCATTCATGGACCCGTAATTGGATGTTTTCTGCACAACTTGGAAAGTTGATGGTTGCCTTGGCAGCAGGAAAGGCATACAGTGAATCACACACAGGCTCTTCAAGGCATCTGACTGGCAGTGATATGTATCACTTTGGTTCACTTATTTTTTTTTTTTCCTAAAGCAAGTCACATGTCCATTCCTAATTTCTGTCAGTGCCCAGAAAAAGGAGAACTGAAATATGGCCAAACAGCCCTAATGACAATCCTAACGTGGATGCTTAAAAAGGAGTAGAAGAAGTAAATGCAATTTTAGGAAAATCTGTCAGAGAGAAAACACTTAGCAATAGAGGGAGTTTAGAAGGAGTGGTGATAGGATGGAATAGCAGGTATAAAGGAAAAAGGAGACTTTCAAAAGCTGAATTTAAAAAAGTACGTATTTTGGCATAAACATGAAGAAGCATCTGACAGCAGAAATACAAGTGGGAGTGAATGAAAGGGGAAATTGACATTTGGGAGCAAGCCTAGAAAGCAAAGAAAGAACTAACTAAAGGGGGGGAAAATACTGTGATAGGCCTGAAAAGCAAAAATGGATTTCTATAAAAGACAAGACAACACTACTAAGGAATGCAACACCCTTATCCTAGGAGAATTTTCCTGTCAAAAACACCATATGAAATTTTAATCTTTACTGTTATTCATTCCCCAGTATTTTTGACTCTCCATAAAATCCAAATAATAAATGTGCCAGGTAATTTAGATATTCTTTGAAAACTAACCTGAATTGTTAAACACAAAAATTTGACCTGCATATTAGCAATGTTAAAGACCCATAAGAAAAAAAGGTTTTCTTGACATTTTTTATGCACAAAAATGAGTGACTCTCCAAACGTATTAATGAACTTTAAATTCCTATAATGAAGATTTTCCATTATTTAAATGATTATGTATTTTAGGTTTATTTGCTTTGTTTTCTAAGCATATGATCTCTTCATAAATATCTTCAAGGCTGATGAAAATCACTGCTGTTCTGCTAAACATTTAGAAATACAAAATCTTATATACTTTTCCAGCTTTACTGAAATATAAATGACATATATTGTATAAGTTTAAGGTGTACAACATATTAAATTGATAATACTTATGTATTACAAAATGACTTCTACCGTGCTGTTAGACAGCAGTTGTGCCATGTCACATAATTACTATATTTCTTTTTTGTGGTGAGAACATTTAAGATCTACTCTCTTACGAATTTTTAATTATATAAAACAGTGTTATTAACTATAATCACAAGGCTATACGTTAGATCCCCAGGACTTAATTCTTTTAACAGCTTGAAATTTATACTATTTTACAAATGTCTCTCCTTTTCCCCCACCCCCTCAGTCCTGGTAACTACCTTTCTAGTTTCTATTTCCATGAATTCAGCTCTTTTAGATTCCATATATAAATTATATACAATATTTGTCTTTTGCTGATTTACTGCATTTAGCGTAATGCCTTTCCTGCACAACGATGTCACAAATAGCAGAATAGTCTTCTTTCTCATGGATGAATAATATTCCATTTTATGTGTATACTGCATCTCTTGATGGATATACCCATATCCTGACTATTGTGAATAAGGTTGCAGTAAATAAAGGCATGCAGATAGCTATTAAAGATCTTATTTTAATTTCCTTTACATAAATCCAGAAAAGGGATTACTGGATTATATGGTAGTTCTACTTATAATTTCTTGAGGAATGTTGTTTTCCATAGTGAGCACACCAATTTACATTCCTGCCAACTTAATATTAAAAAATACAAAAATCATAAAAATTTACATTTTCTTAGATGTTTAATCAGTTAATATTCTCAGTGACTGGCCTCATTCAGTCCTAAGGGACTTAAATGGAGAACATTTTTTTCTTTCACTTTTATAATCTATACCATCACAAAATTTCTGAGGTTCTGCTGATATTTCCTAAATACATGATTTTTTTACATATCTGATGATTATCTAATAATGTTAATTTGAATATTTTTAATGTCAAGATCCTTTGAAATTTTAGCATTTATGGCTTGATTATAGAGAAGTAAAAAATATATTCTGAAAGCAATGTAATATGCCTAGTAATATACTAAAATAAAGTTCAGTTACTATTTTATTTTTTATCAAAGTGTAATTATTTTTAAAAATTCATTTGTTGTCCTATACTTAACATGTTTTCTTCTCTCTTTTTGAATACCCTGAGGTATACACAGATGTCTAGAAAAAACTTGGGGAGCTTTCTCTCTAGCATTTACAACCAGGTAGTACCTTCTGAGTTAGCAAGACCTGAGTTTTTACATTTATGGCCATCACAATGAGCTATTATTTATTGAGATTCTACTGTATATGAGAGTTATTTGGTACTAGCTTCTTTACAAATTTTATTTCATTTTATTATCTCCACCTCACTAAGAGTGAGTTACTGCTATTCTTGCCTCATTCCTACTGATGAGAAAACTGGGGTCTAGGTAGGTCAGTTTTCCCAAGTTCATGCAGCAGGTAAGGGGGAGGGCAATAGCAAAATTTACACTCCCCCTTCCCCATTCTTTCAGGTAGTTCTTCTAACTCTGTTAGAGTTAGTTCTTTCAGTATAAACATATCTTTTCAAAATACTGTAGCAGTGATAAAATAGAAATTTGTTCATTGGGTATTTAGAAGTTTTTTAACTTGTTAAAGACAGAACAAAACATCACATAAACGTGTAATGTGTTTTAGCCCATAGTATGAGACTGGGCAAGTAAATCTTTATCTCAGAATCCTAGAGTGGTTCCAGTGAACCTATCCACTCTTTTTTCAAAGCCATCACATCAAAGTCAGCTAAATGTAGATTTGGGAGCTGTTTGTAGAGAGAGAGTATTTTATTTGCTCACCAAAGTATGAAATACAATGGTAACCAAACTGCTCAGAGAGAGGAGCAATGATTGAAATCCCAGGAAAGTATCTCCATGCAGAATCTTTCCCGTAAGAAAATCCTCAAATTGTGTGCTTGGACAGAGGTTTTATATTCACATTTGAATATCTGAATTTTTTGCCTTTGCAAGAGAGAGGCAGCCACAGGTTGGTTCAAGTGACCAGGCAAATAGTGAAATGCTAAACTGGTAAAATTATATGGAAAATTGTCTTCTCCAGGATTATTTAAAGAAATATAGAACTTAAATAGCAAACAAACAAACATGCAAGTGTTTCCTGGACAAGAAGAATGATATAAGCAGAGTTAAAAAGTGGGGAATTTTATTACGCGCCTAAACACAAACCATGTTTAGGGGAGAGTGACCACTGTAGCTTGACAAAGGTATTTGTAGGTAGATGATCGTATGAAAGTTTAAAAACAACAGTCTAGTTCACCATGAAAAAAATTGATAAGGAACTTGAAGATTAAGGGTAGTCTACAAAGAACCATTGGAAGATTTGGGGAAAACAGTTGATCATTTGAAAGGAATGTTATTACTTTCAAGAAAATGTGTTTAAAGAATGGAGGCAGGGAGGCCAGCAATAAGTTTAGAGGCCAGCACTTTCCATGGTATGAGATAATGAATGAAACAGATTGGGATTATTAGAATGGAAGTATTAGAAATCAAAAGTGTGTGAAGGACCAAAGGAACAGTTGAGAAATTTTGGTAATAATTTTAAATTTAGGTTGATGTGTCTGTTAAAAATATTATGACTTCAGAAACACTCATATACCAATTGAGTTGTAAGTTCGAGTCTGTGCAACAAATGAGGATATGGTGATAAAAATCTGAAGAGTAGAGTAATGTGGATGTGAATGGGGAGAGCCAGACTCCCCATTTGGAAAGTGGTCCAGGCTGAGTTGGATAATGTCATTTATGTACTTAGGGAAATTTAAAGGTCTTTGGATTGCTTCTGTATAGCTCTCTTTAAATATCAGTCTGTTGTTTCTTAATAGAAGAACTCTGAAAAACAAACAATTATGAACCCAACTAGTATCCATGAGGACCCAGGTTTAATCCCTGGCCTCACTCAGTGAGTTAGGGATTTGGCATTGCTGTGAGCTGTGTGTGGGTCATAGACACAGCTTGGATCTGGCATTGCTCTGGTGTAGGCCTGCAGCTGCAGCTCAATTCAACCTCTGCTAACTTGCGTATGCCACAGGTGTGGCCCTAAAAAGCAAAAAATAAATAAATTAATTAAATATGTTATCTTGTCCATGTCTTTGTGGAGAAATCTCAGTGATATTTTATCTTTTATTATTTGTTTTTCCTCAGTGAGCTCCTGTCTTCTTTCTGTCTTTTTTTAAATTTTTTATTTTTTTAGGGCCGTCCTATGGCATATGGCAGTTCCTAGGCTAGAGGTTGAATCTGAGCTGTAGCCTCTGGCCTACCCCACAGCCACAGCAACACGGGATCTGATCTGTGTCTGTGACCTACACCATACCTCGTGGCAATGCTGGATCCTTAACCCGCTGAACAAGTCCAGGGATCAACCTGTGTCTTCATGGATATGCATCAGGTTAACACCAAGCCACGATGGGAACTCCTCATTGGGCTCCTTTCATTCCTTCTTCACTTGTCATGTTTAATAGGTAGCAAGATATAGTGCCTACAGGTCCACTTTTCCATTTCGGCTCTAAGGCACTGTAGCATTTTCTGATCTGGTTTATAAGCATTTCCTTGTGCCTCACAAGTGAAATTGTACTAAAACTGACCAATGTTTATGGGTAATTTTCATTTCAGTTTTTATTAGTGTAAAATCATAGTGATGATACTACTACAGCTGCCATTTACTTGAGTTCTCTGCTCCCATGAATGAAGGAATATCATAAATATTTGTAAAGGACATTCCTTCTCTTATGAATAGATCTAGAAAAAAAAAGAGTGACATTTTTAGTGTGGTATTTTTCAAAGTGTAAGTAAACCATGGACCACTAGTGGATCTTTGTAACCTATCAAAGTTTAACAAGCTCAGGTGAAACCAGAGTAAAATTAGTTCATATATTTTGCACAGATTTGAAAATAAGGTTAACTACTATTTTCATACTATTTTACACTATTATTAATAGTTGCATTTGAAAAGTTATATCCATGCTAAAAGGACAGTGTTGTCTTAGAACGTGTTCCGGTAACAGGGTAAATTTCCATTTTATTTATATTTATGGCTTTTGTATTTTAAAAATGCATTTGTCATTTTTACTCTTAGTTTGAATTTTATACAGAGATCATTGGAAATTAGGCAAAGCCTCAAAATAAACATTGGTATATAAATATAATGATGAAATCAGTCATGAAGTTGTAACTCAAACTGTGAACCAGACTGTATTACAAAGCATAGAAGGTAAAACTGAATATTCTTAGGGAAGCAAATTAGTAAGTGTGATGACTTTGCACAAGCAGCCAGAACATAAAATGATATGATAGCTATTATGAAGATCAAAATCTTTTAAAATTAGATTTTATTGTATTAATGAGGTTTTTTTTTGTTTTTTTTTTTTTTACCCTACCCTAGAGCTTTCCAGGTTAGTTATCTCTGACAATTTGGGACATGAACTTTTGCTTAATTTTCAAACAAAGCACAATAACCTCTCTGGTAAACCAATTGAGTTATTTCAGAACAATCATAATGTTTATAAAATTGATTACTATTTTATTTTTGCCAAAGGCAAGGAAGAAACTAGCATTTCAAAGGCATCATTAAAGTCACATTTTCGTAGTGAATATGTTGTGTGGTTGCGGAGAGTATCATAACAGCATCTGCAATGTTAATAAGCATAATACCCCCAACATGATGTATGGGAAAATTCTTTTATCAAATGATACTGTTGATTGTGGGATAATATAATTGGACCACTCCTTGGAAGAACAAGTACAGAGTTTTTGCATACTGTCAGATATTTAAGTGAAACCACTGATGTGATAAGGGAAGCAGATTCAGTGATGTTTCTTCTAGTTATCACATGAAAATTCATGCTATGAGAAATTAGTCAAAATTTTGCAAATTATTATGGAGAATTAAACAATATTTTGTGATCAGTAATTTCAAAGGCCTGAGTATTACACCCTGAAATAGTTAACTCTGAAAGATAATCCACATACTGTACTATGCAGTGATCAGATATACACTGATCTCGATTAAGTATTGAAGCCAATAAATATTGTGAAGGTGAACAAAGGACATGTCCTAAGCATAAACTATTCTAGTGTGCTCTTTGCGGAATTGGATAGCAACTCTAGGATTGTGATCTTTATTGCTGAACTACCGTGTATGTCACAAAGAATGAGCATTAAATGAAGGTTTTGAAATTTAAAATGGATATTTTAAAAATTCTTGTGGACAGTATTTGTAAGTAATTTACTCAAGTTTCATATCTCAGCTTTTTGCTTTTTTTTTTTTTTTTTTTTTGTCGTCTTGCTATTTCTTTGGGCCACTCCCGCAGCATATGGAGGTTCCCAGGCGAGGGGTCTAATCAGAGCTGTAGCCGCCGGCCTATGCCAGAGCCACAGCAACGCGGGATCCGAGCCGCGTCTGCAACCTACACCACAGCTCACAGCAACGCTGGATTGTTAACCCACTGAGCAAGGGCAGGGACCGAACCCTCAACCTCTTGGTTCCTAGTCAGATTCGTTAACCACTGCGCCACGACGGGAACTCCTCAGCATTTTTTTAAATTTAGGAAATGTAATTTACATACCATAGTAACCCATCGTAGAGGTACAGTTTGGTGCTTTTATTAAATTTATGGAATTATGCAACCATCTGCATAACATTTCTGTCATCCCCAAAAGTTCCTCATGCTCTTGCAGTCAGTCTCTGCTCCCACTTCTAATATTAGGCAGCCACCAATCTCCTTTCTGTCTCTCTTGTTTCTTAGCTTATTGCACTACCTAGAGTCCAGTGAGCAGGTGTATTTTCCCTGTTTACAATCTTAGGGAAAAGACAGGCTTTGGTGATTAAATTTGAGGTTAGAAATTAAAGCTGAGAAGTTTCATGCCAGATTGCTGATGTATTTTTATCATGATAAGTTTTATTATATTTTATAAAGAGTGCCCATCACAGCTCAGCAAAAATGAGTCTGACTAGAGTCTATGGGGATGTAGGTTTGATCCCTGGCCATGCTCAGTGGGTTAAGGATCCAGCATAGCCATGAGTTGTGGTGAAGGTCACAGAGGCAGTTCGGATCTGGTGTTCCTGTGGCTGTGGTACAGGCCAGCAGCTATGGCTCCTATTCGACCCCTAGCCTGGGAACCTCCATATGCCGCAGGTGTTGTTTTAGACATCTATTTTCAAACTGTTTTATCTACTAATAAAAGTCAGGATATTTACCTTTCCAAACATAATTGCTACATTGTTTTTCTTTAAATATTTTACTTCTTCCTTTATATTATCTTGGGATAAATTTTTATTGATATACACTTTATGATTATTATATCTTATGTCTGATAGTTTATTAATAACCCTCATTTTTTGCCTCTACCAGTATTTCATATTTTAAAATTTCCTTTCTTTAAGATATTTTCTTATATATTACTATATCCATTCCAGTTCTCTTATGGTTACCATTTACATGGTATGTTTTCCACCTCCTTTGTTTTCAACCTGTTTTTGTCTTTGAATCTAAAGTATATTCCTTGTAGAGAAAATATAGTTGGAGCTTAATTTGATCCAGACTGACAGTCTCTTCTTTTTGATGCAAGTGATAGTCCTTTCATGTTTCTATAATTATTGGTATGGTTGTTTTCACATCTGCTGTTTTGTCTTTGTTTTCTCTAAGTCTGATGATATTTTTTTCTTTTATTCCTCATTTACTACATTTTTTTTGGATTTTAAGAAATTTGTTCTGGGAGTTCCTGTCATGGCGCAGTGGAAATGAGTCTGACTAGGAACCATGAGGTTGCAGGCTCGATCCCTGGCCTTGCTCAGTGGGTTGGGGATCTGGCATTGCGGTGAGTGTAGTGTAGGGCACAAACGCAGCTTGGATCCGGCATTGCTGTGGCTCTGGTGTAGGCTGGCGGCTACAGCTCCAATTAGACCCCTAGTCTGGGAACCTCCATTTGCTGCAGGTGCAGGCCTAAAAGGACAAAAGACAAAAAAAAAAATTCTGTATCGTTTTTAATCCTCCGATTTTTTTTTACAGCAGTTGAGTTATAATTTACATAGTCTAAAATTCAGTCATTTTAAGTGCACAATTCACTTGTTTATTAGTATTGTTTCTTAGTGTTCAAGTTAATACCAGCACCCATTTTCAATCACAGATGATCACTGATAATACTTTTTATCTATAAATTTGTCTTTTCTAGAGATTTTATTGATATAATTGACATATAGCACTACAAATTTAAGGTGTACAGCATAATGATTTGACTAATATACATTATGAAATGATTACTACAGCAAGTTTAGTGAGCATCCATCATTCCCTAGAGATATAAAATGAAAGAAATAGAAAAAAAATTTTCCCTGTGAGAGCTCCTCAGATTTATTCTCAATAACTTTCATATGTAACGTTCAGCAGTGTTAATTATTTTTATCATGTTGTATTTTATATTTCTAGTACTTATTTATTTTATAACTGGAAGATTTTATCTTTTGACTACCTTCATCTAAGTCTCCCTCCCCCCATGTCCCCCTCCCCTGATAATCGCTACTCTGATCTCTTTTTTTGTGAGTTTTTTTTGTTTTTGAGGTATAATTGACCTACAACACTATGCACAACATTTCCATACAATTCAGAATGACCATAAGAAGTCCAGTTACCATTTGTCACCATACGAAGGTATTGCATAATTATTGACTATAGTCCCCACACTGTATGTTTTATAGCATGAGTTATTAGTCACTTGGAAGTTCACACCTCTTAATCTCCCTCATCTGTTTTCTATTCTCCCTACCTCCTACCCTCTGGCAACCACCTGCTTGTTTTCTGAATCTGTTTCCATTTTGTTATATTCATTTGTTTTGTTTGTTAGATTCCACATATAACTGACATCCTACAGTGTTTGTCTTTGACTTTTTTGCTTAGTATAATAATCTAGGTCCATCCATATTGCTCCAAAGGGCAAAATTTCACTTTTCTATGTCTGAGGGATATTTTATTATGTGTATACTCATATCTGTATGAATTACATCTCACATCTTCTTTATCATTTGTCTATGGATGGATACATAGCTTGCTTCTATATCTTGACTATTGTAAATAATGCTGCAGGGAGCATAGGAGTGCATATATTTTTTCCAATTAGTATTTTCATTTTCTTTCGATAAATGCTTAGGAGTGGAAGTGCTGTATCATATAGTAGTTTAAATTTTTTTAAGAATTGCCATACTGTTTTCTATAGTGGATGCACCAATTTACGGTTCCACCAACAGTGCCTGAGAGTTCTTTTTACTCCTCAACTTTGACAACACTTTTATTTGTTGTCTTTTTGATGCTAGTCATTCTGACAGGTGTGAGATGATATCTAATTGTGGTTTTGCTTGTAATTTCCTTCCTGATTAGTGACACTGAGTATCTTTTCGTGTGCATGTTGGTCATCTATATATTTTCTTTGGAAAATATCTATTTTAGACATTTATAAAATTGAAATCATGAAATATGCAGTCTTTTGATCTGATTTCTTTCACCTAGCATAATGGTTTAAGTCAGTAATATTAGAGTGTACATCTGTATTTTTTTAAGCATTGAATGGTGTTCTGCTGTATAGTTATATCCAATAGTACATATATTTCATTAATGTGTATTTGGATTATTCTCAGTTTGCACTATTAGTATTATAAATAATGCTGCAATCACATACATTCCTTTGTGTGGACATTTATCTTCATTTGTTGGATAGATTCCTGAGAGTAGAATTGCTTAGATGTTTGGCAGGTACTTGTTGAACAATTTAATAAATTATGAAACTGCTTTTCAAAGGAACTTTATGTGCTTTTTTACGTCCTCACATGAGTTACATGAAGAATTGTTTCTCCACATCACCACTAACTCGTGATAAGTCGTTTTTTATTTTAGCCATTGTGGCAGATATGTAGTGGTATTTCATTATGATTTTAGTTTGCATTTCTTTAATGACTAGTGGTGGTGATCATTAGCTATTTATATATCTTCAATTAAATATCTACTCAAATCTTTGACCCATTTTAAAAATTGGGTATTTTGTCTTATTATTATTGATTGTAAGATATCTTTATTCTGGATACAATCCTGATATCAGATATGTTTGAATATTTTCTTCCAGTCTCTTATCTTACATTTTCTTAATTGTGTCTTTTGATGTATAATGGTTTTAATTTTAATGAAATATATTTAGATTTTTTTTTCTGTATCTTTTTTTAGGGTATCATATCAAAGAGCACTTTTTTTTTTTTTTTGTCTTCTTAGGGCCGAACCTGTGGTGTATGGAGGTTCCCAGGCTAGGGGTCAAATTGGAGCTGTAGCTGCTGGCCTACGCCACAGCCACAGCCACTCCAGATCCGAGCCACATCTGCGACCTACACCACAGCTCACGGCAATGCTAGATCCTTAACCCCCTGAGCAAGGCCAGGGATCAAACCTCATGATTCCTTGTGGGATTCATTCTGCTGAGCCACAATGGGAACTCCCATATCTGAGAGCTCTGTATCCAACACAAAGATCATGAAGATTTTCTCCCAAATTTTCTTTCAGAAGTTGTGTAATTTTAACTCATCTATTTAGATATGGGATCCATTTTCAGTTAATTTTTGTATATGATTTGAGGGAAAAGCCTGAGTTCATTTTTTGCATATTGGCATCCAATTATCCCACTACCATTTCCTAAAAATTCTCTCCTCTTCCCCATTTAATTAATTTCATGTCTTTGTCAAAATTCAGTTGACCTTAAATATAAGGGTTAATTTTGATACTCTTGAGTATATTCTATTGATTCACATGCCTATCCTTACATTAATACCATACTTCCCATTGCTGTAGCTTTATAGTAAAGTTTGAAATCAGTATAAGTCCTTCAGTTTTGTTCTTATTTTTAAAAATTGTTTTGAGTATTCCAGGTTCTTTTTATTTCCAAATGTGTTAAAGGATCATCCGGTCAGTTTCTCCAGAATATCCTCCTGGCATTTTGATAAGAGTTTTATTAAATCTATAGCATATTTCTATAACATTGCTATCTTGACAATTTTTTCCAGCCCATGAACATAAAATATCTCATTTTATTTTGACTTTCTTCCATTCCTTTGCAGTATTTTGTAGCTTTCATTGTTCAGGTTTTCCAATGTTTGGGTTAAATGTATTTTTAAGGATTTTAGTCTTAGGAACTATTTTAAATCAAACTTTTCTTGATTTTTCTTTAAGATTGTTCATTGCTTGTAAATAGAAGTAAAACTGATTTTTCTAGACTGATTTTTGTATCTTGTTTTAGTAATTTTTTGTTGGGCTTTTTGGTTTGGGATTTTCTACATACAAGATCAAGTGGTCTAGAAATAAAACATAATTTTTCTTTCTTCTTTCTAATTTGTTTTTAATTCTTTTTTTTCTTTGTTGCTCTAGTTATAACTTCCATTGAAGTATTTGAATATAAGTGGTGAAAATGGATGTTCCATTTAGTGTAGCAGTTTTTCAAGGGATAGATTCAAGCGTATTTGAGGACACAAAATGTCGTTTATATGTGTTTGCCAATACAGAAATGTAGAAATGCAAAATATTTTTCACATATTTGGTGATGAAATTAAACAGACTAAAATTACTTTCTTTTTATTTCATTTATATAGAAGTTTTTGTATGTTTTGCTTCATAATTTAGATTACTTAGCCCTACTATGTATTTTATTATGTTACTTTATAGAGGAGACAGCCTGGATAAAATGAGCTGGGAAACTTAGTTTGTATCCATTCATGACATTTTTTGCTAGCTTCTTTTTTTTATGAGAGAAGTCATCCTGTACTAGAACAATGAATTAGTAGGGGGAAAGGAAGACAAAGGAGAGTTTAATGGTAAATTGCATAAATGATGCATAGTGAGATTGTTAAGAAGTCAGTTTGAACCACCTTGCTGTCTTTTTATAATGGCACGTTTCTTCTTAGGAACTGATGTAATGAGTATCGTTGTATTTCATTGATGTTTTCATGAGACACCCAATATTGTATGGTAAACTCACTTAAAGCATCTTTTCATATTTTATATATGCCGTTCACTTTCCAACCTACCCCCTTTATAAAAGAGACAGAAATTTTAAATTGTAGCCTATATTAGTTAAGAAGTGATCAAGGGTGGAGGCAGCTTGAGATGAGTTATGATATATACAGAATTGCTGGCCATATTAATTACTTACTAACTTCTTTCCTCAGGCTGATCAAAGGCATTATTCAATGCATGATTTTTATTTATTACCTCCTAATTTTTATGCTTCATAAAACAGTGTATAATAATTTATTTTAAAATTAATAGTGATTCACTTTGGAAAAGCAAGGATAAATAATTTTTAGTTACTACATTAGGAAATATAGCCTCAGTAAAATGGCATTCCTATCTTGGACTATTGACATTTTCATATAAGACAGAGAGCTTTAATGAGATCTCAATCAAAGAAAATACTTCATTAATGATATACGAATTAATCGATGCTGATCAAATAAATCTACCACAGTCCATTTTGGATTTCACTTTATGAGTAGCTGCTCAGGTCAAAAGGTTAACAAGATCATAAGTGACTGCTAATAGCATTGCACATTGAGTATGCCTTTGTATCTGGCTAATTGTTCAAGACAATATTTGCAGTACTTCAAATTGCAGTTTATTGTAGTGTAGTATTCCTTGGAGAAGGAACATAGCAGGCAAAACAATATAAATCAAGGATGAAATAAACCATCTGAACTAAACCATGGAAAAATACTTGAAGGTATATATTGTCTTTCATAGGGCTGTAGGATAAAACAACAAATACTAAAAAATGACAATATTAAGACTATGTTGAAAAAATAAAACAGGGTTTGAAAGTAACCAAGGTCCTTTATGATGGCATTATCATTTATTTGGATGCTGTCACCTCAGCCTTATCCTTTAGGTAAGGAATTTTTATCTATTGCTCAAAGACATTTTTTTTTCCAAAGAAAATGATGATTTTAACACATTCTAGACCTCCATGCCAACATTACAAATAAAATGTCATCATAATTACTTTATAATGGAATCAAACTGATTTTTATTTCAGGGCTTATGTTATTGGTGTTTGCAATCATATTACTTAAGAAGAAATAGTTACTTATCTAGATTTATAGATTAACTTTTAGCACCATTCCTCAGCAAAATAGTTGATTTTAACCCTCAGCAAACACATATGTAAGCCATACTTCACCAAATCCTTCTACGGTATATAAATCCTTGCCATTTCCCAGTTTTTGTATTTGTTTAGATTTCTGGATTCAGTCTATATCAGATAATTTTTAAAAGAGAATCCTTTATTATTCCATTTCCAAACTTAAGTTAGATGCTTTGAAAATAATTTCAAGTAAATATCTTACTTTATTTCAAGTAAATATCATTGAAAAATTTCAAATGTTTCAGTATCATTGTAAGTAGTCATCCAGAGAGTTCTCATGCCACTTAGTAATTTCAGGAGGAAGTAAGGGTGGGTGAAAGACTTCAGCGTGCGTCCTTCCAGTGAGTAATGAATTTAAGATATGCTCTTGGTTTGGATTTAGCCATCCGTTCAAATGATCAATTTCTAAACATCATCTCTTTCGACTTTATAATACTCATTCACTTCTGTCTCTTTTTTAGTTATTTTCCATATCATGTTTTTATTTTAAAGTAATATGTAAGTAAATTAATTATATCTTGAGAAATGTATGTCCCCAATCACGTGTTTTTCTAATGAATTGTGTAGTGTTTTTGGTTAATATATATGTGCTCTATTTGCATAATGTATGATTATTTTTTCTGTTACCACTTTATAGAATGTATATTACAATATAGTTACTCTGCAATTACTGTTGAGGAGAACCACAATACAAATACAATTTCTATGGACTACTTCTTAATTATACTTCAAGTTACCACGTAGTTCAATGACTAATCATCATGTTACTTGCAATTTTTATATCTTGTAAGCCTGCAGTTTAAAAGACAGAAATAATCAGATAATTAGTCTTTGATTACATAGTACTCACCCTGTTCTTAAATGTACTTAAATGGTCAATAATTACCATGTAATTACAGAGCAATTATTGTAGTGCATTCACACCAGCATATGTAAGGCATGTCAGTGATTTCATCCCCTATGTTTAGGGATTTATGACTCAGGCATGGAAAGGTCACTGCAAGCTGCTTTAGGGAAGAACTGCCTGAGAGTGTGGGTCATATTATAAAGGTGAGAGCAGGTGGCAATGAAGCACAAAGGCCTATTAAAGTAAAGTAGTGGTGACTGGGTTTTGACATGGCTAATGCAAAGTATGTGCAGAAAGAGAAAATCCAGATTTTATATTAACTGTTGAAATATTTTATAGTCAATTTGTTCTTTTCAGGAATTCATTTTTGCTAAGGTATCTTTTTTTACCTTACCCAAAGATGCTTTTTGGGGGGCTACTAATAGACCACTTGAAATTACATAGTACAAGGTTCACACACTAAAAATTTCCATCTCACTTCCACATAGCAAGAAGTTTTAAGTGCCAGCACCTGGCACTCAGCAAAAGATCATAGTTAGCACATTTTCTTTTTATTGAGTTGTTGCATCTCAAGAATTGATAATTTTCCACTTTGAAAGTAAAATAAAAGTTGATGCTTTAAAAATAGCTTTCCATGGTTGAATTTCTTACTGAACTGTGTAATTCTTTTAATTCTATAATTCATTATTTTCTATGTGTTTATTTTCATTACAATCATGTTTCACTCAAAGAAATTGGCTTTATTGATGTGTTAACAGGAAAAAGTCTTTTTTTTTGTCTTTTTTTTGTCTTTTTTTTTTGCCTTTTCTAGGGCCACTCCTGCAGCATATGGAGGTTCCCAGGCTAATCGGAGCTGTAGCTGCCAGCCTACGCCAGAGCCACAGCAACGCAGGATCTGAGCCGCATCTGTGACCTACACCACAGCTCATGGCAACGTCGGATCGTTAACCCACTGAGCAAGGCCAGGGATCGAACCCGCAACCTCATGGTTCCTAGTCGGATTCGTTAACCACTGTGCCACAACGGGAACTCCGAAAAAGTCTTTTTTAAACTCAATCAGTAACATTTATGGTAATATTGTCCTACACTTTCTTTGAAACTCCCAAAAGCAATTCAGACAGAGTCAAGTATGTATAATAAAAAATCTTAGAAAAACTTTGAGTTGAAATCCATTCTAACCTAATTCTCTTAGGGAATTCTCTAGTGCCAAAATTTGCTAGTTCACCAGCAGTTTGGATGTTTACTTTTACTGTTTTTTAATTTTGGCTTATCTTTAATGGAGGTGCTAAAAGCTAAGATCACAAAACAAGAAAAAGGAAGTTCCTCAATTTAAGCCCAAATATTTGTTCAAGTTTTATTCTATCCCCAGTGCTTTTCTTTATACAGAGGACGGTACTGATCAAATTTGTTTTCTGTGTAGTTGTAGAGATGAAATAAGTCAATCAGAGATCAGTGCTAAGATACGCCAGTATATTCAAGGTAGTTCAAGACCATCTTTGAACATAAACATTGAGGATATTTAGAATAAGATTCTCAAAAGGCAAATAAATAAACACATTATTATTTGTAGGCTTTGTGAGCACATAAGAGTAATTTCAGTTAGTTGTTCAAGCAGCCATATTTAACATCATTATCATCCTTCATTTTCAAAAGAAGGACAATAGAGATATGTGACATGCTAAGTAAAAGTAAAAGTAAGTATAAGTTTACTCATAGTAAAGTGTCTGTGTATGTGCATGCATATGCCTATTTGTATTTACCTCTGATTAATTTTCATTTCTTTGTCTTTAGGGTTGCACCTGCGGCATATGGAGGTTCCTAGGTGAGGGGTCTAATCAGAGCTGAAGTTGCCAACCTGTGCCACAGCCACAGCAATGCTGGATCCTTAACCCACTTAGCGAGACCAGGGATTGAACCCGCAACCTATTGGTTCCTAGTTGGATTTGTTTCTGCTGCACGATGGGAACTCCAACTCTGATCAATTTTCATTTATCTGTACGAAGATTTAAAATTCATGTTTTGTCTATGAGAAGCTGTTCTAGATGAAGAAATGGCAAAGCAAATTGATGAAAAACGCATTGCTTATCACCCTACCATTTCCAAGGCTTTATAAGCAACTTTTAAGTTTTCAAGCAGCAGCTCATCGTAGCACTCTTGTATAGATCCTCACATTTTTTTAGCACACATTACTTGAAATTACTTAGTTTAAAAATGTTTTTAATTGAAAAGCAACTTCTTATAGTGCATTTCACAAAATTCATTTAACTTTCTTGTTTAACTCTTCCTTTTATTTGTTATAATCCAAAATTAGATAAAAAAGCAAAACATACTTTAAAGCATTCGTTTTCAAAGTGAGTAATTTTATTCCTCGGGGACAAATCTGACAATGTCTAGAGAAGTTTTTCGTTGTCACTACTTGACAGGAGAAACTGTAGATGCTGTTAAATATCCAACCATACACCAGACAGCTCTCTACAATGAAGAATTACCTAGCCCACATTCCTTAGTCCTGAGTTGGAAAACCTGTTTTAAAGGGATGAGCTTACATTTACCTTAATAGTTTATATTAATCATGTGGAATTTTACTAGATTTTTTTTTACTCAAAATTATTTAAAACATATAGAAATGAAGGAAAATTTTACATGAAATTGAGTTTGAAGAAATATATAAAATGTAAAGTAAAAATTAGTCTGCCTAGCTTTTTGGGGAGCAGACAGATACTTTTGAGCATATGTAAAAAGCTATACTAAGTTATTCTTAATGACATAAAAATTCTAAAATTTTCCCTTTTTAGTGATTTTTTTCTTCAGATGTTTTCCTTCATAACTTAACTATGGCCCTAAGTGTCATGCTATTAATATAGGTTAATAGTTCCTGGAAAGTATGTTGAATGGGCAGTTAGCTTAGTAAATAATAAAAAAAAAGACTAAACATTTTTACTGTTGCCCAAGTAAAACTCTTTTACTCTGCCTATTGATTCATTCTTTCAAATTGCCAGTGTGTATACGTCCCTTACAGCAACTGGCTCATCACATCTTGCCTTCTATCTACAATGTCATGGCTCTGATTTAAAGGTCATTAGACCAAGTCATTGAAGTGACCTGCTATGGACATGTACCCAACCATTAGCCAAATGAGAGAGAATTCCTTGTTGGGTAGAATGATTTTTCCTCTGCTGCTTATTGGAGACAAGTTGATAACACTCTTCTTAAGACATGGTATAAATGTAGCAAAAGAGTATAATTTCCAGAACAGTCATTCTTATTTCTGGAAGAGTTTAACTTAAACCTCTCAGAATGTCTTTTCTTTTTCTTTCTTTTTTTTTTTTCAACCTGGAACTGAGGTCACAACAAATCTTAGAGTAGTTCTGGTACAAATGAAAATGAATTTTGGGATCATGTGTAAAGAAAATTTGAACTGGAGTGGAAGAATTTACCAAGATCAGGGTTGCAGCATGGATAAGAGGAAATACTAAAGTACTTGGTTTGGAAATTGTTTTATATTCATGGCAGGGACACCAAACTAGAGGTAATAATTAAAAATAACTTATCAAAAGGGTTCAAAGTAGCAATAGTAAGCCAAAAATTAAAAATTTTTTACTATGGAAACCTTCAACTACACCAGAAAATGTTGAAAAGGGTATATGAAGGTTATGCACTTTTAAAGCAGGTTCAATTATTATCAAATTCTTGCCAATCTTTATTTTACCTGTAAATATTTTAGTATGTGTCTCTAATTGCTAAAGGCATTATTATAAAAGTTACCATGCTTTTATTATATCTAACAAAAATAACAATAATCCCTTAATATTTTCACAATCCTGATAGGAAGCAGATGGTACATTCAAGTTGGAATAATTTAGAGTTTAATGAATGAACTATTTTAAAATAAGTAAGCAGGGTTTGGAGATTTCACAAGTAAAAGTAGCCTGGCTACATTTAGTAGTATGACTGATATCTAGGAAAAGAATATTGCTTTTACAATTCCTTTGTCTGGAATTCAGCAAGGAGTAACAACCATTACTTGTGCTTAGAGAAAGGAACTATGACCAGTTCACTGGGAATTCTATTTTCCAAGAAGTTTGGGGGTTTTTTCAAGTATAAACATAAGCTGCTAATGTATTTCCTAAAAAACTGTTTTCGAATATGAAATGAATCTTATATTTTGGATATAATACAATAAATATAAAATATAGAAATTTAAGAGACTGTCATTCCTGAGCTCTTACTAAATCAATGTTAGGCATTTCCACAGTGGCTTTTTGAGAAGGTACAAAACGATTTATTCAGTATGCTTACCTGCCTTTGTTCAGAGTTGGGGGATGCAGAGAGAAGGTCAGTTATATCTCTGGTCTGTATGTAGATACTTTAATAAATATATAGTATATTATTTACTTATTAGAAAAATACAGTGTAGATATTACAGTCTTTGTTATTAAGATGAGGAATCTAAAACACAGAAGGGCTAAATCATACTAAATCACTCAGCTAATAATTAGTGAAATTGGGATTTATACACTAATGTGTCTGACTCTAAAACTCTGGCTTTTTCTACCACAGTATGCAGTGTTTCATATGAAACATATTCAGCAACAGTTTGATATCTTGTGACTCATGATTATTTGTAGAGAACATTTGTATATAATAATTACACCCAAACAAGATGGCATATGACTGTTTTATTGATGTTACTTGTATTACACTATGTTCTAATATATAAACATTTATATTTTGTACGTAGCCTTGACTTGGAGTGTTATTTTAACGCAAATGTTCTCAGAGATCCTGAGCTTACTGTAAGTAAGGCTGTCTTCTGGGTTGTTCACTAAACTGTGATTTCTTAGAATAGAATGACCTATTTTTCATCAATGAAGAAGGTTGTACCTGTGACAACATGCATGTGGAATGTCTTATACTAGCTATTAGACTATAATGTCTTCAGTTTAAACAGCTTTCATGAACAAGGGGAATGGGAGTCTCTCTTATCAAATGGTTTATATGATACCTTCTGTGAAAGGAAATGCTATCAAAATTAAGTGATTTTTATGGATATTATGACTGATAACTTGGTTTTTACCTTCCAATATGTTTTCAAAGATAATTTATTATTTCAGAAAGAGGAAAGGAGGATTTCCTTTCCTCTCTTGCAGGTTAAGGATCTAGTGTTGTCACTGCTAT
Organism: Phacochoerus africanus; assembly: GCF_016906955.1. Lineage (NCBI taxonomy): Eukaryota > Metazoa > Chordata > Mammalia > Artiodactyla > Suidae > Phacochoerus > Phacochoerus africanus. Next base: position 83,232,307 of record NC_062554.1, on the reverse strand, counting down.
GGCTGTCATTACTGCCTTGGCACAGGTTTGATCCCTGGCCTGGGGACTTCCACATGCTGAAACTGCAACCAAAAAAAAAAAAGTTAAGACTGAAATGGAAGGTATTGTAAAATGAAGAATGTTAAAAAAAGAGAGGAGGGAAGGAATATTACTCATTTGATCTGAATTAACATCTTCTTAATTATTGATGTTTATCTTTTATTTTAGCATCAATATCTATTAAATGTTAAGTATAGTTCTGACTCTCGTGTCTTCAGAAAGCATAATGCAATAGATGGTACTGGACTGTTAATCAACGTTGGGTTTAGATTCAGCTTGATCAAAAACTCTTAGTTCAAATCTGGTCAGTTTCATATTCTTTTCTTAATCTTTTTCTGCACAAAAATAGTCAGGGTTGTTGATCTTATCTTTTGTTATTTTTAAGTAATCTTGTATAAATCACTCAGAAGTCAGTGGATGGAATGACCAGGTGAGGGGTCAACAAATCCTTTTACCCCGAAAACAAGTATAAATAGCAAACAATTCTTTGCTCTATAATTAAACCAGAAATATAAAGTGAAGCTTATCGATAAATGAAAATATTTTAATTTGGGCAAGAACAATTTAAGTCTATTTTTAACTAGATGTGCTCCTATCACTCCCCCTCCCTTGCTGTGTCAATCTGATAGTTAAATCAGGGAGGGGTCTGCCTTGCTGCCATGACTAAATGTGTCTAGTTTAATCGGGGTATTGTCACTTAAAATTAATTATCATTAGCAATGAACAAGGGAGATTTTTACTTTCCTAAAACTTAGTGTACAGGCACCTATGCTGTATGCAGGACCAGCAGACTGTCCTGAGAAAATAACAGAGAAGGGGGTTCCTGTCATGGCTCAGCTGAATCGAATTGGACTGGCATCCGTTAGAACATTGGTTTGATCCCTGGCCTTGCTCAAAGGGTTAAGGATTTAAGGATCGGACATTGCCGTGATCTGTGGTGTAGGTCACAGATGCAGCCTGGATCTCATGTGGCTGTGGCTTAGGCTGGCAGCTGCGGCTCTGATTCAGCCTCCAGCCTGGTTACCTCCATATGCCGTGGGTACAGCCCTAAAAAGACAAAAGACAAAAAAGAGAGAGAGAGAGAGAGAGAGAGAGAGAAAATGACAGAGAACTATGGGAGGTCAGACAGACGTAATAAATAGGCTTGTAATCTTTCCTTATATTCAAAGTTGACAAATCTTATGTGCCTTCTCATAAATAGAATATTCCTAACCCGCCCACATATTTCTGTCTATGTGGCAGAGATATCTGAGAGCCTTATGAAAAATAAAAGCCTGGACAAACTTGCAAACACTGCCTAAGTTGAAATGTACTCTCTGGGTCACAAATCAGCAGAAAAAACAAAAACAAAAAACTTATTGGCTGAGGTAGGTGAACACAAACTCTGACCAGACTTTATGGGTACACTAAGTTAAATGGTGACAGAGGTGACTCTTACAATGCCAGGCTTAAAAAAAAAAAAAGCAAAAACGAAAAACAACTCCACAAACCAAACTGAACAGAGATATGCATTGTAGGAGATGATGAATTGCTAGAGAGAGAGATATCACAGATTTTGTCAAGATAAACAGACTAGCAAAACAACCATAACAGTAGCCTTAAGGGAGGAAAATCATAATCTGTCATTGTTTTGTTGTCTAAAAGGTGCAATATTCAACAAAACTTATGAGATGTTCAAATTAATAAAGTATGACCCATACTAAGAAAAAATACAATCAGCAGAAATGATCTCTAAATTTTCCCAGGTATTGAAAATATCAGGTCACGTTTTTAAAGTAGCTATTATAAATATGCTAAAAATAAAATAAACTTGAAATAAAGGTATATATGAAAATAATGACAGTGAATAGATTATCTGCTTATTTTTAAAAATGGGAATTGTGAGATTGATAGTACAATAACTGAAAAATGGAAAATTCACTGGACGGCAGTGTTTCTGAAAAAAGAAAAGGAAAAAAGAATCAGTGAACATGAACACAGATGAATGGAAATGTTTTAATCTGAACACACACAGACTGAAGGTAAATGAATAGAGTATGAAACTTGTAGGACAATAATATATACACACACGAGTATACAGGTAATAAGAGTACTAGAAGTAAAGAAAAGAAAGGAGTGGGGGAATTTGAGATATAATGGTTGAAAACTCCCTAAATTTGCTGAAAAGTAGTGATCTCCAGATCATGGAAATCAACAAACTGCAGATAAGATAAATGCTAAGTGAATCATACTGTGACATACCATATGTCACACTGTTCAAAGAAAAACTGAAAATTTTGGAAGTGGTGGGAGAGAGCTCTCATAAAGGGAATGACAGTAGAGAAAATGGCTGACATGTAATCAGAAATAAGGAAGGTGAAAAGAAAGTGGAATAATATATTCAAAGTGCTACAAGGAAAAAAATTGTCAACAAGAATAAAGATTTCTTGCCATACAAAAAGTACTACAAGAGGTCTTTCAGGATGAGAGAAAGTGACACCAGTAAATAACTCTTATTTATAGAAAGAATTTAAGACTGCTGGAAATGGCAGTTGTATGAGTACATACAAAAGATTTAATAAATATATTTTTCTTATGTATTCTGTTAATTATTTTAAAATATATAATATGGTATAAAGCAATGATCATAAGGTTGTATAATAATATATAGGGATTATATATTGTAATATATTTATTAGAACATAAAATTATACATGGCAATAATAAAATGGAGAGGGAAAGGGGATATATTGGAGCAAAATTTCTATATTTTAGCAGAAGTTAATTAGATTTGATAAGTTTAGCTATATATTGTTATAACTAGCAAAGCTACTAAGAAAATAATTTTAATATTTTAAAAATCAGAGAAATTAAAGTGTTTCACTGAAAATATTTAATCACAAAATAAGGCAGTAAAGGAAAAACAAAAGACTAAGTAGTCTCGAGACAATAGGAAGCAATGGCAAAATAGCTGACATAAATTTAACCATATCAGTACTTATATTAACTGGGAATGGAGTAAGTACCCAAATCAAAATAAGAGGTTATTAGATTGGGTTAAAAAATCATTTCTATGTATTATAATTTATATATATTCATATGTTATATACGAGACATTAAATTCGAATGCATAAATAGGCTAAAAGTAAAAGAATACTAAAATACCATGCAAACAGTAACCATAACAGAGCTGGAGCACTTAAGATGACAAAAGTCAGTACATCAGGAATATATGTATATATATTTGTACAATAGAGGATATAAATGCACATACACTTCTAAATGTATATGGTCCCTAAATACATGAAGCAAGAACTGAAAGACTTAAAGCAGAAATAAAAACTTCAGTGATATTGCCTGAATTTTTCAGAATTTCACTCTTTGTAATTTATAGAAAAAGTAGATAGAAAATAGCAAGATAGAGTCTTCAACAACACTGTCAGCCAACTCCATTAAATTAGCATGTAGAGAACAGTCCACCAAATGACTACAGAATACACATTCTGCTCACTCACGTTCATGTACCATCTTCCAGTAACATCCACTTGCTGTGCCACATAATAAGCCTCAATGAATATAAAAATATTGGCATACAAGATGTTGCTTTGACCAGAACAAAATTATATTAAAAATTCACCACACAAAGAAATCTGGGCAAACCCCAAATAGTCAGAATTAAACAGGACACTTCTAATCACACATGATCAAAGAAAAAAATCACAAAATTAAAAATATTTTAATTGAAAACTTATGGATGTCACTAAATCAGTGTTCAGAGTGGAATTTATAGATTTAAATGCCTATAACACAGGAAAAGGTTTCAAATCAGTAATCTAAGTTTCCACATAAGAAACTAAACTAAATACAAAGAAAACAGAAGGAATGAATGATGAATATCAGAGCAGAAATTAGTGGGATAGAAAATAGAAAAGAGGAGTTCCTGTTGTGGCACAGTGGTTAACGAATCTGACTAGGAACCATGAGGTTGCGGGTTCGATCCCTGGCCTCGCTCAGTGGGTTAAGGATCCAACATTGCCGTGAGCTGTGGTGTAGGTCGCAGACGCGGCTTGGATCCCACGTTGCTGTGGCTCTGGTGTAGGCTGGCGGCTACAGCTCCGATTAGACCCCTAGCCTGGGAACCTCCATATGCCATGGGAGCGGCCCTAGAAAAGGCAAAAAGGCAAAAAGACAAAAAAAAAAATCAATAAAACTAATCAAAGATTTATTATTTGATGAAATAAAACTGACAAAAACTAGCTAGACCAAGAAAATATGACCAAAGGTACAAATTTCTAAGATCCAGAATAATAACTAAAATGATACATTTCTAGAACAAAATGGTGAACATCTTTGTGGCTTTGGGTTAGACAAAGTGTGTTTAGACACAGTTGTGAAAGCATGACAGATAAATTAAAAATTGACAAATTGAAGTCAACGAAAATTCAAAATGCCTTCCCTTTAAAGCACCATTAAGAAAATTAAAAGGACAATCTGGAGTGAAAAATATTTGCAAATCATATATCTGATAAATGATTCGTATCCAGATTGTACAAATAACATATAATAATGACAACTTTTATAAAATGGACAAATGAATAGACATGTCACAAAAAATGCTATTTTAAGAATGTAATAAACACATGAAGAGTACATTATTAATCATCAGCAAAATTAAAATTACAATAATATGGAATTCCCATTGTGGCTCAGTGGAAACGAACCTCACTAGAATCCATGTGGACGAGGTTCAATCCCTGGCCTTGCTCAGTGGGTTAAGGAGCTGATGTTTCCGTGAGCTGTGGTGTAGGTTGCAGACATAGCTTGGATCCTGGGTTGTTGTGGCTGTGGTGCAGGCCAGCGGTTACAGCTCTGATTTAACCCTTAGCCCGTAGCCTGGCAACATCCATATGCCATGGGTATGGCCCTAAAAAAATTAAAAATTACCATAATATACTACTATATATCCACTAGGAAGTCTAAAATCAAAAGCTAAACATACTAAATGATGAAGACAATGTGCTAAATCTGGAACCCTCATTAATTTCTGATGGGTATTGTGAAAACAGCCATTTTCAATAAGTAGGACAGTATCGTAAAAATTTAATTCTGTACCTAGAAATACACTCAAAAGAAATAAAAAGTATGTCCATGCAAATATTTGTTTTTGTACTTCAGTAATGTTCAAAAATTTTAATGGAGCTTTATGATTTGTTCCTTATAATTTATAGAGAAGACTCAACAGTGTACATCAGTGAAGCAGAAGCAACAGCACAGGCAGCAACATTACCTGGATACTAGTTGGAAATGCAAATTTTTAGACCTTACCCCAGACCTACTAAATCAGAAAGTCTAGGCAAGGGACTCAGCAATCTGTATTTTAACAAGCCTTCTAGGTCACTTTGGTACAAGCAGAATTTGAGGGCCGCATACCTTCATATTGCTGTAGTAGTATGGTTTTCTCTTTGAGAAGTGCATATATCCTAAATCCCCATAAGCCAAATGTTGTTTTTTTTTTAGTTTTTTTTTTTAAATGTTGAATAGGCAAATACTTTTTGAGAAACAGAAGTATTATGTATAGAATTCTATATTTCATGTTTCTCTTAAAAAAAAAAAATCACAAGATGAGGAGTTCCCATTGTGTCTCAGTGGGTTAAGAACCCAGCTGTTATCCATGAGGATGTGAGTTCTATCCCTGGACTTGCTCAGTAGGTTAAGGATCTGGCATTGCCTCAAGCTGCGTAATAGGTGGCAGATGCAGCATGGATCTGGAGTTGTCGTGACTGTGATGTAGGCTGGCAGCTGTAGCTCTGAATTGACCCCTAGCCTGGGAACTTCCATATGCCATGGGTATGGCCAGAAAAACAACAGCAAAGTCACAAGATAAGGCAATACTCCTCTGGTCTTCCCTACATGGCAGAGTTGAGCTGGAGCAGATTCTGTCAATCTTTTGAGACATAACAAGCTCTACCCCATACAGCTTTATTAATACATCTTCACTCTCTCTGAGTGTGGACCTTTGGGTCTGATTTGCTTATTTTCACTCTTTAATATAACCCCAAACTACTTCAGTAAAAATTACAGAGTTTAGAAAATCCATTGAATTCTTAATGTTTGCAAGAAAGTATTTTTTAGATAGTATTGCTCTTATGGTTCTAGGAGAGTCTATAGAGTTTGATTATATAGCCATATTTTCAATTAGTTCAATGAATTTTTTCAAATTATGTACTTTGGGGGGGCTTACTTTCTATTTTATCTTTTGGGACTCCTAATAATAGTTTAATAATTTCTAGAGTAGATAGATTATTTAGATTATTTTGTTTACTTATAAAACAATTTTCTCCTTTTAAAAAAATATGACTTCTATGCTAGCAATTTGGAATGATGAATCTTAAATTTCTGTAATGTATCATTTATTTAAAATGCAAGTAGCATTAAGAAAAACAGCCAATTATTGAATTATTATTCAAATAATTTATTGATAAAGTATTTATTTCTAGATAAAAAGGCAGAAGTTTGAGATGTTGATCAGATTGTAGCAATGCTGTGTGAATACTTTGTATTAGATGCTTGAAATGTGAAAGTTACTGATTTTTTTCCCCTCTCCTCAAATCATACATTTTTTGATGAGGTACCTAAGTTCTTCTTGAAAACAGTGATATTCAAGTTAATAGATTAATGAAAAGATAATTTGATAAATTTAAATTATTAAACATGTTAGGTTGTTCAGATTGGTTTCTGATTTATTCATATAATGGGGGGTGGTGTGGAAGTGATTTGCCTGCCAGGAACACCTAAGAGACAATCCGTCTCTAAGCAAACAACTCCTTTCCTTATTATGAGGCCTTGAATACTGCCACTGCTGATTTCATTATTTTCCTGGCAAATAGTCACAGAATCTGTTATTACTCAAAGATGTTGAGTAATTTTTTTGAAGTTGCTAATGAAATAGAAAAGAAGAAACAATCTATTTATGTTGTAATGAGTGTTTACATTTTTAATTTTTTGTTACCGGACTGTAATATTTCTTAACTGACTTTCTAAAGCTTTAAATGTGAGAGTTGTTACTTAGGGAATTTTTATTGATGTGTAGTGTCACAGCTCTGAGTAGGGGATCTTGAAGTTGCTAACTCAGTCTGCTTTTAATTTGAAATTCTGTAGTACCTTTCTTGACAAAGTTTTAGTAGAAATTAAGAACATTCATTTTATTACTATATTTGATACAGGGTGAAATTTAAAATATGTTCATTTGATATAGAATAGTATTTCAGTATCTGCTAAATAATATCTTTGTTATTCAGATAAGCATCTTCTTTGCTCATAACATTAATATTTAATCATTTGGTTGTTTTTTAATTAGAAGATTACTAATCCAGAATATACTATATATTCAAATATTTAAATAAAAGAGTTTTTGCAGTTATAGTCAAATTCTGTGAAGTGCAAGTAATAGTTGAAAATATCAAAGTATTGTTCAAATAATGCACTTGATAGTTCTTAAGTTCTACTTATGTGTAGTATTTAAGAAAGTCAAGTTAATGTCCTATTTTTAAAATTTATTTTGAGTGGGAATATAGTCCTCATGTATATTTTCATTTGTCAGTTCTTTTTTTTTGGGGGGGGGGGCGCTTTTTGTCTTTTCTAGGGCCGCACCCATGTCATATGGAGGTTCCCAGGCTAGGGGTCTAATCAGAGCTGCAGCTGCTAGCCTATGCCACAGCCACAGCAACACAGGATCCGAGCCGCATCTGCGACCTACACCACAGCTCATGGCAACTCCAAATCCTTAACCCACTGAGCAAGGCCAGGGATCGAACCCGCAACCTGATGGTTCCTGGTCAGATTCGTTAAACACTGTGCCACGATGGGAACTCCTCATTTGTCAGTTCTGAAAAAAAAATTCCTGAATTTTGGAAAATAGCTTTTTAAAAACATGGTGGGAGGGGAGCCTACATGATTTAAAAAGAAGATCAAAGTTTGGTTTATTATTTAAATAACAATTTAGAAAGATGCTATAGAAAGAATTTCATTGGCTAGAACTATAAAAGCCTTGTGATTTAAATAGTACTCCAAATATAATTAGTTTTCAAGTTAATTAGTATGCTTTTTATTGGCATATTATACATTTAACATTTATCTCATGGATTTAAAGATTTTAATTTCCATTTAAAAGATATGGAACTTTAAAAAGAGAATCATATTGCTTTTTGGTAATTAACTGCCAAAAAATTTTGGTAGCCCAAAGGCAGTACCAGCAAATTTAGACACCAAATAACAGGTAGAACATTTTAACCACTAGTAATGAGTAGAACAAAGTAACTGCAGAGAACACTTTTATATTTAGAAAATCATCCATATGTTCACAATGTTAATTTCGTTCTAACACTCTTTTATTAAATGAAACATTATACTAGGTCCTGGGTAGTATACAAAGATGAACAACATATATAGTTATTCTTGTAAAAACATTTACAGCCAAGTAAAAAAATGTATTTCATTTGCATTTCAATATAAAATTTTGACAATGTTGATGATAAAAAAAATTGGCCTTCCACTATATGTTTAAAATCTTATTGAAAAAAATCTTGTTTTAGTAAAATCATTGTGTTGGTATAATATGAAAATATAGGTAGTATTATCTAAGTTTTAATTGCTTCCAGTATTAGACTAAAGTTTTTATCTTAAAGTCAAGTGAATAAACCCAAAAAACTTCCCCTCATCACACTCACAATGCTAATTCATTATATTATTTTTTAGTGAGAAAATTACACAACAAATTTGCATTCAATAAAAGTAGAATAAGCTGTTGACATAAGTATTATTGTTCTAAACGGACACACCGTATATTATGTCCTATAGAGATTTGAAACATTTTTTAGTTTTATTCTTAATTATATGTAATACCCCAAAATGTGGTCAAACCTACTTAATACATGTAGAAGATAGAATAATAAAGTATGGATTCTGTCTTAATCACTCTGCTCTATTAAATATTCAAAGGCTGTTATTAATAGCACTTTTATAATGGATGTCATTTTCTACTTTGAATGAAAATCTCATCTCCTTTCATGTATTCACTGCAGAAGTTATATAATCTTTTCAATTCTGAATCTTGTACCAAAGAAATTTTCTTTTGACTACATGCCATATTTTCTTTGTATCTGCCCCAGTTCTTGACATGTAATAAATGCTCAACAATTACTTAGTGATTGCATAAATGACCACGTGATTGAATGAAAGAAGGAATGAAAAAGATAATAGAAGAATTGTCATCAAGCAAAATCTCTTTGTTTAGTTCAGATAAACTGTTTTCAGGTTTTGGTGTGTAAACTTTTGCTATCAAGGAGATTTTATAATTTGTGGTCTTTCAAAACCTGTGTAATGATGAGCTGTGTTATAATTGAGTTCTATGATGTATTAATGAACAGGGAGTTTCTGAATTACATTTCATACAGAAAACTGATAAACTGTAAGTTTTTATTGGAGAAATCTATATAGTACTTCTCTAGTTTCTTTGGGGAATAGACTGTCAGCTACCTTCTAAAATCTGAGCTATCTATAGGGATGTTTTAAGACAAATTTTTTTAAAAGATACTGAGTTTTCAGGGTGAGATTTTAGAAAGATGATTCAAGGAAGCTGAGGGCATTCTAATCCTGTCTCATATCCTAGTAAAGTTCAAGAGTAAGCTTATTTCTTAACATTTCAGTATCTTTTAAGAAAAACAAAATTATGATTGGGAAAACTGCTCTCTGGGTAGTATTTGACTATATATCACTTATGTAAATCTTCTTCGGCAATCAAATGAAGGCAAATAATTCCATCTTGTAGGAAAATAAGGATAAAATAGCATCTCAGAAACCAGTTTCTGTGTCTGTGTTTTATGGTCTACAAATGCGAATATGTTGTATTGGAAGTATATATTAAGCATTTGATAAACAAGATGCACCTATAGACAATGGACATAAATTCACTAGGATTCAAGATTAAAATGGGATTGTGCTGTCTAATCATAGAAGACACTAAATGTCTGTATGTACTATATGCTATAGAATTTAAGAAAAATATGGAAATGTAACATGATATAACCAACCACTTAAATAGGACTTTTTTTCTCCATGTTGGTTGAAATCTTGTATGCCACTAGTCATTAATAAATGGTCATATGAAGATTGGATATACTATTTCTATGTATATCTTAAACTGTAAAAGTTATATAAATGAACTAGTTCAAGTCTGTAAAATGGCAGGATGAAAGGACAACAGATGTAGACTCTAGAGACCTAGGTTAAATATATGATGCAGTCATTGTGACCATATATGTTATCTAGGTCCTAAATTAGTTTTCTAAGTATTGTCAACTTTAAGAAGTTCAATATCATCTTCTCTAAGAGATGCTAACCTTAAAAGCAATTTAATAGGAATTGTCTTTAGTTGAGCTTATGGTAAGGTGAGGAGATTCTGGGGGTCCTTCACAGTAGGACCAGAAGGCCTTGGCTACAATATTTCTACCTCATTTGTCCACAGAATCCAAAATCTACTGTTCTTCTTTCCCTGATAAAATATTTTCCTTCTAATAGCACCTTCAGGAGATACAGTAGCTTAACCTAAGTGGCAATAATTTCAGATTTTCAGGCAAACTGCCAAATCATCCGGGAAGCAGTTCTTTAAGTGGATGATCCATTTAAAGATCTTCAAATCATGTACTGTCCCTTTCATGTACTCACTTGTCCAATCCTGATAATGCAATTTACTAGTTTATAAAACAATACATTTTTGACTACACAGGCAGAAGTGTCAAAGATGAATATTTAACAGAGCTACAGTTCAAAGCCTGCTATGTCGTCTTTGGTCCTAGCATATAGTGTTTGAACTTTTGTCTTCTATTTTTATTGTGCTGTATATATGGGTAAAGCCAAGATACACTTTTTCCACTTATTTATAACTGATTTAGTTAGAAGCAATTTTTTTAATGTCTTGCCTGCTTATCTTTTGAAGAGTCATTTGAGTAAAGACTGAACACCAGTGTTTGTAGAGTTACTCCTTGTAGCTATCCTCAGCAGCCAAAGGTGGCTTTAAAAATATTTTCTAAAATTAATCTGTCAGTGCTAGATTATTGTTGACAAATCTGTATATCTGTAAGTATGTACTATAAGCTTAGGATGGACAAGTGTTTTTAGACTTCCATGTCTGGGAATTATGCCATCAATTCCCACAGTTGATTCACATGTTTTTTTTGGCTCTTTCCCCTCATGCCATCTGTGTCTTTGGCATTATGCCTGCTTGCAAGTTGGTCAGACCTGTGCCAACATAATGGAATATCGATGGATGGTTCATATAATGCTGCAAAATATAGCATTTTAAAGAGGAAAACCTGCTTCAGGGGGCACCACATTGGTTCAACATATGGCCTTCCTTGGATACCTGAGGAGAAAGGGTGAACAAAGACATGGAATCCACAGATACTCTCAAATGGCAGCAAAAATAAGAACTCTGTGAAATCTCTGTGCAAGTACAAAATAAAAACAGCCTTACATACCTTATGGCTTGACATATTTAACATTAAGTCATATGTGGATTCTCCACAAAAATGTTGATTAGTAATAGACCATTAAGATTTTTATATTGGAAATTTAATATTTCAGGAGTATCTCTGACAGTATTCTGAAGGGAGTTAAGTATTCCATTAAAATTGGAGTATTCCTTGGAGAAAATATCAGAGCTTAAATTGTACTCTTTAAGTTTTGAAGGGGGAGAATAAGAGCCTAGATTTTGGAATTGCCATGAAAAACACTGAAAAAAATACATTGATTTTAATTTCTTATCTCAATGAATGTGTGAGATTTTTAATATTGTATAGTTGTTTGAATGAAGCATGCTATGCTAGGTTATGCTGCAACAACAAACAAGCCTTTAAATCTCTATGGATTAACCCAACAGACACTATATCTTGTCCATGGGTTAGACGGTTGTCCTCTAAATAATAACCCAGATACTTGAAGCTGGTACCTCTGCCATGTAGTAATACAGTGTCACTTGGGCATCATCTAGCCTACAGTTGGAGTGAGAACTAGGGCAAAAAGAAGGAATCCTGACAGGTATTGACCGTTGGCTATAGTGATACTTATTACCCCTATTTCATCTGTTTACAAACTATTGGCCAGAACTATTCAATGGTTAACCTGCTAGGAAATACAGAAGAGAACAAGAGTATGGGGGTTATCAATAGCTGCTGCTACAGCAGAGAATGTCAGCAGCCAATCTTTGGTGTGGAAAGTCCAAGGGGGTAATGATATTCCTACCCATTCACCGACTAACAGAATCTTGAATTTTCTGGTACCCTAGGGATCCCAGGTGTCATCTCAGATGTCTATGCATAGCTTGCTATGTTTTTTGTTCCCAGTGCCTTACACAGTCTATGTCATATCCTTGTTTTGTGAATGAATGAATGACGTCTCAACTCCTATTTTACATATCAACTCAGAAGAGATTAAATGACTCTCATAAATTCCTAGAGTTTGTCACATCTTCTTATTTCTAGTGTGGTTCCGTGACAATATAGGGACACTCTATTTGCATATTTTCTTCCTTTATTGCATAAATGTTTTGAAACTAGGCAACATAATTTTTCCCTTTAAGAAGTTTAAAAATGATGAAGTAGTTTTTGACCGTAGGAGTTTGCCATTTTGCCTCCAAAAAAATGTACTTTGCCTGAACGTCTGGACTTGCTCTGAGCATGCTCTGTGGAGTCAGGACAACATCCTTCCTATGGGTGAGTTTACATTTACTGGTTTGTGAGAGGTCTGGAATTTTGTCCTTCTCTAATAAGAGGATTCTGCCAAAATCTTTGTTGTGAGTTACTAGGAAGTATGGTTAGCCATAGTGAGTGTAGTGTTCACTGTGAGCTAACGAATGTGCATTGAATAATGCAATCAGTCCTGTCTTGTAGTACACACATGAAAATATGAGGCAGACCTGCAGACATATCTGGGTGTAGCTAAAAGTGAAATCATTTTAAATTACACTACTGGCAGGGGAAGAATGTTGCCCTGTCTTTAGATTCAGGAGTAAAAGACATAGAAATTAAACAAGTACACTGTAGGTTGGAGAGGAATAGAGAATTTCCATGAGTGCATTGTAAGGAAGCAAGTAAACTGGGGTTTTGCATTTAATTCACATTTGTTCAGCCCTAGCACTTTTTTATTTCCATATTTTCTTGTGGAAAGTCTGCTAAAATTTTATTTTCTGTTTCAAGAAGAGGAAAAGTCTAAGGATATTTAATCAAAGTCTAAGACTAATAATTGTATACATATATGTATAGAAGCAATTTTAAATTGAGTTTTGGAGGTGAAAGTTGGATAACATGGATTAAGCATTTTTTAAATCTCTGTAATAGTGAACTTGTGACAAGTAGAAGGTAGTCTACATGACAAGAGATGATGAGGGTGAGTCGTGGGAAACAAAGTTAAACAATCTTGAAACAAAAGGAATCAAAATTAAGTACATGAAATACGTAATGTGAGTATAAAAACTGGATATCATATAACAGCTCTGTGCCTTGACTTCAGCAGGGGTTTAAAGGAAGAACATTGATGAGTTTTCCAGTAGTTGGAAGGAACGCTTGTTTTCTCCTTCTGACACTTAGACAGTAGTGGGTATTGAATTCAAGTCCTTGTTATTTTGTGGATTTGAAAAGGTTTTAACACATTAAAGGGATGATTATATGTAGAATTAATGAAGTCACACTAATCACACTTTACCTAATTTGTTAGGTTGAAAGAAGTCATTTAGTTTTTCAATAATATGTAGATGAGTATAGCTAGAGTCAAATCTTGGAAATTCTCCACTAAAATACTAGAAGTGAGTATAAATTAAAAATCAATTTCAGTTCATCTATAAACTTTTTATAAAAATCTGTTTGTTTTAAAGAAGAACAGTAATTTTTGGTGGTAGGTACTGACAACTTCTTACTGACACACATTGACTACTTGCTTTGGCATATTTGTTCACTTTAAAAACAGTAAATGGCAAGTACTTAAAATTTTACAGTACATTAGTAATCACACATCTCAAATAGATGAATGATACTCGGTGAATCACAAGGAGAAAGCTATGGGGGAAAATGTCAACAAGTTCATTTCTAGATGCCTCTTAGCTATAAACCTCTAACCACTCTTCGTTTGTCAATACTGAACTTTAATGAGTCCGGATAAGAAGCTAGTCAATGGATATCCATTTAGCTAGTGATAATCTGAACTCCAGCTGATTGTCCTAGCAGCTGTGTGACTTCATTACCATTAGAAAGGCACACAGCCAAGCCAGCTGGTACCCAAACCGGCTACTCAATTCACAGAGCATATCTATTTGTTGGTTTACACATCAGAATTACACACGCTTCATGAAAAGTTTGCAGTATGAAATAGAATCTGCATAAAGATTTAATTTAAAGGGCTTATCATTACTATGCCAAGTACAGTTAGTTTGTTTTGTTTCTACTATCATATAGTATATTGTGGTTGTTTTCAGTTCTTCCATAAATGCAGCCTACATGCAGAATTTGCATTTAGATACCAAACATAACTGCACATCGTAATTTACCAGTTAAGAAAACATCTTTTTGGTTGTGTTTGTTTTAGTGCTTACAACAGTGCATTTTCATTTTTTTTAAAGGCAGCTTTAATAGAAAACAGTTTCAGGAACCTGTTAATAGCTAGTTCAGCTTCCATCTGTCCCCTCCTTTCTGTCCCCAGTATCACTGTCTAGATCAGGCTTCTGGTGGATCTCCTTTGCACTTTTTCAAATATTTTCTAACTGGACTTGGCTCTCATCTCTCACTGCTTTATGATATTATTAGAAAATTGTCTTGAATCTCATCCTCATTATATAGAGCAGTGTTTGTAGTATGGTCTCTGGATCAGAAGCAACTGGAAAGAGATTCATTAAAACAGGATATCCTTTTCAGGGAGTTTCTTGGTGCCCTAGCAGTCAAGGATTAGATGGTGTCACTGCTGGTGACAGTACCTGGTCCGGGAACTCTGCTGCTGTGGGTGCAGGAAAAAAAGGTCTCTCTAGGATGACACAGAAGACAAGGACTGATCAATTCCTGGAGAAGATAGTTAAAGAAATGTGGAGTTGATTTGGGGAAAGAATATTAAGAAGTATGTCTTATCAAACATGTCTCTTTTCAAGAACAATCAGTATCAGGTAGGTTCAGCAGTAGATGCTACACAAATGTCAAAATACATTAAATAGTTTCTTTCGTTCCTTCATTCCTTCCTTCTTTCCTCCCTCCCTTCCTTCCTTCCAATGGAGCAATAAAAAATGGCGGAGATGCAGCAGTGCAGATGTTTCTAAAGCAAGGACTGACAATAATATATAGTCGGTTACATAAGTTAAACCCTGAAGAGGCACACAAATTACAAGGGGGAAAAAAGATGAAAACCTGTTTACTGAAGTGAAAGTAAAAATCAAAAGAAGGACAGAACTAGGCCTTTGAGATCCTAAGCTGTCTAGTGGTATTTTAATTGATTCTGGTTTTCTGTAAGTAAATTGATCCTTAAAGAGAAGATTGGAGGACTTAAAGCTGAGGGTAGTAGAAAGTTGTTAAGAAAAAAAGGAAGTCTGAGAGTCAGAACACTGGGTCAGGTTTTTCACAGACGGTAGGAATTGTGCTGGACTTCGAATGATGAGTACAAGCAGCAAGAGGGGCCTTGCATTTGGCATGCATGGTGATGGGAAGAGTGGTTTAGATCATATCATATTTTCAAGAACTATATATTGACATTTTAATTGCAATTACAAAACCCAAGACAATCTAAATCAAACTCTGAATTAAGTTGTCAATCTAATGTCAAAATTTGTGATCTCTACATTTCTATCAACTGCAATTAAGGCTCCAACTTTTATAAATTTCATTTTAGTGCCAGAAAAACAAGTATTACCGAAAGTATTTAAGATTCATAAGTGAATATTGAAATGACAGTATAGGTGTGTTTGGCTTAATTAAGAGTTATTTATTGCTCTATAACAAACTACTTCAAAATGCAGTCATAAAACATCTATTTTTAGCTTGCTCACAGTTTTGAGGGGCAGAGATTTGGAAAGTGATCAGAGGGTGACTTATCTCTGATTCATGGACATCAACTTTGGCAGCTGGAGCTGGACAATCCAGTTCCAAAACAATTTCTTCACCAATGTGTCTGGTAACTTGTTCTGTTTGACTCTTTTCTCTCCTTCCAGCATGGGAAGCCACTTCTCATATCTGCAAGTCTCAGGTTAGTTGCACTTTCTATATGGAGGCTGGGTAGTTCCCCCAAAAGTAGACATTTCAAAAACAGCTTGCTAAGAGACAAAGGTGGAAGACACAAGGCCTAGTATGTCATTGTCATTGTATTCTGTCAGTCAAGCCCAGTTTCAAGAAGAGAAAAATTGACTGCACCTTTCACTAAGGTATGAACATGTGTGGTTAGATAGGACTAGAACTTAATGACAACCACTATTGAAATAAGCTAAAATATTCACCCTTTGCCTCTCAATTTTATTGCCATACCATATGAAAAATGCGCTATCTCCCAAAACCTCAAAAATCTGATCCCATTATGCCATCAACTCAAATTCCAGAACCTCATTATTTAACTCAAGTGTAGGCATGGTGAGGTTCCTGAATGCAGTTCCTCAAATATAGATTCTTGAGTATGATTTATCTTAAGTAAATATTTATTAACTGAAGAGACAAGTTATCTCTTCCTCTGTACACACCCAACATACAATGGCATAAAATAACAGCCACAGACACACTCCTACTGAAAAAATGAGGAAATGCAAAGTACATAGAAGTTACTGGTTCATAGCAATTCTGACATCTAATGGAGTATATATGGTCAGTTTCTTGTTTAGTACCTAATTAAGATTCCTGGGGATGATTCTCTGAACTTTTAGTTCTACTGATTCACTATTTATTTTCTATTAAAAAAAAAAATAGCCCTTTTTTTTTTTTGTTAAACAGTTTCCTCAGCCTGCTGCCTACCCATAGTAGCTTATGTTTTCAACGACTTCTTTTAATTTTGCACTATGTCCCTATCAGCCCAAATAGATTCTTTTAAAACCTTACATGCTTTTTATGTGTCAAAATATAAATAGACTCCATTAGACAAGGCCATACCCTATGTATCTTCCTGATAGACTTTTCTCTAATTTGGGTTGCCTGAGAGGCCTTTGTGGGGCAATACCCTTAAGATTCTTAAAAGTCCTATTAACAGAAAGTCTATAAAGCATACTCTTAAGAGTCTTAGAAGCACTGTTAAGCAAGACCTTTAAGTTTTTTGAGGTCTTACAAAAGAATCTTAGTAACAACTTTGTGATGTTAAGTTTAAGCTTGTATGTTACTTGTATTGCCTAGATTTTATCTTCTCCCTAAAGCTAGGTCTTGAGAATTTTTTTAAATGAATTTTTACTTTATACTGTAATATAGTTGATTTATACAGTATTGTGTTATTTTCAGGTGTATAGCAAAGTGATTCAGTTGTACATATACATATATCCATTCCTTTTTAGATTCTTTTCCTGTATAGATTATTACAGAATCTTGTGTACAAGTCACTGTGTTGTATAGTAGATCCTTATTATCTGTTTTATAAATAGTAGTGTGTGTTAATCCCAAACTCCTAATTTATCCCTTCTCCCCACCTTTCACTTTTGATATCATAAGTTTGTTTTTGACGTTTATGAGTCTGTTTCTGTTTTGTAAATGAGTTCATTTGAATCATATTTTTAGATTCCATGTATAAGTGGTATCATATATTTGTTGTTCTCTGTATGACCCACTTTATTTGGCATGAAAATATCTGGATCCATCCATTGCTGCAAATGGTATTATTTCATTCTTTTTGTGGCCAAATAATATTCCATTGTAAATATGATACCATATCTTCTTTATCTATTCCTCTGTTGATGGACATTAGGTTGCTTGCATGTCTTGGCTCTTGTAAATAGTGCTGCAGTGAGCATTGGGGTGAATGTATCTTTTTAAATTATGGTTTTCTCTGGATATATGCCCAGCAGTGGGACTGCTAGATCATATGGCAGTTCTTTTTTAATTTTTTAAGGAATCTTTATTCTGTTCTCCATAATGGTTTTACCAATTTACATTCCTACCAACAGTGAAGGGGGATTCCCTTTTCTCCAAACCTGTTCTACCATTTATTATTTGTAGACTTTTTGATGATGACTGCTCTAAGCAGTGTGAGGTTATACCTCATTGGGGATTTGATTTGTGTTTCTCTAATAATTAGCGATGTTGAGCATCTTTTTATGTGCTTTTTGGCCATCTATTTATCTTCTTTGGAGAGATGTCTAATTGGATCTCCTGCCCATATTTGATTTGGTTCATTTCATATTGAGCTGCATGAGATGCTTGTATATTTTGGAGATTAATCCCTTGTCAGTCACTTTATTTGCAAATATTTTCTCCCATTCTGTGGGTTTTCTGTTTTTTTTATTTATTTATTTATTTATTTATTTATTTATTTATTTATTGTCTTTTAAGCTATTTCTTGGGCCGCTCCCGTGGCATATGGAGGTTCCCAGGCTAGGGGTCAAATCGGAGCTGTGGCCACCAGCCTACGCCAGAGCCACAGCAACGCATGGTCCGAGCTGCGTCTGCAACCTACACCACAGCTCACGGCAACGCCGGATCCTTAACCCACTGAGCAAGGGCAGGGACCGAACCTGCAACCTCATGGTTCCTAGTCGGATTCGTTAACCACTGTGCCATGACAGGAACTCCCCTTTCTGTTTTATTTTTAACTTCATTTGCTCTGCAGTAGTTTTTCAATTTAATTAGGTGATATTTGTTTATTTATATTTTTGCTTTCATTACTCTAGGAGGTGTATCCAAGAAAATATTGCTGGGATTTATGTCAGAGTGTTCTGCTGTGTTTTTTCCTAAGAGTTTCATGGTACCTGGTCTTACATTTAGGTCTTTAATTCATTTTGAGTTATTTTTGTGAATGATGTTAGAGAATGTTCTAATTTCATTCTCTCATATGTAGCTGTTCAGTTTTCCCAGCACCACTTTTCTCCAGTGTGTATTCTTGCCTCCTTTGTTGTACATTAGTTGACCCTAGGTGTATAGGGTTATTTCTGGGCCTTCTATTTTGTTATAATTTTCTATATTTCTTTGTGCCAGTTGCATACTGTTTTAGTTACTGTAGTTTTGTAGTATAGTCTGAACTCAGGCAGCCTGATTTCTTCCAGCTCTGTTTTTCTTTTGCAGAATTCCTATATTTTGGGGTCTTTGTGTTTCCATACAAATTTAAAAACCTTTTGTTATAGTTCTATGAAAATGCCATTGATAATTTGACAGGGATTGTACTGAATCTTTAGATTGCCTTAGATTGTATAGTCATTTTTTTTATAGTACTGATTCTTCCAAGAATGTGTTGTGTATTTCCAACTGTTTGTGTCATCTTTGACTGCCTTTGTCGGCATCTTATAGTTCAGTGTGTAGGTCTTTTGCCTCTTTAGGTAGATTTATTATAAGGTATTTTATCCTTTTTGATGCTGTGGTAATTGGGATTGTTTCTTTAATTTCTCTGATCGTTCATTGTTAGAGTATGGAAATGTGAGAGATTTCTATGTATTTATTTTGTATCCTGCAACTTTACTGAATTCATTGATGAGCTCTAGTCATTTTCTGATAGCATCTTTAGGATTTTCTTTGCATAGTATTATAAATCTGTAAACAGGGACAGTTTTACTTCTTTTCTTATTTGGATTCTTGTTATTTCTTTTTCTTCTCAGATTGCAGCGGCTAGGACTTCCAAAACTATATTGAATAAAAGTGACCTGAGTAAACATTGTCCACCTCTAGGATCTATTCCTGATCTTAGAGGAAGTGCTTTCAGTTTTTCACCATTGAGTGTCATGTAACCTCTGGGTTTGTCAGATATAGCCCTCAGTATGTTAAGATATGTTTCCCCTATTCCCACTTTCTGGAGAGTTTTTATCATAATTGGGTGTTGAATTTTGAAAAAAAAAAAAAAAACCTTTTCTATGTCTATTAAGATGACCAGTTGGTTTTTATTCTTTAATTTTAATATAGTGTATCACATTGATTGATTTACAAATATTGAAAAATCCTTGCATTCCTGAGTTAAATATCATTGATTGTGGTATATGATCCTTTTAATGTACTGTTAGATTCTTTCTTCTAGTATTTTTTGAAGAATTTTAGGTCTGTGTTCATCAGCGGTAATTGATCTGTAATTTTCTTTTTTGTGGTATATTTGGCATTGGTATCAGTGTGATGGTGACTTCATAGAATAAATTTGAGAGTTTTCCTGCAGCTGAAATTTTTTGGAATAGTTTCAGTGTTAAGTGTTAACTTTTTAAAAAATTACTCAATGAATTTTATTACATTTATAGTTGTACAACAATCATCACAACCAAAGTTTATAACATTTCCATCCCAAACCCCCAGCTCATCCCCCACCCCCCAACTTGTCTCATTTGGAAACCACAAGTTTGTCAAAGTCTGTTTTTCTTTTGCAGAATTCCTGTATTTGGGGGTCTTTGTGTTTCCATACAAAGTCAGTATCTGTTCTTCAAAGAAGTTCATTTTGTCCTTTTTTTTTAGATTCCACATGTAAGTGATAGCACTTGATGTTGGTGTCTCACTATCTGGCTAACTTCACTTAGCATGATAATTTCTGAGTCCATCCAGGTTGCTGTAAATGCCATTATTTCTTTCCTGGAATGGTTAAGTAATATTCCATTGTGTATATGTACCAGACCTTCTTTATCTACTCCTTTCTTGATGGACGTTTAGGTTGTTTCCATGTCTTAGCTACTGTATGTAGTGCTGCAGTGAGCATTGGAGTGCATATATGTTTTCAAGTTGTGGTTTTCTCTGGATAGACGCCCAGGAGTGGGATTGCTAGATCAAATGGTAGTTCTATTTTCAGTTTTCTGAGGAAACTCCATATTGTTTTACAATTTACATTCCCACCAACAGTGTAATAGGGTTCCCTTTTCTCCACACCCTCTCCAGCATTTATTGTTTGTAGACTTTTTGATGATGGCCATTCTTGCTGATGTGAGGAGGTATCTCATAGTGGTTTTGATTTGCATTTCTCAGTAATGAGTGATGTTGAACATCTTTTCATGTGTTTTTTGGCCATCTGTATGTCTTCTTTGGAGAATTGTCTGTTGAGATCTTCTGCCCGTTTTTTGATGGGGTTGTTTGTTTTTAGGGTATGGAGCTGCAGAAGGTGTTTATAAATTTTGGAGATTAATCCCTTGTCAGCTGATTCATTTGCAAAGATTTTTCCCATTCTGTGGGTTGTCTTTGTTTTGTTTAAGGTTTCCTTAGCTGTGCAGAAACTTTTAAGTTTTTCCTCTAAGAGTTTTATAGTATCTAGTCTTATATTTAGGGCTTTGATCCATTTTGAGTTTGTTTTTGTGTGTGGCGTTAGGAAATGTTCTAATTTCCTTCTTTAACATGTGGCTGTCTGATTTTCCCAGCACGACTTATTGAACAGGCTATCTATTATCCATTCTATATTCTTGCCTCCTTTGTCATAAATTAATTGGTTGTATGTGCATGGGTTTAATTCTGAGCTTTCTATCCTATTCCACTGATCTGTATTTCTATCTTTGTACTAATACCACATGGTTTTGATGACTGTTGCTTTGTAGTATAGTCTGAAGTCTGGGAGCCTGATTCCTCCAGCTCCATTTTTCTTTTTCAGGATGTCTTTGTCTATTCTAGGTCTTTTGTGCTTCCAAACAAACTTTAAAATATTTTGTTCGAGTTCTGTGAAAAATATCCTTGGTAATCTGATAGGGATTGCATTGCTTGGGTAGTATAGTCATTTTGATAATACATCTAAACCAGCTAGAGAGACAAGAACAGACAAGACCTAAAGTTAGCAGAAGGAAAGAAATCATAAAGATCAGAGTGGAAATAAATGAAATAAAATGGAGAAAACCATAGAAAAGATCAGTGAAAATAAAAGCTGATTTTTGACAAGATCAACAAAATTCATAAACCCTTAGCCATACTTATCAAGAAAAAAAAAGACTCAAATCAATAAAATTAGAAATGAAAAGAGAAGTTACAGTGTACATCACAGAAATACAAAAGGTCATAAGAGACTATTACATGCAACTATATGCCAATAAAATTGAAAACCTAGAAGAAATGGACAAATTCCTAGAAAAGCACAATCTTCAAAGACTAAACCAAGATGAAATAGAAAAGATGAACGGTCCAGTCACAAGTACTGATTAAAAAACTTCAAACAAACAAAAGTCCAGGACCAGATAGCTTCACAAGTGAATTCTATCAAACATTTAGAGAAGAGCCAGTCCAGGAGCATGAAATATCTTTCCATTTCTTTTAATCCTCTTTAGCTTCCTTGATTAATGTTTTATAGTTCTCAGCATGTATGTCTTTCACCTCCTTGGTCAGGTTTATTCCTAGGTATTTAACTTTTGGGGGTGTGATTTAAAAGGTATTTTTATATTACTTTCCTAATATTTCATTGTTAGCAGTTTTCATGTCTTATCTCTTCAGATATTTTCAAAGGCCCTTTTCTCTCGCTCTTATTCTTCTGAGACCCCTACATTGCAACAGATGGTGTGTTTGACATCTTAGATTGTCCCAACTTATTTTTATTATTTTTTCTTTATTCTGTTCTATGGCAGTGATATCCATCAATCTGGCTTCTGCTCACTTATTCATTCTTCTGCCTCATTTATTCTGCTATTGATTCCTTCTAGTGTATTTTTCATTTCAGTAATTTGATTGTTCATCCCTGTTCTTTAAATCTTCTAGCTCTTTGTTAAACATTTCTTGTATTTTCTTGGTCTGTACCTCCATTTATTTTTCAGGGTCTTGGATCATCTTATCATTACTCTGAATTATTTTTCAGTTAGATTGCCTATTTCCACTTCACATAGTTCTACTGGAGTTTTATCTTGTCTCTTCTTCTGGAAACTATTTCTGAGCCTCCTCATTTTGTTTCATTTTCCTTGTTTGTGGTCTTTGTTTTTCAGGCTGTAGGATTGTTACTCTTAATGCTTCTGCTGTTTTCTGCCTGGTGGGTGAGATTGGTCCAGGGGCTTGTGCAGCCTAACTGGTTGGAAGGATTGGTGCCTGCCCACCAGTGGGTGAATCCAAGTGTTTTCCCTCTGGCGGGCAAAGCCATGTAAAGGGGTATGTTTAGAAGTGGCTGTAGGCTCCAGACAACTTTAAGTAGCCTGTTTACTGATGGTAGGAGCTGTGTTCCCACTCTGTTGTTTGTTCATCATGAGGTGTCCCAGCAATGGAACCTACAGGTTTTTGAGTGAGGCCAGGTCAGCATGCCAAAATGGGGGACAGGGAAGCTGACACCAATAAATATTCCCTAGAGCCTCTACCACCTTGTGTCCTTGCCCCATCAGTGACGCTTTGCTGACTCTTGCCTCACCAGGAGACCCTCCAAGACAAACAGATAGGTCTGTCCCAGGCTCCTGTAGAGTCACTGCTTTGCCCTGGGTCCTGATGTACATGAAATCTTGTGTGTGCTATCCAGGAGTGGAGTCTCTGTATCCCCCAGTCATGTGGCATTCCTGCACTCAAACCCTGCTGGTCTTTATACTCTGGGACTCCACCTCCTGAGGCCAAACCCTCTGGCTGGGGTGCCTTACATGGGGCTGAGAACTTTCACTCCTGTGGGAGACCCTCTGTGATAACAGTAATTTTCCAGTTTGTGGGTTGCCCACCTGACATGAAAGGGATTTGGTTTTTTCGCCAAAGCACTGCTCCTACTTTTTGGTGTGGCTTTTTGTCTTTAGATATAGAATATCTTTTTTGATAGTTCTAGTCTTTTTTTTTTAATGGTTGTTCAGTTAGTTGTGATTTCATGGTTTTGTGAGCGAAGATGAGCTCAAGTCCTTCTACTCCACCATGTTGTCTCCTCTTTTGAGAATCTTTTGACAAGAAGGACTGAAAAATTTCAAACCCATCAAGTACTCATTCATTTTTTTTTCTTTTAAATTTTGCTTTAAAACATTAGTTCCTTTGTTATTTGATATCTGTCTCTCTCACATTTTATTACAGGCAGAAGATATGAATGGGTAGGTTTTTATATTTTACCTAGAAATTTTCTCATTAATATTTATAAGTTTATAAGGTATCATTCCAGTCTTTGATAAAACAAGAAGGCACAATGGTGCAAAACCTTTCAACATCATACAATAAAGGTCCTCTTTTTTTCAGCTCCCAATAACATTTTCCCAACTGTATTTAAATCCCCACCAGTAGACTCCCTGAAGTCCTTTGAACTTCTGCCTCTCAGCCAGTCACCACACAAAGTTTTTCAGGAGAAATTCTCACAATACTGCTAGATTGCTTCTGTCTGGGAGTAGTATAAATCATTTACTATTATTGTTATTGTTATTGCTACAAGTGGAGGTGAGGAGATTTTACCTAGTATGCGGAAATGCTGCTAGACTTACTACTTGTACCTTTGTTTATTCCACTTTAGGAAAGTTATGATAACAACAGAAAAGCAAGTAAATTTTCAATCATGTCCATTTTCTTATTTCAAGCCTTTAATCTGGTACCAAACATAAATTAAAAATTAAATGATTACATGAATTAATATTTTAAAAAGCCATTTTTTTAAATGCAGAGAGGGATAAGGAAATTTTATTTGAAGGTTTTATCAGTAAAATATGAAAATACGAAAGTTTTATGAACTGTTTATTCAAAAAATAACTTATATTCTAGGCCAGTTAAGTTATATAGGGCAAAAATGTTGATAAAATTAAAAATACAAAAAATAAGCCATTGTTTGATTCTTTAAAGTCAACATCGGTTTGTAGCAAATACAAACTCAATCAAGAAAAATTTTGAGTATATAAAATTGGGAAACAGAAAAATATATAAAAATATTCAAAAAAGCTGCAGGAGTTCCTGTCATGGCTCAGCTGTTAGCGAACCCGACTAGCATCCCTGAGAACTCAGGTTCGATCCCTGGCCTTGCACAGAGGGTTAAGAATCCAGCATTGCCATGAGCGGTGGTGTAGGTTACAGACTCAGCTTGGATCCCTCATTGCTGTGGCTCTGGCATAGGCCAGAGGCTACAGCTCCGATTGGACCCTAGCCTGGGAACTCCATGTGTCATGGATGTGGCCCTAAAAAAAAAGACAGAAAAAAAAAGCTACAAAAAATTAATTCCACAGGGATAAACAGGTTGCTGAGGTATAGTCTCAAGTCAACTTATTTTCTAACTTTTGAGGTTGATGTGTGGGAGAACAAATGTGCCATATTCTTGTTGCCACTGATAGAAAACATTGGGATGAGCCACTCACTTTTCAGACATTGTTTAAAATACTTGGCATTAAAGCTAGATTATATAGTATAAAGGGAAAGCAGTAGGAATCAAGAGACCCTTATCTCTGCCACAAGCTTATTAACTATTTGCATATCATTCCATTTAGGGTGTTCCACTCTGATTTTGGGGTTTTTTTTGTTTGTTTGTTTTTTGTTTATTTTCAAAACAAGGTGATCTATGAGATTACAGATTTGTGATTTTATCATTATGTTTATCTATCATTGATCTTGGATATCTTCATTTCCTTTTTGGTATTCAAGAAGACGTGGACTGGAAGGCAGAGGAGTCAAACCAAATTGAATCTTTTATGGCCAATAAAAATGATGTCTTTGTAGAATATGGTAGCAAAAACTCACCCATCTCTCTCTTTTAAGAGTTCCAAATGAGCAAAAGCATACTGCAAAAAATGGACTCAGGTATCATTTTAATCAAACGAAGCCTTGTTTCTCACCAAAGCTGGTAATTGTCTGCTTCAAACAACTACTTCATGCCAACTCACAACAAACTGAGTATATTTCTGGGCAAAACCCAGTAAAAAGGACAGAAAATAAGTTTGAGCATAAATATGTTTGGAACATTATTTGCTATATTTTAGCACTTCAGAAGTCTATATAAAAACCCTTCTTTTATTTAGTAATAAGTTAAGCTTTCCAAAACAGAATCACAGCTATCTTTTTAGATAGAGGCCCATTTCCAAGATAAAGCTTTTCCCTCCCTCTGTTCAAGAACTTACAATGAGGATTCAGTTGTCAATCAAGTCAAATTAAAATTCCTTACCTTTGTATTGTCAAAGCCCTTCATATTCACACAAATCTTTTCTTTTTCTTTAAAATGTAGTTTTCATCTGTCTTCATCTCTCCTTCCCCGTCAGTTGTAGTTTGTTCCTCACATGTGGGTCATTAATAAATTTAAGGCAAATGAGTAAACTCTATAACTATTTAAAGAAATTAGTAGTTTTGACATTTTCAGTCTGTTGGGATGAATGTTTTCTTCCTGTACCATCCAAATTAGTTTGGTTCTACGCATCCTTGCTGGCAAAAAGCCGACAGATGCTTATAGATAAATCCTAGTACTCACTGACAGAATGTTACACTTTTTGAGGCAGAAAAAAAAAGAACAGCTCACAACAAAATCAATAATTCCCTTAAGTTACTTTCCATATACCTAAATTTAGATGATTTAATGTAAAATAAAAATAATGTGTACATTTCAATTTTAAGATTTTATTTCTACTCCTGGTTTAGCACTAACATTTAGATAGGTTATTTTATTCTCTCAGTCTCTGAGTTTGGGTATCTAAAGTCTCTTCAAGTGTTGCAAATTCCATGGCTTGCTACCTGTGCTATTTTTCTTTTCAATTTATATCTCTGATTTTTTTCTATGATTTTGGAACATCGTGCATTAATTGTTAGAAATGTTAAAGTATCCTTAGAGCGATTTTTTTTTCAAGTTTGTTACTGTATTTTAATAAGCTTTAAGGACATTTAAGCAGGGTAAGCATCTTTAACAAATGCTATTAAGAAGACTATATAAAGCAGCAAATTTGCTTTGCTAAAATAATATTTATTTGCTATAAAAGATAATTTCACAAATTGAGAATAGGTGTAAATTATATACCATTCAAAATGAAAAATTTTCCTATACTGGATTTAAACCCTTCCGATAGAGTAAAGCATGATTATGCTCCTGTGTATTTTAAAAGTAAAATAATTCAATTCAAATGAGACATAAAAATTCACAATAAGTGAAAACACGTTAAATGCATTTTTCTCTTAGTAATGTTGAATGTACAACAAAACTTTAGCTTTAAGGTTTAGTAGTGCTAGAATGTCCATTATCCTTCCTTTGGTGATGTACAGCAGTTCTTTCAGCATTCACTGATACTGTGTAAATAAAATAACCAACCATCTCCAGAACAGAGTGGGGTTTGTCTACCAGTTCAAACCAGATAATGATTTTTCAGTGTTGCATGACTTATCCAACATTGTTGAATATCAGTTTGCTCAACTATATGTGTGGTTATATCTAACCTTTGATAGCATCAATAGATTATTATTATTCTAGGTGATCCAGCTAAGTTCTCATTCTTGCCTACAAGCTCTGAGTTATTTAGTGTTTTAGACGTTATAGAACAGAGGCTCTTTAAGTGCACTTGTGCCTAACTAGACATGTACTGGGAGTATAGTGACACATTCCGTTAAATGCACTCTTTGACGAACGCAGGAACATAGAGTTGACCAAAAATGATCTCCTCTGTGATATGGGGAATGGATTTCAGAGTTTGGTGTAGTTTTCCCAAAAGAATAATGCAACATCAACATGGAGGGCTAGTGTTGCTAACTAAAGATGTTCACTTTTCATCCTACTCTCCTGCCTTGTATAGTAGTATACCTTGAAGCACACTCACATTTTTTTAGAAATACGTTCCTACTAGGTATATTGATTTTTGATTCCTTACCTGAAAATGGGACTGCGTAATCACCAACATAATTTTAGTAGTAATTAAATTACTATAAATATCTGAAGCAACTCTGCTCACCTTCTGTTTCCAATTTTATTGCAAAAAAATTTGAGTCTACTATTCCCAAGAACTTTAAAATATTGTTCTTGCCTCTGTGTCACTGTTGAATTGCCAGAAAGATTCAGAGAAAAATAAGACTGGGAAACAGAGATTTATAGCTGTTGTAATTTTCTAAGCACAGGTCTAAGTTTATTTAGTTTTGTCAACTTGGAATGCAGCACAATGTCTGGGACATAGTAGGTACTCACTAAATGTTTATTCAAGAAATAATTTTGAAAGATAGTTTTATTAACATTATCATTTTGAACAATTTATTATATTTTGTTAGACTATATCTGTTCTAATATAACACTGCACCATTCTTTTTTTGCCCAAGTTACTCTGAGTTGATTAAAAGAACTTGAAAGGTGCTCTGTATGTAAAGAAATAACAACAATTTGTAACTAAGAAATAAATACTCATTAACTACCTTCTTATCACCTTTTATTTTTTTTAATATGCCACTGAGGTTTATCTTTAAAAATCTAAGAACAAATTGCTTCAGGCCCTTATTGTTAAGTTTGACCATATGGGCATTACTTCTGCAATCTACATTTGAAATAGAAAAACAAATCTAAAGCACATGTTTGATAAAACATGAACTATTTATTTGTTAAAGCAAGAAAATGCTACTTCAGTACATTTTTAAAAATGCACGTCTGTAGGTTAAATATTAATTTCAATGTCTATAATGGTACTTCTGCTATTTAAGGAATTCATTACTCTCCTGTGTAGTCAACAAGAATATTGATTAGAATTAATTCACTGCAAAAAGTCTCCAATTATTTTTAACATAAGGTTTTCTTCTTCAGCAGTAGCCTGAAGCCTCTCCCTTTCCCTCTGTCTCTCTCCCTCCCTCCTCCTCCCCACCTCTCTCTTTCCCTCTGTATCACACACACTCTCTTCTGTGGTCACTTTAGCAAAATTTGCAATTAATCACTAGCTGTTTGCCTTGAATGGTCTGTTAATAGTATGCGACTCACATTGCTAAAAGGGTTATACGGAGCTTTATTGTTTTCCTTTTGTCTCAGGAATGGTTTATCTACCTATATATCCTAGAATGGATTTGAATAGTCTTTTGAGGTAATGCATACCAGTTTTAAAGAGACACTACAGACTTCTCAGAGGGTATTAATCAAGATATGCCCTAACTTTCTTTTGGCATTACAATATTTGGACATCTGTTCTGACTCCTTATATGTTAAATAAAACTCATACCAGATAGTAGAATAAATGAAGGGTTTCATTATCTTAAATGTCATAACATTTGTTTGAATTATCATGTGTAAATTTTAAATGCTGAAATTATCGTTTTGGTTTTGTTTCATCTATTTTGCTGTCCTTTCGAAAGACTACAGGCCTGAAAAATTCTTTTTTTTCTGTTGAATTAATAATTTAAAAGAAATAATTTACAGTGTTATGCAATAACAGTGAAATTGTTGTGGATGAGCTATGTAGTCTGGTAATATCTAAAGATATAAATATTTTACTGAGAGAAACATACCCTTTTAAAGCACAAAAGGTTTCTTGTTTTGATGCCAGTGTATTTAGTGACAAATAGTACATTTTTAAAAAGGCTTGAATTGACTATTATTATAGTTTTCTTTGTGTAGTGGTATTATAGATTCTTAGGTATTCACTTATTAGAGACTTTTCCATTGTGTGTGTCAGGCAAGACTTGCCTCTGAATTCCATGGTGCCACTAATTAGAGGCAGCTGCATTTAGAGTATCACAAGTCAACTTGAAATATAGTAGGAATATATTGGACTTGACTTTTCTTTCTTTCTTTCTTTTTTTTTTTGTCTTTTTATGGCCGCACCTGCAGCATATGAAGGTTCCCAGGCTAGGGGGTCAAATCAGAGCTATAGCCACCGGCCTGTGCCACAGCCATGACAAAGCCAGATCTGAGCCACATCTGCAGCCTACACCACAGCTCACGGCAACACGAGATCCTAAACCCACTGAGTGAGGCCCGGTGTCAAATTTTTCTCCTCAGGGATACTAGTCAGATTCGTTTTTGCTGAGCCCCGGGAACTCCTGGACTTTTCATTTAAACAACAACAATAAATTTGTTTGTGGTAGTTATCAACAGTACTGTCAAACTTGATTTAAACTACTTCTTAATACCTTTGCCTTTCTGAAGAGTTTCTGTTTGTTTGTTGAACTAGCATTGCTAATTATGAGAAGATAACTATTTGCCATAAAACTGTATTACTTACATCCACTAGGCTTGCAAACATGAGTAGTACTAGATACTGGTTAGTATCTGAATTTTTTTTTTCATTTCATATTAGAGTGAAAGAATGGCATATAATTTGACGTACGTAAATTGATTTAACTAAATTGTGGAAGCAAAGTAGTGTTTTACAAATGTGCAATTTTGAAAGTCATAAGCATTTTCATTCATGTATTCACTTTGCATATTTGATGTCAGAGAGTCAGTGATATTTTGCCTAACAAACCATTTGAATCCAAGGTGCTTCATAATATTTTGTTTGTGATACTAATTTATCATGAATGTAATTCTTAACTATTGAAAACCATTTTTATAAATGTTGCTTATTTGAAAAGAGAACAAAATGTAGATTAAATTTATATTCCTATATTTGCAAAAACTGAGTAAATTTGTGCATTTTGGATAATGGGGTCTTGAATTAAGATCAGCACAAAGCAGAAAAAAGTATCTCATTTGATATATTAAATATGGTTTGTCTTAAGCAGTTCATATATTTTGAGTTAGATATGTAAAACCTTGTCATTTTATAAAACTAAATAAAAAAAGCTACAATAACACATTAACATATAAGATAAAATGGTAAATACTAAATGAGATAAAATATTAATGTAGAAAAATGCACTCTTTAAGGGTAAACTTTTATAAGAATATGTTTTTAGTAGTACATATTCTCTAAGCATAGAGAATATATGATTTTAGTTAAAGAGCATTTTTATATATTTTAAACCATCAAAGCCCTTAAAAGATTGAAACTAATATGTTGGTGCCAAAGTATAGAATGTTTTGTCCATTCATGTATTTGTGGATCTTATATTGGATTATGGCATGTGATGCAGGTCACATTTGTGTTTAATTGCTCTCATGATTAAATAGCCACAATATGTAATTATGCAATTTTTTTTTTTTGTATTTAGAGGTAAAAGTGATAGTTTTATATATGGAAGTTTTCATGGTGAATAAGTCCAGAGTTGTAAAAAGTTCTTAGTTTTCAAATAGCAAAGTGGAACATGAAACTCCATTTTTAATGCATAATTAATTCAAATAAATATAATTAAACATTTATGCCTAATCCTAGAACCATTTTGCTAAAAACGTGGATATAAAACCATTTTATCAGAAATGGTAACTCTGGGGAAATTTGTCTCTAAAAGTGTTTGCATAGGTTAAGCATTTGAAGTAGAAGTATTGAAAGTGGTTATATCTGCATAAGTATATATGATAGTTTCATCTTTTGCAAAATTTGACTGTGGTTATTACTGACATAAACCATATAAACAGTATAATTGACATACTTTTCATCATTTCAACTCAAGTTTATTTTATTTCAGTGTACTATAAATATTTAATTTTACTGCTATGATTTTTATTCCTATTGATTATGAAATATCAAAATTATTTAAATTTATTAGAACTTATTTTTTTAGTTTTTCTATTTTTTAAAATTTTTATTATAGTTGATTTACAATATTCTACCAATTGCTGCTGTACATCAAAGTGACCCAGTTGTGTATATGTATATACACATACATTCTTTTTCTCACATTATTCTCCATCCTGATCCATCACAAGTGACTGGATATAGTTCCCTGTGCTATACAGCAGGGTCCCATTGCCCATCCATTCCAAATGCAACAGTTTTCATCTTATTTCTTTTTAAGGTGACTCATGTTTCTTCACTTTGCAGGTTCGATAATTACATGGGATACTCAAAACAGTTTGGTGTTTGTGAAATTACTTTTAATGGCACAATAGATATAAGTACTTGTTAATTGGAAATAGATGAGTTTTGAAAGCAGGAATACAGAGATTAAATATTTGAAAATATCAGATAGATACGCAGGGGCTAATAAGTTTTAAGTAGTAGAGTGGCCAGAGGATCAAAGGGCTTGACAACTAAGGCTCAGATTTGGAAGTTTGATGGCACAGAGTAATTACTATGTTTGAATGAGTAATAGTACTTAGAATGCATCATTATAGCATGTCATGTTATTAGCAGGACAAACCACTTGGAGCATGCTTGCAGTAGTTTATTATATGGAATGTGATCAAACCTGGTCTAAGACAAAGACAATAGAAACGAAAAGCTTCAATAGATTGATAGCAGTAGTTACTAACTAGATCTGGTAGAAAAGGAAAAAAATCAGAAATAACTTGAACTCTGAACTCAAGTAGCTAGGAGTAGGATGATGGCATCAATGATGGAAATAACAATTTGAGAAGGTGATCTATTTGGGAGAAGAAAATGAAGGTGTATTTGAATTTTAAGCAATGACACCTGCAAAACAAAATAAAATATGGACTTAGAAACATGGAACTGAATAGCAAGAGCACAGAGCAGAGTTCCCATCTTGGCTCAGCAGTAATGAACTGGACTAGAATCCATGAAGACGCAGGTTCAATCCCTGTCCTCACTCAATGGGTTGAGGATCTGGCGTTTCCATGGCTGTGGTGTAGGCTGGCAGCTGCAGCTCCAATGACCCCTAGCCTGAGATCTTCCATATGCCTCAGGTGCAGCCCTAAAAAGACCACAAATAAAAATAAAAAATAAAGAAGAACACAGCCTTCCATGCTGTAGCTATTGAACTAGATTTTATCAAAATAGTTGAAAACTAGAAAAGAGTGTAACCAAAGATGCAGAGATTTTAAAACTATGAGCTAGAGAGAAAGAGCTATGTTGCAGGGACCAAGAGAAGAATCCTGAAAAAGGCTTTGGAGTTCAGTGTCTTGGAGTTTTCTCATGCTGTTAACTTCCTAATAACTTTGATTTCTCATCAGAACTATCAGTGAAATGTGTCTCAGTGTCACTCAGCAAAGATCTCGAAACAAGTATATGGCATATTTTTAGGTGCTTCAATTTTAAGAATTGCTGGAAAGATAAGGAAAATCCATGGGCAAACCAATAGTTATGTCCACTTTTTCATGTATGAAGTTTCTTTTCTAAAGGAAATATTCTATTTTTTAAATTTTGATTCATATATTGTAATTAAGATGCAGATGAAGTTTTTTTAATTGATAAGAGTTAAAAGATAATACTTGTAAGAATTTTAAAATATCATAAAGGGAGAAATCTCACACTTTTCCTGTAGTAAATTTCCAGTTAGTGACAAGTTTTACATTAGCAAACCCAAATATAATGAAAAAAGAAAATATTATCGAGTATTTTCTGTTTTGTAGGAATTAGTTTGATTCTTTCACTAAACTATTTTCTAATTTACTCCTTACCATAATTTCAAAGAGAAAAAAAGAATTTTGTCCCAGAGTTGCACTGCTAGCTAGTGGCAGAGAAAGGATTCAAAGTAAGGAATAATTGATTCCAAATCATGTTTGATTTTTTTTCCCTAATGAAAAATTGGATGGTTGTTTATTTAATCTATGTCAAATAGTGCAAGAATAAACATTTTTTGAATAAGGAATAGCAAAGTCTCAATTATTCATCATCATATATAAACATTCCAAAAATTGATTTACATATTTTATATTAAATGTTTATCTAAATATTGATAAAGAGGGCCAGTTTTCAAAGGGAAGACAAATTTGGAAGAAATTACTTTAACATTATAGCATTATAACACCTAAATTCGTATTTGAGATTCTAATATTCTTAATATATTCTAGTTAACATAAACTCTCTTGATATTAACTATCAGTTTACTCCACTATTTAATTATTTAAAAGTTATTTACACACATCATCACATAATTATA
The DNA here is from genome assembly GCF_016906955.1 of Phacochoerus africanus. Taxonomy (NCBI): domain Eukaryota; kingdom Metazoa; phylum Chordata; class Mammalia; order Artiodactyla; family Suidae; genus Phacochoerus; species Phacochoerus africanus. The sequence continues at coordinate 83,198,411 of NC_062554.1, read as the reverse complement.
CTTGCACATAATTTCATAAATGCCAGAAATAATTTTAAATAGGCTTTTAACCATGTACCCTTTCAAAGACATAGTCAGTGACTAGTCAAATTGCATATTTTACTCTAATATTTAGGTGAGACTGTTACTCTTTGTGTGTGTGTAACTTTTTATATGATCTACACTTGAATCAAAACTCAGTAGGAAATGTTAAAAGACCAAAACTCAACTTTTCATGATGGGACTGCATTTTTGGAGAGGACGCAAATGACCTATTTTTTTTTTTTTCAGTCTGGATGTGGGTGACACAGTTGTATGTCCATTTATTCACTGTATACACTTCTTTAAACTAGATGTTAAGTTTCAGTGAAAATTTAAGCAAAAAGCTTCACTGTGACCAAAAAAGACTTTGTCATCTCTGCTGAACATCGTGTTCTTAGTCTATCTCAGTTGGAGACGCCATATCAATCCAATTACCCAAATCCCAAATCGGCAAGTCATTTCTAACCATTTCTTCCTGCTTACCACCAAGTCAATGCCTAGTACTAGTCAGTTTCAAGGCCAGTACCTACCTCTTAAATATTTCATAAATAAGTACTTATCTTTCCACCCATACTACTACTACAGTTCTAATTCAGCAGTTATTTTATATTTTTCAAATACAGAATCCGCCAAATATATCATCCATATAGTATCTGATGATTGTTCTAAAATGCAATTAAGATGCCCTCTTTAAAACATTTCTGTAATTTCTTGTTTTTAGGATTAAGTCTTATCTTCCTACATAATTACCTTCCTTTTCAGATTCACTTGTGTAGGGTTAGAAAAAGAGTGTGAGGATAGAATCCCAGGGAAGGCCATTATTGAAGAGACAGACAGAAGAGAAGTAGCCCACCAAGAAAACTTAGATGGGGTGGCCTGGAAAATAGAAGGAAAATAAGTAGTTGGTCTGATTCTAGTCAAGGAAAGAGAGTATTACAAAAGAAAGAAAAAATATTCATATTTGCCTGGAGATCAAGATATCCATTATAATGGAATAATAAATTATACCCTAGACTGTAGGATAGGGAAATAAAGTTAGTAGAGAAAGCAAAGAGAGAAATCATGGTTGAAAATTTTAAGTTGTGATATAGAAAGCCAGACTTTGGTAGGTTAGAGCATCAGAGAGAGTGAGGAAGTGAAATCAGAAGTTCTAGTTAGTATTTTTAAGAAGTTTATGTGAAAGGTGAAAAGGAAAAGTGCCAGTATTTTGCAGACATGGGAGGTTAAGGGTTTTTTTTTTATGTTATAGCTCTCTTGGCAATTTTAATGTTAAGGAAAAAGAACTTAGGGAGAAGTGGAAGTAGTGGAGAGGAAGGATATAAACTCCTATGTGGTTCCCAAGAAATTAAACAGGGATGGGATCTAAGCACAGGTCAAGGAACTGATCTTCAAATGGAGGAAGGGGACCTGTATTGTAACGGAGAGAAAGAAAACCAGGTATGTTGGAGAAAATTACACATTAGGTTTGGAGGCAGAATGTTGAAAATTTCCTTTGGTTAGGAGGTGTGTGTGTGTGTGTGTGTGTGTGTGTGTGTGTGTGCGTGTGCTGGAGATGAGGCAAGTTTCACAGGTGTGAAAAAGAGAATGTTTAATATGTCCAAAAAGTCAGAGACTTTGTGTGAAGCACTGTTGACCAACTAGCTTGGAGAGGGTTTAGACAAATTACAAATCCAAATCAGAAACCTGTAAGATGCCATCAATCAGAGGTCAGACCTGGAAAGACATCAGGTCTAGAACAACTGTGGAAAACTGAATTTTCATCTCAGGCAGTTGGCCCACATACCTGTCAAAGGGGGTTTGATTAGCATTTCCAAATATATTATAAAATTATAAATACTCATTTGTGTTCTAAGGAGAATATTTTTTCTTCTAGGAAATTTCAACATGCAAAGCGTTTATAGAAGGAAGGTTCTATAGAACAATGATTTTAAATATCTCAAAACTATTAAAAATGAAAGTTTTTTAAATAACTCTTTGAACTGCATTTAAAGAAATAACCTCTGAAGTCCTGTTTTGGAGCAAAGTTGAATTTAAAGGATGACCCAAATGGAAGCTTTCATCTCTATTCATAGTTCCCTTGAACACAACTCATATATAAACATTGTTAGCCCACTCCCATTCTCCAGCCCCTCTAAACTCTCCAATCCCAGTAGCACCCACCGGTTTCCCTGCCATTACATTGCCTTCTTGATCTTTTCACTCTTTTTGATGACATAGCCCCACAGTGTGTGTACAGATGTATTATATTCCCTTTCAGTCCTCTGGGGATTGTAATTATTTTTATGTTATTTTATTTTATATTTTATTGAGGAAAGGACACTAACGGGAGATCTAGCCTCTTTTAAAATGTTGTCTGATATATTATTGACTACAGGTACAGTGATGTACAGGATATCTCTAGAGCTGATTCATCTTGTTTGACTAAAACTTTACACTCTTTGATTAGTGACTCTGTTTTGTCCTTTCCCCAGCCCCTACCAACCACCATTCCACTCATTGATTCCATGAAGTTGATTTTTTTGCTAGCTCCTATAAGAAATGTAATTATTTTTCTAATAGTACTTTTCTCTAGAAAGTCAATTTAAAAGGCTTTTGAACTTTGTGTTCACAGTAGATAGGAGAAGAGAAAAAAATTGAGCAAATAGCAGAGGAGGGAGTTGGGAGTCCTTGTGTGTTAACAGTTTTTATTCTTTCACAGATGGTATCGTATATAGTTTAACATGTCAGGATTATATGTCTTATTTTGCCACTGTGATAAATCTTTTGTAGATTACACAATACCTAATCATATATAATAATTTCTCAGGAATGGCATGTGGAAGATATTCAGGAATTTGAGATTTAATTGCCACTCTTCTCATGTACTTCACAGTAACACTTCATAGGATTCATGATTTGTACAAGGCAGAGATTAAAGAAATGTCTTAGTATTCACTACTTATGTTCCTCTGTGTAATCTGAATTACACTAATAAATGTGACAACTGTATTTACTTTTCTTCAAACAAGCCACAATGCAAGATACTTTTCCTTGCGTACAGATTAGGCCTTTACTTTTAGGTTGGAAAAACAAGACCAAATATTTTAAATAATGCTGAAACAATGTTTGATTTATGTTCTCTAATTTTTATTTATGGATTTTTCTTCAAGGATTTCAGCTAGAACCAGCACCTCTGTACTATACCTCCTCCCTCTTCCCCAGTAGGACTGCTCCTTCTTTCAGTACATAAAACCTGTTGAAAAGGTTACTCTTTTACATGTAGCTTTCTAGTTTTCCCAGCACCATTTACTGAAGAGAATATCCTTCTTCCACTGAATTTTCTTTCCTCCTTTGTCATAGATTAGTTGACCATAGGTCCTTGGATTTTTTTCTGGGCATTCTATCCTGTTCTAATGATCTATATTTCTGTTTTTGTGCTAGTACCATTGTGTCTTGTTAACTGTAGCTTTGTAGCTTTGATCCCCCTCCTAGAATAATGACAGTAAAATCAAAAATAAACCAATGGGACCTAATTAAACTCAAAAGCTTTTGGACGCAAAGGAAACCATTTAAAAAAACAAAAAGGCAATTCACAGAATGGGAGAAAATCTTTGCAAATGATGCAACAAACAAGGGCCTAATCTCCAAAATATACAAAATACACAAACAACTCATACAATTCAACAATGAAAGAACAAAAAAACCAATTGGAAAATGAACAGGAGACCTAAAGAGACATCTCTCTGAAGAATACATCCAGATGGCCAATGGGCGCATGAAGAAATGCTCAACATCACTAATTATTAGAGAAGTACAAATCAAAACTACAATGAGTTGTCACCTTACACCATTCAGAATGGCCATCCTTAACAAGTGAACAAATAACATGATGGAGAGGGTGTGGAGAAAAGGGTACCCTTCTTTACTGTTGGTGGGAATGTAAATTAGTACAACCACTATGGAAAACAAAATGGAAGTACCTCAGAAAACTAAATATAAAACTACCATATGATCTAGCATTCCTACTCCTGGGCATATATCCAGACAAAACTTTGATTGAAAAAGATACATGCACCCCTATATTCATAGCAGCACTATTCACAATAGCCAAGATGTGGAAACAACTTAAATGTCTATTGACAGTTAAATGGATTAAGAAAATGTGGTATATATATATATAATGGAATACTACTCAGCCATAAAAAAGATAAACTCATGCCATTTGTGGCAACATGGATGGAACTAGAGATTCTCCTATGAAGTGAAATAAGCTAGAAAGAAAAAGACAAATACCACATGATACAACTTATTTGTGGAATCTAAAATATGGCACAGATGGTCCTATCTACAAAACAGAAGCAGAGCATTACCAAGGAGAGCAAACTTGTGGTTCCCAGGGGAGAGCAGAGAGGGAGTGGGACAGATGGGCAGCTTGAGGTTTTGGGATACAAACTTATATTTGGGGTGAATAGACAATGGGGCACTACTGTACAACACAGGAAACTGTGTGTGATTGGGTCACTTTACAACAGAAATTGAAGAAATATTGTAAATCAGGTATAATAAAAAAAAAACAGATAAAAAGAAAAGTAAGATTTCTCTTTTCTCTCCTGCCCATAGCAAGGTCCTTAATAGACTATTACAGCCCTGTTTTGGAATTGTAAAAACAGACTGTCTGGAGAAACTTTGCCTTATAATTTTAATTTTTTTCTAGATAAGGAGTAGATTTTAACTTTTACATTACCCAAGAAGCACAGGTAATTCTCTCTCTAAAGTCTGTTTCAAATTCACTTACCAATATTATTCATTCATGAGGGTGATATCATAGACCTTTATCCTCTTTAACATACTAGTTTACTGATGTGGGAGTTCTGTCATCACTTTGTGTGATGCAGCAAGCCATGAGATACATTTGCCAAGGAGTTTTGGAGTCACATTCTTCTAAGTTAATTAATTTTGGAGTCTCTGATTACAATCTCAAGCTACCAATTTACAGATTTTATTCCCTTCAAGGAGAGAATTGTTACAGGAAAGGACAGTTAACATTATATTTATTTTTGAGTACAAATAATATAAGCATGAATATATTAATGATTACCAATCAACATCATTTTGTTTTATAACATCACCTGGGATATATATCTTTAATTAAATGAAACTTACTATTACATTACAAATAGAACTGTGGATGTAAGCAGCTTCTCCTGATTTTCTGAATAGTATTAGTTGTTGTAGAAAATATGATATGCTAATGGCATTAACGGCAGCTAACGTTTAAATACCTATTGACAAGAATGTGCCCTAAAGGAACACTAAGTATTCCGTCCCTGTTGTTGGGATAAATAAGGGAGTCACACCATGAGACATGGATTGGGAGACAAATGATTAAAGTCAATTGCCCTTCTCTTGCAATGTGTAACTTCAAGAAAGTCCCTTAAACTGACATGTTTTTGTTCTGAAATAAAGGTACTAATATCTGTCTGTTTCTGTCAAAAAAAAACCAATTTAGCAGAAAAAATAAGGTCTAAATATGTATTTTTGTGGAAGAATCTTTATAAATCATATCTCTGTAGAAATTCATAATTTTAAGCATAAAGAAGAACATTGAGTGAAATATTTCCCAGAAATCACTGTTACGGAATTTGTAGAATCTCCTTATGTTTGCAGGAAAAAATTTATTTTCAGAGGAATGAGTTGCCAGAGAAGTTATCACCTATGTTTTAGTTGTATTTGTTTGGATTCATTGTGCAACAACAAAATTACAAGTTAAGGGCTTCTTTTCTTAGAAGGACATCTGGAGGAATTCAGTGAAGAGCTACTGTGGCCATCAAGATGTTTTAAAGGACCAGGCTCCTTATTTTCCTCTCTAGATTTCAGTAGTAATTTTTATGCTTATGATTTCAAGTTTTCTGCTTATACCTCTTAGGAATTACACATTCGTGCTAGAAATTGGTTTTGGTGGTGGAGGGTGGAAAGGAAGAATACCTAGATCACCCTTCCTAGTTACAAAGAGAAATTCCAAGGATTTAGGATTTGTTTGATTCTTTGCTTTCTTGCTTACTTGTTTATTAGTTGAGTACATGGTTGCCCAAGTAAAATAAGATCCTTTTGGTTAAAAAGCAGAAAGAAATAGATACTGGGAAGGCCACAAGCAGCAGCTGCCACATCCCAGTTTTGCCCTGTTAGAACCAAAATACCTTAGGTAGATATACAATTATAGGTAAGGAATGTTCTGTAGAAAAAAGGTGAAATCTGCCTAAGGTACTTTCCTATGGAAAATTTAGAAGGGCAGAGAATCAAGACAGGAAGGAGAATGATGTGTAGTGCAACACTCTTGAGTGAGATTCTCCCCCAAGACAGGTCAAATAAATAGAACATACACTGTCACTTTCAAATACCTCATTTAAGTCAATCAAACTGTTGATATTGTTTTTCAGATATACCATTCCTATAATAAAGCTAGAATCATTTTGGAAGCAATTGGCCATTAAAGATAGTAGAATACATGACTGTAAACTCTTTGTGTGTGTGTAGCTACTCCAATTTTATGACCTGTCAGGTTATACAAACTGATGAAAGTTCGATTTTTTTTTTATAATAGCATTTACCTTATAGATTTAAATGGGATAAAGACTGTATAATTGTACCTTGTACTTACTGCATCATTGGGATTATTGGCATTCATTGACTTTATAAATATTTTATAGGGGTCCTTACTTTCATGCTTCCCATGAAAATTTTCCCAGTTCTACTTTTGATTATGTTAAACTACTCCTCTTCCTGTGACATCGTCCTCTAAGGGACTCCCCCCACACCCCGTCTTTTGTTTTGCATGCAGACTTATTTCTAGCCTCACTTCTGAAATCTCCTGTCCCTACTTATAGACAGCAAATAGCAATTCTATTATTTTCTGAATTTCAGTTCTCCTCTTCCTTTGAGTTCACTTCAGCCCCTGCTCCTACCCATTTCACTATCTCTGCCCCGTCTCACCCCAGTTTCCTTGTTGCACTCAAGTCAGCTTAGTCATTCTCAGCTTCAGTTTAATGACTGATAATCATACACCAAATATCAACTTAGATTTATTTTGCAAATGCAAGAATTACTAATTGAGAGTTTGAGATATTACGGAAAATTCTATCACATTTCTACCCCTTGGATATTCAAACATGACAAAACTTTCTTTGCAGATTTGTTGAATACATTTTGTTGAACAAAGCAATGAATACATTCGCAGCTTTTATTAGATTGAATGAATGCAGTAATGACCAAATCAACCTCAGAAATAAATATAACTGATATATCCAACCTTTCTGTTTTAAATGAAAAATATATCTTGATTATTGAAGATAATAGATACCAACAAAATGCTTAGAGTTTCCATAAACTGTTACAGAATTTTCAATATGTAACTTACTATGAAAAGAATAGTTAAAATACATGATCTTGACCTAATTTTTCTGAGTTCACAATCTCTGACAAATTTAGTGGTTATAATAAATATTTCAGTATTTAAGTCTGATACTTTTTTTTTCAAATTAGAAAGAAGACTGCGAACTATGAGAAAATAATTCTACTACAGAGGGACCAAAAATTGAAATAAATAAATAAATAAATACATTGGAACACTACAGTATTCAGTGAATACTAGCAGAACTTGTGAAATATTCTAGGCATGTAACTATCTTCACAAAGTATTTTTGTAAATATTTTCCAGTTAGGTGATACTTAAAGAAGTGAATTGCTTTTCTGTGTTAAAGATACCATTGATTTTTTTTTTTTCTTCGCTGTGCCTGCAGCATGCAAAAATTTCCAAGTCAAGATCAAACCCATGCCACATCAGGGACTTGAGCTGCAGCAATGACATCAGATCCTTAACACACTGATCCACCAATTAACTCCAAGACACCATCAATTTTTTTCTTCTATTATGTATTACACTTAGACTAGTTCTCGTTTGCCTAGTAACCCAGCAATGTTATAAGAGCTTTCCTATTTTGTTTCTTGTCAGGCTCTATGCCAAAAGATAAGGATCCTTAAAAGAATATTATTTAATTGGTGTTTACTTGATGAGGTAAATATGGACTGTTTCCACTTTTTAAGTGAGGAAATAGCAGCATAAAGAGCATGAGCATAGCAGGATTGAAGCGCTCAGGCTGCAAAGCATGTGCTCATAATTACCATTGTGCCCAGCTGTGAACAAGGCTGTGCCTTCCTTGTTTCACTAAATTAGTCCATCTTAAGTCTTTATGCCATAACATCATGTGCAGTATTCCAGTGCTGCATGCCTGAAGTCCTGACTTGCTTACATCCACTCTGGTCCTATCCTAGACCTTAATTATGGCACAGTGGTTGACTTCTTTCTTGTCAGGCATGGGGAGAGTTTCTTCCCATCATACTGATGGGATAATTCTCTCTGTAGACCCCAAACAGGGCTTTCTGTGAGGGGTCTGACTCTTTCTGAACCCTCCTAAAGGGAGTATCTGTGGTTTCTCTTTCTAGGATTGTTCTGTAACACTACAGTTCCTCTTAGGAAGTTAAGGTTTACATCAGGTTTTGGGCAATTTGAATTTTACTACCAGAGTACTTTAATCAGAGCATCACCAAAACTATGCAAAGTTGATTTAAATATTTCTTTGCTACTTAGGTACTAGCTTCTATATGTATTATATAAAATGCATCTTAGGTTCTGTAGAGAGATTCTGATCTAATGATTAACTGTTACTAAAACTGTTACAAATTGGGATTTCTGGATTTTCAATGTAACTAAAGTCTACCTAGAATAGCCCCTCAATTAGGAATAAATTGAAATTATAAAAGTAATCATTTGGCTTACACTTTAGTCATCGATTATGTCATCTATACTGTTTACATCATTTTAAATTTCTAGGCCTCAAAACTAGGAAGTTTTAATCAAAAGAAGTATTTTTTTTTTCCCTAGTAAAAAACCAGTCAGGAATTTGCTAAGTGGAGCAAAATTATATTTAAGGGAGCATTTTGCTCATAGAAATCATATAGTTGTGATAATAATAGGTATATAGTAAGTTTATTCTTTCCACAATTTTGTCCATAGAATTTAAGGTTAAAGTGAACTGTTCTGGAAGTTTCCTGGCAATGCGAATCCTGTGTGTTGTGTGTGAACAAGGCCAAAAGCAGGATTTATGTTTTAAATTCTCTTCTTGGCATGTCTCTCTAGGTTCTCTGAGGTCAAAGCTTTTTTCCAGTAACCTGAGCTAGTCTGCCTGGTTTCATGAGCTCTTTTGTATGAAACACATGTAAACAATAGGAATTTTCAATACGATTGTTAATATTTAAGTAAAATGTTCTCATTTACTGCATAATTTGAGACATGGGTTTCTGTTTTGGAATTTAAGCTTAAGCTATATATTTGTACTTTTTCTTTCACTCTTGTCAAAATAGCTTAGAATTTTAACAGATTTTTTTTATTTATAGGAGATGAAAAATAAAATATTTAAATCCCAGTAATGTTTGTCAAAGACAATTTTAAATAGCTTTGGCGTTTTGGACTAAAATGGCAATCTTGGAATTTCAGTTTAATAAAATGCTTAGGAATGGTTAGAGTTTTTTGAATTTCAGAAAAAAATTCCTGAAATTCAAAAAATAACCTTACACAAAACTTAAAAGATAATCTTTAAAAAGTATAAAAGAAAAATACATAGCATATCATATTTTGTTAACGTGCCATGTATAAGATGTTAATTGGTATAGAAAAATATTTCAAGAAAGGAAGACAAACTCATAATAAAATATAACTGGATGAATCATTTCCAAAAATGATAAAAAATTAATTACCAAAAGGAAAGGTAACATTCTGAGTAGCAATAATCTACTACATACATTTAATAAATTAAATATGCAAAAAGAATACCAGCATTTCTATTTGGTATTATTCTGGATATATTATATAAAGCAATTAGATAAGAAAAAAGGATTTAGATATAGAAATATTTAAAAGGAGGCAGAGCACATATAATTATGTATAAATGATAGGACTATATTCCAAGAAAAATGAAGTAATTGAGGGAATTCCTGCTGTAGCCTGGTGGGTTAAGGATCTGGTATTGCTGCAGCTGTGGAGTAGGTTGCAGCTATAGCTGGGATTCAGTCCCTGGCCTGGAAACTTCCATATATTATGGGTGCAGCCATTTTAAAAAAATAATTGATTGAAAGGAACTGATATAAAATAACAGTATTGTAAGGTGGCTATTTAAAAGATTAATAATAAGTAATCAAAATTTTTCCTATATAAGACATAAGCAATTAAAAAGATAAAATAAGAAAGGGGTATATTACAGTAAATGCAAAAATAAGATAAATTATCCTGGAAATTGATAAAAATAAATACATAAATACATTGGATTTAATATGAAAAACTTGGACCTACTAAGAATCATATGAGAAAACATAGTAAGTAGGAAATTATATCTTTTAAAAAGATAGGACCTGATATTATAAAATATTCCAGTTTTCCCACAATTTATCTGTTCAATCAGATCCCATTGCATTACCAAAGATTTAGGATTATATTCATAGCAAGGTATTTTGAATCAAAATGATATCAAATTTTATCTGAAAATACAGACTTTTTATATAACCAAATTTTTTTTAAAAATAAAATAAATGAGGAATGTGACTCTTGCCCAACCAGATATGTAAATTTATTACAAAACTACAGTAACTAAAATAGTTTGGTATACTGGTTCAGAGTAACAGATATAGAGATGGAAATTTATTATATAATAAATTGTATCTTTCAAGTGAGGGAAAAGTAAATTATTGAAAATTTCTATTAATATAGATATTAGGTATTTTGGCAAAAATTAGACAAGATTTCTGTTTAACTCTTGAACCAAAATAATATAAAATGATTCAAATATTACAGTTTAAAATATCAAATCATGAAGGCCAAAACATACAACAAACACAAGGAAATATGTATAATACAGACCACAACTTAAAGTTGCCAAAAGAATTTAGAATTTGTACTGATGAGGGCTCACAAAGCATCTAAGGATCATTTACTCAAGAAAATATTTAAGTACATTTGTGATTGGGCAGGGTGTAGGGTGATTACAATGATAGATATGAGCACCTTTGGCGACTGAAACATCCCTTTGGAGCTTCTAGTACCCTGGATATAGCACATTTCCCGTAATACCTATAGTTCAACATGAGTAATGCTACGTTAGCAATATGTAGAAGCAAGAGTTAGAGTTATCACCTTTAAGTTTAGGAATTTGTAATTTTCAATTTTTTTTCTGATTTATTTATTTAAGATTTTTATTTTTTCTCTTGTAGTTGATTTACAATGTTAAATCTATTTTTTGTAATTGAAGTAAAAGTTCATGTACAATATTGTGTCAGTTTCAGGTGTACAGCAAAGTGATTCAGTTATACATATATATGTATCTTTTTTCAGATTGTTTTCCTGCATAAGATAATACAAAACATTGAGTAGATTTCCCTGTGCTATGTAATATGTCCTTGTTGGCTTTCTATTTTATATATAGAAGTGTGTATATGTTAATCCCAGACTCCCAATTTTTCTAGGATAATTGCAATTTGGAATAACTCTTGTTAATACTTATTTGTAATTGGCTAGATTTAAATTGTGTCCTGAATGGAAAGAAATTGAGAAAATTATTAATTTGGTATAATAATAATAACACTTTCAAAAATAAAAACAAATTATTTGACAAGTAAAAATATTTGTTAGAGAAAGTTTCTTTAAATGGATTAAAAAATATAGTACCTGTGATGGAGTTCCCGTCATGACGCAGTGGTTAACGAATCCGACTAGGAACCATGAGGTTGCGGGTTCGGTCCCTGCCCTTGCTCAGTCAGTGGCTTAAGGATCCGTTGTTGCCGGGAGCTGTGGTGTAGGTTGCAGACACGGCTCGGATCCCGCGTTGCTGTGGCTCTGGCGTAGGCCAGCGGCTACAGCTCCAATTTGACCCCTAGCCTGGGAACCTCCATATGCCACAGGAGTGGCCCAAGAAGTAGCAAAAAGACAAAATATATATATATATGTATATATATATATATATGTATATATATATATATATGTATATATAGTACCTATGAAAATACTTGGGCAAATATATTTTACACTTCAAAACCAAGGTTAGTATTGATAATGTCTTCCTCTTGGTAAAAATCACTGTATATAGCCTCAGGTATCTCAGCACTTATATTTTCTTAATTTAAAATGTTATGATTAATAGAAAATAAGTTTTTCAAATTAATAACTTAAAATGCAACTTCGGGGATTTGGGGTAACTTTATTAAAAAAAAATAAGCCCTTGCAGGAAAAGTAAACAGTCAATCTGGAAAAATACCAGATCAGAGCATTAAGGACAGATATTTTTAGGAGCTGATTCTCTGATATATGCATATACACCTATATATGTATGTATATACATATATAAATTACTATACAGACGTCTTTGAAAAATCAACGTAATGAGATTTAAGTTTGTTTTATTTTAATGAACTTGCATTTTTGTTTCTGAGATCTGATTATATTTTTTCATCTGTCAATAGACATTTAAGTTGTTTCCATGTCTTGGCTATTGTGGATAGTGCTGCTGTGGACATAAGGTTGCATGTATCTTTTTGAATTTCAGGTTTGTCTGGATATATGCCCAGGATTGATTTCTGGATCATATGGTAGTTCTCTATTTAATTTTCTGAGGAACCTCCATACTTTTTTCCATAGTGGTTGTACCAATTTATATTCCTACCAACAGTATAGGAGGGTTTCCTTTTCGCCACACTCTTACCAGCATTTGCTATTTGTAAACTTACTAATGGTGGCCGTTCTGACCAGTGTGAGGTGTTACCTCATTGTAGTTTTGATTTGTATTTCTCTAATGATTAGTGATATTGGGCATCTTTTTATGTGCCTACTATTTTCTCCATTTCTATTGGTTTCTTTTCATTATTTTTATGGTTTCCTTTGCTGTGCAGATGCTTCTAGGTTTGATTTTTTTTTAATTAACTTGAAAGTATTTTATAAATTCAGAAAATAATATAACCAAATTGAGAGTCAGCAAATAAATCTTTCAAAATTATGCAATTAGACTATATTTTAGAACCTGATTATTTTCAGTAATATTCTGGTATGGAGAAGGAATATTTGAACACTTCAGCTGTAGAGGACACTATTGCAATTGTCATACAGAATAATCTCAAAAAATCACCACCACAGTACTATAAAGGGGTATTGATATTCTCTTTTAAAGATAAGGAAGCTGTGACTCATGGTAAATGATTTGCTCAAAGTCACAAGTCTTAGAAGTGAAAGTCTGAATTCAAAGTTTGTCCATTTTTGGGTGTGGAACTGGTGCCAAATTTAATTTCTGATCCCTAAAAACTGCAATACAGGGAGACCAGAAGGGCAACATTTGTGTAAAAAACTAACATTATTTTAGCTTTTTCTTAGTTGGTTTCTTTATAAAGAAACTTAAGTGTCCCTGAAATATGGCTGCTGGATAAATTTGCAGGGATTGGCAGTTCTCTTTCAAACCTCTTGGGGTTACGCCAAAGGGACGAGGTCCCATGGGAATTTGGTCTGAATTTTCATCCAAATGAACACCTGCTGTCATTGTTCCGGATCCATCCTTTAGTCAGCAATGCCAGCTCCCTCTTTGTCATGGAACCCATTCAACAAAAGGAAAAGGCATGCCAGTGTTCCTCAATAGTTTATCATTTTCCCCTCTCCTTGCTACATGATCCGTTGCCTGAGTATCTTGGAGATGGATGAGGAGCTAAGATTAAGTTTACCACTGGCTTGTTGGTGTTCTATATTTCTAAGAAATTACTCGGTTACAGTCCAGTCTACTTAAGTCGTTTTTTTGATATTCCCTCTCTCTTTCCTCCTACCTCTTCTCCTTTCCCCTCTCCTTCACTTTGTCTTATTTATGTTGCTTTGGAAAGGAAGAGACCTGTTATTGCAAAAATATATGCTTGTAAAATGCAAATTATAGTACACAGTCTACTTTTAAAAGTTTCATCCTATACCTTAGCGGAAGCAAATAATTCAAGCAGAGGTAAATTCAATGGTAGTCTCCCTGTGGATAACTAATATTGATCATTCATTCTTAGTGCTTGATTCATATTTCTTTGCTTTCATTTAACTGATCTGTTGGATGTATGCATTTAATTATAAGGTATTCCAAATTGAGTTTGAATCAGATTAAAGTCAAAATAAATGATTTTTTAAAAATTAATTGACAAAAATGCTATGCTGCATAATATACCATAAATAGCCCAACTTTCTGTTATTTCATACTGCAGCTTCACATTCTGACGAAAGTATATTTAATGCTTGTTAGTGAGAATTCTTTAAAAAGGAAGAAACTCTGTGACTGGGTGTGAGAGCATTTGGACCAATAAAAATGAGCATCTTGATATTCTTAGCAAACTAGGAAATTGACCAAACATATGTAACAAAGTTACGTCCTAGAATATCCCACCATAGAATTTTTATAAGTTTTTAATTTTATAACTGTTTCAGTACACACCTGTCTGTACCTTGTGTCCTTTATACTGTGGATTAATTCAATTATTCAACACTGTTTAGAGGAGAAAATGTACAGAAAACTTATATTTCTGTCATAGCTCTATCTTGCAGGGAAAGGCAGCTCTGCCATCTGCAGCGGGCTTTGGTCCCTCTCTTGTGCCTCATGCTTTGTTATGCATGAGTAAGCCCATTAGCCTTTTCATTTCATTCATTAGACTTTTAATCCTTGATTAGTGTTTTCAGTATTCTCTCAAATACACAACTTCTTTATTTCTTTTGTATTTGGTTTTTCTCTTTCTTTTATTCTCACTTTGAAACAAAATTAATAGTTAATTGCAACAATAGCTCTATTTCTATTGAGGTGACTGGTAAATATATTAGTTTCTCATTGGGGTGATTAATCATGTGTAAGATGAAGAATGGGAAAATATCTCTTTGCTTGGAATTTCGGGGACAACTTTTAAAAGTCAGCAAGAACAGTCTCTGCTTGAAAAACTTGAATCACAGTATTCTACCAATCTCACACATTGTGTGATTCTCTTAGAAACTGAATTTCCTAAAAGGAAGAAACATCCATTAAAGAGCAGAACTGATGCATTTGGGGTCTCAGAGCTTAGTTACACTTGTTACCAATTTTCCAAAAATAAATGTTTCTCTTTGTTCCTTTTCTTTGTTAAGCCAGAAAGTAGCTGATGGAATGAAGAGTTAATTATTACATATCCAACATATTCTTTGCAAACCTTAAAATCATGTATTATACTTACCTTTACTAGATATGCACCCTCACACTATCTTTTTACCCCTAATTAATCTCAAAGAACTTGGAGCTTCTCTACCCAATCATTTCTCACTTATGCCATCCTTTTAGCTTTCGTATAACAATATTTTCAACTACTTTTGACATCTTTGTTCATATGAACTGCCTTAAACCTATTTTAAGCATGAGGCCAAAACCAGTTATTAAAGGAGATATATGCATTTGTTAGAAATCCATTCCTGGAATTAAATATGAAAAATAAGCAACAGTAACTGAATCACACTTTTTCAGTCTGTAGTCTAAAATCCACAGAATTTGTGTTGATTACACATTTTTGCCTAATTTCAGAACATCTTCTTGGCAATGTAATTCATGGGAAAATTTAATTTAGAATATTATTATTTTTTTCTCTTTTAATCATTATTTCCACATGATAATAAGATTATAAACTGTCTTGTTTTTCATTTCTCTTTCTCTCCTTAGGATGCTTCTATTGCACACAGATTCCACATCATGAGAGAAAAACACCCAGAAAAATTCAACAGTAGGTAAGGTAACAAATGACATATTATAATTGTGTTTGCTGTTGATGACCTGTGTCATAAAAGGGATCACAATATGGTAGAAAGCATTTTGCATGTAATGACTGAATAGGGTTTAGTGTGTGTGTAAGTATTGACAGAAATGTAAAATAATAATTTTTCTTACTAGTTTTCATGAGGTTATAATGGGGAGTCCAATGTTGTTATCTCTAGCCCATTCTTAGGTGCCAAGAAGAAAGATTTCGTGTGTAAGGTGAAAATAGCATTTTATTAAGATGTACTGCAAGTCTTTCCATGGCTAAGTATATGAGGGGTGATCATCCTAATCCTACAGGAAAATATGAGGCTCTGATTATTTGATCATTCTGAGTAACTGTGCATTGCATAAGTAACATATAACGACTTGAATCTTTGTACTATCAGTCCTATATTGTTGGTCTCAGCTAAATGCAAAGTAAACCAAAAAAAAGAAAATGTCAATATGGACAAAAACTACTTTTAAAGAGTTTTTTCTTCAAGGTAAAAAGCATTGACCAAAGTACTTTTGCCACTATAACAATATGCAGACATTATTTCTTCCAAAATATAGGCATTGACTTTTTCTCATATTCAAGGAAATAGAGAAAGCTTTGACTATATTATCTTCCCCATTTCTAGAGGGAAATATGGCTGTCTTCACCCCACTCTTCAGGAAAAATGAGGCAGAAAAAGTGAATCATCTTTTGCTTCATTTGAACTCATTTTTACTCTGTTCATTTCACAAAGTTATGAAATCATAATCAGCATTTATATACAGATATTTAAGTGATTTTTATATTAATGTTCAAAGCGAAAGGCCAGTAGTCTTTGAATTTGGCTGGATCGACCATTGTGCCATAATGTTACAGAACACTTATAATTGCTCCTACAAATTCTTACATTTATTTCAGTTTTGTCATGCAGTAGTGGATTGACATAATTTTCTTCCATGTAGTTTCATAGTAAATAAATGCTGTTAAAAACCGTTTTAGATTTTTCTTAACTATAGATTTTAGTGTTCTCTTTATACAAGAATAATTGTATTAAATAGTTTAACAATTAGTGAGGTAATAACTGATTTTTCATTATGTTAATCTCTTTACATGTTTTAGGTTAAAATAAGTTTCAAGCAGAAAAAAAGATGTTATTTGAAAAATGTTGCTTCCCGTGTACCCTTTCAGGAGTTTTACAATTTAAAAGCTCATTAAAGGCATTAGGAAGTACACAGGGGGAAGTGTTTAATGGGGGGAAAGTTTTGTCCCAAACTTATTGAGCACAGAGGAGGTGGGAGAGAGAGGGGAAAGGGTGGGAGGGGAGAAAACCAGTGGAACAGAGAGATTGGGGAGTGGGGAGTGAGAAATAAAAACTTTAAGTTTTAGAGTGGTATGTCAGTATGTTTAGGTTACACTCAAATTGACAGACTATATGTAAGAATGCTGATCTTTATGATGATCCCTCAAATGTGAGAGGCTAATGAATTCTGTTCTCCAGAATAATTTTAATTCTTTTTAATAGTAAAGACTTCTCTTATTCATATATGTCTATTTAGGTTTTTGTTATCGATTGTAGTACCAATTTAGGACATTCCTCATTGCCCAATATGTGGTTAGATGCCATTTACTTCACTATGCTTGTAAACTCCAGTGTGTTTATAAGATGTAAGAGTACTTCTTATTGAAACTTATTTTTACATTTCAGTCACAGATAAATCTTGCTATTATAGTTTAAAGGGAATGTTTCATTTGGAACAGTAACAACATGGAAAAGACTTTGTGTATTGACTAGGTCACATGTTTCTGTTGTGAGTTCAGAGAATGCAAGATCTATCAGTGGATGCTCAGTGTGTTATTGCCAACTATTTTTTAAAGTAACAGCCCTAAAATTATAGATATTACCCAGTTAATTATCCATATGTATTTCAGTCTACGATTTTGCAGATTGTCTTCACTTAGAGTTACAAGCATTTAGACAATTCTCTAAACTATAATGCAACATATTCAGAATATGAACATTTTATGATAAATTTCTATGAAAAAGACCTGCTAGATATTGTGCACAAGTAATCTCATACTTACAAGGACAGATTTCCACATTTCATGATTGAGACAGATTCAGCTATAGCACTTTCATATTTTCAAGAATTTGCAAATGGGCTTTTTTAAGTACTCCTAATAATGGTGTTTCAGATCAGATCTTTTGTCACAATAAATCATATGCCATTAATATAATCTCCTAGCATGCTCACCTTGAAATTCATTTATATTTTAAAGAACATGATGTTTCTAACATTATCTTAAGGAAATTAATTACCAAAATATATAGTTCTCTCTATGCTTCTTATGACAGAAATTGAAAGAACTGGGAATGATAATGATTTTTCCGGTGGTACTTAAGGGAGTGCTAGTTGAGAGGTTTATATCATATTCTTTTCCAAATTTCTCTGTAAATCTAAGTTAACTGTTAGAAGGAAATATATGCTGTTCAACTTTCTAAACTTTAAGGTAGTCTGTAGTCAAAATTAATTTAATTAAATGTCTTTTTAATCTGAAAAAATTCTGAAAATATTTATGCTATTTAAAACCATTTCCTACATAATATTGGTGTTTAGAATATTTACATAACTTGACGATTATTTACAGTCATATTTATACTTATAATTCAAATGTATTACACCTTTCTGGGTTTTATTTAGAAAAAACATTTTAAGTTCTTGCTTTTTAAAAATGGTATTAACAATTATATGTAAATACACTAAAATATGCATCTATTAATAATATAATTATGAACTTATAATGATTTTGGATAAAATATAGAATAAATTTCCTGTGTAAAACTGTGCAGCATTGACAGGGGCTTTTAGGTAACTCTTCAAAATTTAACTAACTATAGAAAAAGTATTGAGAGTTTACAAAGATTTCTTAATATTGTAGTCTTAGCTTTTTTAAAAGAGCCAATTCAGATTCTTAACACACAGCACTTAATACATTTGCTAGAAAACCCTGAAGGCTGGCAGTACTCTACAAGGGTACTATTTCGGAGTTCTCATTGTGGCTCAGCAGTAATGAACCCAACTAGTATCCATGAGGATGTGGCTTCAACCCCTGGCCTTGCTCGGTGGGTTAAGGATCTGGCATTCCCATGAGCCGCGGTGTAGGTCACAGACCAGCTTGGATCCCATATTGCTGTGGCTGTGGTGTAGGCCAGAGGATACAGCTCATAATTCGACCCCTAGCCTGGGAATTTCTGTGTTTAGGGCAGGTGTGGCCCTAAAAAGAAAAAAAAAAAAGATACTATTTCATTAAGTCGCATTAATTATTTAAAAGTATTTGTTCTCTATTTCCCTAAGGGAGACAAAGATCATTTTAAGAGGTGTGTGCCTAATTTCCGTCAAACTTTCTGTTTTTTTATGAAGGTATCTACAAATAGAAAACCAAAATTGTTATGTAAATTTAAAATAAGGCAGTTTCCCTCAGAATCTGGATATGATACATGACAGAGGGCCTTGCCTTCCAAATGTGTGACGAGAAGAAACAAAATGAAAAGGTGGTATTAAAGACTGTTAATGTGGTATTACTCTATGACTGAAACTTAAATTTGAAAAGAATTTATGCTCTATAAATTACTCGAGAAATTAATAGTATACATGAATTTAGAAAATTTGCATATACGTTTAAGATCTCACTCATTCTGTGGAATGATTCTTGATTTTTTTTCTAACTGTATGTAATGAGACTCTTTCTCTCTGGGACATTAGTATCTACACAGTGCATGGAACATAACGAACACTAGATAGGTATTTGGTAAATTTATTCATTATTTAATATTGAGTGTATATTTGTTTTCAAAATACCCTGCAACTTTTATAGTTTATGCTTTTTATAGTACCAAAATGGTAACACAGAAATAGTTGAAGTATGCCTAAAATGAGTCTTCATTTTGAAGAACTATTCTTTTAGATGCTAATAATGCCTTTTACTTTTTTCCACTCTTCATGTATTTAATATTCAAAACGTTCAGACAGCAGTGTTAAACAGAAATTTTTCAATATAAATCTTTGAGCATTATGAATACCATGCTAATGAATAACATAAACTTACTTATAGATTTGTTGTAGCACTTTTATAATCAACTTAAGTTAGTAATACGTTATTATCTGTCAGTTATTACTATTTATCTGGTGATGGTGTTGAACTTACAAAGACTGTAAAGATTTGTCTCACTTTTTCTGTATGTGTGTGATTTTGCAAGTTGCATATCATGTGATATTAAGCTAAAAACTATAAAATTCAGTTTGGCATAAAGTATAACAATCCAGAGATAACTGACACAAATGTTTTATTAATCAAAACAGGTAATAAAATATAGTGATTTTGAAGAGCCAATTTTATACCTGTGCATTACTTATTTTAAACTTTGTTTATATTTCTTAACTTGAAAATTTTTCTACAGTCCTTTATATGTGAAAAATTATAATTTCCAAGTTAATAGAGAAATAAAACCTATGAATCTTTTTTTTTTTTTACTTTCTATGTTGGTATTGTAGGGACAGAGCAGACAGACAAGAAGTCTGAAACAAACATATGTCAATTGATAGCTAGACAGAAAATTTCAACCGAAATTTTAAAATAAAATATAAAGTTGAAAATGATATTTCAGTAGTGATGGAAAATGCTATATCATAACCTAGTATTTTTACGATTTAAAGGCCACTTAGAAATTGTTTCTCTAAGTGTTTATTTTATTCAATAAAATAAATGTTCAAACCTTTAAAAGCATTGTTCAAATTCTGCATGACATTGTGTTTAGGGCATTTGATCTCACTTTTGTATCCATTGGTCAGGACAACATTATTGTACAGTGAAGCATTTTTTTTCTGTGGAAAAATGTAAATTATGTTTTAATGTAAACTTTTAATGTTTTAATGTAAACACGTATAAATGGTACCACCTTTTAGGTACCAGCTAGGGAAATGACAGTACTTACATTAAAAATTTAATCTTTGTCACTTTTAGTATTTTTGAATAAAATTTATATTAGGAGTTCCCATTGTGACTCAGTGGGTTAAGAACCCAACTAGTATCCATGAGGATGCGGGTTCGATCCCTGGCCTCACTCAGTGGGTTAAGGGTCCAGTGTTGCTGCAAATTGCAGCATAAGTTGCAAACACAGCTCAGATCTGGTGCTGCTGTGACTGTGGCATAGGCTGGCAGCTGCAGCTCCAATTCGACCCCTACCCCTGGAACTTCCATAAGCCATGGGTGTGGCCCTAAAAGAAAAAAAATCTATATTCCTTAGGAAGGTTAGCATTATACAAGGACCTTTTGGACAGACTTATGAGAATTCTATGACCTAAAACATTTTTTTTTAATGTCTTTATTTTCTGTGTACCTAACTAACTTTGGTCTGCTTTTAAAGAAGAAACATACTCATTGTTCATTATCACTTAGAATGACTACTCAGTTATATCCTTTAAATAGTATTTCCTAAATTTTTTGTCTAAACATTATCAAATCAGTTTTTCCAGATGACTAAACCATTACCGTCATCTAAGTCATATAGTGTGTAGATAAATAGATAATATATAAATTTGTGTGTGTACATACACATTAATTATGTGTAAATTTATTTATTTATGTACATATATACTACATGTATTTTCTGAGTTTCAGATTTTCTTATTTATGTAAATTTTTCATAATTGTATGTATTCTTTCTACAATGTATTCCAATATAAAACCTTTAAATTAATTTACTAATAGGAAGTTCCCAGAGGGTTATCAACCCAGTTAGTATCAATGAGGATGTGGTTTTGATCCCTGGCCTCACTTAGTGGGTTAAGGATCTGATGTTGCCGTGAGTTGTGGTATAGGCTGGCAGCTACAGCTCCAATTCAACCCCTAGCCTGGGAACTTCCAAATGCTGAAGATGCAGCCCTAAAAAGACAAAAAAGAAAAAAGTTACTAATAACCGTACTTTTATATTCATTTAGGTTCATTTCTGAGTTGAAACTCATTTAAATATTTGTATGATCTGAGCAGATAGAAATATGAATAGTATACAGAGTTCCCGTCGTGGCGCAGTGGTTAACGAATCCGACTAGGGACCATGAGGTTGCGGGTTCGGTCCCTGCCCTTGCTCAGTGGGTTAACGATCCGGCGTTGCTGTGAGCTGTGGTGTAGGTTGCAGACGCGGCTCGGATCCCGCGTTGCTGTGGTTCTGGTTTAGGCCGGAGGCTACAGCTCCGATTCGACCCCTAGCCTGGGAACCTCCATATGCTGTGGGAGTGGCCCAAAGAAATAGCAAACAGACAAAAAAAAAAAAAAAAAAAGAAAGAAAAAAAAAGGAATATGAATAGTACGGTTAAGTAAATTAGATCTGTGTACGCAGTGATTGGGGCAGGAGGTGAGTCACCTGAATCTTTCTTCATTATTTCCTTGTATCATTAAAGAAGATCACTCGCTTTTATATCCAGGTTATTCAGAATCAAGTTTGTAAGATAACTCTTTGGAATAGAGTGAGAACTGGAGGATAAATAAGGAAGAGGTTCAACAACCTCCTTCTGTCTTTGCCTCTCGCTCTTTTCTTCATTCTTTCCAGATTTCTTATCCTGCTCTCTTTTTTTCTTTATTTTTGACGTTGCAGTGGAGTAACAGAAGGGTGAATGAAGGTCCTGAAGTTTAAGATGAAATATTCCTATCTGCTGTTGAGCTGGTTGATTATTTACTCTGTAGACACTTAATAAGGAGTTCTTTTTATATAATGGGCATGCACCTAAACACTCAGTCTTTTGATTCTGTAAGACAAATGAGGGAAATGAATTTGAGGTTATGTAGAAATCTTAGATGATTATATGTTCTGCAGAGAATATAGGAGAAAGAGTCTCCATTACCAGTACAGAGGGAGAAATATTTCTTGAGCTCCCAAGTTAAGGTGACTCATGAGCTCTCAAGGATATATGTTGAAATCAGGGTTGCTTATTTATTGTCTGATATAGCTGAAAACAAAACATTTATTTCTAGTTTTCCTTTGCAAGATACATTTTATTAATACCATCTCCAAGCAAATATTCTAAATATTTCCTCCTTGATTTTGCATTTCTATTCAAAGGATTCATGTTTTTGCTTTACATGAATTTTCAAATGTTTTATGCAAAAATTTTATACACACACACAAACATGCAAACACATGCACATACTTTCTAGGATACAAAATAAAGAAATAAGGATTTGTGAAGTGACAGTAGTTAATTTAGACATGTCCACAAAAAGCACAACTGAATAATCCAAAATATTGAATATCTTCTTAAAGAGAAGAGTGCTAAACACTAAGAAGGCAGTTTAACAATTTCTGCTCGTTAGTATAGATTTGGTGTCTAAATGGAAACTTATAGGAAATAGTTATCAAGTTAAAGCACTACATTATTCCTTGCTTTTTATAAGCTGAAAACAAATATATATATGGATATATTATATATAAATATGTACATCATATATATAATTTCAGGTAGTCCATAGTATATCATCAATTTTGAGGGAAAAACTAAAGATAAGTTTAGCCATCAGTTAAAGCTACTATTTCTAGGATCTCTATCCCCAATTTATCAAATGTTTTTGTGTTGAAAACTCTGAAGCTCCTGTTTTCTTTGTTATGCTCACTTTCTGTTTTTCTGGTTTAGTCTCTAAACTGCATGAAGAGCCAGGTATGCTCTGGGGGCTGAGAGGATCCACTAATGTAATTAGACAATGGGCTGCTGACTTTGGGAAAGGACCTTGTAATACTGACCAATGATAATAACAGATTTTTTTCCTTTGATTTTCATAGTTGATCTATCTATAGGCTAGCATTTGGAATTGGTTAGAGTTCAGCTTTTCTATTCTTTAGTATAAAGTTAGTGCCATATGTTAATTTGATAAGAAGTTTAAATAAATACCTAATTTGTAGTATCCAGGTGCTTTAGGATTTACTCCATCAATGGTATAATAAAAGTGTTTTTGATTCTTCAGCAGTAAAATTTGTTGATTCTTGGTGGAAGTTACCACTGACACAGAAGCTTGAGGACCTTTGTCATACTGCTTCTTTACAGGACATATTAAGTGTAAAGTACATCTGTCTCGAACTGTTTCCAAAGAGTTTAATCACCTCATTATAAGGTGATTTTACCTGGAACGTAATCCCCCTGGCATGGCTAATTGGAACTGATTTAGGTGCTCTCTCTTGCTTCTTGCTCCACCTAAGTGTTAATTACTAATGCTTTTCCTTTTGGAATACATGTTCTTATATGGGTATGTTCAGCATTATTTTCTGACTGAATATAATTAAAACTCTAAACACTTAACCTTGAGTGGCTAATTTACTTTAAAAAAAGATTTCCTTACTTACATTTTTTTTAGAAAAGAAAGATAATCTCAAATATGCAGCATTTTTAAGTTTGTGTTTTCTACTCTGTACTTCTATATGACTATTGTTTTCACAAAGTAGGGAATCTTATTTAAGCCACCCCTAATCCTATGTACTAGCTTTAAAATCTGAAGATAATATGTTCTTAATGGGTAAATGTCTGAGGAGATTTAGAAAGTAGTACAAAATCTTAATTTATTGGGAACTTTTAATTTAAATTTTTAAAATTCTCTCCCTCCCCACCTCCACTTTTAGCAAGAAAATAAGACATTGTATTTTTTAAGATTTTTATATGGCAAACATGTATAAGGAACCAAAAATATGCTAATTGCCAGGACATTCCCTTTACTATTGTATTGCTTCATAATAAACTTTTTTTGCCACCATAGAGTAACAATTCGATTTCTTCCCCTTCCCAATAATGTTGTTACTACATTGTTCAAGCCCTACTAACAGTGTCCTAAGACTTGTCATTGTCTCTCTGTCTCTTCCAGATTCTTCCCACCCTTTAATTCCAAAGCAAATGTCACATGTTTTCTGGTTTTGTTTTGGCAGCCATTCACTTCCACAATCAAAATCTCTTCTGTTTACTGTTACTGAGTACAAACTACTTGAGAGTTTAGCAATGTTAAAACAGTGATTTGATTATATGTATAGTTCTGTGGGTCAGTAGTTCAGGTGGGGTGAAGCATGGATGGCTTTTCTTTGCTTTATCATGCCTGGGCTTTCAACTGGGAAGATTCTGTGGTTGGAAATGATTTGATATCAATAGATGGAGTTATCTGGAGGCATGGTAACTCTCATTTCTTTTGGCTGATGCTAGTTGTTGGTTGAGAACTTATCTGTTGCACTTACTAATCAGTGTTCTCCATAGAAACAGACCTGGTTTACATATCCTTCATATGTATACATATAGTATATAGCACTCATATAGATATGTGTGTGTATATATATATATAAAATATATGTACATGCATATGATTATCAGTCACATGACTATGGTGACTAAGAAATCCCAGAATCTACCTTCTGCAAGCTGGAGACCCAGGAAAGCAGTGGTGTAATTCCCGAAGGTCTGAGAACCAGGGGAGCAGATGATGTTAATCCTGTTGGAGGGCCAGAGAAGATGAGATGAGATGTCCTGTTTCAGTCAGTGAGGCAGGGAAAAGGGGCGGATTCCTCCTTCTTTTGCCTTTTGTTCTTGTTAGTCCCTTAACAGTTAGGATGATGCCTCCCCATACTGGGAAGGGTGATCTATTGAGTCCATCAATTCAAACGCTCATCTCATCCAGAAACACACAAACAACCCCAGGAGTATTGTTTAATTTGAACACCCTGTGGCCTAATTGTCACATAAAATTAATTATTACAGGTACTTAAAAATGGCTCCTTCTGAGTTTTTTCAGAGTGTGGTGGCCTAGGATGCCTGGACTTCTGACTTGGCAGCTCAGGCCTCCAAAGGTTAGTATTGCAGGAAAACAGGTAAAAGCTCTGTAGCATTTTCTTGACTTAGCTTTGGAAGTCAGAGCTTCACGTTCCCTGTACTTTTCTTTTTCTTTCTTTCTTTCTTTCTTTCTTTCTTTCTTTCTTTCTTTCTTTTTCTTTCTTTCTTTCTTTCTTTCTTTTTTTTTTTTTTTTATCTTTTTAAGACTGCACTCATGACATATGGACGTTCCCAGACTCGGATTCCAGTTGAAGCCACAGCTGCCAGCCTGCACCACAGCCACAACAATGCCAGAGATGAGCCATGTCTCCACCCTACACCACAGGTTGGAGATCTGCCACAGATCATGGCAACGCTGGATCCCCAACCACTGAGGAAGGCTAGGGATCAGACCTGCGTCCTCATGGACACTAGTCTGTTTCATTACTACTGAGCCACAGTGGGAACTCCCCCTGTACTTTTCTTGATTGAAGTGGTCAAAAGCTTACTCAGATTCAAAGGAAGGAGACATGTATAGCACCTTTCAAGCACAGGAATATTAAAATGTGTTCTAAAACCTTTATAGAGGGGATTCAGTATGAATAAAAACAGATTGTTTCAAAAGAGATTAGAGTTTAATGGGAATCATCTGTTGATACTAATAGTACCATTTGTGGATGTTCGTTGCTAGGTAAAAAAAACAGTGGATGACTTAGAAACCAGTGACTAGTAAATACCAAATTTTTGATAAATATTAGCAGTTATTGTTCATGATCTTATCACTTGCACTGAGCCCTCAAGCTTTCTCTCACACTGTGTTCACCTTACCTCTCTGACTCTTCTTAGAGAGTCTAATTTCACCTTCAAGGCTATTCCTACAGAATCCTATTTCTGGTAAATGGCAAGTAAGAAGGCCTCTAAAATCAGACGTGGACACCTGCAACACATGCGTGCTCAGAAACTCAGAAGTAATGTCTGTGCTGTTACCAGAGCTTCAGACTAGGTTCGATCCAAAGATAAATAAATTGTCAGGTACTAATTTCATGTTCCCTTTTGTTTTTGTTTTTGGTTTTGGTTTTACTCTCCTTCACATGTTAACTTTGTCCTTAGACTGAGTTAGGTTATAGTGGTAAATATTTTCAGGATTTACATCTACAAACCCACACTGTCCAGAGAGAAACAGAGAAAGGAAGTTCTGATAGGCAGTCTTATTGGCTCTTCATATGTCACATGCCTGCCACTGGACCGATCACTTTCACCAGAGGATAGAAATCAGTTCCCTTGAAATCATATAGATCTCTAGATGGAAACAGCAAGTGATTGGGGATTGGGAAATAGATGCGGTTATATTCACTATACATATTAATAAGCAATTAAAGTCATTGGTTACTTAACTTGCCTCCTTAGAATTTTTTAAATTTTCCTTTTGACTTTTTTTTACTTGTTCTTTTTTACATAAACCTGAATACTACCTTACAGATTCTGGTCTGAAAGTTTCACTTGCTGGAAAATAGCAGATGCCGTTCTTACATTTTCATTATCTCAATGACTTTTGCCAATAAACGAGAATTATTCCATCTTTTTCTGTTTTCCATTAGCGAAAGCTTAGCTTGGTATTTACTAAGTTGATTCCCTTCCATGTAACTGAGTGGGATGTTGAACTTTTCTGTAGAAAAATCATAAAATGAGACCAAACTTATCTGAGTGTTCAGTGTTTTTTTTTTCTATTTAATTTTTATTTTATATTAGAGTATAGGTGATTTGCAATGTTTGCAAAGTGATTCAGATACACATGTATCCATTCTTTTTCAGATGCTTTTTCCTATAGGTTTTGCCAGAATACTGAATAGAATTTCTTGTGCTATATAGTAGGTCATTATTGATTATCTGTTTTATATATAGTAGTGTGCACTTGTTAATCCCAAACTCTTAATTTATCCTCCCTCTCTGCCTTTCACCTATGGTAACCATAAGTTAGTTTTTAAAATCTGTGTGTTTCTGTTTTGTAAATAAGTTCATTTGTATCATAGTTTTGGGGCATGCCCACAGCACATAAATTTCCTGGGCCAGGAATGGAACCTGTGCCATAGCAGCAACCTAAGCTGCTATGATGACAATGATGGATCCTTAACTCACTGAGCCAAAAGAGAATTCCTGTATCATATTTTTACATTCCACATATAAGTGATATCATACGATATTTGTCTTTCTCTGTCTGACTTGCTTCACTTAATATCATAATCTTTAGATCCATCCATGGTGCTAAAAATGGCATTATTTCATTCTTTTTTCTGGCTAAGTAACACTTCTTTTTATATATGTACCTCATCTTCTTTTTGTACTTTTCTCTGTCCAAGGATATTTAGGTTTTTTTCATGTCTTGATTATTGTAAATAGTACTGCAGTGACCAGTGGGGTGCATGTATCTTTTTGAATTATGGTTTTCTATAGATAGATGCTCAGGAATGGGATTGCTGGATCAGATGAGAGCTTTATATTTAGTTTTTTAAGGAACATCCATACTGTTCTCCATACTAGTTGTACCAATTTACATTCCCAAGTAAGTATAGTGGAAAGTTCCCTTTTCTCCATATTCTTGCCAGCATTTATTATTTGCAGGCTTTTTGATGTTGGCCATTGTTATTGATGTGAGGTAATACCTCATTTGGTTTTACTTTGCATTTCTCTAATAATTAGCAATGTAGAGCATTTTCCCTGTGTTTTTAGCCTTTTGTCTCTATTCTCTGGAGAGATGTCTATTTAAATATTCTGCCCATTTTTTGATGGCATTGTTTGTTTTTCTTATTGAGCTTCATGAACTGTTTGTATATTTTGGAGATTAATCCCTTGTTAGTTGCTTCATTTGCAAAGAGTTTCTCCCATTCTGTGGGTTGTCTTTTTATCCATTTTCTGTTGTCTTTTTGTTTTGCTTATGGTTTTCTTTGCTATGCAAAAGCTTTCAAGTTTAACTAGGTCCCACTTGCTTATTTTTATTTTTATTACTCTAGAAGGTGTATGCAAAAAGATATTGCTGTGATTTATGTCAAAGAGTGTTCTGCCTGTGTTTTCCCTTAAGATTTTTATAGTATCTGTACTTACATTCAGGTATTTAATCCACTTGAGTTTATTTTTGTGTATAGGGTTATACAATGTTCTCATTTCATTCTTTTACATGTAGCTTTGCAATAAGGTTGATCCATTGGCTTATTCTTTCACATGTAGCTTTGCAGTAAGGTTGATCCATTGGCTTATGCAAGCTTCCACTGGTGATTAGAGCTGGATTTTGTCCCTTTGTTGAGCAGGGCCATGTGAAGGGGTGTGTTTAGGGGTGGCTGTGGGCTCCGGACAACTTTAGGCAGCCTGTTAGCTGATTGGTAGGGCTGTGTTCTCCTAGGTTGATTGTTTGACATGAGACATCCCAGCACTGGAGCCTTCAGGCTGTTGGGTGGGTCAAGGTTTGGTGCCAAAATGTCTAACTCTGAGAGATCTGTGCTGACAAATATTCCCTGGGGCCTCCATCACCGGTGTCCTTGCCCCCACACTGAGCCACAGCCAACCCCCACCTCCCCAGGAGGTCCTTCAGGACCTACAGGTAGATATGGCCCAAGCCTCTAGGGAGTCACTACTTTGCCTTGAGTCCTAGTGCAGGTGAAATCTTATGTGCACCTTCCAAGAGTAGAGTCTCTGTTTCCCCCAATCCTGTAGGGGTCTTGCACTCAAGCCCCATTGTCCTTCAAAGCCAAATCCTCTGGTGGCTGTTTCTCCTGGTGCCAGACCTCCAGGCCAGGGAGCCTGATGTGGGGCTCATGACTCTCTTCTGTTAGGAGAACCTCTGCAATATAATCATTTTCCAGTGGGTGTGTCGCCCACACAGCAGGTATGGAATTTGATTATATCCTCAGAGCACCCCTCTTAGCATCTTGTGACTTCTTTGTCTTTGATGTATATTTTAATATTCTATTTTATTTTTTCCTGATCTTTCTTTCTCTCTATTTCTCTCCTCTGTCTTTGGTGTGGAACAGAGAAAGAAATACTCATTCATCACTGACTTTCCTTGATAGTCTATATTTTATGTTAGTATTCATTTGATTTGCTCTGTAGCACATCTTTCAAACCAGGTCTTTGTTTTTCTCTTCTCTGAAAATCTTTCTAAATGTTGAAAACTTGAGTATAAGTATTCAAGAAACCCTCTAACTATTCATCAGATAGACTTACCATATACCCAAAATAGAAATGTTTTGTATATTATATATAATTTTCTTAGACAAATATTCTTAGAAAATTAATCACTTCTTAGTTGATGGCCTTATATTTCAATATTCTAAGTGTTCACATATCATTTATTCAGCAAAAAATTAAAGATTTACACATTTATATTCCTTTACTTATAAAATGATTACTACCAAATTTTGAAAACTTTAACACAAACATCCTTACCACAATTTTATATTTTCCCATTATGTTTAATGTGTAACATGAGAGAAATATTTATTATAGGTCTGTAATACAAAAGTGCTTGGATAATAAGTAAGGTTAATAATTAAATATCCTCCCTGCCCTTGAAAAGCCTGCAGGTCAGTGGAGAAGAAAAACCAAATATCTAATCACAATAAAATGTGGTAAAGACTCTTACTGAAGTTAAGTGCAAAATTGAGTGCAGTGTGCTACCAGAAGGAAGTGTCTATTTTTGTCTGAAGTAAGAAGAAAGGAGGACATCCCACCAAAAGATGGTCTTCTCATATCTCTGTCCACTGCTTACAGCAGCATCATCAAGTTCCTCCACTGAAAGTCACACATGTCACTTCTGCTCAAATTGTGATTTAGTGAAGCAGCCACCCTGAAAGGCAGGAGCTTGGGAACATGTGGCCTCACACTGTGGGGTCATAGGCTCATCTCTAGCCTGGGAAACTCTAGTACACACAGAAAGAAAGGGCAATAGACACTAGAAATTGATTAGCAGTCTCTGCCAAAATCTTCACATGTTATGAAAGTGAGTTGGGCTTTTCATAGACCTTAGGATTCTTAGTTCACTTTCTTGGCTTTAGGAAGTCAGTTACATCTACATTGCTATGGTTCTCATCTTCTCTTGCATCTGCTTAATGATGTAATAAAAATACAGATACTATGAAAAAATCTTATAATAAAACCTGTTTGTAGTGCCAGCAATCAGCCCACATTTATCAGCTTTATACATCAGCTTTAAGGAGTTTCTGTTGTTGTTCAGTGGTTAATGAATCCGACTAGGAACCATGAGGTCGCGGGTTCTATCCCTAGCCTTGCTCAGTGGGTTAAGTATCTGGCATTTCCATGAGCTGTGGTGTAGGTCGCAGATGTAGCTTGGATCTGGCATTGCTGTAGCTGTGACGTAGGCCAGCAGCTACGGCTCCATTTAGACCCCTAGTCTGGGAACCTCCATATGCTGCAGGAGCGGCCCTAGAAAAGGCAAAAGACAAAAAAAATAAAAAGTAAAAATAAATCAGCTTTAAATCTTTATATGTCCATTTATCTCTAAGAAGGGCCCATACCACATATACCACCCTTCTAATTTGCTGATATCAGTCACTGTGATGACATAATTTGTTTTATTTTTTCACACAGAGGTAATCAATTCTTTACATGTAACTTTTACGTATTTATTTTACCTTATTATCCTTCATTTTTTTTTCTTATTTAATTCATTCTGTTTTAATTTTTAGGGCATATTCAAATTACAGATGTCATTTAGAATTTTTATAATAACTTTTAAAGTACAGAAACATTCATGT
Source organism: Phacochoerus africanus (assembly GCF_016906955.1). Taxonomy (NCBI): domain Eukaryota; kingdom Metazoa; phylum Chordata; class Mammalia; order Artiodactyla; family Suidae; genus Phacochoerus; species Phacochoerus africanus. Next base: position 83,166,967 of record NC_062554.1, on the reverse strand, counting down.
CCTAGAATTCATGTAATCTGTGAATTTATTAGTATGATATATTTATTTTTATACTCAGTTACTTTTACTGGCATTTCTTACATCTCACACAAGTCTAAACTAACTTAAACTATTACATAAATTTCTAATGAAACCTCTATTGATTTCTCTTTATTAATCTTGTCAGTCTTTATTAGGAAAATTACTTCAGAAAAAAAAAAAACAACTTGGATTACCATGAACACTTAAAATAATGCCACAATAGTTAGTACCCATATTATTTTCATTATGCATTCTTATAGCCTAGTAGATAGTTATAATAGTTGTCTTTTGTTCTAACACTGTACTATGAAAAACCTCACTGTTAATTATTTTAAAGGCTACACTATGTTCTAGTACTCTTCCAAATGGTTTTCTTGGATTATTTTCTTGAATTTACCCACAACCCTAGGAGATGGTTGTTCTTATTATTCCCACTCTACCTATTCAAAAACAGAGTTATAAGGAGTTTGTCTATTCTACGTAATCAGTAAGTTACCATTCTATCCAGATGAACAGTTATATAATACATAGCTACTAAACAGAAAATAGTTTTATTGCTCAGGGTAAAATATGAGTTTGTTACCATTCCAGCCTCTTAAGAGTTTATGGCTTAGCAGGGAAAAATTACACGTAAACAAAGCTTATAGTAGCACTGTGAGATGAAAGCAGCAATCAAAATATCATACATAAGGATCCAAAGGAGAAAATGAGTTTTATGTGGTGGTAGTGTGGTGGAGCTAGGGAAGGCTTTGTAGAAAACGGAATTCCTGAACATGGTTCTAAAAGATGAATATGCACTTTGCAAGTGACTATGGAGTTAATGAGAGGAATATCATGTGTTGAAGTGGCACAAAACCTATCAATGTATAGTGGGAATCATAAATGGTTCCAGATAGATAGATAAATGGGTGAAAAAGATAGATAGATAGATAATGTTTGAAATGTGAGAAATGGAAGGTTGAAGAGGATTTGTTGAATGTACTTAGATCACAGAGAACTTGAATAGAACCATTGGAACCTGGGACATAAACCCATGAGCTAATGTAAGCAGTTACGGGGTTTAACACAAGAACATGAGATTAAAGAAATGGATTTTTAGAAAATTGGCTACTATTATTGAATGTAGTAATTGTTATGGCCATGATGGTGGATGTGAAGGAAATGGTTAATGAAAGTATGTTAATGAAGGTGGAATGGTATCGACACCGAACAAGAGGTGAATACAGGAGGAAGAGGTGATATGTGGGAGGAAGATTATGAATTTGGTTCTGCACTTGTTGAATGTGAGGTATCTGAAATATCAGTCAGTTCCATAGACAGTAGATCCTTTACAGGACTGGCATAATGGGGAGTGTCTGGGATGGAAATGAAGAGCTGTTCAAATAAAAGAGCCATTCTTGCTCCATCATTTATAAACTGGAACATTGGTACAGTCAAGATTAGTGATAATTGGGTTGTTTGACAAGATTTGGTTATTTTGAAATATACTCATTATAATAAATGGATTTTTGAAGATGCTGAATTAAAGTCATTGGTGAATTATGTGTTCATATATTATGAGATAAAATTATATATAATTACAGTATATATACACTTGTAGATACTATTATTAATTGCTAGCTTTATCAGAGACATTTACTTACCATTTATTGATGTTTGTTTAGACTATTTTATCAGAAGCATTTATTATTTAGGTATATAAACTTATTCAATTGTTTCTTTAATTTTTAGGATAAAGAATTTAAAAACCTACCTTTACGATGATCCTGTCAGAAAAGTATATTTTTCTAGAATTCTTGAAATTAAGTTTAAAGTTCAAGTTGTTCCATAAAGTTTTTATAGATTCTTAATTCCAGAAAGAAAGAAGCTTTAGGACATCCTTACTTACAGGTCTTGAAAAACTCTCAAAGTGCTTTAAAGAAGTTGATGAATCCAGCCAGCAGAGGGCGTGGGCCCCCATGCACTTAGTCATTGCAGCAATCCTTGTAATAAGACAACACAGAAAGAGTCCTTTCTTAAGCATACTGGCAAAATAGTTGTTTTGCTGAGTGTTGCATTAATGCCAGAAGGTAGATGTTTATACGAGTAGTTCATCTCTTGTGTAAATATGCATCTCTTTTAGCAAAGTGTAATTTGAATGCCAGCCAGTACACTTGAGAGTTCTTTATAAAATGCCAAAATCTGATCAATCTGTTGTGAGAGGTCAAAGGCCATTTGTGTTTTCTAATTCTGCTAACTAGTTAAAGAGTTTTTGATCAGATTTGATGGACATGACCAATTTTGATTTGATGTGGAAAGGACATTGCTTAATGTAAACTAAAAGTCGGAGTTTTCATACTTTTCCTTTGTAGTATTACTAATTTAATAAAAGCCAAAATGTCTGAAACAGTTTTCTAATTGGGATTGAGGACATTCTAAGAAAAAGTTCTTATTTTAAAAAATTCTTAAATAATTGGATTTAGGAATAATAGCATTACTGTGGTATAATGCATTAATTATGTATAAGATTTTTTTGAACACCTCTTTGGTTGGGAATCCTAACTCATCTTATACAAATGTTATTTTATAAATATTAAAAATGTAATACTATGCCACGGGAGAGGCCCTAGAAAAGACAAAAAGACAAACAGACAAAAAAAAAAAGGTAATACTATATATCTTTTAAAAGAATTTGAGCAAATCTCAAATAAATTTTACATTCATTTATTATTATAATTTTCTTGCATTTTCCATTTAGATAAAAATAAAGAAAATGTTTATTTTTAAGCACATAGAAGCTCTCTTTTTTTTCTTTCTTTTTTTTTTTTTTTTTGACTTTTCCAGGGCCGTACCCGCAGCATATGGAGGTTCTCAGGCTAGGGGAGCTATAGCTGCGGACCTATGCCAAAGCCACAGCAGCATGGGATCTGAGCCGTCTCTGCAACCTACACCACAGCTCACAGCAATGCCAGATCCCCAACCCACTGAGCGAGGCCAGGGATCAAACCCACAACCTCATGGTTCCTAGTCGGATTTGTTAACTACTGAGCCATGATGGGAACTCCCCACTGAAGCTCTTTAATATACAGAAATTATGTGTGTATTTTAGGTGATTTCTTAATATAAATTAGTTTTTATGAATGTCGGCCCTTTTACATGCCCTCTTTCCTAGTGCACGATGATTTCTTGTTATTATAACATGCAGCATACTTTTAAACTTGTGTACAATTAAATACATGATGTATCTATACAGTGTCTGAAATCTGTTTCCTTTTAAAGGCTGTTATGAAATATATTTGCTTCTTATGTTATGAAAAAAGTTAATGCTGTCATTTCTACTTTATGATCCATCACAGTGAAAGTTTAGTAAACTGTTTGGAAACCTGTGGGAAGTTAATTTTAATGTTTAATAGTGTGAGGGAAGTCCCTTCACTTTTCTTTGTTTGATGAAGCTTATAACAATTTTATTTGCCAAGATAATGATTATTTAATAAAGTGACAAGCTGCCCTACTGATAGGATACATTAATTTGCCTCTAAAACTGTTCCATGTCTTCTATAAGAAGGTGATAATTAGGTTTTCAGATTAGAATAAAATAATCATGTCAGTTATGCAGATGCTTGTTAAAATATATTTAATCTTTTACATAAACTTGAAACAATTAAAAGCTGTAAAATATTTTTTGTGTGAACTTTTAGGTGAATATAGCTAATATATGAAGTTAATTTTAAGCTAGCATGACTCTTTGGAAGGTTAACAATTAGAAAAATAACATAAGAAGCCATTAATTTTTCAAGTAGAGCAAGGGTTTTAGGCTTTGCTAGAACATCTACCTAATAAAACAGCACTCATTCATATCCTGATTTAATTTCTTGCACTGTCCACAGAGTGTGCAGTTTAATCTTTCAGAAGTCACATAGAACCAGTTTGTGCATGTGTATTAACACCCCCAGTTTCTAATGTTGTTAAGGACTTGAATTATTGTCAGGTACTACAAATGATTACATTTCAATTTTAGCTTTATATTATACAAAATTAATTTAGTCCCACAGCTGAAAGCCTAAAAGGTATTGTATGGTGTTTGATATTCCAACACAGAAAACACAATTTCTAAAGGCAAAACACTAAGTGACTTTTTAACAAGAAGGACTCTTTCATTGCCATGGGGTTGATGATAGCACATTGTCTTAAAGTTCTAAGGACCAATCTTCCCTAGCTTTAAATAACCAAAGGTAATTTCCTCTTCGTAAAGTTTGCAGAGTATTAAAAACTTTCCTAAATCTATTTCCTGAACCAAGTTGGAGAATGTTCAGTGCACATTCATTTAAAATACGTTTAAATTTTCTGATTCAATTACTTTTAATAGAGTGGGAATGTTTGGTGTAACTTTGAGTGCATAGCATGAAAGTTTGAGTTTTAGCTAGGGAACATACAAAATTAGTTTCTGCGCAAAGGTAATCTCTAGAGAAATATAACTAACCTGAAAACCTTGCTGAAGATGAGTACATATACTGCAGAATGTCGTGTACTTTCTTTGTACATGTTTTATAGAGAATTGTGACATAAATGAAGTAATGGTAAGAAATTGGCAAGATAAAGAGATTTTTGTTGATAATATGCAAAAATGCCACATCTGTTTTTATTCATTCTGCAATTATTTCTTTGAGGGAGCCTTTATACAGCTGTGAAAACCTAGAGGGTTTTGTACAAAACAATTTGACAAATGTTGATGATTCCACACCAATGAAATGCATTTTAATTTCATTCAGAATGTTCCAAGCTCTCTAGCACATAAACAGTAATAAAACTCATATTGAAGTTATTTCTGCAGTTTTTAACTTCATTGTTCAAATGATACAACCAAGTTTCCCTCGTCCTCATTAAGAAATATAGAGAATTCTGTCCAGAGTTTACATAAGAAAGTGTTTATTGATGATTTGGAAGTTTGGACCTGATATGTCATGAGATCACACTAAGTACATGCAGTGGGTGAATTCTCATTCTCATTCTTCATAGCTCTGAAACTTTGGGCAAATTATTTAGGATTACTTCTATTATATCACCTGTAACAACAGAAACATTTCCATAATAACAACAGAATTCCTAATTTTCAGAGTTATGAGGAAATTAAGTTGAATAATGCATGTGATTTAGCTAAAGTGATATTTTTCCTTTTTTATCCCCATCAGAGTTTACTATCAAAACTTCATTTCTTTTTGTCTTTTGTCCTTTTATAGGGCCGCATGCATGGCATATGGAGGTTCCCAGGCTAGGGGTCTAATCAGAGCTACAGCTGACGGCCTACGCCATAGCCACAGCAACGCCAGATCTGAGCCGCATCTGCGACCTGCACCACAGCTCATGGCAACGCCGGATCCTTAACCCACTGAGTGAGGCCAGGGATCGAACCCACGACTTCATGGTTCCTAGTCAGATTCATTCCCACTGCGCTACGACGGGAACTCCAAAACTATCATTTAAATCAAGTGCATGAAGGATGCTGATGTCCTAATGCAGGGTCCAGTAATTCTCTGGAATTCAGGAAGACAGGTCAGAAATATTAAGTGATTTGTAGAAAGTGTATAAAAATGGAGTTGAAAGATTTTGAAAATTTTACTAGTTAAGAGGTAGCATGCATCTTATAATAATCACATGATTTTTCCATCTAATACGAAAATTGTTACATGATAAAAAAAAGCACAGATTTTAGATTAAGAAGCTATGTTATAATTCTTGGTTGTGGAATTTACTGCCTCTGTAAATTGGAATAATGTTGGTAAGACACCTCACGGGCTATAGTTATCCAGCATGATAATGTTTGTGAAAACACAGGCTATACAAGAATTGGCGAAGAATGATTTTCTAGTAAAGATCATGGTTCTAAAGGAGAAGTTAAGTTTGATAGAGACACACAGAGAATGCCATAGAATTAAGTAGCTTTTCTAGATGGGAGAGCATTTCCAGATTATACTTACCTCCCAAGAGGTAGCACAAGATATAGACACTTTCCAGAGTTCTGTAGCAAGATAGATCAAGGATTGGAAAACTGATGCACATACCAATTCCAACCCTCTCCTTGTTCTGTGAAAAACATGAGTTGGAACACAGCCAAGCTTGCGGTTCTTCCTCCTTTCTACATCAGTATTCAAACCTCAAGGGCAGAGTTGAATTGTGACAAAGACCATGTAATCCACATAACCTAAATATTTACTATCTGGGCCTTTACAGAAGAAATGTACCCCCCCCCACACACACACACACGATGGAATAGATAGAAAACTGTAACTATGGAGAAAATGTTTAAAATAGTATGGCTAGTTACTAGAACATGTAAAAGGAGTGAAATCTCAAGTTCCGTAACATAGGGACATATACAGTAGATAAAATTGAGAAATATAGGTTTCTCTCGCTCTCCAAAAGTAGAACATTCCTGTGTAGTCTTCTGTAAGATAAAATTGTGTAAAGCAAAGACACTTGCCAGCAGATGTACATCTTGTTGATGGATGCACAGAATAAGTCGAGATAAAGCACAGATGCTCACAGACATAGTTCAAAGCTGTGGTGGGTGACTCAATGCTGAGATGCTTGAGTTTAGTTCCCAGGGAAGGAGCCTGGAGATGTCACTCCACTCCGGGGTGAGCACTGCCTCTACTTGCTGCAAAACAAACCTGAATGCTATCTATATTTGCTTTTCTCCTTTTTTTTTTTTTTGTAAGCATAAAAGTCCTTTTAGGATTTCTTTACGTTATTGAAAACAGGTACTATGTATGTCTTTCACAAAAATGAAATGACAGAAAGCAAACATTCAAAAAGTTGGGGATAATTATACAGTGGATGAGACATTTAAGTAGACTTCTCATCTTAGGTAGTGTGTGAATTTGGGGCAATTTGAAGAAACTGGGCTTCTCTGCACAATGTAATACATTCCAGTTCAGATCCATATTTGTGACACAAAATTGTGAACTAGAACAGTGTGTGAAGTGGGGACTCTTGAGTGTTAGCTTTGCTTATTAGGTTGTTAGGAAAGGCAGTACATACCAGAACCATTTAATTTGACCTTTGAAGTGACTCTAGTGGTGACAGGCACACACTCTGGAACCTGACAGCCTAAATTTAAATCCATGCCCCTTGGCTTACCATTTGGATGACCTTGGGCAAGAAGTTTTGCTCTCTCTGAGCCTCAGTTTCCTTCTCTGTAAAAAGGCATGACAGTAGTTCCTAACCTGGAGAACAGAAAGGAGCAAAAGAGTTAATGTAAAATTCAGGAGTTCCCATCCTGACACAGCAGAAACGAATCCAACTAGGAACCATGAGGTTGCGGGTTGAATCCCTGGCCTCACTCAGTGGGTTAAGGATCCAGTGTTGCTATGAGCTGTGGTGTAGGGTCGGCAGCTGTAGCTCTGATTAGATCCCTAGCCTGGGAACCTCCATATGCCCAGAGTGCGACCCTGAAAAGCAAAAAAAAAAAAAAAAAAAAAAAAAAAAAAAAAAAAATGCAAAAACAGTGACTGGAATGTGGTAATCACTATATGCCTAAGCCATTGCTACTTCCATGTCCATGCACATGCATAAAGTAGTTTATATTAGCTTTTTCACTTATATTTACTATTTATGATTTTCATTGCAAGTGTGAATTGAGTCAATTTCATTTGACCCATTTTTTGGCTTTATAGGGCTCTGATTTAAATTTACCTGAATGTATGTATACACACACACACATATAGATACAGATTATCTATATACACACATATGTACATATTTGGACAAATGGAATATTATCTAAAAATTTCAGTCAAGAAAGTATATTTTAAAATGAATTGCAAACAATAGTTATCTAAATGTTAGTTGCTATATAAGTATTTCTTTGGAACCTTAGTAGATGAAGTAAGCATAAATACTTTCATACTAAAGGACAAAATTTGCAATTCTTGGATCACAGTTTTCCCTTAATTTCAAAATAAATATTACTTTAAAATACGTAGTCAAATAGTTTGGAATTTATGTGAGGATAAAGTCATTAACATATTCTAGACAATTATCCTGGTTGTTTTTGTATTCTAAGAAAATTTTTGACCCTCAGTGTTATTGTTTAAATAATAAAATACATGTGCATACCGATTTACAATTTTTACTTTTATATGCATTATTTTATGTGATCTTGAGATGTTTAAGCACAGAGATGTATGCCATGCATGCTCTTTTCTATTTGGCAGGAAATATTGCAAGCATATTGACGGTGATAATTAATATTTTCTAAACAGTCAGAAAACAGGTGTACCTTTCCAAATAAATCCAGTTAATTTCAAAACAAACTTGTTGAGTGACTTCAAAAAGAACTAAAAAAAAAGTAGAAATGGTCTGAAAGTCTTAAATCAGGACTATTGTTAGAAATAATTGTTATGTCAAAATTTTCAAGATAGGAGTCATGCTTTATTCATCTTGATGTCTTCTATGCTCATTAAGTGCCTAGTACAAGTAGACATTCAACATGTATTAAACTGTATAAATTTAAACATTCAACATGTATCAGCTTGCATAAATTTTAAACTTATCTTTCAGTGGAAGTTTTAATGATTTGTTTCTAAATGTTCATGGGATAGAGTTAATGGTAAGAGTAGCTAAGTTAATTTCACTTTATTATGTAAAAATTAATAGCTTTGGCAATAGCCATATTAATACAAGCAGTAAAATATAAAGCAATCATAAGTCAAACTATGCAAAAAAAATGCCTTTCTTTAATTTCTAGAATTGATCTCATCTTGTTTTTGAGTCCCCATTCTCACTGATGAATAAACTGTTGGTTTTGTCAATTAAAATACTTGTCTTTTCCAATTTAATTTTTTTTATCTTTTGTTTAACTGCTCAGTTTTTCTAGATACCAATTTTTATTCACTGGCTTTGTCCTCCCTTTTTTACCCTTCCAGAACAATGTTTGGGTACAAAGGACATAATCACTTTCTTCTTTTTTTTTCCTTCTTTTTAATGGCTACACCGGTAGTGTATTAAAGTTCCCAGGCCAGTAATCGAATCCGAGCCACAGCTGTGACCTACTCCACAGATGTGGTTATGCCAGATCCTTAACCCACTGTGCCATAGGGGGAGCTCTACATTTCCTCTTAATATGGGGGAAAAAACTCTCTCTCTGCTCTCTATCAGGTGATCTCTAATTCCAATGAAGTGTAAAGGAAGTCAGGTGGTCTTTGAGCATCTTCCACTGGTATCCTCTGTGGAGACCTACTTGATATTTTGAGCATCTTGTTAATATGTGCTCCTCGTGACTGTGGACTGTGTAATTGCCTTCATTGGCAATGTCCCATACTCACCACCAACTTATCCTGAATCTATGTCTCCTCCCATTTCATCCTCTTAGCACATTTCATCTATGTTGTAGAAGGGTCTTATAATCCCAAAATGTTTTTTTCACCATAAGATCTTAGTGACCCTGGTTTTCTTCAGGTCCATTTGACTGGATACCTCCTTCACCACTGTTACCTCACAGAGCCTATTCTGTCTAGGGTAAAGAATAATGGAAACATTTTGTTCTTTCCACTCATAGATACAGTCTTCCAAAGCTACCCCTAGGTTCTTCGGTTGCCTTGTCCTACATGGGTATTTTCCCTTTTCACGCTGAGGGACTGACCTGAAGAATGAGGAGGAGGCCAACATTTATACCTAATCCCTTATCTTTTCATTCCCAGCATTCGGGCTCTAACCTTGACACCCACCACTTCCACCCAGCAGCAGCTGGGCTTTGTGCTTCTGGTTGGGCAGAAATCCCATCATTGTGTCTCCTTATTCTATAGCTTCTATGTATGTATTCTCCTGTTCTCAGTCTTCTGGTACCTGACTCTTGATCTGTAAATTCCTGCTGTAGAAATTCAGGGAAGGCCCTTTATCTTTCAGCTAAGCCTGACTTTTGCAAAAGTCAGAAATGCATGTCTTTAGATTATTGCCTGCATAATTCCATGCCTACAAAGATATACATGTTTAAATGATTAGTGAGCGCTTCACAGGCATTCAGGATTTGGTTATTAACCAACAAGATAATACATGAATTTAATATTTCAAAAATAAAAAGGAATTAGCTGTTGTATCTATTTTTGATAACCATAGAGTGTGTCCTTGTGATATTTGATTTTTTATTCTATGAAATGTTTTATAAAAAAAATCACAATTAGCTGTTGCCTAGAAAATAAACCATACTCAACTTTGAAAAATCCAAGTCTACTAATTTAAAAACAATTCACTATATTGTTTACTTTCTATACTATAGTATCTTCATAAAGTATCCAATTAGATAGTTTCACTCAACATTCTCCATGAGAATTTGGCACAAAACCCAGATCAGAATAGCTAACTGGGTTGGCTAAACATTTTGATCCAAGAGTCACGCACAAATTAAATGTTAATTCTTTTACTCTTTTGAAGCAATATTTGCTTGATCTATCATAAAATAAAAGCTTGCAAGAATATGCCTTAAGGGAATATAGATGTTTGAGGGGAGGTTAAATGCCATTATAAGATATTTAGGAAATGTCTTATGGATTTTGTAATGGTAAAATATGTCAGCTGTTCTCAAGAAAGTGGATGTAGATATTATAGGCAACTGAAAGTAGTAGGTGGTTATTTTAGCTGGAATGCCTCCCAGAGCAGATGGTTTTTTAGGAGTTTTTGAAGGAGAAGAGCAAGGTGGCCTGCCTGGCGTATATTAATTGAGTGCCTGTTCCAAGTGTAGGGGGTGGTTGGAAGAATGTGTGATATCTTGAGTGGGCGAATGATAGAAACAGGCATAACTTCAAAATAACCTGGAATTTATATCCCAGAAAGCTTGCAGACAAAGCACAAAGACACAGTTTCGACTATAAGGAATCAGTAAAATGCAAAATGACACAAATAGAAATTTAATACCATATAAAATAGAGCTTAGTCAACTATGGTCAATATTTTCACATTTAACACTTTGCTATTGATTATCAACAAAAAATAATAATTTACTAATTAGGAAACCCATACTAAAACTACTTTTGAGTTTGAATTTTAAAAAAACAGATTTAATCAAGCATTTAAAAAATATAATTATTAACTTATAATACTTTTACATATATTTGTACACAGATTGAGAAATGACATGATTTAACTTATTATGTAGTTATTTCATTTACTTTTCGTGTCCATAATGACTCTTGAATTTATCCCACTCATTCATTTCTTAGAGCCCCTATTCTGGCTTAAATAACAGTACCCTGTGCAAGTACCGCTGAAAATTCTTCTAATTGAATTTAATTCCCTGACTTTCCACTTCTTTAAACACATCTATATGTTGCAGCCAGTTTGATTTTCTTAACAATTGATTTTGCTCATATACTTGATAGAGTCACAGAAGCTGGCAACAGACTGCCTACATCTGAATTCCAGTATTGCCTGTTCCCAGTTGTGACCTTGGGCAATTTCTCAGTTTCTTAGCTGTATGAGTATGTATCAAATAAGAGGATAATAAAATTACCTACCTGAAAGTTGTTATAAGGAATAAATTAGTTATTTGCATTCAAAATATTTTAAACCATGGGACGCATCACAATGCCATACACATTCGCAAGTACATTGTTAAATATTTAGCTAAAGGTCATTATCATGCTCAGAAACTTTAGGATTCCCTGTTGCATAACAAAGTTCAAAATTCTTAGGCATTCAAGGTCTTTTCAACTGTCTGCCTCTGATTTCTCCATCTTAACCAACTTGTTTCCACAGGCAAACATTCTGTTCAGTCAATATTCCCATTCTGTACCTTCCTATTTGCATCTTTTCAACCTCTAGCTTTCCTCAACTGGGATGGTGACCAGCATTCCAACACCATTCCCACTTCCACCTTTAGCTATATATTAGGTCATGCATAACATTCAGATAGTTCTTTAATTTCACCTCCTGTATAATGATTTTCTTTTTCACCCTCTTCCTATGTAGTCTTCCCTTCCAAATTCCTCCAATGCTAATAGCTTAAACCACACACTTAAAAACATTATGTTGTTACTAAATTGTTATAATTCGTATTTCTTCACCTAAGTTACAAAATTCTCAGAGAGCATACTACCAACACTCAGTGTAGAGCCTTGCTTGCAAAAGGTGCTCTTAAGTATATGGTGAATGAGAAAAATGAATAAGCAGATAAGTAAACACATGCCTAAATTGCAGTATCCAACAAAGAGATTGTGTTTTACAGGGATTAAAATGTCTAAGTTTCTTGGAATTTCAGTGTCACTCTGTTAGATCTTAGATAGTATCTTTTTAGTCAGGAGCCCACTGAAAATCAGATACATAATCCAAAATTCCCAATGAAAGCACAGAATTCATCTTTCTTGAGATCACCAAAGTCAGGGAATTGTTCTAATACACATAGAAGCTTAGAAACAGCTAATGAGTTTTATCTGCAAGAATGCCAAGGGTATGCTGTGATAGAGGTTGCTGTGGTAGCCATTGCCTAATTTTGATCAGAGGTCTGTTCATATCTAGAAGGGTTTTCAGTGTTTCAGGTCTGAGATCTGGATGTGTTGATAGTTGTACTTTTAGTTGTACTTTTAGTACCTGGTACTTTTAGTACCTGGTGACTGAGAAAATGTAAAATGGTACAGAGTAACATAAACATAACAGTGCTCTAAAGTAAGTACCTAATTAAAAATAAATATCTTTGAAAATTATCAATGTATATAAATGCAAAATAGTATTTTTGTGTTGTTTTTATGCATATGTGAATTTACAGACCTTTTGTATTGTATTGATATACCCCATCCATTATCCACATTTTGGAAGCTGTTGGAATTTAACTTAAATTTATGAGCTTGTTATTTGAGCCTCTATGTGTCCTTGGACAAAAGTGTTATCCAGGAGCCTGGAAAAGGGACTTTAAATGTCTTTAGATACAAATTGAGAAAACGGTATGCTGGGAAAGAGAGAAATATAGAAAGCTCTTAGAACATATGGTACAGACGTTGATGTTTTATAATAATTTGTTATATGTATTATTATTCAAAGATATGATCATTTGTCAATGTTTAGTTGAGTCGTTTTTTTTAAATTGCTGTTCATGATAACACTCAGTTTCTGCATGCATGCCATGTGTTCAAGTAATATGTGAAGTATGTAAAAACTAACAAAGCATTTGGGTTGTCAAATGCTTTCTCTGCATCTATTGAGATGATCATGTGGTTTTTGACTTTTCTTTCTAATCAAACTGACAAGCTTTTGCACAGCAAAGGAAACCAAAAAGAAAACAAAAAGACAACTTACAGAATGGGAGAAAGTAGTTTCAAATGATGCAGCTGACAAGGGCTTAGTGTCTAGAATATACAAGCAACTTATACAACTCAACAGCAAAAAAGCCAACAATCCAATTGAAAAATGGGAAAAAGACCTGAATAGACATTTTTCCGAGGAAGATGTACATATGGCCAACAAGCACATCAAAAAACACTCAACATCCCTGGTTATTAGAGAAATGCAAATCAAAACTACCATGAGGTACTACCTCACACCAGTCAGAATGGCCATCATTAAGAAGTCCACAAATAACAAATGTGGGAGGGGGTGTGGAGAAAAAGGGAACCCTCCTGCACTGTTGGTGGGAATGTAACCTGGTACAACCACTATGGAGATCAGTATGGAGGTAACTTAGAAATCTATACATAGAACTCCTATATGACCCAGCAATCCCACTCTTGGGCATATATCCTGACAAAAGTTTCCTTGAAAAAGACATATGCACCTGCATGTTCATTGCAGCTCTATTCACAATAGCCAAGACATGGAAACAACCCAAATGTCCCTTGACAGATGATTGGATTAGGAAGAGGTGGTATATATACACAATGGAATACTACTTAGCCATAAAAAAGAACAAAATAATGCCATTTGCAGCAACATGGATGGAACTAGAGACTCTCATCCTGAGTGAAGTAAGGCAGAAAGAGAAAGACAAATACCATATGATATCACTTATATCTGGAATCTAATATGTGGCCCAAATGAACCTTTCCACAGAAAAGAATATCATGGACTTGGAGAGTAGACTTGTGGTTGCCAAGGGGGAGGGAGAGGGAGTGGGATGGATGGGGAGCTTGGGGTTAATAGATGCAGACTATTGCCTTTGGAGTGGATTAGCAATGAGATCCTGCTGTGTAGCACTGGGAACTATATCTAGTCACTTATGATGGAGCATGATAATGTGAGAAAATAGAATGTGTACATGTATGTGTAACTGGGTCACCATGCTGTACAGTAGAAAAAAAAACTGTATTGGGGAAATAACTATTGAAAAAAAACTAACATTGCAAGTTTCTGTTATAGAATACTGTACCTCTTTTTCCTGTTGTATCACTTCTAAGGAGTTAATAGAGCAATTGATAAAGAAAAATTAAATAAATAAATTTACCAAAGTTCTCAGGAAGTTTTGATAAGGATCTTAGAAGAGGTTTGAAGGATGTGCAAATAATTGTCCTAGAAAAGAACATATTTTGTTTGAATGGAACATTTAGTTAAACAGCTGCTTTTCAAAACACAGAAATTTGTATGATTCTTGAGTCCACTATTGACAGGATTCTGTCCGTACATTTTAGAGCACAAATGGACTTCAAAGCAAATTCCTTTCGTGAAGCATGGGGAAATCCTATACATTGACTCACTTAACAGGAGAGTGCAGGAAGTATCTGGAGAAAATTTTGATTGTGATATGTGTCAAGGAGAGGCTAAACAGCCAAGAAAGTACTGATATGTGTCTTTTCCTCATATTATAGATTATGGTGATTGAAATTTAACTTAAAAAGTAAAAAAAAAAAAATTTAAAAGCCTCTGAACATTTCAGTGTAGACATCCTTTCCTGGTAGGACTTTGAATTCTAGGGAATTTCTGCAGCACAAAATAGAAAATAGTTGTTGCACAGAAGGCAATATTTTAGGACTTGCTTTTGGAAAGTCATAATTCTAGCACACACAAAAAAAACATTTTGATAGATGCCTTGATTTCTAAGAAACATGAAACCTGTGGCTGTGTATAATGTATATATGTCATTAGGGTCACTTTACCTTTTAAGATGCGGGGTTCTCTTTATGGTTCTTGGAAACAGTTTCTACCTTTTAAGGTAAAAAATATAATCACAATCAAAGCCAAAGTTTATACTTTTTAACCTTCATTTTGGGCTCCATTATTATGATCTTCTCTCCATTATTTCCTTTCCTCTAGTTCTTCTTATTGAAGTATATTTCTGAATTTTATGTGTCCTGGTAAAACATTGTTAAATAATTGGGGGATAGAAAAAGAAATATAGTTGGCAAATTAAGAAAAAAGACTATTGCAACTGTGGAAAATATTTCTTTTTTTTTTTCAGTATCAATCAGCTTTTGCTTTGATAATTACCAGTTTCACCCTACACATAATAATGCAATGGAATATGCAGTGGTCTTGGAGATAATGTATTCAAATTATATGGTAAAAGTACAGAAAATTAAGAGACTTTAGTCCATTTTCTTCAAAGTTAGTCATTCTAGAAGACACAACCTTTTTTTTTTTTTTTTTTTGCTTTTTAGGGCTGTACCCATGGCACGTGAAAGTTCCCAGGCTAGGGGTTGAATCAGTGCTGCAGCTGCAGCCGCTGGCCTACACCACAGCAACACAGGGTCTGAGCTGCATCTGTGACCTACACTACAACTCATGGCCACACCAGGTCCCCAACACACTGAGCAACATCAGGGATCAAACCCGCATCCTCATGGATAACAGTCATGTTCATTACTGCTGAGCCACAACAGAAACTCCAACGTGATGGTTTTAAAATACACGTCATGACAAGGTGTCACAAAGAAAAGAAACAGCAGGAATAAAGAAAAAAGCTAGGGAAAAGTTTAGTTTAAAATTTTTGCAGCTATTTTTTTCTGAAATGGTTTTCTAGTAGGTAATGAGTTGATATGACATTAAACAGAGCTTTTTGTGCAACTGGGGCTTTAGTAATTGGGCACTTTTTCCCAGTTTTCTTTCCTATTAAATGTCTCTACAGAATAGTCATAGGCTCAAAGTTGTTGCTAAATTTTGTCCTCACAAATTATTCCAATGAATGTTTAATCAATTTTTTAATTTAATAAAAACCTTTAAATGCTCAGTTATCTTTGAATAATTCCTTGTAAGTAATCCTCTTGAAGATCCAGTGTAGTTTCTATGATTATATGAACTTAAAGTAGGGAATCATTCAAGGACTAACATTGTGAATGATTGTTGATTGTTGCTTTGTTTTATATGATACTGTTTTTAATAATTTAATTCTTAATCTATGTGATCCTATGCCTTAGTCATTCTTTAAATTAATTTTTTGGTCTCCTAATTTTTTAGATTCTGTGCTTTCATTTTACAACCAATATCTGTTTCAGCATATTTATAGTATTTTAAACTCATTCATTCAGTGAAGGAAAAACAATACAGTCCTTTATCATTTATAATACAGAAAATGTGGGGTGAGATTTTTTAATAAAAATCATTATAATAGAATCTATACTTGAGAAAAATGAGATTAAATTCTCTCCTTGATTGTTATGATTTTGGCCTTAAAAATGCACTCTGCTATTGATTTTTTTTTTGTGTATTTTTGCTTTTTCTAGGGCCGCACCCGCGGCATATGGAGGTTCCCAGACTAGGGGTCTAATCGGAGCTGTAGCCACCAGCCTATGCCAGAGCCACAACAACGCGGGATCTGAGCCATGTCTGCAACCTATACCACAGCTCTCGGCAACGCTGGATGCTTAACCCACTGAGCAAGGCCAGGGATCAAACCCAAAACCTCATGGTTCCTAGTCAGATTCGTTAACCACTGAGCTATGACGGGAACTCCTTGATTTTTTTATAGTGCAGTAAAACCTAGGAATGGTATCAGGTAACTGTATGAACAGAAAAAAATTAGTCTTGGATCTTACAGGCAAATAAAGGAACCATCATGATGACCTAGTGAAGAAAGAATTGAAAGGGTACAAGAGACAGAAGCGGGAGGACCATAGTGGTACTGGTAGACAGCCTGAAATATATTAATAATTAATTCCATGCCTCTATTACTCATTAATTGGAAAAGAAGCATTTTGAATTTAATAATCAATTAGTTATCATATTTCTAAAATGAACTTGCTGTAGGGAATAAGCAGGCATATTCAGTGGTGGTTTATGGCATTTCAGATATAATAGTGTATTATTATTTTATGCCTTTTTAAAGACTGCTCTTATGAACACAATAATGATGGGTTTATCTTGAAATTGTACGGTTTTAAACTTAATACTAGCTGTAGTAATCCATAAAAATAAAAATATTATTCGTTGGGGAATTTACAGTATAATAGATGCTGTGCTAAGGGCCCTATATCATCATGTATTTGTAATAATAGGACCTCCTTTGTAGTCTTCTGTGAAGACAAAAAATGTCTGATCAATGTCAAGTGCTTAGTGCTTTGTTCTGTAAATGCCCAGTGTTATCTATTTTGTTGTTATTGTTGTTACTTTATTTAATGAAACAGTATTTTCTATCCAAATTTTCCATGTTAGGAAAACTGAAGATGGGAAATGTCAGATAAGTTGTAAATCTTGTAATTGTTGCATACAACATTTGAATTCTTATCATCCATCTTCAAAGTCCATGCATTTGGCAACCATGTTATAATGGTGTTAATGAACACACAACTTGTCTTTTCAATATCACATTTATATAACATTAAATATCACATTTATATCACATTTATATAACATTAAATAAAATTTTTACTAAGAGAAATAGTATACAGTGAGAAAAATAGTGCTAATGCATACCAAATGAATAATACTAAAAATTATGAGTTCCTGTCATGACTCACTGGTAGCAAACCTGACTAGTATCCATGAGGATGTGGGTTCAATCCCTGGCCTAGCTCAGTGGGTTACAGATCTGGTGTTGCCATGAGCTGTGATGTAGGCCAGCAGCTATAGCTCCGATTCAGCCCCTACCCTGGGAACCTCCATATGCCACATGGGCAGCCCTTAAAAGACAAAAAAAAAAAGAGTTAATCATCAATATAAATTGTCACCTGTAACAAAAAGAAAATACGTCAAACCCTTATTTAGAAATTCAAAATTATACATAAAATATAGATCAAAGTAGGTAGTCATATGAGTAGTAGATAATCTTTAGAAATGAAATATAATGAAAATACATATTAAAACTGTCATAGGGAGTTCATGTCTGTTGCTGTGAGCTGTGGTGTAGGTCGCAGATGTGGCTCGGATCTGGCATTCCTGTGACTGCGACGTAGGCTGGCAGCAACAGCTCTGATTAGACCCCTAGCCTGGGAACCTCCCCATGCCGTAGGTGTGGCTCTAAAATGACGAAAAGACAAAAAAAAAAAAAAAAAAACGAAAACTCTCATAGTATGTAATTAAAGCAAAGTTACAAATGTAAACAGGAGAAAAGGGTGACAAAAATTAATGAGCCAATTATTTAACTTAAAAAAATTTTTAATAGGAAATTCCCTTGTGTTGCAAGAAGATCCAGCATCATCACTTCAGTGGCTCATCAAGTCACGGCTGTGGCACATGCACAGCGAAAAAAAAAAGTTTCGATACACTCAAAGAAATGTTAAGATATTTTAAAAATATTTTTAAGAGATAATCTTAAAGAAATAGAGTAAAAAATCTAACTTTGCAAAGGTAAAAAAAGTTAAATATTTTCTTATGTAAAAGATAGAAATTATAACAAGATAGGTCCCAAATGATATAATAAAGAATTTCAGAAATATTATGAGAATTAAAATGCAGAAATCACAATAATAAATAGTACAGTGAACTTTTTTTACAGCACATTTGAAAAAATATTCAAGACAAATGTGGTTTATAAAACTGATAACAAAAGAAATGTAAAATTTTAGACATAAAGCAAGGAAGTGGAATCAATAGTTAAAAATTAATATACCCCTTAATTCACTGATATTTTTTAAAACAGCTTTGAAAAAATACTCAAGGAAGAGTTTATTTAAATTGTATACCAGTTCGAGGGTATATAAAAGGAAACTCTTATTCATTTTATGTTTAAACATATTGATAAAAATAATCCATTATAGAATGAGAAAGGAAAATTAAATCTAATTTCAAATATTAAAGTAGGTGTAAAATTCTAAGCAAATAGCTTGAAATCAAATCCAGAAACAAATACAATATATTTGTTTAGAGACAACGCCTGATCCTTAACCCACTGTACCTCAGCAGGAACTCCTAAAACAAACATATTTTAAAATATCAACTACATCATAACCAAGTTGAGTGATCCCAAGAATGCATAAATGGTACACAATTAGTACATTTATTATGGTAGACATATATCAAAAGTAAATATTTAAAAGCAATTTATTAAATGTCTTATTAAAATCACAAAAGGGAGTTCCTATTGTGGCTCAGTGGGTTAAGAATCCAACTCCAATGGCATGGGTTGTTGTGGAGACACGGGTTTGATCCCCTGCCCAGTAGGGTGCGTTTAATGATCTGGCTTTACTGCAGCTGAGGCATGGTTCGAAGCTGCAATTGAATTCAGTACCTGGCCCAGGAAATTCCGTATGCCAGGGGTGCAGCCATTTAAAAAAAAAAAAAATCTAAAAAGAAAGTAAGTAAAATTAAATCTCTCCTCCTACGAAAATTAACAACAGGCCTGTTAAATAATAATACAAATTGGAAATATATTCTTTTGTTTATTTATTTATTTTTATCTTTTTGCCATTTCTTCAGCCGCTCCCACGGCACATGAAGGTTCTCAGACTAGGGGTCTAATCGGAGCTGTAGCTGCCGGCCTGTGCCAGAGCCACAGCAACGCGGGATCCGAGCCACATCTGCAACCTACACCACAGCTCACGGCAATGCGGGATCTTTAACCCACTGAGCAAGGCCAGGGATTGAACCCACAACCTCATGCTTCCTAGTCGGATTTGTTAACCACCAAGCCACAATGGGAACTCTGAAAATATATACTTTTGATTGTAATCTCATTATTTCTATAGAATACTATACTGAAAGTTATCAGTATCATATCAGTAAGTCAAAAATATGAAGTGAGACAAAATAAAATTCGTTATGACTAGGAAAGAAGTTACATTGTCCTTATGTGTCTTAGACATGATAATATGGAAAACAACTAAATGGTCTACATTCAGATTATTAGAAATGTTATGAGCCATCTGATATTTAACAAGTAGGTATCAAATATAATGGAAAGATAATTAGATCCTACTTACAATATTTTAGAAGATAGAAATTACATTTGAATAAATCTAACAAAGTTGTGTAAGACCACCAGGAACAATAACAAAATCGATGCATTTATGGAAGAATATTAAAACCATAATATTGGAGTTCCTGTTGTGGCTCAGCAGGTTACAAACCCAACATATCCATGAGGATTCAGGTTCGATCACTGGCTTCACTCAGTGGGTTAAAGGATCTGGCCTTGCCCTAAGCTGTAGTGTAGATCGCAGATGTGGTTTAGATACTGGGTTGCTGTGGCTGTGGTGTAGGCCTGTAGCTGCAGCTCCAATTCAACCCTAAAAAATAAATAAATAAAACCCTAATAGTAAGAAGACTAGGTACCATCAAAATGTCAGTTCTCCTCAATTTTTAGTTCATTTATGATCCTAAAAGAGTAAATTTTTAAAATGAAGTGAACAATCTTATTTTAATATATGTGTAGAAGGTGAATGTTTAATAACAAGACAAAGCAGGAGAGGTTGTCTTATCAAATACCAGTGTGTATAAAGAGGCAATGATAATTAACACAAAGTGAAATTTGATGCTGGTGCAAGTACAGAAAAATATTATTAGAAAGGAGTGCCTAGAAACATGCTCCCCACACAGGAAAAAAAAATGATGTATGGCAGAAATAGCATTGTAACAATCAAACAGTAAATTATTTAAATTGTATTGGGAGGTTGTTTATCAATGTGTAAAAAATGTAAATCAGATCTCTATTTCATATCACAAAACAAAATTAATAATATTGAGTTTATAGAAGTTGGAAACTTGTATATTAAATAACAGCAAAATGAAAGATAAGCTGCATCTAGGGAGAAGATAATTATAATCTCTATGACAAAGATTATTATCTAGAATATGAAAAGGGTATCTGTGGACATAAACATAAAGTTGATTTATTTTGTATGAAAATGGAGAAAAGATATGAAAAAAAAAGCAATTCTAAAAGAGGAAAAGTGAATACCTGATAAACACAAGAAAAGCTATCCCATTGGTTTTAAAAAGGAGAAAGCAAATGAAAAGCTACCTTTGAATATCTCTCAGAATAATTAAAATTTAAAGTTTAATGATGGCACAGTGGGTTAAGGATCAGGTGTTGTCACTACAATGGCCTGGGGTCACTGCTGTGGCTTGGGTTCAATCTCTGGCCCCAGAACTTCTGCATGTTGTGGGTGTGGCGAGAAAGAAGTAAAAAAAAAAAAAGTAAGTCTGACAATACCAAGTGTTGGCATCCATGAAAAGCAAAGGCAAATCTTAAACACTGCCTTTCCTGTATATATTGATAAATACTTGTTGAAGAACAGTTTATCAGTAGATGTAAAGTTCAAAATGTGCATATGCTAAGACCCAGCACTTCCATTCCTAATTTTGTATTCTAGAGAAATTCTCACACATGGTGTACCATGTGACTTGTTTATAAATGTTGAATACTCTTTGCATTGTTTATATTTGCAAGATAAATCAGAGTCAACCTACTGTGCCATCAGCAGTAGATCAATAAATTCAAACAATGGTAGCAAATTCAAACAATGGAATATCATTCAGCAATGATAATGAAGGAATGTGAGTTACATCTGTCAGCCTCAATATATCTCATAAAACTCAGTGCTGGATTTAAAAGAGCCAACTGCAGAAAAATACGTATCTCTGATAATATTTTCCAAAAGCTCTAAAACTTCCAAAAATTTTAATCTGTTTTGGAGACTCATATATATGTAAAGCATAACTCATGGAAATGACAAATGCCAAACTGAAGTAAGGGATTATCTACATGGAGAAAGGAAGGGAGAGTAAGTAAAGAGAAGGTCATGGAAAACTTTACTTATATTTGTTACATTTTATTTTTTCACTATATGAAGAGAGCACAGATTTTTAAATTATTTTTATTCATCATTGTATATCTAAAATATTTTGTAATAATATTTCAGAAGAAATAAAAATATTTTATTGCCTTTGTATTGACATTCTTCTTATATTTTTGCAAATGCCATAAGAAGTTTCATTTACTTCTCTAC
Organism: Phacochoerus africanus; assembly: GCF_016906955.1. Lineage (NCBI taxonomy): Eukaryota > Metazoa > Chordata > Mammalia > Artiodactyla > Suidae > Phacochoerus > Phacochoerus africanus. The sequence continues at coordinate 83,144,672 of NC_062554.1, read as the reverse complement.
TGAAATAAAATATTGACAATATAGCCTCATGTGTCAGGAATGACTGATGAAGAAAAAAATGTAAGGAGGTAGTTTGGGTACATGTAATTAAGGCAAACCTACCTTAAGAAAACCACACACCCCCTTTTCATATTTGTTTCCCTTAAACACATTTTAATTGGAGAATGTTTCATCTGGTTATGATTTCAACGAACTACAAGGCACTCTTGCTTGGAAAGAGTCCGGGATTTTTTTTTAATTGATAAGATTTTCCCCATTGTTATGTAATTTCTTCATTATTATAGGATTTGAAATGTTAAAAAAAATCTTAAACATTGTTAAAGGTTAGAGAGTATATCAGGTCACTACCTATATATTTTTCTTATTAGAATTTAAAGCAAAGTGTTAACCTTATAAAATGCATAGAGAAGCTAATTAGGTGATACTTAATTGTCTGTTTCTTTAAGGAATATATTTCTGGCTTGAAACCTATTTTTGCTGCCAACACTTAGATTTCTTGAAGGACACTTTGCTTCACAATGTCAGCTTTAATTTGAGATAAAATAATGCATCTAACTATGCTGTCATCTATAATTCATGGCCACTCCTAAGTGTAGTTCATTGAAATCTCACCCGTGCTCCAACCTCTGTCACTCCAGGAAGCAAGACTCACTCACTTTTCTTTGTTTTTATCTAAATTATTATATTAACTGTATAGTAGGTTTGGGTAATAAGTTGTTCTCAATAAACACTTAAATCTAACTTCACAAATTCCTTTAATAAGAGAGTTTGCATTTACCTTTTTTTTTTCCTTTTTAGAATAGATTACAAAAATAACACAGTGTTTGTGAAGGTTTCTTTAAGTCCTCCTCCAAATGTCACATGTTTGGTTGGATTGTTTAAAAAAACAAACAGAAAAAAAATATCTTTGCTCCCTTGACCTACTAATACGACTTCATCAGCCTCATGAAGGAGCAGTGATAGCACACAATCTCATAGCAAGGCAGAGACAGTAAGCCTCATTTTCTTAATCCTGGATGTTCTAGTGTTACATTGACAAGTTGGATCAGCAGTCTGTCCTGTTTGAATTAATTTGTCCTGGTCTCCCTGATTTTCTTTTTGATTTAGGTAAATATTTATAGAAAAGAAAATACTTCAAAACTTCTCAAACTTCAAACTTGATAATAAGACTTTGCCATCTAATTATTCTTGCATATTAATGGATTTTGTCTTTGTGTTATCTTGCAATAAAATATTTGAATTTTGTAAATTTCATCTTTCCTATACTGAGGGGAAAATATTACAAACTCCAGGCTTCAGTTTCTTTGTCTTATTTATCAGTTACTTAAAAGCCAATAAATTCTGCCTTTAAAATGCTTTCCCTAGAATTCTCCAAGGCACAATATTAGTTATTTCCTAAGAAGAACTTAAAAGAAACCCCTAGGGGAAATTTGGGAGGTTATGGAGTAATGGGGAATTAACTTTTGAAAAAAAATCTCATGATAAATTGTTGAAAATATTTTTTTATCTCCCAAGAGATTACCTTAAACCAGTTCTCTGACTTGAAAGATTCCCTTTCAGGATGCCAATTAACACAGTTATCTCAGTTAAAAACATATTTAGGAGATATGCAATCAAAATAAGAAATCAGTTAAAGCTGGCACATGCAGTGACTTTTGGTTAAGTAAATAATTTCTAATGAGAAACTTTTAAGGAATATATTTAGCATACTTTCAAGAGTGGAGTTTATTTTCTGTAGAAGTCAATATTATTCCTCAGCTTAATCTAAATTTTCCTTTTCTAATCCAGAAACCAATAAATTAATTAATTAATGTGGAGGAAACTCAAAATCAATATAAAAGCATGATCAGTTATTTTATGTTAATTCTGCAATAGTGAGTAATGTTAAAATTGAATCTTTACTCTCATGATTACTGAATCAATCAACTCCAGCTTAGTTTTTAATTATAATCACTTTTTCTGAGTCTTACTATAAGGTTTTTTTTTTTTCTGTTGTTGTCATTTTAGCTCCTTTATATATTTAAAAGTGAAATGCATCTCCATAAATCATATAGTCTTGGTTCCCAGAAAAATAATTTGTGTATAAGAATGAAATTTATGGTTTGCTGAGGTTGCAGCTCTTCACTGCAGAGACCCACCAATAAGCAGAAAGAAAACCAAAAAGAAAGAAAAGCCCAATGCAAGTTCAGTTCATTAAGGAAGGTGAAGTTAGTTGTCTTAATTAGTAAAGTCTGTGAAAGCATTTTAACAATGATATAGTTTTTAATGACTCAATTAGGTAATTTCACTCTGAGGTTCGTTAAATATTTTCAAAGTTTATCCTTGCCTGTTTTTGTTCCAGTACTTTTAATAATGTAATACTGCAAACTCTCTAATTAAAGCAAAGGTCAGCCTCCTAGAGTTTGAGCTAAGGCAAGACTATCTGGATGACTTTTATGATAGAAATAGGTATACAACTTGCAGATGAATCACTGGGAAGTCACTAGTATGAAATGAAAAAACTTAGTTTAAAAACAAAACACTGTATTTTTGAAGAAAGGTAGCCTCTCTAGCAAAAGGGTAGAGAGTGGTTAGGGCTTTATAGCACCCATTTTCCAAGTGGACACCATGCTGAGACAGCTTGCTGTCCAGTCAGAAATGCCTAGAAAGGCAGGGAGCAAGAATTCTCAGTCCTTAGCTGAACAGAAGGCATAATATCCATTCTGTTGGTAAATGAATCCAATTCTTGCAATAATATTAATTTTTTGAATTTAATGTTTAGCTTCTATTTATTTAATAATGCTCTTTGCTCAGAGTTAAATATTCAGTCCTATTAAAAATAAAGGAAATGATTATTGGTATTGGGAATTAATTTTAAATTCCGTTATTTCTTTTTTTTTTTTGAGAGAATTTTTTTGTAGTTATTTACCCAATACACTTTTTTTTTCTATTGTATACTAGCACGTATAACAGGGAGAGTTAGGCAATAAATTCCATTTGAAATAGTCTTTGCCCAAAGAACAGTGAAAATTTCTATTCATCTTTCTTTTGGTATTGTTCTTAATCATTATCAGTTACAGTATCCATTTTCCCTCTATTTCCAGAAAGGAAATGTCAGTACAATATGTGCCAGAATTAACAACTATGCTTTATTTTTGGAACTTGGAACCCATTTCCACAAATTGCTTTCATAAATAACTTCAAAAAACTAGATTTCTGTCCTGATTTACAATAGAAAAATAAATAAATATTATTTCCAAATATTAAATTTTCTAATTGATAAAAGCAACTAACTACACTCTTTTTCTTGCCTGGTGAAAAGAACATAAATTAGAAGGCTCAGAGTTCCCGTCGTGGCTCAATGGTTAACGAATCCGACTAGGAACCATGAGGTTGTGGGTTCGATCCCTGGCCTTGCCCAGTGGGTTAGGGATCCGGCGTTGCCATCAACTGTGGTGTAGGTTGCAGATGCGGCTCGGATCCTGCGTTGCTGTGGCTCTGGTGTAGGCCGGCAGCTACAGCTCCGATTAGACCTCTAGCCTGGGAACCTCCATATGCTGTGGGTATAGCCCTAGAAAAGGGAAAAAAAAAAAAAAAGAGAAGGCTATATGAACATGAACAAGTAGACCAGTGATGATAATATGAAATGGAGTATTATATGGGGAGCTTTGTCAAGGCATTTATTAATGCCATTGATTCTTGTAATAAAAATAATATTATTTATTAATAAACTAAAATTTTATTTTTCTATTTAGTTGCCACAGTACTTTAACTGCATTTGCTCTACTCATATCACCCTGTGGAGTGAGTACAACCTACTTTTCAGAAGCGATAACTGTGATTTAGACATTTAAATAAACTTCTTGTCATCAGATACTGACCAAATGCTGGAGCAGAAACTGAACTTAGGGCTGTCTGACTCCACTTAGATCTCTGCATATTGCCTCCATATCTGGAACTTAATCTAATGTCCAAATTGTATACAAACTTAGAGATTTCTTTCCTTTAATTGTGATTAATCCGCAGTTAGGCATGATTATAGTTTTTGTGATATGAATAAGCATCAACAAAAAGGTGAGAGCAATGCTTATTTCTGGAGAAATAGGAAGAGAAAAGTTAATTTCTATAGGGGTTGATAAGAGCAGAAATCTAGATCAAGTGCTAATTTGAATTAACAGATGGATAATGTTAACCCCCATCCCAAAAAAGTAACATGCAAAAGTAGAGAAATAAACTTTCCTGATGTTTCTCCATGTGATAGTTTTATAGACTGAGAACAACATAACTTTTCTGGTATATGTAGGAATTTGAACGAAAGTGGGTTGGAGAGGGCACATTAGAAGGGCAAGAGAATACAACTGGTAAAACAAACCTGGAGTGGTGTTATTCAGCCAGTATTGTCATATGTGTTGATCTCTTACTGTTTTCACAACCTTAGTCCCTACATGTAAACCAGACCTGGTTTACTTGTTGGAAACCATTCCATGAGTCATGAAGGATCTTCTAGTTTTCTCTTGATGCTCTAACAAATTCCCTTAAACCTAGTGGCTCAAAGATAACACAGAAACTTTATTATATTTATTAATTTGCAGTTCTGTAGGTCAGAAATTTTTGACACACTGGCAAGGCTGCCTTGCTTTCTGCAGGCTCCAGGGGAGAACCCATTTCCATGTCTTTTCCAGTATGGCACTCTTTCTCCATCTTCAAATCCATCAAGGACAGGACAGACTGAGTACCAGATCACATCATCTTTTTTTTGGCTGCTTGCAAGGCATGTGGAAGTTTTCAGGCCAGGAATCAAACCAGAGCCACGGCAGCAACCCAAGCTGCTACAGTGACAACATTGGATCCTTAACCCACTGCACCTGAAAGGAACTCTCTCATATCACATCTTCTGATTGCTGTAGTGTTACATAACCCTCAGATTGTCTTCTGCCTCATACTTTTAAGAATTCTTGTAATCATATTGGGCTTACTCAAATATCTAGATTATCTATTCATCTCAAAGTCCTAAATTTAATCACACATTCAAAGCCCTTTTGAATATTTAGAGTCATATACTCATAGGTTCTAGGGGTTAGGATGAAAAAAGTTTAAACATCTTTGGCAGGGGGTAGGAATTATTTTGCCTAATACAAAATTTAGGATTGCCTTGTCAAAATAAAGATAACTGAATTCCCAGTATGGCACAGTGGTTTAAGAGTCTGACTGCAGTGTCTCGGGTCTCTGGGAGATTCAGGTTCAATATCTGCCCCCAGAAGTTCCACATTCCATTGAGTGCAGCCATTAAATTAAATGAATAAATAAATAAATAAATAAATAAATAAATAAATAACTCAGCCATGTCAAGCTGCTTGTCTAACTTTAACTTTCGGTCCAATTAAAATAACTGATCTTTTTTATTCTGAGATTACTATCTTACCTTATATTTCAAAAGTGGTATTTAGATGTTTTTATTAACTATTTTGTTTGATTGTCCTCTTTTCTAAAGTTAGAAAGGGATTTTTTTTAATTATTGAGAATCTCTTCTGCCAAATAATGTGTGTTAAATATATTTTCTTATTTAACCTTTCACTTGTCATGATTTTTTTCCGATAATCAGATTGCACAAGTCCATGATGTCATTCTTATAAAATACAATCCTGTTGCCTTCATATTACCATTTTTTTGTTGACAGAGTTAAGAAAGCTAAGAATCCAGGGTTATACACAGCAAGTTAAAGTACTTGAATCAAACCCATATCTCTCTGACCCCAAAGCCTATAGTTTCAGGTCACATTCCTTGGGAAAAAAAGATTCGGAAATGGAGATTTGTGTGAAGGAAATGCATTGATGAGGGAATGATGTTGAGAGGATAAAATAAATCAGATTGAGAGAGTTAATTTTTATTTATTTATATATTTATTTGCTTTTTAGGGCCGCACTTGTGGCCTATGGAGGTTCCCAGGCTAGGGGTCTAATTGGAGCTACAGCTCTCGGCCTATGCCACAGCCACAACACCTCAGGACCTGAGCTATGTTTGTGACCTACACCTCAGCTCACAGAAACACCAGATCCTTAACTCACTGAGTGAGGCCAGGGGTTGAACTCAAGTTCTCATGGATACTTGCTGGATTTGTTTCCGCCGAGCCACGAAGGGAACTCCTGAGAAGAGTTGAATTTTAATTGAAGAGTTTAATTTTGATCAAGAAGAGTTGAAGCTCTCAAAAAGGGCTTCAGCTGATTCCATGGAGTGCTCTAGAGCTGGAATAGCCCTTGAGAATAATTCTTAAAGCAAGGGGCCAAACTTTATTTAGTGTTGAATTGACCAGTTATCTTCTTCCCTGGGAGAAGCTGTGATGAGGGCTGAGAAGCTCTTCCCTGCCCAGTTGTTGTCAGCTGTCAGTATTTCTAGCAGCCAGAGAAATGAGAACTTTAGTCTTCAAGTGGGGAACTGGGAAGATCACCAAAACATCTACTATACTCCTGTGTTCTTTCCATCTATGCCTATTAGAGATCCTTCTTTTCATTGCATTTGATATTCTCCCCTAAGACTGTTTTCTAGGCTTCATATTTCCTTATCCCTTCTAGTTGATAATCTGGAATGTGTCACTTAAGAAAAAAAAATGACTGGGGCAGACTGAATGAAGGAGAGGGAGATATAGAAAGGAAAGCATGGAGTGAGGGAAATGGGAAAAGTAGAATCAGAACTGAGACAAGGCTCAAGAAATCACAACTTTGGCAGTGAGTGGAGACACGTGGGAACCACTCCTCAAATGTCCTTTTTAATGGATTATGGTTAATGGATTTGCGCTTAGAAGTCAATTCCTACATATATATATATATATTTAAAAGTAACAGCAAATCAGGAAATCTAGTAGGTAGAATTTAAGCTAAAGGCCATGAAGGGAAATTAGAAGTCTTCCAGAGAGATGAGAGCCACAGACCAAACCTGGGGAAGTAGAAGTAGAATTACAAGTAAGAATCAGAGAAGTGTTGGAAACAGTTTGGGGCTGAATCAATTTTGAAGTATTTCCTGAGAGCAAAGATACCTGGAAAAGACTGCCATTGACATTGGTAGAGTTTTGCAGCCCAGTTTTTCACTGAAAGGAGGTGGTGGTGGTACATGAGTACATGACTCTAGGAAAGGTTATTGTATGGACTACTCATTATTTTCTCTCTTTTCTGAAAATTGGATCAATACTTAAGTCAAAATGCCAAGAGAACACTTTATAAGATATAACATAGGGCAGCAATAATAACAGAAAGTCACAGAGGGAATTATTTCTGATGTGATGGTAGCAGTTTCTATACCTACCAGTGAGAAACTGATAATTGTAAGGGATTTTGTAAGTTGGAAATTTTGCATGCATATATGAAGGCATATTAAAATATATTTTTATCAACAGTAATAAAAATATGTGAATATTATAAGAAGAGAAGTTATCTTTTTTATATTTCTGGGCAAGCACTTTCATTTTCCACTGAAGAATATCTGGCAAAGCCTTTCATAGCTAATGAATGTCAAGACATTGTAAAATGTACATTTATAAATAATTATGTAAACATGCAAGCAAAGATCGTAATAAATACATATATCCTTTTTAAATATTATTTTCCATCATCATTGTCTGTCCCAGGAGATTGGATATAGTTCCCTGTTCTATAGAGTAGGACCTTTCTGTCTATCCATTCTAAATGTAATGGTTTACATCTATTAACCCCAGAGTCTCAGTCCATGCCACTCTCTCCCCCTCCTCCTGGGCAACTACAAGTCTGTCATCCATTTCTGTGAGCATCTTTCTGTTTTGTCGTTTGATTTGTGCATGTTGAACAATCCTTGTGAACGTGGATGAATCCTACTTGGTCATGGTATGTGATATTTTTTTATATGTTGGATTTGGTTTGCTAAAATTTTTTGAGAATTTTTACATCTATATTCATCATAGATATTGGCCTATAATTTTCCTTTTCGGTAGTAGCTTTGGTTTTTGTATTAGGGTGATGGTGGCTTTGTGGAATGTCTTTGGGGGTGTTCCTTCTTCAGTCTTTTGGAAGAATTTAAGACAGATCAGTATAAGCTCTTTGTATGCAGCAATTTATTGATTCAAAATATAGATGAAAGTCACATGAATCTCAAAAAATTAACCAAAATTTAACAAAAATTATTATCCATGTAAGAAAAATAATCATAATTTGAAATATTTTTATTTAAAAATTTTATTGAAGTATAGTTGATTTAAAATACTAGTTTAAGATGCACAGCATAATGATTCAGTATTTTTATAGATTATGTTCCATTTAAAGTCATTATAAAATATTGGCTATATTCCTTAAACTATCCAATATATTCCTGTAGCTTATTTATTGTATACATAGTAGTATACATAGTAGTTTGTATAGTATTTAATCCCCTACCTCTATATTGCCCCTCCCCCTCTCCTCTTCCCTGTGATAACTGCTAGCTAATTCTATCTGTAAATCTGTTTCTGTTTTGTTCATTTGTTTTATGTTTTAAATTCTGTATATAAGTGATAATGTACAGTATTTGTCTTTCTCCTTCTGACTTATTTCACTTGGCTTAATACTTTCTAGGTCCATCTGTGTCGCAAATGGCAAATTTTAATCCTTTTTTATGGTGAGTTGTGTTCCATTGTGTATATATATCCCAGGTCTTCTTTAGCCATTCATCTATTGATGGACTTAGGTTGTACCTATATCTTGGATTTTGTATACAGTGCTGCTATGTATGTTGAAGTGTATGTATCTTTTAGAATTAGTATTTTCTTTTCTTTGGATATATACCAAGAAGTGGAATTGTGGCTCATATGGTATTTCTATTTTTAGTTTTTTGAGGAATTTCCATACTATATTCCATGGTGGCTGCACCAATTTATTTTACCACCAAATACTGTACTAAGATTCCCATTTTTCCATGTCCTGGCCAATATTTATTATTTGTGTTCTTTTTAATGATAGCCATTCTGACATTAGTAAGGTGATATCTCCCTGTGTTTTGACTTGTCTTTTTCTGATAATTTTCTATGTTCTGCATATTTTTATGTGCTTGTTGATCATTTGTGTATCTTGGGAAGCTTGTCTGTTCAGGTGTACTGCCCATTTTTTTAATCAGATTGTTTGTTTCTTTGATAATGGGTTGTGTAAGCTATTATGTATTTTGGATATTAACCCTCTATTGATCATAGATCATTTTCTGTGCAAATATTTTCTTCCATTTACTAGGTTGTCTTTTTGTTTTGTCAACTTCCTTTGCTGTGCAAAAACCATTTATATTTAGTTAGGTCTGATTTGTTTATCTTTACTTTCATTGTCTTAGGTGGCAGATCCAAGAAAAAATACTGCTGCAATTTATATCAAAAGTGTGTGTCTGTGTTTTCTTCTAGGAGTTTTATGCTTTCTGGTCTTACATTTAGGTCTGCAATCCATTTTTTTTTTGTCTTTTTGTCTTTTTAGTGCCACACCCATGGCATATGGAGTTTCCCAGGCTAGAGGTCTAATTGGAGCTATTGCTGCCGGCCTATGCCAGAGCCACAGCAACACGGGATCTGAGCCGTGTCTGTGACCTTGCAATCCATTTTTAATTCATTTTCGTATATAGTATGAAAAATTGTTCTGATTTCATTGTTTTGCATATATCACCACTTACTGAAGAGACTGCTTTTCCCCAGTGTATATTCCTGCCTCATTTATTGTAGATTAATTGACCATAATCACATGGGTTCATTTCTGAGCTGTTTTGTTCCATTCATCTATGTGTCTGTTTCTGTGCAAGTACTGTGGCTTTGTAGTATAGTCTGTAGTAGGGAAGTGTGGCACCTCCAGCTTTGTTCTTTTTTCTCAAGATTGCTTTGGCTCCAAAGAGTCTTTTGTAGCTCTTTATAAATTTTGGAATAATTTGTTCTAGTTCTCTGAAAAGTGTCATTGGTATTTCGTTAGGGATTACATTAAATTTATTGATTGCTTTGGGAAGTATGGATATTTTAAAAATATTAGTTTTTCCAGTCTGTAAAGATGGGGTATCTTTCTGTTTCACTGTATCTTCCATGTTTCCTTCAGTGTCTTATAGATTTTGATAGTTTTTCACCTCCTTGGTAAAGTGTGTCTCTAAGTATTTCATTATATTTGATATGATTTCAATGGGCTTGTATTCTTGCATTTTTCTCTCTGATTTTCATTATTAGTGAATAGCAGCAGTATATTTAAATTGAATCCTGTAATTTTACTGAATTCATTTATCAGTTCCAATAGTTTTTTGGTAGAGACTTTGGGGTTTTCTACATATAGTGCCATATCATCTGCAAATAGTGATGCCTTCACTTCTTCCCTTCTCTAATGCTATGGCAAGGACTTTTGAGACTATGTTAAGTAGAAGTAGTAGCAAAAGAAAGAGACACAAGAAATAAATATTAACCCCCCCGAAAAACACAAAGGGGTATTCTAACATAGGAGTAGCCTTAGAAGACTAGAGTTTGGCTTCCCCAAACTCATAGAAAAAGAAAAAAAACAAGCAAGATGAAGAAGCACAGAAACCATTCCCAGTTAAAGGAATAGGAGAATTCACCTAAAGCAGTCAACAATGAAACAGACCTCAGTAGTCTGACAGATATTGAGTTCAAAAGGGAGGTATTGAAAATACTGGAGGAATTAAGAGAGGATATTAACAGTAATACAGATTCCTTTAGAAAGAAACTAGAAAATGTAAGGAGGAGCCAAGAAAAATAGGAAATTCATTTGCAGAGATACAAACTGAGCTTAAGGCAATAAAGAGCAGAATGAATAATGCAGAGGAACGAAATAGTGATGTGGAAGATAAGATAATAGGAATCACTCAATCAGGACAACAGACAGAAAACCAAATGAAAAAACATGAAAGCAATATGAGAGACCTATGGGATAATATAAAGCAGGCCAATCTGTACAGAATAGGAATTCCAGAAGGAAAAGAAGAAGAAAAGGGGATTGAAAATATATTTGAAGAAATTATGGCTGAAAACTTTCCAAATCTAAAGCATACTGATATCAAGATACAGGAAGCACAGAGGGCCCCAAACAAGCTGAACCCAAACAGGCCCACACCAAGACATATTATAATAAAAATGGAAAAATTTAAAGATAACGAGAGGATTCTCCAGGCAGCAAGAGAAAAGCAAAGCATTCATTACAAGGGAACCCCTATACGGCTATCAGCTGATTTCTCCATAGAAACACTACAGGCCAGAGGGGGAGGGGAAAGGTATATTTAAAGTGCTGAAAGGAAAACATTTACAACCTAGAATACTCTATCCAGCAAGAATATCATTTAAATTAGAAGGGGAAATAAAGGATTTCTGCAACAAACAAAAGCTAAAAGAGTGCAGCAATACTAAACCCAGTCTAAAAGAAATACTTAAAGGGTTTCTCTAATTATAAAAAAGAGAGAGAGAAAAAAAAGAGAAAAGGAAGAATTAGGATGGAGGAAACCACAATTGGAAAGCAATCACTTCAATAAGCCAGCAAACATGAACATGTCAAAAAAAAAAAAAAAAAAGGACATCAAAATCATACAATGTGGGGAAGGAAAGTAAGAAAAAATATATATATATATATATTTTAATTTTAATGATGTGTCTGAGCCTATATGACTATCAGGCAAAAACAGATTTAGGAAGGGCTTAACATGCTTAAAAAACACGGCAATACAAAACAAAACCAAACGTTACACTCACAAAAACTGAAAAAAAGTACTCAAGCATAAAATACATGGAAACCATCCAGCCAAAAAAAGAAAAGAGAAACATTGAATCAACTGGAAAACAGGTTTAAAATGGCAATAAATACATATCTATCAATAATCTCCTTAGATGTCAATGGACTAAATGCTCCAGTCAAAAGACACAGAGTGGCAGAATGGATGAAAAAGCAAAACCCTTCAATCTGCTGCCTTCAAGATACTCACCTTAGAGCAAAGGACACATACAGATTGAAAGTGAGGGAATGGGAAAAGGCATTTCACGCCAATGGACAAGACAGGAGAGCAGGAGTTGCGATACTCATAACAGACACAATAGACTTTAAAATGAAGGCCGTTAAGAAAGACAAAGAAGGGCACCATTTTATGGTTAAAGGATCCATTCAAGAAGAGGATGTTACAATTGTCAATATAAATGTCCCTAATATAGGAGCACCCAGATAACTCCAACAAATACTAACCCTAGACATAAAAGGAGAAATCGATGGGAATACAATCATAGTAGGAGACTTTAACACACCACTCGCAACAATGGACAGATCCTCTAGACAGAAAACCAATAAGGCAACAGAGATCTTAAAGGACACACTAGAAAAGTTAGATGTAATTGACATTTTCAGGATATTATATCCAAAAAAATCTGAATGTACATTCTTCTCAAATGCACATGGAACATTCCCAAGAACTGATCACATATTTGGACACAAAGCTAACCTCAACAAATTTAAGAATAGAGAAACTATTTCAAGTATCTTCCCGACCACAATGGCATGAAACTAGAAATCAACCACAGGAAGAGAAATGAGAAAAAACTGACTACACGGAGACTAAACAACATGCTACTAAATGGGTCAATGATAATGAAGACACATCCACTCAACACCTATGGGATGCCACAAAAACAGTGCTCAGAGGGAAATTCATAGCAATACAGGCCTTCCCGAAAAAAAGAAGAAAAATCTCAAGTCAACAACTTAACCCACCACCTAAATGAATTAGAAAACGAAGATCAAGAAAAACCTAAAGTCAGCAGAAGGGAGGAAATCATAAAGCTCAGAGAGGAAATCAATAAAATAGAGGTTAAAAAAACAATAGAAGAAATCAATAAAACCAAGAACTGGTTTTTTGGAAAAGGAAACAAAATTGACAAGCCTCTGGCTAGACTCACCAAGAAGAGGAGAGAAAAAAACCCAAGTAAACAAAATCAGAAATGAAAAAGGGGAAGTCACAACGGATACTACAGAAATACAAAAAACCATGAGAGAATACTATGAGCAATTGTATGCCAACAAATTTGACAACCTAGAAGAGACAGACAACTTTCTAGAGACTTACAGCCTGCCAAAACTGAATCAAGAAGAAATAGACGAACTGAACAGACTGATCACTAGAAATGAAATTAAATACGTCATAACAACACTCCCTACAAATAAAAGTCCAGGACCAGATGGCTTCACAGGTGAATTCTACCAAACATACAAAGAGGAGCTTATACCCATCCTCCTTAAACTTTTTCAAAGGTTTGAAGAAGGGGGGACACTCCCAAAGACATTCTATGATGCCACCATCACCCTGATTCAAAAACCAGACAAAGATACCACCAAAAAAGAAAACTATAGGCCAGTACCTTTGATGAATATTGACACAAAAATTCTCAACAAAATTTTAGCCGTCTGAATCCAACAACATATCAAAAAGATCATAAACCACGTCCAGATGAGATTCATCCCAGGTGCACAAGGATGGTTCACAATACGCCAATCAATCAACATCATACACAACATCAAAAAAAGAATGTATACATGTATGTGTAACTGGATCACCATGCTGTACAGCAGAAAATATGCCACATTAACAAAAGAAAAGTCAAAAACCACATGATCATCTCAATAGATGCAGAAAAAGCATTTGACAAAGTCCAACATCCATTCATGATAAAAACTCTTCCCAAAGTGGGTATAGACGAGACATACTTTAACATAATCAAAGCCTTTTATGACAAACCCATAGCAAATATAATACTCAATGGAGAAAAGCTGAAAGCCTTCCCACTAAAATCTGGAACAAGACAAGGATGCCCACTCTCACCACTGTTATTCAACATAGTTTGGAAGTCCTAGAAACAGCAATCAGACAAACGAAATAAATAAAAGGCATCGAAATAGGAAGAGAAGAGGTAAAACTCTCACTGTATGCAGAGGACATGATCCTATATATAGGAAACCCTAAGGACTCAATCCAAAAGCTACTTGAACTGATCATCCAATTCACCAAAATATCAGTGTATAAGATTAACATTCAGAAATCAGTCACATTTCTGTATACTAACAATGAAATATTAGAAAAGGCATGCAGAAATACAATACCTTTTAAAATGGCACCCCCAAAAATCAAATACCTGGGAATACACCTGACCAAGGAGGTAAAGGTGTATGCCGAGAACTCTAAAACATTAATCAAGGAAATTAAAGAAAATGTAAAGAAATGGAAAGATATTCCATGCTCCTGGGTTGGAAAAACTAATATGGTAAAAATGGCTATGCAACCCAAAGCAATTTATACATTCAATGCAATCCCTATCAAATTAACCATGATATTTTTCACAGAACTAGAACAAACAATCCAAAAATTTATATGGAACCACAAAAGACCCAGAATTGCCATAGCAGTTCTGAGGAACAAAAACCAAGCAGGAGGCATAAGTCTCCCAGACATCAGGCACTATCACTAAGCCACAGTCATCAAGACAGTGTGGTACTGGTACCAAAACAGACATACAGACCAATGGAACAGAATAGAGAACCCAGAAATAAACCCAGACACCTATGGTCAATTAATCTTTGAGAAAGCAGGCCAGAGCATAAAATGGGAAAAAGTCTTTTCAGCAAGTATTGCTGGGAAACCTGGACAGCTGCATGCACATCAATGAAACTTGAACACACCAAAATAAACTTGAAATATCTTAAAGACTTAAATATAAGACAAGACACCATCAAACTCCTGGAAGAGAACACAGGCAAAACATTCTCTGACACCAACCTTATGAATATTTTCTCAGGCCAGTCTCCCAAAGTAACAGAAATCAAAGCAAAAATAAACCAATGGGACCTAATAAAACTGACAAGCTTTTGCACAGCAAAGTAAACCGAAAAGAGAACACAAAGACAACTTACAGAATGGGAGGGAGAAAATAGTTTCAAATGATGCAACTGACAAGGGCTTAATCTCTAAAATGGACTCAACAAACTTTAAAGTCAAGGCTCAGAGATAGCTTTCTTGAGGATTTCTAACCTGCTAAATGATTTGTCTCTCTTCTACTCATAATTTGAGCAGAGGAGTTCCTGTTACTGCTCAGTGGGTTACAAACCCCACTAGTATCCGTAAGGATGCAGATTTGACCCCTGGCCTTGCTCAGTAGTTTAAGGATCCTGTGTTGCCTTGAGCTGCGGTGTAGGTGCAGACATGGCTCGGATCCTGCATTGCTGTGGCTATGGCTGTGGTGTAGACTGGCAGATACAGCTACAATTTGACCCCTAGCCTGGGAACTTCTATATGCCACAGGTACAGCCCTAAATATCATAAAAAATAAAAATGATTTGAGCAGAAGTGACTGGAATATGCCATTATCAAGAAATCACTTAAGTCTGAGGCAAGCCTGGGGGTAGTGGGGTAAAATTAAACATCTTTTAGTCAGTCATTTTGCAAAGGCTTATAATTTCCCTTTGTGCTCTTAATTATTGTTTTGTGCAGCTTTCTTATGCAGTGAAGCCAAGCAATCCATTCATATATTCATTCAATAAACTTTTATTGATCTCCTAGTTTATGCTATGGGAGATTTATTTATACAATAAAGCATCAGGTTTTGATTTCATATACCTCACATGGATATTGCCTGCCTTCAAATCACTTAACTTTGTTTACAGATTTCTAAGTCTAGTTTTACCAGTGTGCAAGTGTCAATTTTCTATTGCAAAGAGCTTGTATTGCCAAAAGTAGACTGATTAGTCTTCTCCCATTCTTACAGAAAATTTGGGTTAAATAATTCATGGGACTCTAAGAGGATCACTCATGAAACTAGTCTGGTATATTCCTCTTCAAGCAAATATTCCTTTTTCTATTCATTTAAATATATGTCCACAGTGGTGGCTTAAATCTATATTAAAACAACAATAACAACAAACAAAATTTGTGGTTAACTAGATAAATGTTGAACTTTAGTAATCCTAAGTAGTTGTTGTGTTTTATTTCAAACTATTACGGAAAAAAATAGATAAGAATGTTTTGTTGTTATTTGAGATGGCTTTGAGGAGAATAGAATAAAGCTATTATTACTAAATACTAACTTAAATGATATAAAATATTCCTTTTAGTATACTGATATGATACTAAACTTATTAGGCACCAAAGATACTTGTAATCATCTTTACTGCAGATCTAATTACAACATGATATTAAGGACATACTGCAGAGCGTTGTCACAAGACAGCTTGTCTTCTTGGAGTTGCTGTCATGGAGCAGCAGAAATGAATCTGACTAGGAACCAAGAGGTTATGGGTTTGATCCCTGGCCTCACTCAGTGGGTTAAGGATCTGGCATTGCCGTGAGCTGTGGTTTAGGTCATAGACGAGGCTCGGATCTGGCGTTGCTGTGGCTCTGGCGTAGGCCAGCAGCTGTAGCTCTGATTAGACCCCTTGCCCGGGAACCTCCATATGCTGTGGGTACGGCCCTAAAAAGACAAAAGGCAAGAAAAAAAAAAATATATATATATAAAGATAGCTTGTCTTCTTTCTCCTGCTACTGGAGAAATGCTGAGGCAAAACTGAAAAGTTTATCTCCAAGCAAGAGATACTAATCTTGTAACCAAGTTCTGTTTTAATGACTTTATATCTAATGGTGACTGTCAGATTATTACATGCAGTTATTTGGTTCTGTGTGTTGGATGTTAGATGTACCAGGTACATCTTGAGTATATCTTTGTGTAAATGTAAAAATGTATGTCCTTTGTGTTAAATTATATTTGATTCCAGCATATAAATGGAATTGTTCACCCATGGTAGTTATTAAATTCAGTGAAATTTGTAAAGACTGGCTTGTGTATAAAAAATATCTGGGAGTTCCCGTCGTGGCGCAGTGGTTAACGAATCTGACTAGGAACCATGAGGTTGTGGGTTCGGTCCCTGCCCTTGCTCAGTGGGTTAACGATCCGGCGTTGCTGTGAGCTGTGGTGTAGGTTGCAGACGTGGCTCGGATCCCGCGTTGCTGTGGCCCTGGCGTAGGCTGGCGGCTACAGCTCGGATTCGACCCCTAGCCTGGGAACCTCCATATGCCGCAGGAGCGGCCCAAGAAATAGCAAAAAGACAAAAAAAAAAAATCTGGTACAGTTGATTTTTATCTTTTACTAAACATACAAGCAGTAAAAGAATTTTTGTTTGGCCTTGATGCCAATATTGCATTATAAAAATTCTGAAGGAATATGCTTTACATTATGGTTAAAGGTGTATTTAAAGGATTTTTTAGTTATTATTTTAGAGGGTTTTTAATTCAGTGGTCCAGTATGGACATTTAAAAATGAGAAGTTTAGCAGTTACATTATTAAGAGTATAAAAATAATTAGCAAATGAAAGAAGAACAAATCAATGGAAATCATGTTTCAGCACCAAATAATGTCAGGGATAAAATCACTATTGGTAATGTTATATATGTATACTTTTCTTATACTTCTACCCCAGCCAAATCATGGGACTGAAATAAACATTTATTTACCTGAAGCTTGAGTAAATGTGTAAAAATAAAGCCCAGAATACATGCAGAGTGAACAAATGTCTTATCTTTAGGTGTTGATTGCCAACAGTGATGATATCTCCTCTTCCCTAAGGAGGCAGTGTGATGCAGGGAGGTAATCATCAGGTTTGATCAGCCTGGGTTTGGTCTTTTGTCTCTTTAGGGCCATACCCACAGCATATGGAGGTTCCCAGGCTAGCAGTCGAATTGGAGCTGCAGTAGCTAGCCCACGCCACAGCCGCAGCAATGCCAGATCTGAGCCGTGTCTGCAACCTGTACCACAGCTCATGGCAATGCCGGATCCTTAACCCACTGAGCAAGGCCAGGGATCAAAGCAATAACCTCATTTCTGCTGCACCACAATGGTAACTCCTGATCAACCTGGGTTTGAATCACTTTTCTACCATCTCCTTTCTATGTGATCTTGAATAGTTACCTTAAACTCTTCACCCTCATGTCTGAATTTGTAAAATTGGGAGCATCTTGAAAAATAAATGAGATTGCGTGGTGGTTAAAGAGCAAGGGCTGAAGAATCTGTAGAGACCAGTTTGAATATTAGTGACATGTCTAGAGAGTTATTGTATAAATTTTAGTAAGTTTACCTAAGTTTTCCAACCTTCTGGATGAAAGAGAAAAAAAAAAAGGTACTTCTTAGAATTACTTTGAGGATTATGAGATCATGTATATAATGCATTTAGAACAGTGCCTAGGATATTAATATAATAAAGCCTCCAAATAGAGAGTGGTAGAGCTTAATTCTTTTATATAATGAAGGTCAGAGAAGGTTTTCTTGCTAAATGGCATTTGGGAAGAGAACTTAGAAAAAGGAAGGGGATGTGACATACAGAAAATCTGGCAAGAAGAGTATTTTCAACAGGGAAGAGTACTTGTATTGAAGGTCCAGGAACAAATCCAGGCTTGGCTTTCTTGGCAATGGGGGCAAGGTGGAGGAACAGAGTGAGCAAAAGGAAAAATGGCAGAGAGAATGAGAACAGAAGAGCAGAAGTCCAGGCCACATATGGACTCATAGTATTGAGATATGGGTTTTACTGAATGGTGGGGTTTGGCAAGTTGTACTGGGTCAACTCTGACTTCTGCGTGGAATAAGAACTGAATGGGAGTTAGGATTTAAGTGGCAAGACCAGTTGGGAGACTCTTGCCCAAGTCTAGGCAGGGAGTGATACTGGATGGACCAAGATGATAGTGATGAGTGAAGGGGATGAGATGAGGCTGGATTCTGGATATGTTTTGAATGTGATATTAATGGGATTCACTAATTGATTATATAAAAGATATAAAAGAGTGGCAAATTTAAAAATTTAGGACTGAACAACCAAAGAGTAGAGGAACAGTTTATTAAAAAGAAACCATTATAGAAGAACCAGATTGAAGAGGAAGAGATCAAGAGATCTATGTTCAGTTTCTTTCCATGTACCAGATTCAACAACTGAAGCAGTTATAAATGTTAAATGTGTGTCAGTGGTTTATATGTAATCATCATTGTGTGAAATGTCAATGATTTTAGTTAACTTTTTTAGAAATTCTCTTCTGAATTTTAGTTCAACTTTATATGGAATAACATTTTTGTGAGTTGAAAGATGCAAAGCTATTGCTAATTCTTTCAAAATATTTCCAAACAAATTTAATAAACTACTAAGGAGTAATTACACAGTAAAATAAAAAATTTATGCATAACTAGATTCATTGGCTTTTATATACTAATTATGGATTAGATGATATTTGAGCACCTTTTCGGTAAAGACTAAAAGTGTAAGAGTTATGAAGCCATTTGAAACTTCTTAAATGTCAGATAATTTTATTAGAATTCATATAGTTAATATTCCATTGCTGATTTCAAAAGATAAATAGCATTATTCTTTTTGATAGTTATTTTAAATATAGGCTATATTTTCATCTTATATTTCAAACTGAAATATCAAAATGTATAATAATTTTAAAGACTAGTTTCTAGGGTGGCAAAACTATATTATGGATTTGAAAATCCCATAGAGATATTCTGTTATTCTCTGTCTAGCCATCCTGACTGTGTATTACTTAGGTGAGCTATACTGTTCCTGTTGTTAAGACCTTTAATTTACCGAATCGCGATGGTAATTCTTCTGCAGTAGAGAGATGGAGCATGATCATGAAATACAAGTCTTATCCTCAAAATAAACATTGAGTCCCAGCATTTCCAGTATTTAACTATGTAATATTGTTCCAGTTATTTTATCCCTTAGAGCCTAGTTTTCTCATCAAAATATGCATTGGCTTCATAGTTATTCCAGTAATTTAATGAGATAATGAATGTAAAGACCTTAATACCATACCAGAGATAATAGAAATTACTCAATAAAAAGTACTTACTATTGGAGTTCCCATTGTGGCACAGTGGTTAACGAATCCGACTAGGAACCAAGAGGTTGCAGGTTCGATCCCTGGCTTCTCTCAGTGGGTTAAGGATCCAGCATTGCTGTGAGCTGTGGTGTAGGTCGCAGATGCGGCTTGGATGCCACGCTACTGTGGCTGCGGCGTAGGCTGGCGGCTACAGCTCTGATTAGACCCCTAGCCTGAGAACCTCCATATGCTGCAGGTGCGGCCCTAGAAAACACACACACACACACACACAAAAAGTACTTCCTATTAATATTCCTTGTATTGTTAATTATTATTTTTATTACTAGTAGATTTTGAAGATTCTATTCTATCTGTAGAATTTTTAATGACCCAAACTCATGCATGTACAATGCAGCATTTAAACACTAAAAAGTGTCTTAATGGGGAGAACTTTTTAGCAGATAAAATTAAAAAAATATATATCCCATGAGAGAAATGGAGTCTTAAAACTATACTAACAAATAAAATACAACAAATAGATTTTCTTTTCAAGAGAGTTCTCTGATATTTGAAATAAATAAAGCCTGGGAGTTCTTTGGGCTCCTGTGGTGCTGTGTGTGAATAACTATGGAAAAATTGGATGGTCTTTTACCTGAATAAAATGTTCATGGATTTCAAGCTTTCTTGATTATAAAGTAATCATCTATAGACAATATACATATTTCCTATTGTCTCTTCATTTCTTTAATATAATAGCACAGTTTTTGTTCACACACAAATTTTGCAATGGCAGTGGTCAACCATAACACAAAAATAAACTTCAAAAAATAAATATGAGTTAATTCTCGTTGAAGGGGATTGGCCCTTCTCTTGATTTTTCTAGAGGCCAATAAGCAAATTCTGATACAGTGATACTTTGTTGATACATCATATTTAGAAACAATTGAAAGGACACTGAATTTAATTGTATTTTTCCTCTTAGGTTAATGGAACTGAAGAAGGTAATATAATTCAGCAAATTGACAAAGGAGATTAGTTGTCACAAATGAATTTTTAAAAATAGATAAACACAACATATCAATATTTATATATATATGTATATATATATATATATTCTATAAATATTCTCATTATTTTCCCAGGAGGCCATAATAGTTTTTCTGAATGCTAAGTGGTATCTGAAGTGAATTTTTATGGCCCATTATAAACTCCTAAAAGAAGGGTTTATAATGGAAACATGGTGAGACATTTAATATCAGCACTGAAATAGGTACTTTGAGTCACATATTTGTTTGAAAATAGTAACAGCAATCAGTTTCTCCCAGAGGTATAGTTTCTTTAGCTGCATGTCTAAGTATGTCTAATTACAGTAATACACTTTGTGCCTAAGCAATGTTGATACTGAACATTGTTTTCCATTACAACAGTATTCTTATTTTAGAACTTTTAAAGTATACTCTACCCAATAAATTTCTATGGAAATTATATTTGAGATTTAGTGAAATGTTTTCCATTGGTAAAGCTTGAAAGGCAAAATGTTTTCCTTCTTTTTTAATAAAAAATTCTGTGGTGTAGGTCACAGACATGGCTCGGATCCCACGTTGCTGTGGCTGTGGTGTAGGCTGGCATCTGTAGCTCCAATTAGACCACTAGCCTGGGAACCTCTGTGTGCTGTAGGTGTGGCCCTAAAAAGAGAAAAAGACAAAACAAAAAGAAAAAATTATGTAATAGTTTACAGCTTACCGAGTACTTTTAAAGCAAATTATTCAGCCTGACTAAATTCCTGTGGGGTGTGTTACCTTTATTACCCTATCTATCTATCATCTATGTATCTGCTAATAACTTCCAGATATAAGGCTTGACTATTTGAAATCATTTGAGCACCAGAGTTACTGTTCTTTACACTTGCATAAACTTTTCCAAAATACCATGAGACTTTTCAATGACTGAACAAGTAAATTCCAAAAAAACTAATTTAAACATTAAAATGAGTGTCTACATTTGTAAAGTATGAGTGATTGACTTCTTTCTCATCAGCTAGATAAGGATTTAGTTACCTAATAGCTGAATTGGAATAAATTAACATCTCAGCCATGCATAGTTAAAGCTCTGGGGTTAATAGATGCAAACTCTTGCCTTTGAAACGGAAAAACAATGAAATCCTGCTGTATAGCACTGGACACTATATATCTAATCACTTATCATGGAGCACCATAATGTGAGAAAAAGAATGTATATATGTATGCGTGAGCGAGTCACTTTGCTGTATAGTAGAAAATTGACAGAACACTATAAACCAACTATAATGGAAAAAATAAAAATCATTAAAAAATAAAGTTTAAGGTAAATGAAACTATGTAGTGTGTGATGTCTCTTAAGAATTTCTAACTGAGGTTCCTGAATTTATATAATGGATGAGGTAGAAGATTAAGGACAGTATAGTCACTTTCACATTCAGATCTACTGTGATGATTCATTTTTTACTTCAAAAGTATAGAAAAAAAAATAGATTGTGAGAGCTGTATTGATAAAAAGGAGACAGAGATCCCAAAAGACTGTACTCACTGAATTCGCAGTAAGCAGAGAAAGACTTTTACCCAGTTTTTCTCCAAAGTGATTTTCTGGAATTTGTATTGGCAGTTGAATTGGAATTGAAATCTGAAAACCCTTCTGCATATTATATTTAAAAGTCTGAAGATCAGTAAGTAAAAGATATTTTTATGAGATTCCAAATAATTTTTTAGTCATACCACAGTGAAAATATTGCCACCTAAATTCATCTTTAATACAGACTAGCTAATATATTCTTCTTGAAATCATTTTTAGGACCTTTACTCTCATTTAGCAAGTACAGATGTGAACTGTTTTTAAACACCAGTTTTCTATGCCTTGGGCTCATTTTACTTCAAATTTTAAATATATATAAAATAAAAATAATGATATTTGTCTCTTGAAGTTTCAGGTTGGATATATTTAAAGTGTCAAGTATATCTGGCAGGTAAAAGTGCTGCATTACAAGTCGACAATAAGAAGTCGGATGATCCACTTCCTCCCACCATGTGCCCAACCCCACATTCCACATACCAGATGGAATATCCATTTCATTTTTTAATCTGGCCAAGCATATATCTCTTTGGCAACACATGGATGACATTATGGGACACAGGGCTTTTTCGACTATTATTTTGTATTTAACACTCTTTTTCCACATACTTTATATGTTGGTAGGGAGAAGGCCATTTTTAGAGCTAAATAGGAGCCTCTTAAATCTAATTCAGTTCTTAGTGAATAATTTTCCTAGTTACAGTTTCATTAACCTGCTAGAGCACCATCAGTACTACTCCAGTACTTTTTTTCAAATTAGGTATCTTTGCTTTGAATAATTTCAACAGTGTTTCAAAGGAAACATCCAGTTTAGTGATGATCATCACAATCTAACAAAATAATATTTTTTCGCTTTGTCCTTAGTCATGTAACAAGTATCAATAAGTAGATGATTACAATTTTCTTTATAATGACTAAAAGCCAAAAAGGAATTATGACTTGACCTGTTGCAGAGTCAAAGTTTATATCTTTCAAACTCAACAATTTTATAGTTGATGAGAATTGGATTTAAAAAATGCTTTAGAATATCTTTACATATATATTACGAATTATTTTTTCATTTCTCATCATGTTTTTTTCTCCCCTGCACTTTTGGCGTATGAAAGTTCCCAGGCCAGAGGTTAAATCTGAGCCACAGCTGCAACTACACCACAGCTTTGGGAACATTGGATCCTTAACCCACTGTGCCAGGCCAGGGATTGGACCCATGCTGCCACAAATACAACACCAGGGCCTTAACCTGCCACACCGTAGCGGGAATGGCCTTCTTTTTAAATTTTATTTTATTTTTTTATTGAACTTCAGTTGGTTTCCAGTGTTTTGATAGTTTCTGATGTAGAGCAAAGTGATTCAGTTACACATATACATATATATATATTCTTTTTCATATTCTTTTACATTATAGTTTATTATAAGATAATTGTATATTGTTTCCTATGCTATACCATAGGATTTTGTTGTTTATTTTATATATATATATATGTTTGTATCTGCTAATGCCAAACTCCTAATTTATGCCTCCCACCTTCTCCTTTTGGTAACCATAAGTTTGTTTTCCATATCTGTGTGTCTATTTCTGTTTTATGAATAAGTTGGTTTGTATCCTTTTTTAAGAGTCCACATATTAGTGATATCATATGGTGTTTGTCTTTGTCTGACTGACTTCACTTAGGCCTACCCATTTTGCTGCAGATGACATTATTTCATTCTTTTTTATGGCTGAGTAATAACACATTGTATATATGTACCAAGTCTTTATCTTCTGTCAGTGGACGTTTAGCTTGCTTCCATGTCTTTGCTATTGTAAATAGTGCTGCAGTGAACAGAAGGGCGCATGTGTCTTTTTGAATAAGAATTTTCTTTTCTAGACTTGTGGCTGCCTGATGGGAGGGGGAGGGAGTGGGAGGGATCAGGAGCTTGGGCTATCAGACACAATTTAGAATAGATTTACAAGGAGATCCTGCTGAATAGCATTGAGAACTTTGTCTAGATACTCATGTTGCAACAGAAGAAAGGCTGGGGGAAAAATGTAATTGTAATGTATACATGTAAGGATAACTTGATCCCCTTGCTGTACAGTGGGAAAATAAAAAAAATTAAAAAAAAAGAATTTTCTTTTCTTTGTAAATATATCCCAGACTGGTATTGCTAGATCATATGGTAGCTCTATTTTTAGCCTTTTAAAGAATTTCTGTACTCTTTTCCATGGTGGCTGCACCCGTTCACATTCCTACCAACAGTGTAGGAGGGTTCCCTTTTCACCATACCCTCTCCACCTTTTGTTATTTGTAGACTTTTTGATGATGGTCATTCTGATTGGTGTGAGGTGATACCTCATTGTAGTCTTTTTTTTGTTGTTGTTGTTTGTTTGTTTTGCCATTTCTTGGGCCGCTCCCGCGGCATATGGGAGGTTCCCAGGCTAGGGGTCTAATTGCAGCTGTAGCTGCCAGCCTACGCCAGAGCCACAACAACTCGGGATCCGAGCCGCGTCTGCGACCTACACCACAGCTCACGGCAACGCCGGATCATTAACCCGCTGAGCAAGGGCAGGGACCGAACCCGCAACCTCATGGTTCCTAGTCGGATTCGTTAACCACTGCGCCACAACGGGAACTCCCTCATTGTAGTCTTGATTTGCATTTCTCTAATAATTAGCAATGTTGAGCATCTTTTCATTTGCCTATTAGCCATCTGTATGTCTTCCTTGGAGAAATGTCTGTTTAGGTCTTCTGCCGAAAATTTTTGCTTGGATTATTTGTTTTATTGTTATTGAACTGCATGATCTGTTTATATATTTTGGAAATTAAGGCCTTGTCAGTCACATTATTTGCAAATATTTTCTCCCATTCTCTGGGACCTTTGCTCTGCAAAAGCTTATAAATTTGATTAAGTCCCACTTGTTTATTTTTGCTTTTCTTTCTTTTGCCTTGGAAGACTGATCTAAGAAGTTACTGTTGCAATTTATGTCAGAGAATGTTTTGCCTATATTCTCTTCTAGGTGTCATGTCTTATGTTTAAGTCTAAGCCATTTTGAATTTATTTTAGTGTGTGGTATGAGGGAATGTTCTAACTTAATTGATTTACATGTGACTGTCCAGTTGTCCCAACACTACCTGCTGAAGAGACTTTTCTCCATTGTATATTGTTGCCTCCATTGTTGAAGATTAATTTACTGTTCCTAAAGTTTTGATTGCAGCATAACTTTATTCACCTTTTTAATAGGTTCTGAACTAAGAAATATGTTTTCTATCACATTAACTGTAGCATTTATTCACACTAATTTCTCTTTCTGTTTTCTCTTCCCATAAGAGAGAGAATTTTGTAGAAGTTTATTTTTGATACACTTTGTTAGATAAAATGAATTTATTTTTCAAACAAAATAATTTATTATAATTGTATAAGTGATTTTCAAAAATAGTACAAACACTCTCCTACCCCATAGTAAGATTCTAATAAACTTCTTCATCTGCACTCAGTTAACCATAATCATATTTAGTGAAGGGCTTCTTAATTGAAGTAGGTCCTGTCTCTATAATGAGCTATATAGGACATATGTCCTGGAATATCATGAATGTTTACAAATCTTTGTATTTCAAGAAGCAATCTTAATTCTTGATTTCAGGTCCAGTTAGCTCGTATTGGATGCCTTTTATGTGGTCAGACCATTTCATATTCTTATATCACATTGATTTTTTATTTCTTATAAATCTGTGAGACAAATATCATTGTTCCCACTTGATATCTCAAACTACTTGGTATTTCAAACAACAAATTGATAGCTGTGTGAAATTAACACAGCTATCAATTAACATAGCCAGGATTTATTTTTTTTACTGCAAACCTAATTATTTTCAGTATAATTCCAGTTTTTATTTGTATTTACAGCAGAACAGTAGATTAAAAACAGATAAACGGATTGACATAAACTGTCATGTCTTCCATAGTTACTAAATAGTAGTAATGATAACTAACAATTATAGAGTAGTTGCTGTATGCTAGAGACTATTTCCCTTGGCATTGTATGCTTTATTATTTTAATTAGAGGGAATATGTATTACATATCTTTCTATAGAGGAAATTAGAGGTTTCTCCTTTCATTTCTTTCTGTCTCTCCCTGTGTACGCATAGATATGTATAGATACATTTGTATATGTATATATGCATTTATATATATGACATATTTTAGGGAAAAATCTCAAAGCATTTTAATCTGTACTTAATGCAGAGACATAAAGATCTACCTGGAGTCCTATAAACACTACTGTGCTGCAGAAAGCTACATTCATTCATAAACAAATGGGAACTGGCATAAATAAGCCCAAGCTTACTTAATAACTCCCTGATTTTTCCAAAAACACCAAATGAGTGCATAATATATTCAAGATTTCCACTCAAACCAGGTTAAAAGTTTTCATTTTCTTTTCTTTTCTTTTCTTTATTACTGAATATTATTTACAGAAGACACAGTGATCCAAACCATCCTACTGATCCAAAGTTCTGGAGAAGACAGCTTTACTGAGGTTTATTTTGAATTATTCCCTACCATTCTTAACAGGGTAAATGTATAGTTTGCACATAAAATAGTAAAATAATGATAAAAATGTATTATATTTCCTAATTTTCACATATCAGTGCAGAAATTTGAGCAAAATTGAACCATAGATCATTATTTATAGAGTTCTTTAGATTGAGAGAATGAATTTTAGTAATTTTAAATGTTATTTATCAAATCTCTTTGTCCAGGTTCAAGAATAATTTTCTCCCAGGTGAAGTAAAAAAGGAAATTATTCAGAAAGTATATCAAAACTTTTATGTTTTGAATTAGTGCATGATTTTTAATTCATAAAGCTCTTACCACTCAAAAATTTTCTAGCATAAACTAACTGAACTGAGGTACCTCTATTTTGTTACATTTCCTGAAGTGTTATGTGAACATTGAAGTTGCCAGTTATCTCAGTGTTTATTTTATTCTAATACAGTGTCTACATTTTACAATATCTAAGTAAATTTAAACACTGAAATATTTAACATCATGGAATTATTCATTGTAAATATAATATACTCAAAAATGTAGAACCCTAGGAGTTCCTGTGTGGCTCAGTGAAAACAAACCCGAATATATCCATGAGGATGCAGGTTTGATCCCTGGCCTTGCTTAGTGGCATTGCCATGAGCTGTGCTATAGGTCACAGACACAACTTGGATCCCACATTGCTGTGGCTGTGATATAGGCCAGCAGCTGTAGCTCTGATTCAACCATTACCCTGAGAACTTCCATATGCCTCGGGTGAGGCCCTAAAAAGCAAAAAAAAAAAAAAAAGTTGAATACTAGAACTTTAGAAGGAATGAATTTCAGAAAATACTTAATCTTTACTAAAAACAATAGGGGAGCAGAGAACTTAATTGTCTTCCCCAAGGTTCATAGAGTGATTTGTTGGAAAAATACAAAATATAACATCTGTCCCTATGATACTACTTCTTTCCATCAGATATGTATACCTTTAATTTTAGTAATATGCATAGTAACTGTTAGACTGTGATAGTATTAGAATACTTAACACAAAGGAAGAATGTCCTCCCATGAGTGAGCCTGGTGAACAGAGCACAATCTTGTGCATTGAAGGCATGAGTTGCAACTTAGAACTAAGTTTTGAGTGGGTCACCAGACAAAGGAACTATTGGATAGATTTACTTGGAGCTATATAAATCAACTAGTTTAAGCTTTTCAAGAATGAATTTAAGGCTAAAAGCAAGATTTTGGTCCTGATCCATAATCTAAAGAAAATATTAAAGTATATATTTTCAAACAGTATATTGTTTACAAAGTTACAGAGTGCTGGTTAAGAATGGAAGTGGGGAGTTTCCACTGTGTCACTGCAGGTTAAGGATCTGGTATTGTCTCTGTGAAGACACAGGGTTGATCCCCCCAGCCTGGTGGGTTAGAAGGATCCATCATTGCCACAGCTGTGGCATAGGTCGCAGCTATAGTTGGGATTTGATCCCTGGCCTGGGAACTTCGATATGCCATAAGTGCAGCCATTAAAAAAAAAAAAAGATTGGAAGTGGATTTCTCTTATCTTCCACAATTTCATGTTATCCAGTTCTATAAAACATAACTGAAAAGAAACACCACAGAATCTGACCCATTTAGATATAATGAAATCAAAGCAAAGCCCAATTTAAAAATACATGAGTACAGTTTGACTCAAAGGTAATAGTTGATTTCATGCATAAAGCCAAACCAATGTTAACACCTACTAGAAAATAAAAATTCCTAAAAGGAATAGGTGTCTTTACTTGTGATCATTGTATGTCATCTGTTCATTATTTTTTACATGCTTATTTTAACATATTAACTTTAAGAAATACATGTGTTAACTTTTGATTTCATCCTCTACTGATAACTCCATTATCGTGTTTTTGGTTTTTTAACAGATTATATTAAAAAAGTCTCAAAATGGCTTTCTTATTCAGTGTACTTAAACTGTATGTAGTTGTAAAATTATGTGTACAAGAGATAGGGTTTTAATGGATAAGTTACACAGGGAATAAAGTCAAGTGACTTGGCTTGTCAGGAATGTCAAGTACCCCTCACACATCGCTAAGTCTGGAGAATGTCATTTCACACCTCTTCCAACGTAATCAGAATTAGGTCAAGAAATGTGTGGAGCTTTTATTCCCATTTACTCAGGGACTTACCATAACAAGTTCTGATAATATCACGCTATACAGATATTCAGGGTTACATCATTGTTTTGTTTTGTTTTTCTTGTAGCATGCCCTACCTCTTCTTTTGGTAGCAAACTCAAGAATTATAACGTTGTGACAGATAAATAGGGAAATTCTTTAAACACACATGTAAAGAATCTAAAGTGTGCATTAATTAAATGTCTTATCCAAGTTCCCCTATTAATTATTGGCAGAAATGTGAGGAAACTCTTCTACCTGACTTCTATGGAGGGGCTTTTCAGTTGTACCATATTGTACCACCTCTAGAACAGTTCGTCACATAAAGGTGACCTGGCCTTCATAATATCATAGGATTCTTTTCATCTCTTTTTTATTTTTAATTGTTCAAATATGTTTTAAAATCTTTCTCCTTTCAGAGGGTAAAATTTTCTTAACCCCCTCCACATTCCTTATAGTCATATCTCTGACCTGTCCCTCCCAGTCTCTTACAATAAGCTTTCACTTTTCCAAGTTCTAGTTGTTTGAAAGGCGTACACATTAGTACTTAATATTCATCAGCTTCATCTTTTTATTGCTATGTATTGAAACTTATCATCTTTTACTAGTATTTATTTACTCTTTGCCTTGAATTACCTGTGAGAGATTATAGCCTCATAAAATTAAAATATGTACAGTCTATTTAAAATAGTTTGAATATTGTTGAGTCAATTATTCTGCCCATTTTTAATGGGTTTATTTGTGGGTTTTCTTGATGTTGAGGTATATGAGCTATTTATGTACGTTGAATATTAATCCCTTATCAGTCATATCATTTGCAAATATCTTCTCCCATTGAATTGGTTGTCTTTTCATTTTGTTGATGATTTCCTTTGCTGTGTAAAAGCTTTTAAGTTTAATTGGGTCCTACATATTTTTGCTTTTGTTCCTTTTGTTTTAGGAGATGGATATTAAAATATTTTTGCAAATTATGTCAAAGAGTGTTCTGCCTATGTTTTCCTTTAGGAATTTTATAGTATCCTGTCTTACATTTACATCCTTAACAAATTTTGTGTTTATTTTTGAATATGGTGTTTTTTCATTTATTTTTCCATATTTTGTTCATTTGTGCTATATATTAGATTCCAGATATAAGTGATATCATATGGTATTTGTCTTTCTCTTTCTGCCTTACTTCACTCAGGATGAGAGTCTCTACTTCCATCCATGTTGCTGCAAATGGCATTATTTTGTTCTTTTTTATGGCTAAGTAGTATTCCATTGTGTATATATACCACCTCTTCCTAATCCAATCATCTGTCAAGGGACATTTGGGTTGTTTCCATGTCTTGGCTATTGTGAATAGCGCTGCAATGAACATGCAGGTGCATATGTCTTTTTCAAGGAAACTTTTGTCAGGATATATGCCCAAGAGTGGGATTGCTGGGTCATATGGGAGTTCTATGTATAGATTTCTAAGGTACCTCCATACTGATCTCCATAGTGGTTGTACCAGGTTACATTCCCACCAACAGTGCAGGAGGGTTCCCTTTTTCTCCACACCCCCTCCCACATTTGTTATTTGTGGACTTCTTAATGATGGCCATTCTGACTGGTGTGAGGTGGTATCTTGTGGTAGTTTTACTTTGCATTTCTCTAATAACCAGGGATGTTGAGTGTTTTTTGATGTGCTTGTTGGCCATCTGTACATCTTCCTTGGAAAAATGTCTATTCAGGTCTTTTGCCCATGTTTCCACTGGGTTGTTGGCTTTTTTCCTGTTGCATTGTATAAGTTGCTTGTATATTCTAGAGATTAAGCCCTTGTCAGTTGCATCATTTGAAACTATTTTCTCCCATTCTGTAAGTTGTCTTTTTGTTTTCTTTTTGGTTTCCTTTGCTTTGCAAAAGCTTGTCAGTTTGATTAGGTCCCATTGGTTTATTTTTGCTTTGATTTCTGTTACTTTGGGAGACTGACCTGAGAAAATATTCATAAGGTTGGTGTCAGAGAATGTTTTGCCTATGTTCTCTTCCAGGAGTTTGATGGTGTCTTGTCTTATATTTAAGTCTTTAAGACATTTCGAGTTTATTTTGGTGCACGGTGTGAGGGTGTGTTCAAATGTCATTGATTTGCATGCAGCTGAAAAGACTTTTTCCCATTTTATGTTCTGGCCTCCTTTGTCAAAGATTAATTGACCACAGGTGTCTGGGTTTATTTCTGGGTTCTCTATTCTGTTCCATTGGTCTGTATGTCTGTTTTGGTACCAGTACCACACTGTCTTGATGACTGTGGCTTTGTGATAGTGCCTGATGTCTGGGAGAGTTATGCCTCCTGCTTGGTTTTTGTTCCTCAGAACTGCTATGGCAATTCTGGGTCTTTTGTGGTTCCACCTAAATTTTTGGATTGTTTGTTCTTAATCCGCCGAGCCACAATGGGAACTCCAAGAATGTTCTAATTTTATTCTTTTACAAGTAGCTGCCCAGTTTTCCTGGCACCACTTACTGAAGAGACTCTCTTTTCTCCATTGTATATTCTTGCCTCCTTTGTCATAGATTAATTGACCATAAATGTATCAGTTTATTTCTGGTCTGGCTTACTGTAGATTTAGCTTTAACTTCTAAGAGCAAATCTTTGTTCTTAGTACATCCAGATCTCTCCCATTAAGAAATAAATTCTTTTATTTATTTATAATTCTTTTATTTATTTATAATTCTTTTATTTGCATAGCTCATGCTCTTCTAGTTAATGCTCTTTATTGCCCATCTTCCATTGCCCAAAATGGGACAGGTGCTTTCTTTATTTTCTGTTTTCATTATTCAAGTCTGATCCAGTCTTCTCTATATCGATCACTCTTGTGGGCATCAAGGACCTTCATATCCCTTTCTTTTTTTTTTTTTTTGTCTTTTGTCTCTTTACGGCTGCACCTATGGCATATGGAGGTTCCTAGGCTAGAGGTCTAATCAGAGCTGTAGCCGCCAGCCTATGCCACAATAACACCAGATCCAGGCTGTGTCTGTGACCTATACCATAGCTCATGGAAACCCCAGATCCTTAACCCACTGAGCAAGGCCAGAGATTGAACCTGCAACCTCATGGCTCCTAGTTGGATTCGTTTTCTCTGTGCCATGACAGGAACTCCCCATATCCCTTTCTTCAGTGAGATTTCTGTTAACTGCTTTTTGTGTGAGCTCTGTGCAGAATTCATTAAAAGTTGGTAAATCTAGAACATATTTTTTTTTCACTTGGTACTATGTTACCATATCTCTGACCACTCCTGCTCTATCTCCCCTTTAGGATTCTTCTCTTTTTATCTGCAGCAGCTCAAGACTCACTACTAGGCTCTTTAACATTGACTTTATGGGCCCCATATGTAATTCTCAAATTTATGTACAATCCAGAACTCTCCTCAGATCCAGGCTAATTATTCAGCTACATTTTTGGCATCTACTCTTGAATGTTTTGAAGGTAATTCAAGGTCAGGATATGAATTAATAATTTTCCTCCTCAAGCTTGATGCTCTTACGGCATTTCCCATTTCATGAGTAGCAACACTATACTTCTCTTTGTGCACTTTAGGGTCCTATAAACCAATTACCTCAGCTCCTTCTTAGTCAATACCAGTCCTTTTCTGTGCCTGGCCCTGTACCAAGTGTTCAAGTGACTTACTGTTTTGTTTTGTGTTTAAGTCTTATAACTCCAGTGGAAAGATTCACACTGTACTCTCCATATCCAACCCATTGCTATGTAATCTTAGTTTTGCCTCTTAAGTGGCTTCTAGGTCCATTGCTTCATTCCATTTCTAAAAACCTCTCCCTAATCAAGGCTTCTGCAATCTCTCACTTAAATTAATCAAATATCTTCACACTTTTTTTCACTGACTTGCTCATCTTCAGTCTGTAGCCAGAGTGGTGTTTTTTAAACAAATCTCTGATCATTGCACCTATATGAACGCCTCCTTAAATATTAATAATTCCCTGTAAACCCAGTGGGATCTGTCACTCACCTGACCCTCCAGCCTCACTGGATGCCATGCCTATCTATTAAAACCACACCAAAGTCCCTTGCTTCTTTCTAGCTTAGGGCATTCCTGGAGCTATCTGTCCTCCAATTTTTTACTGCATATATCCTGCTCTTCCTTTAGATTTTAGTTCAGTTCTGTCTTGAGTAGACATGCCTAATCTGATTTCTTTCAAGAGGTCAGTATTCCTATTACCTGCTTTTCTATAGATCTTCTCTTTGAGGCATTATTCCAGTTACAATTTGAAATCTGTTCATGAGATTATCCTAAAAGTGCTTGTCTCTCTAATACATTGTTTACTGCTATACAAGTTTGTGTTTTGTGTTCGTTTTTTCTGACAATCCTATTGCCAGAGCTTCATATGGTATCTGCTTTGTAGCAAGAATTCATTATGTATTTTTGAATAAATGAATTCTTATTGACATCCGGTCTTTCTCTATGCTTACACATACTTACATGCTATTACTTACATGCTATTACATATGCATACACATCATATCATGTTCTTACATGACCTACACATGTAAATACCTGTGCTTAAACATAACCCATATACACATGTAGACAAAATTATGATAACAAAACATTTCTACAATCTGATTTTTTATCATAATTTTATAATAAGCTCTGTTTAAAATTAGTTTTAGGGGAAAATAAAATTATATGCAGGGAAAAATAAGGAGATGGAAGAGAATATTGAGATACTAGCAGTTTTTTTCTAGAGAGCAATTATTATTTGCCAATAAATGTTTTCTATATTGTTTACTTGACAGTCATTCTAAAAGATGGCTGTTGTGATCCCCATTATACAGAGAGGTAAGTTAAGATTCAAGGCAAAAAGTAAGTGACTGGGATTATATAACAAGCAAGTGGTAGATCACAATTTGAGTCCTCGATGGTCTGATTACAGTAAGACATTAATAATAGGCTACACTCTTTAAAGTTGTTTATGTTTATTGTCATGCCCTGCAGAGATTTTATATTAATCTCTACTTCTGTGTTTCTGTATCTATGCCATCATTATTATTGCTTTTTCTGTTCTTACTAAGTAATTTTTTTCCCTTTCAAAATACAGAAATTTATTTTTAATATATCAATTTATGTTTGAATACAAGTAAATAAGTTTCAGTACATTTGTATGTTTCTCTGAGTTGTCTCATCTTTTATCATTTTTATGGGTATAATTTTAATATGATTGATTCTTCAGAGCTATTTCTATATTAAGGGCATTAACTTCATACCTCATATTGCAAAAATTTTGTCAATTTTCCTATTTTGTCAATTTTCTTTTAATTCCATTTATGGAGTATATGTGTGCCCTTGTGTGTGTACTTTTAATGTTGCAGTCAATTTAACTCTTTTGTATAGCAAAATAATCTAAAACTACATACTTTTACCATATCCATAATTTGACTTTTGAAAACATTTTAATGATGGATAAAGATTAAATAATCTTGAAAGAAATGTGCTTGGAAATATAAATTATAAATATGATTGGTTATATAAGAGAATATAGATGAAAATTATGTTAGATATATCTTGCTAAATAAAAACGTCTTAGAGATAGGAATAGCAAAAGGTTTCAGAAATAGACTGAATGTATACATGAAATGAATTTGGAACAAAATGAATAGAAAGTTACCCATAACCAGACTTTATAAAAATATAGAACTATTATAAATTTTAAAATATGTTAAAATATTCTTCTGGAAGATTCTTTTTAAAAAGTATATATATGTCTATATATGTAAATGTGTATGTGTGTGTAAACAGACTTGGTATGATTAAAAGATAAAAATTGAAGGAATAGCAGAGGGATTTGAGTATAGATAAGGGTTTTGTTATTTATAGTGTAACTGTATTTTGTTTATTGAAATTCAGTGATTGTTGCAATAATGAACAAGGAAAATGAAAAATTTGTAAAAATTAAAATTATAAAAATGAGTGAACTAGAATAATATTATAAAATAAGTTAGAAATGGCGGTTCTTCCATTAATTTGCAAGTTTAGGTATACACCCCCGGCATATTTTGCCCTCCCCTCTATATAATAAATCATCAAAATATTTCCTATTTAGGAGTACCCATTGTCACTCTGCTTTAAGAATCCAACTAGTATCCGGGAGGATACAGGTTCGATCCCTGGCCCCACTCATTGGGTCAAGGGTCCAGCCTTGCTGCAAGCTGTGGAGTAGGTCGCAGACAGGGCTCAGATCCTGTGTTGCCTTGGCTGTGGTGTAGGCCAGCAACTACAGCTCTAGCCTAGCCTGGGAACTTCCATATGTCACAGGTGGTATTGTGGAAAAAAAAAAATTTCTGTTCATCTAAAAGCATGGTCAGCTTGACTCTGATGTACCCTGTGGAAATTAATGCTTTGTTTTATAATCCTTCTATATTCCCTATTGTAACTAAACTGTACTCTTCACATAGTAGTAAATAAGTATATAATTACTTATTGATTTGAAATGTTTCTTTATTTCTGTGCTTAGTGTACCAGAGATAAAATGCCGAGTACTTCCATGATAATGGATTTGTCCTCAGGTGCTTCTGACACCCAGAGCTTATTAATTAATGCCTTACTTTACAAAATCCCGACCAATCACAGCTTCTCTGACTATTACACCTTCAAAGGACAATTTCAACCAACTAAACTGGTTACTAAACTCTGGGTTAAGAGATGTGTTTACTTTGTCAAGAACCCCAATATTTTTTTCTTCATGACTTTATATGCTAAAATGTATTCTGCCTTCTTATAATATGTGTTATACAGTGTTAGCTTCTGATGAATAATAATTTATCAGTATGGACTCTAAGAATTGAATAATGATGTCTTCCAGAGTTGTTGGATTTTTTGTTCAGTACAAAAATAGAGTTGATATTTCTTTCATCTCTAATATCTATCTGTGTCAGTATCCATACTTTCCAATAAGTATACATTATTGATCATATGCTGTTTAAACACCACTGAGGAAAATACAGAGGATAATGTTAACACAAGTTAGCCACACACCCCTCCCCCTATTCTTGAGGGATGTGACTTCTATTCTTACCCTGCATTACTGTACAATTCAGACTATTACTCTTCTGTTATATTTTAAAGAAGAGTGGGGAAGAGTAACCTTTGAACTTAAACACCTAATTCTGTTTATTTTGTCTCTACTTGTTGTTGGTATCTGTTGACCTCCCATTTGCTTCCCAGGAGTCTCAAAGAAGCATCAGGACACCTGATTTATAGCATTTTTCTGCATTCCTCTTGTATCTTTTGAATTCCTCATTCTCTGGTTTTGATCACAGTTTTTGCAATACCATTTTGTAATACAATTCATTAGAAAAGACTGATTATTTTTCTCTACCTCATTAATTTCAATTTGAGTCATGCAATTTATTTTGGACAGTGGGATGTTAGCATATATTGAGACTTTAATTTGTGCTTCTGTCACCCAAAATGGGAAGAGCATGCCCAAGTATCTTCTTTTCCATCAGCCTGGCTTCTAGAGGAAACCTAAATACTGGAGCAAAGTCCCTACACAAGCACCTTTGAGCAGAGTAACCCAGGTGAGCCCAGCCTTGATCAACTGGACGGATATAGGATAAAATGTTTCTTTTTGTATACCAGCTAGATTTTTGAGATTGTTTGTTAAACAGCAGTGCTGATTAATAGAATAGGTATTATAAACACTTACTACATTTGATGAATCTCAATCCATTTGGGCAACTTTTTAGCTCCCTAAGATTGTAGTTTCTGAAACCTATGAACTAGAAAAATTACCATTTCCTTTCTGTTCATCTGTTACCTGTCATATTCATACAGTTAAAATGTGTCACTGTCCTCACTCTCTGATTTCTATTTTATACCCATTTAGGTGTCTTGCTGCTTTCATTTCTTCTTAACTGCTCTTTGACCTCATAAAGACCTCATGTACTTGATGCCTGCATTTTCTCCTGTAACTATCAGCATCTTCTTCAATTAAATTTTCTGTTCCATGCAAAAGCCAGAGTTACTCACTTGACTAAATCCTCAGTCATCTGTTCCTCTTTCATTTGCTGTATATCTCTCCTGAAGACCCCAAACATAGATAAAACAACAGTTTATCTTCTTTACTTCTTCATTCAGACTAATAATATAGCACTTGAGAAAATCGTGTATAACTTAAATAACTCCACAAAATGAGAAGCAAATGTGGTCATATCTCATAACATATAAATTAATTATTCAAGATGCCACTTAGCTTAGTAGTGGAAAGTTTAGGATCTTCTAGAAGTTTCTCTCAGACTGTGTGTTTCTTTCCCACGATCCCTAGATTTAGACAGCCCCCAAATGGGCCAGTTCTCTGCACCCTAAGAGCTTGTTTTTCACTTAAAGAAAAAGTTCACTATCAAAAATTTTTTTCTAGCTTCCTATTCACAGCCATCTTTCTGGAAGACAACCAGATAGGGCCTGTATTTGTGGTCTTGACCAGGAGTATACCAACTCATAGACCCAAATCTTTTGTCTGAGTTTCCTTTTAACTTTTATCAGGGACAAGCTATATTTTTCTTTATGTCTCTAAAAATATAACATTTCCAAATCCATCCCCCTTTCTTTTCATAGGAGGATTTTTTCCCCAAAAAATATTAAATGAAGCAAGCCCTCATGACCTGGAGGATATTCTGTTAGTCTGAACCAACATGTTCTCAGATCATTTTCTTGTACTCTGCATTTTGCTTTATAGGGGGCTGAAGTCCTAGGCTGTATTTGCCAGGCTATTTTGTCATCTGGTGTCTGATTTGGTTTAACCACTGAAAGTCGTTGTTAATGGAGATGTTTATTGATAATGGGATAATGGAAAAAATGGTAAAGGAGAGTTTTAAAGCTCTCTCCCCTTCCCTCCTTCTGGGCTGGCATCTCTCTCAAGAGGCAATATCTCCTCATTGGGGCCAACTTCCTTTGGTTAGAGCACCTCAGGTTCCACCTGATGCTGAGTGAACCTTTCCCTGGGCTCTCATAATTTCATGTCCCCTTTTTGTCCATGCAGGTTAGAGGTAGTAGTGGCTTCCTGCTTTTGCTAATCCTGCATTGCCTCACCACCCCCAGTTTGAAGTCACATCTTCCTAAATGATGCCCCATTCCTTCCTACCATAGTTATCCTTCTTAGTGCTCTGACCTATAGTGTTTTTTTTTTTAACCCCTTCACTTTTTGCATGGAGTGCTCCTTCTCCTGTTGGTCTCATCTCAAATATCATCTCCTTGCAAAGTTGTACCTGGCTTCCTTTATTCTCTATCACATAGGATCCTTTCATCCCATGTGTCAGTCTATATAGCTTACATAATTATTGTATTTCCTTCATGTTGACTTTCTTCTCCTACTGGATTATAGTTCCATGATGACTGAACCTTGTCTCTCATGATTATCCCTCTATTCTCAACACTTAGAATGATAACACATTAGACTTATAATACATATTTCTTGAATGAATCAAAGACCAAATTAATAAATAAAATCTGATTATGGATCTTAGGAAGCATATTTTATTTCTTACTGTAAGCCAGTGTCATAATTACTATTAACCAAATTTGATAGGTGAGTACCTTGACATTTATAGAGATTAGGAGCTTGTCATGAGTTATTTCAGAAGTTATAACGTTAACTCACTAAAATGCTAATCAATAGTAGAATCCATAGTAAAAGAAAAAACAAAACAGTTTTTTTTTGTGATTCTCTAATTCACACTCTTAACCAGAATTTATTTTATAAAATATTATCTAAAATAAATTTTTCTCCTTTATTTTATTGCATATAAAATGTCTTAGCTATCCAGATATGCAGGAATTAATAAAGTTTCTACTTTGAGAAACTGGAGGTGAAGTTGATTTAGAATGTGGAAGTAAAGAGTTTGGGCATATACACAGTAGATATGAAATCTAAATGGTGATATCACATAACCTGTTGGAATTTGGACCCTTAAGTGTAAATCAGGCAACAGTTAAGTTCTGTTTGGGTCGATTAGCCTCAGAGCCCTATAAGATTATCCCAAGACTATCCAGGGAAAGAGTGTGGGCACAGAGCACTCAACTGAAGCTTTGGGTCACAGTAGCATTTTATGACTGAGATGAGAGGGCAGAACAAACTAAAGAGACTGAGAAGCAGCAGCCAAAGTAAAAAGAAAAGTAGGGAAATGTAAATTAATAGACATAAACAGGAAAAAGTGATTCAAAAACAGTTTTGTTGGAGGTAATGTAAGATAGGAACAGGGCAGAAAAGAGCACTTTTGGTATTTTGGAGAAGACCGAAGGGATGAGGTTGAATGGGAATGCGTGGGATGAAGTAATAGAAAAAGTATGTAGAGAAAGACCACTGCATTGGAAAGTTTATTATGAGATGAGGCTACACCTCTGTTTCCATCACTGGGCTCAATTTCTGGTATATAGTGGCTACCCAGTAAATGTTAATTCCACGCAACAGGATTGCATTGGATATTGATTTATAATTTGATTTGAAGAATAATTTCTAGCAGAGCGAGCAATTGAGTGTATATGCTAATTTGCTCTTAGGGAGAATGAATAATGGAATCAAGTCCATTTGTGTATTTGTCCTTTTAAACACTTGGTTACAGCATTTTGGAAAGGTATGGATGACATAGCATAGCATTCCT
Organism: Phacochoerus africanus; assembly: GCF_016906955.1. Classification (NCBI taxonomy): domain Eukaryota; kingdom Metazoa; phylum Chordata; class Mammalia; order Artiodactyla; family Suidae; genus Phacochoerus; species Phacochoerus africanus. Next base: position 83,104,930 of record NC_062554.1, on the reverse strand, counting down.
CAAAGAGAAGGTAATGACAACATTTTTCAGAGGTTTAAGGAGGAAGGAAGGTCATTACATCTGAAGGAAACAGAAGGTTATGTGGAGATATCTTAGAGTGTGTGTGGATGCATCTCACGATATCAGCATTCAACGCTTTCTAGCCTCCTCTACTCTTACTTTTGATCTACTATGTCTGTCTGTAAGAGATATTCAACCTTTCTAAATCAACTTGGCATATTACAGTAAGCATGCCTTTGGCCAAAAGGCCACCTACTTCTTTCTACATGACAAAATGTATGGACTTTCTGAAAACTATCTTCCTCAAAGAAATCTTTTACTTCTTTCTTAAAAGGAAATCTCATTCTTTTGTCTAAGGAATTGAAATAATGAGATAGAGGGGTGCATTTATAATGTACTCTTACTTTTACAGTAGCGAAAAGCAAACTAAATAATCACTAAGCAAATTAACAAAGCTTAGATGAGTATCACAGGTCCTGATTTTAGGTGTTTTTATCCTGCCAGATTCAGGTAGGGGTTAGTGGTTTCAGTAATAATCTTTATCAAAGGATACTTGAAAAGAGCAAGTCACTGTGGTGGTTAGATAGATGCCAGTGTAGTCATATGTAAATAGTTTCCAGGGTCTTTACATGAGAAGTTTACTTCCTTATTGAAAACTAATGGATACTATGGGACACTAATTAGCGTTTCCTAAGAGATCTCCAGGAGGATTTGCATTGGAGTTGATGTGAGTTGGCAGAAAGGAGCATAAATTGATTTGATCACTAAAAGGCCTTGCATTTGGGGCTTTTTTTTTTCTTAAGTGGAAAATGGGTCCCCAGTGAAAACATCTATCATAGGAGGATGAGAGGAAGAGAAGATAAAGAAAATTGAATGTTCATTGCTGATCAATTATTCAGAATCAATTATGGTTTGCTAGAGTTTGCATGCTGTGCCAAAGCCAAACCAAACTCAAGTAAGCATGAGAATTAATTACTTTCATGCTTGTATAAGGCTAGAGGAAGGAGGACGTTGTATCTGTTGGCAGAAATGTACTGCTCTCTAGGAGCAGAAAATGATTATGACACAATGAGAGACCTTACTCCAGAAAGTCAGACATTTTGTTACTAAGGAAGGGATTCTGAATTCATTTTTTAAGAGAGGTCAGAGTTCTCCACAGAAACAAAATCAATAGGATGGATGTAATATATATATGGGGAGAGAGAGATTTATTTTAAGGAATTGACTCATGAGATTGGATTGTAGGAGCTGACAAAATTTAAAGGGCAAAATTCACAGGGCAAGCTGGCTGGCAGGCAAGAAATTTTGGTAAAAGTTGGTATTGCAAGAGTTCCCTGGTAACTTGGCAGGTTAAGGATCTGGCATTGTCACTGCTGTGGCTTGGGTCACTGCTATGGTGCAGGTTCGATCCTTAGCCCTGGAACTTCAACATGGGCACAGCCAAAAAATAAAGTTGGTGTTACAGTCATGAATTCAAAGACTAGAAATTCAGGCAGAATTTCTATATTGCAATCTGAAGAGCAGAATTCCTTCCTCTTTAGGGACCTTTGTCTTTTTTCTAAATGCCTTCAGCTGATTACATGATGCCAACACATTCTCATGGATAGTAGTTGGGTTCTTAACCTGCTGAGCCACAGTAGGAACTCCTGACTTCTCACATTTTGATAACTAATTTTATATATGATCAGACAAATTTTATATTCTCACATTATTGCAAGTTAAGCATGGAAGCATTTTCAATTTCAAAAACACAAATGTGGACACAATATTTAAAATATTTGAATTGTGTATAAAGTTCATGTTCAATATCATAAAGAATTTAATTAGCAGCCAATAAAAATAGCAGGAAAGTGTATTCTTGGGAGTTTCTCCTGTGCCTCAGCGGGTTAAAGATCTGATGTTTTCTCTGTGAGGATATGGGTTCAACCCCTGGACTTGCTCGGTGGGTTAAGGATCTGGTATTGCCTGAAACTGTGGCATAGGTCACAGATGCACCTTAATGTTGCTATGGCTATGGCTGGCTACCCCTGGCTCAGGAACCTCTGTATGCTGCAAATACAACTGTAAAAAGAAAAAAAAAAGTGTATTCATGGAATTAAAATTAGTCATTATTTGATTTGGGCAGGAGTGTCATCTTTATCATTAAATTAAAATTTTTCAACGTATTTGAATTTGTCAGCAACCTTAATTTAGCTTGAAATATTTTCAATTACTGAAATAGGTAAACTGATAAAATATTTTGATTCTAAGAATTACACTTTCATGTCTTCTTTTGAAAAAACATTAAAATCATGTAAGAAATGAAATAGATGTACTTCCCTCAGATAACTTATGTCTGTGTCTAGAGAGAAGGGGAAAGAGAGATAATTAAAGAGAAAATGGTAATTATCAGTCTCTGCAAAAGAACCTGAAGTCCACCTCTGATTGGGGGAGATTTAAAAAGTCTTTTCACCACAATTAAAAAGAAAAAGAGCACTGGTTCATATTAGTTGAATAGGATATGTGTGTATATGTGTGTGTGTAGACAAGTTATTGTGGGTTTTTTTTCCCTTGAAATAGATCTGTCCTTCTATGGAATTGCTCCTATTCACTGGTGTCCTACATAAAGGGATAAAAATCTGTATTAGTATTTAAAAAGTCTCACCCAGTGAGGCAGAATTTTCCCTTTCACTGCTACTCAGTTGAATGTTTTTGAGCTGAGAAAGACTGAAGAGTCTCTCCCTATTTAGAGAATGAATTGGTTAACTATAATGCTAGAAAGAAACTATTATACCAATTATTTGACACATTTAAAAACTGGCCTAGTGCAAGCGATTATGTTTGGAGTTAATGAAGCACTGATTCCCCTAATGTAGTTGAGTAAAGGAAAGAAAGATCTTTTGCCAATAAAAATCTCATCAGGTGATGGCTTTGACAGAACATCCCACTATTCCTGTCAGCCAGAGCTGTCATAAACAAACCACTGATGAGACAATGACAATAATTAACACTGTGTTAATGGGATATGGAGCCTCACAGTTATTTTTTCAGCTACAGTGAACTGAATAAATGCCAAGCAGTGCACATGGCTTAACATCATAACATGTTTCTCTTTTATTTACTGTGGTTATGTTGGCTCTCTTGAGTTACAAATCAGAGATATGCTTTCTTAGGCTCAGGGGATGGTAGATAAGGATACTGGATGCTGGAAATCCAAGAACTATGTTTATTATCTCCATTGAAGAGTAAGAAGAAAGAAACTGGCTTAATCTGGGCTTTGTTTTGATAAGACTATGGCAATGCCCAATGGAAGACAATTTGGATTATGATTATAACTCTAGGGGAGAAAATTTTTAAGAAATCAGAAGTTTGAACACGCAATTCAAATAATCAGAGTCAATGGATGTTATTAGAGATGTTACTGGCAGAATCAGGTTATTAAAGTCAGAAGAAGGACTGCTGCTGCTACTATACTTGGGCATCTTTGGTGGAAATTTTTGTAACAAGGTATCACATCTAGTGCAGGGCAGGAAATTGAACTACGAAGCAGTCAAGGATAGCTTTACTGTACATTTCTAGAGCCATCATTTCAATCTAACCTGCTTATACTCCACTGTATTTTCAAGTATGTATCTAAAAGATCTCTCCCTCTTGGCATTTCTATTTTTCAATAAGATATTTATGGAACACATGAATACTTCCTAACGCCACATGTCAAGCTTAATAAATTTTCATTGTACACAAAGAATAAACATAGTAAGTCTAGACAGAATTTTTTTTTTTTGGTTTTAGCTTTTCTGCTTGAACTCAAATCAAAGGAAATAACTGTATGACATAAAATGCATTCACTTGTAGAAATGGAAATGTTTTGATCTCTATTAAGTATTGGAAATTTAAAAAAAGTTTGAATGTACTCTGAAAAGTGGGATTATTTTTATCATCCTGAATGACAAATCTTACTGAAGAGGCTTTCCAGCAATTAGTCTTGCTCTAATGCTATTTCTACACTGGCAGGATGAAGTCTGTTACTTGCCAGATATCTGGAGAATATGGTGCATTCTGTACGGCACCAGTATTTGTCCAAAAGCCAGAGTATATGCTTGTACTTGGCCAGTGTAGAAACAGCAGAAGAGGCCCAAAGGACTCAAATTTTGATATGATTAGTTGGGTGATTCTTGTAAGGAATCACTGCTTTACTTCTGTAAGAGTCACAAATTATTAAACATAATGCAAGGAAATCTATGTGCGATTCTATTTACTGAGTGTGCATTATGTTTGGTAGTACTGAGAGTCGGAAGGAAGTAAAGCCATGGTCCTGACTCTGGGGGGAGACCGTAAAGGGTGTTTCACCTTAACTCCCAACTTAATTGAATAGATTTATGTGGTACTTCAAAATCTGTTTTAGAAAACTATTTTTATATCACTGTAAAAATGATTTTTTTGATAGTCTGATAAATACTTATGTAGAGCTTCCTTTAAAATACTTTGAAAAGAAATTCTATTGTTCTTGTCAGAAGTCATGGTGGTTTTCAGAATAATCTAAGTTTTTGTTAATATTGTCATCATGTATTACTCCTATCAAAAAGGAAAAAAATTGGCAGTCTGAGGCTTGTTAAAAAATTTTCATTGTGTTAGATTCAAAGGCTTCAAAATAATCTGTTCTGTCTCTTTTTGAGAACTTCAAGAGAAATGGCTTTTACAAAGAACACCCTGTTGAAGGAGATTTTCTTTGCCATTCTAGAAACATATACTTTGAATGTTGCTCCATAGTCTGTCTCAATTAAAGCACAGTCACCACTTCCAAGTTTCATTTTTCTTAAGCCAAAATCAAAGTTCACTTTTTCATGAGAGTAAATGTATAAGACAGTCACTATACATGGTAGTCAGTTTACTTAGCTCCTCAAACCTTAGTGCTTGTCTGTAGAGTTATTTTAAGGATATAGTGTGGTTTAATATAGAGTCTAAATGTTCCTCTATTCCATAAATACACTTTTTTTACAATTGAATGTACTGAGTGATCTTAAATGTTTATGATAAAATATAATTATTTTGGATTTAACTAATATCAGATAAATACTTCTATCTAATATTTAGGTTAATGGCACAAAATTGGGCTATAGATAATTGTTGAAGAATTGAACACTCAAGTGAAATGGTAATTTTTTTTCCATAGTTAGAACATATTGCAGAACATGGTGGACATAATAATTATTCTAATGTATTTATGATAGTAGATGGTAATATAACTACTTATGTTGCTAAAGTAATTTCAAATACATTCTTAAATGCTAGACATTACTTTTCTTATAGGAATAGTAATGGTGGTGATGGTAATAGTGGTATTCTCATTATACCATTGAGAAAATCAGGATTGGAGAAGTTAAAACACTGGTTTATATTTAAATGTTTTATAAATTACAGATCAAACTCAATAGACTCATAATTCTTGATTCACAATTTCTTACTTTCTTGATTCAAAATTTCTTTCATACTTTTCTTCCATGTCTACCAATTGTAAACATGAATAGGATTCCTAAGTCTCTAGGATTTAAAGGCATATCTCAGCTCAAAATGACTTGCTAAAGTAGTACTTAATAACCCCTGTATCTTCCCTAGCCTCATGCCAGTCCTGCCACTGACAGCCAGCTTAGAAACCTAAATGATTTTCAAAATCGAGGCCTTGCACAAACCAGTGCAAGGCTTCACTTTAGGGCCCCTGCATTTTTAAATTCGTAGACTATAAGTTAGAATCCAAGCTTACATTACTTCACAGAAGACTCTAAATAATAACTGTCAACCACTATTACTTCTAATTCCATTCCTATGATGTGTTTGTAACCACTGTTCTGTATACACCTTCATTCTAACTCATCAGAGATAAAGTGCTGCTAAGTTCTTTACTTCTGTAGAAGATTTGCTCATTTGAAAAGAACAAAATGATAATAAAAACAGTTAAAGGTTTTGCTTTCACACATGCCAGTTAGTTTTCCTTTTTATAAAAGTGATTGTAGCTTTGTCTCATTCTTCCTTTTCAAAATGATAGTGTGAATTTGTCAAAATCATAAATGTAAATTTGTGCTTAAAATATTGATTATCACCTGCTCAGCCTTTGAATGAATTATACCTTTAAAACAATATACCAGTTATCCTAATGTCCATTATAAGTATCTTTCTATTTTCCTAACTACTCATTTTATATTCACTTGGACACTTTTAAAGCCTCAGCTCATAGGAAACATAGGAGACTATTGGTTGGTAAATGTGGTTTAGCATAATTTTTCACAATTGATAGTATAAAACCTTGGCATTTCTTCTTTTTTACTATCTTTAATCTTTCAACCAGTCATTATCATTGATCAAAATCATTCAAAAGGAAGAGATCAAAGTAGGTATTTAGGTAGTCGCATGCAGTATATGAGCATTTATGGTGTTATGTCACATTTTCTCCAATGCATAAAACATTCATTGAACTGAATCCAATATTTATATCCATGCTAAGTGTTCAGAGATTGCAGTGAAATTTTGGCTATCTGAAACCAGACTTCTTGTTCCTCCGTGCATCTTGAAAGAACCTAAATACAAAAGGAGGCTTCCAATTCCTTGAAAACAAAGTCTAATTGCTGGGCAACTAAGAACAATTAATTTTTTTTTTAGAGCCACACCTACAGCATATGGAGGTTCCCAGGTGAGAGGTCTAGTCAAAGCCACAGCAATGCCAGATCCAAGCTGCGTCTGTGACCTACAACACAGCTCACAGCAGCACTGGATCCTTAACCCATTGAGCGAGGCCAGGGACCAAACCCTCAACCTCATGGTTCCTAGTAGAATTCATTTCTTCTCTACCATAACAGGAACTCTGGAACAATTGAATTTATTGCAAAGAAGTGGAAGACCCAAGGATCACATTTTATGTAAGAAAGAAGCCAAGTAATAAATACTCTGATGAACTGACAAAAACAATCCACTTTTTTCACATTAAAGCTGAGAAGTATAACAGTAGTAGCATTAAACAAAACATAACCAAACAAAACTGAAATTCTGTAGTCAAAAGAGAAGGCACACAGCAAAGAAGGGTCCTGTGGACCATGGTAGGGTAATGATGCAGGGCAATGTTAGGGCTGAAAGTGGTTAATCAGAGTAATGTGGAAGAAAATGAACAAGAAAGAGGCATAGTAGGAAAAGCAGCTTTGTTGGTAGGAGGCCACAGTCGTTCTAGACCCCAAAGCTCATGGAAAGCATAGACTAGAGCTACCTTACAAGGACAAAAGTAACAAAGAGCTAACTAACCACATTAGAACCTAAAGATAGACCTATAGATTAACCCTAATGATTGGGTAATGGAAAGGGGGAAATGAGTAAATGTGTGGAACTTCTTTACCCCCTAAATATCTGCATGTTAGAAGTAAGCTAACCCCTATGGTTAAATAGTCTGAGGACAGCAAACATCCGCAGCTGACACTTTGAATCTCCTATTCAGTTCTGTACCAGTAAAAATGACATTTGCAGCTTCAACTCTTCACATGGTATAACACAAGTATTAATGCTAATGATGTAATCTTCTGTCAAGAAAGTTTTAGTCATGTTCTGATCACTTATGCAAGAAAACATAGTTTTTACAGAGATTTCTATGCCCCAGTTTGTGGGAGTAAATATAAAACTCTCAGAAAACTTGAAAAGTTCCTTGTATGGAATGTTATATCTCTCCAGTATTTTCATATAACATAATTTTTACAATAAAAAGCTAGAGAATTAATTAGTAGACAGCTGCTCAACCCAGCTCAGAGTTGGGAATTCTCCCCACACTGAATCAGTCAGATGTACATAGTAGGGCAGCATATTCTGCCTCTTTTATTCAGTGAAAAACCTGCATACTTTTATTCTGTCCTTGGTCTTTAGAGTTCAGTTACTCTATCAATTTAGTAGCTATTTGCATAGTAAGGCAACTATGGAAGGACTGTGTGTGGATTGAAGCATATTGTCACCCTAGTGTGGAAAGTAAGAAGCACTTCTAAAACACAGTGTTACAGCATTTTCAAAATAAAATACTGATTCTGTTTAAATATGCTATCTGCTTTGACCTACATGTCATCAGTGTTATTAGATATGCTGTTTGAAAAATCCCAATCAACAAACAAAAGCTTATAATAGTCTTTTGGTCCATGGCCACTCAGAGCTGGGATTCTTCCTGCTTTGAGGTGAGCTTGAATATTGTCATTGTACTAAATCTCAATACGTAAGGTTTCACTAATAATGCCTCTAAATCTGTAATTAATGAGATTCCTAATGATAAGCCAACATGCTTTCTTTATCTAGAAGAGATAATATTTTAATAATTCAGATAATTGGCCTAAAATATTTGTTCTATTTAAAATTCTATTATTTTATCATCATGCAGAGCTATACTTACCTGCCTCTTATTTCCTATAAGTTATTCCATTGTGTTTTCAATTTGACATTAATTGTTTTTTTCAAATTAAAAAATCTTTAGTAAAATTTAGAATAACATTTAGGATTTCTCAGGTGACAGTTTGCAATCAAACAATAATCTGGGAATTTGTATTTACTTTCATTTAGTTATTATATTTAATGTATATTATTTCCTAACCAATAAACGTACTCTTTCAAATAAAAAAGAAGAAAATAGCATCTTTACAGATGTGTAAGGTTGACCTGCTTTATCATTCTTTGGTGACATAGTCACATAATTACAGTGTAGGAGAGCAAACTTTAATTCATATATTGATGACTCACAGTGGGAAAACTTATATTGAAGGCCATTCTTCAAATGCATATTTTATAACCAAGAAATTTCGTGTTATTGAAGTGATATATAGAGTAGCTTGTATTGCTTAAAGTCATTTTTAGGGGGGAAATGTTTACCGTTTTTCTTTAACTCAATAGTTTAGGCTTAAATGTTTAAGGATTTTACTTATCGTAAATTCGTTAAATTTATTTTATTATCAGTTAAATAATTTATGTTTTGTTTTTTTTTTCAGATAACGTGACTAATTAATTGAACCTAAAAATGGCTTTAATAGATCCATGTATCTAAAATTTTGCATTTTTGGAATTTATACATGTTTATACATATGGTAAGGTGCTTATTGTGCATAGAGTGAAATATTTAGACATAGTTCTCTAAAATGCTTTTATCTGCATTTCAGAATGCTGGAATTCTCGCTTAAATCTTATATGGTAAATTTGAACATCAATATTTTATAATTAGCTACGTGAAAAATTTTACCTAGATCTTTAACTATAAATTGGGATTTTTTTCTTTTTCTTACATTTATTCCAGAAATAATATCCCACTATTAAATAAAATATTTCTCTATTGAAAATAAAACATAATGATAAAATAATGGAGAAATATTTTTTACCAAAATTTACTTTGAAATACAAAATTTATTTTAAGGGTTTACTAATATCTGAGCAAGGAACAGAGCAAATAGTGGGATGGGAGTGAGTAAGAGATACTAGTGAAAATATTTCATCATTTTGTTCATTACCATAAATCAAAGGCACTGTAAGATTTGCCTTTATGTTTTGGAGAACAAGCTTTTTATTGACTGTCTTTCATAATTAATAGCATTTACTCTTTAAATCAAATTAGTCCACTTTTCCTATTAAAGCCTTACTGTAGGATCATTTTTTAAAGCACAAAATGACCTTGACAAAAATGAAGGATCAATAATATGTTGATTAGGAGTCTATTTGCTCTAATAGCAAATGTTTCCTTGTCATTAGTTCCTGTTGCAACACTCTCAGAGGTCGTAGTTCATTACTATCTCCTGGCAGTGGTATTTTCTACATACAGAAAAAAGTTGACCCTACTGAACAAAACACTGATGGATTGACTTAGTCATATATATGGATTTTCTTAATACTTCTTTAATCAGCTAATTTTTGGATTCAAGGTTGTGTTACAGGATATCCATCAAATGGGCAGGAAGAAGAGAAAAATATGCTTGGGAATCTAGCATCCTCAGAATATCTTGAGTTAGACTTAATCAATGAAGGGTAGAGGGGCTGTACTTTATTGCAGAGAAAGAAATGCTTTATGTGATTGAGGATTCAGAGACTCAAAATGTGAACATTGATGGGGAAACAGATAGCAGGAAGAAGGTGCATGTAGAATAGCAGTTATATAAGTGTTCATGGTTTGACATGTTGAAAAATAAAGCCAGAAAAAGTTGTACATAAGCCCTTGGAATCCTTGCTGAATTTAAGAAATTTTCCTAGGAAATACGGCAATTTTTAATACAAAGAGGTCTCCCTTTCACAGTAATTTGAGCAGAGGAACTCAGATAATTATGCAACAACACATCCAATTAACAGAAACCATTACTGATATATTCTTTATCAATAATATATATGACTTAGCTAAAATAAATGTAGTCAAAGAAAAAAAGTAGTTTGCTTTGGGTAGCCAAGAGGAATAAAGGACAAATGAGATGCAATTAAGTGCAGAACAATTTAGTATAATTCTAATAGCAAAGTCTTTAATGATGCTTTGGTACAGATGAATTTGATTTAGAAATATCTCCCAAGTTAAACTGTAGAAACGTATCTCTTCAGTCACTTAAATTTGGACAGGCCAAAGTTATTATGCTGAATGAGAAAATTGGAAACTTGGAAAGGAACTAAATGACCTAATTGATCTTTTCCATCACTGATTTCTAGATGCTACAATGAATTAAATGGAAAAAAAAAAGGTTACTTTTTTTGCTATTTAAGACAAAGAAAGATGAACTGAATTTAACAAGTGCTTACATTTTAAAAGATTCAGCATAAAACTATGTCTATAGCCTGCTTTCCCTTTTTGTCTGTGTCATTGAACTCATATTGTTCTTAAGTCACATGGCTCTGAGGTACACAATATTCATGTTATATAAATCAGTTCAGAGAGCTTGCTTACAGTTTTCTAGTACAGAATAGTAGTCACAGTTTCCTGTCCTGATTTAGAAATAACTCATTAGAAACTATAAAAACATTATCCTTGGCTGCTCCATAAGCAACTGGTAGACCAGTAAGACAGGTAAATAAATGGTGAGAGGAATGCAGAAAACATAAAGGTCCAAAGATGCTATATCAGCTAAATTAGCAATGTAAATATTTTATGATCTTTAGGGAGCAGAGCAATACCCTAGACAAAGGGTTGGCAAAGTTTTTCTACAAAGGCCGTATAGTAAATACTTAGGATTAGCAAGCCAAGATGCAAAAATAAGGATATTGTGTGTATAATATACTAAGAAAGAAAATAAATAAATTTTCATACAGTTTATTAATATTAAAATATTACATAAAATATCTTGAGTACTATATTGGCAATACATTTTTACAAACAAGAAGAATTGATTTTCTACTTTGAGGGGATAACATTTTGCTTAATTGGGGTTCAAATTTTCTGTTACTTGTCAGCAAATCAATTGCAAATGTGCAGGCTGTACAGAAAGAGACTTGATTTGACCTACAAACAAAAGATTGCTGAGTCCTTCCTTAAAATACTTTGGACCTATGTTAGAGCTATATCTGTGGAAATTTGATCTCCTAAATGGGAAAATTAGGTAAATTCTTACCCCAGAGTTATCTAAAATATCTATATTATACCCCAACGTAAATATTTACCTAGAGTATAAAATAAAGGTTTTTCTAGTCAGTTAAATGTGATGAAATATCCTTGAGTTCTTTTTTTTTTCCCCAGTGGTAATAGGATATCAAAGCCACATTTTGCCAGTGGGATTTGGAATTTCCAGTAGAATTCGACCGAAATCATTTACTTTCAACTGCCTTTCACTCTCTGAGTGCAGACAAGAGCCCAAATCTACTCCCACCAAATTCACTTTGACAATGTCTCATGATACCTAAGAATCCTCTGAAAAATGGCCTCAGCTTCTTTTATGGCAATAAAGTCATTTTAAATTTATATTCATATAATTTACTTATCAATTATTTCTTCATTCTTCAACAATCTTGTGTTGAATACATGGTACATTCCACTCATTGATAATTATGAGGACAGGGAAATGTTTTGTGAATATTTTCCTTAGATAGATGATTACATAATGTTATTAACTAGATTATATAATGTTATTAACATGGAAATGTTTTGTGAATATTTTCCTCAGATAGATGATTACATAATGTTATTAACTAGATTAAAGTAAACTAGACTTTTGCTACCTTTTTAATAGCTTTGTTATCTGGTAGTGACAGTTCCCAGATAAAGGTTATAATCTTAAAAAGTTTTGACTGACAGATTCAACCATATTGAAGTGACAGTGTTTTCTATGTAAATTAGTGTTTTTCAGGAGTTCCCATTGTGGCTCAGGGGTAACAGCCAACTAGTATCCATGAGGAAGGGGTTAGATCCTGGGACCTGCCTGGTGGGTTAAGCTGAGCTGTGGTGTAGGTTGCGAATGTGGTTCAGATTTGGCATTGCTGTGGCTGTGGTGTAGGCAGTAGCTGCAACTCCAATTTAACCCCTAGCCTGGGAACTTCCATATGCTACACCTGTGGCCCTAAAAAGACAAAAATAAATAAATAAATAAGTGTTTTTCAAACATCAGAATAAAACGAAGCAAATAAAAACAGACAATTTACATGCATTAAATGTCTAAATCAGTCTGTCAAAAGTATAGATAAAACTCTCTTGGCAAACAAAATATGATCAGGCACTCTGATGTTGTCAGGCTATTCACACCATATTCTTTGAGTAAACACATGAAATTTTCATTCAAAGAGTACTAGGAAGTATGTGCTTATGTATATAAAAATCATTATATATTTTGAAGCAATTTTAAAGCAACTTTATTTTAACAAGGATGTTCACGTATAATGAAGGATAAAAATCAACTCATTTTTTAAAATCATTTATTTGTCTAATTCTCATTCATATGATTAGTGCAACCTCTCAGAATTATATCTTTTCAATCACCTGTTACAATGAGAATGTAATTAGAATTTTAAAACTATTGAATCTTTATCATGTGTATATTACTAAATAGAAGTATGGAAAAGGTAAAACTATGGAGACAGTAAAAAGATCAGTGGTTGCCAGGGGTTCAGGTAGAAGGATGGAAGAGTGAATTGGCAAAGCAGAGAGAATTTTTAGGGCAGTGAAACTATTCTATATGATATTGTCATAGTGGATGTGTATCACTACACATTTGTCAAAACCCATAGAATATGTACTGAGAGTAAACTCCAATGTAAGCTATGGACCTTGGTTAATAATAATGTATTGGCTTGTTAATTCTAACAAATATTGCATACTAATGCAAGATGTTAAAAAAAGGGGAGGAATTCCCCTTGTAGCTCAGCAGTAATGAACCCATTTAGTATCCATGAGGATGCAGGTTTGATCCCTGGCCTTGCTCAGTGGATTAAGAACCCAGCATTGCTGTGAACTGTGGTACAGGTCATAGACAAGTCTCGGATCTGGCCTTGCTATGGCTCTGGCCTAGGCTGACAGCTGCAGCTCCGATTCGACCCCTAGCCTGGAAACCTCCATGTGCTGCAGGTATGGGCCTAAAAAGCAAAACAAGAAAAAAATTAATAATAATAATAGGGGAAACTGTTGTTGGGAGGGGATATATGGAAACTCTATACTTCTCATTTTCTTCCGTAAACCTAAAATTGATTTTTTTAAGTGTATTAACTTTAAAAAATACTCCAGCAGAGGAATAGAGAATGAGCAAACAAGAGCTGGGCAAACCAAAGGAGAGCACACAGTTCGACAAAAAATATATACTGTCAAATAAAAAAATAAAAAAAGAATCAGAAATATGAATTTCAGGTGTCCATATATCACATCTGAAAGACACAAAAAAGCCATTATCTTTCAAGTTACCTTCTTCCATCTGCCTTATAAACTCACCCCTCGAGTAGGATGGAGAACATGAAAGGTTGTGGGGAGAGAAATCTGGGTCAACTTTCAAGTGGCAAAATCTGACTCAGTCAGACCCTCACCATGGACTTAAACAAAATACAGCAAAAAAACAAGAGAGACAAAATTATATGCTGCCATATAAAATTAAGTGAATTCTTAAAAGTCAGTTACTATGATATTATCACTAAATTTATTATTTTAATCACAGAAATACCTCTGGCAAGTTGAGATAAATATATCAAACTGAATATATACTGGTTTCACTTTGACTTTTCTTGAATTTAGTTTCCTAAAAACAAATTTCTAAAAAAGTAAGTATTTTCTCTAATTTAATGTATAATTTATTCAAAGCTAAAACAAACTTTCCAAAAATTGAATAGGTAAGTTCTTAAAGAAGGAAATAGCAAAAATCTCTCCTCAGAGAGATTTGTCATCTTACCTACTCTAAATCAATACTGATTAATTGATACACTTTCTCTCATAAATTAAGTATATTTTGCATACTTATTCCATCTTCTAAATTATTTTGCAGTATTTTTCACAAATAACTAGATCACCCTTCTTAATTCTGTTGTGATGATTTTATTTAAATAAGTTGGTGGAAAAGATCTCTGAATGAAACGTAAACCAAACATGTTGAAAGATCCTTGTGCCTCTTGGATACATACAAATATCCCCAAATTTCTTCTGTTTTGTTGCTGTTATGGCTGTCATTATGTTGAAAAAAATGTCTTATGGCACTATAAATATATTTGAAATTTGAAATGATTAAAATTAATCTTTTCCTTTGTGGTTCTTGTCAAGAAATCAATAAAATGACCTAAGACTTAAGTGTATGTTATTCCTTCATTATAACTTTCTCATGTTAAGCCATGGACAGCAGTTAAAGAAAAATTTTTATCAGGCTGAAAAGGCAAGGAAAAATTAATTCTTTCAAGGATCTTTCCCCCAAGATTCTCCTCTTCTAGAATCCTCAAGAACTTTAATAACAAGTTATTAAAACAAATTATTAAAGTGAAATTAGTAATAATAGAGATTTTCATTTACTGACATGAAGACATGGAGATATTTTCTTTTGCAGCATCAGAAGTTCTAAATAGTGCTTATGATTTGGAATCACACCAGTATTTAAATAGAAATATTAAAGAAGGATTAGTAGGCATGATGAAAGATTCTATTAGCATATAGCATTAAGAATATATCATAGTTTACCAATGGGTAAGTAGTATTTTCTCTGGAAACAGTTTTAATATGTATCTTCTCAGTCTCAAATTACTGTCTGCACCCTCACTTAGGGTTTGGTGGTCACTTGCCAGCCAGCACAACTTTGAGTTGTAATGCCCATCCTATAAATGTTGGAAGTGTTTCACTATTCGGGGAGTTGAATGGCATGCCCTCATCTTTTAGCTTCAACAAGGGCTACTGATGGATGTGGTCCATTTAAATGTGCAACAGAGAGCTGAATTAGATAACGAACTTATTATTCCTTTTGGAGGATTATAGGTTAGTCCCGAAGGAGTGCAGTAAGCCAGAGCAAATCCATATCTACTGGCTAAACAATAGCCAGAAGGCTGACTAGAAATATTGATTTACTTTCTAGGCCATTTAGGCCCTAATGGCGGAGAAAAAGCTGAAGTGCTGTTTACTTTTCTGCCAGAATCGACCAAACAACCAGTCCATTTTTTACAGGTTTTTGATTGATTTCGCTTAGAGGAATTAGAGGTGATTTATTTTTAAGCTGAAAGCAACTCGTAAATATCTTCAACTGCATGGGTTCCCTGAGAGGAAATGTTAAGTGGAAATACTTACTGAGAAAGACTTTGTTGCAAATCAATGGGAACAGGTATCATGCCTCACTCTGAGCAGTCAGATGTCAGACACCTTTCCAGAGCCCTGTCAGGACTATAATCTCATCCCTTCAGCTCCTCTCCTTTTGAAAGCTCTCAAGTTCACCAAGCTTGAATAAATTTAATCGCCTGACTGAATTTCAGCCAGATGCACCCTGCTGACTTTCAAAGGGTCCTAGATGGGACAACATAATGGTGTGCAAGGCTCGTATGGAGCATTTTCGATGTTTGATGGGTGAAAACAGTAATTTATCACACAAGTGGCAATTTTCCATGATTCTTCAATCCCACACACAGAAAACGTGAAACTCCAACAAAGGAATGAAGCAGACACACAAAAGAGGGCGCCTCCCAAATGCTACCATGTTAGTCCGACTTTTAAAAAGACATGAACTCTTAAATCAGTGATAATATTGAAAGATACGCTTCAACAATAACAACAAAAAATGGTTTGTGACTTATTCTGTTCAGTCTGGCAAGGTGTGCCAAGGCTATAATGAAAGGGCAGTTAGTGTTTCAGATGATCTTTCCAAGAGTGCTTGCCTTCATGTTTAGAATGAATTAACAAAGAGGTAAATGACGGGCAGCACTTGAAATTCTATATAAAAATTCTCTCTTCTCTGTTGGCAACAGAGGCAGAAGGGAGTTCAAGCAGCTTCTGATTTCATCTTTGTGCTCTCCTTAGTTGTCATCACCATATCCACTGTGTTTTACATTTTTTGTAACTGCTGTTTGGGAAGGTTTACAGTGATTCTTTTTTTTTTTTCCCACCTCCCTGAAAGAATTTTTAAAATCAATAAAAAAATCAACTGAAAATTTTTCATTCATCAATCTATTTATTCTTATAATTTTCAAAGATACAGTTATCATTATTTTACAGTATTTTCTTTTTCTGACAACAAAATCATAGCTGCATGTTGTAGAAAATTTAGATAATACATACGATCTTTTTTTTTTTTTTGTCTTTCCTAAGGGCCGCACCCGCAGCATATGGAGGTTCCCAGGCTAGGGGTCTAATCCCAGCTGTAGCCGCTGGCCTACGCCACAGCCACAGCAACGCAGGATCCGAGCCTCATCTGCAACCTACACCACAGCTCATGGCAATGCCACATCCTTAACCCACTGAACAAGGCCAGGGATTAAACCTGCAACCTCATGGTTCCTAGTCAGATTCGTTAACCACTGAGCCAAAACGGGAACTCCCAATTTTAATTGTTCAAAAGATCATCTATAATTCTTTCAGCCTGGAATAAGCACTGTTGTCTTTTTAGTATTTTTTCCTTTCAGTCATTTTGGGGGGTGGGGGCTTACATTGTTAGGTATATTTTTTGATATTAAAAACAAAAATCTGGAAAATCTGAATATTGTTTCTTTTAACATGATTTCAGGAGCATTTTGCATCATTTTCAAAAGAGAATTTTCCTTCAGTCATAATTACACCATTTTCTAGCAGGGGGTGTTTGAAAAGGACACTTATCCAAATGACAGTACTAATCTGTAAAATGGGAATAGTGGAGTTCCCTTCGTAGTTCAGTGGTTAACAAATCCGACGAGGAACCATGAGCTTGCGGGTTCGATCCCTGGCCTTGCTTAGTGGGTTAAGAATCCGGCGTTGCCATGAGCTGTGGCGTAGTTTGCAGACATGGTTCAGATCCCGCATTGCTGTGGCTCTGGGGTAGGCCAGCGGCTACAGCTCCAATTCGACCCCTAGCCTGGGAACCTCCATATGCCAGGAGCGGCCCAAGAAATGGCAAAGAAAAAAAAAAAAATGGGCATAGTAATGGAGCTCATGAGATGTTTGAGAGGATGAAAATATTTTTTAAACTAATAGCAATGATGATGAGTCATTTGAGTTTGTAGCTCAAAAACTGTTTTATTTTATTGTTACATTTGTTTTTGCTCTCACAGTATAAAATTTAGTCCCTGCCTATTTTCTGCTGTGTTTATCTTCATCATTAAAATGGCAGGCACCACTTAAAGAAGAAACTTCCTATTAGATAGACCTTTCAAAGATAATAAATTTAAGAATCTAATTAATGTTAAAATCTTTGTGTTTCTCTCTTCCCCCTTCCCCCCTCTTTTGTCCTTTATTTCCCCCATCAAAGTATTTATTCATTTGGAAGAGGCCAGGCCTCCTGGGAGAAGAGCTGTCCATGTCAAACTGATAAGCTTGAAAGACCATGTTTGTTAGAGTTCACCAGAGGGACAGTTAGCTATGGTTTTGCTGTAATTACTGTAGATCAGGGGCAGCAGTAATTCATGGGCTAACAGTTTACACTTTCTTTCGGACTTATCTCCTGCTTTTTACTAAAATCTGTGCAACGATTTCAGCAGCTGGCACATAGTTGTGTCATGCTTCCTATGGTAAAAATGCCTTCTCACCACAGATCTTTCTTGATGAATGAGTTTACTGAATTAGAAAGGAATCATATTGATACATAGTCATGCATTAGGGCAAAAGGTCACAATCAGCCTAGAATCCCCAAGTGTAGAGGTGTGACACTTCTCATTTTCCCTTTGATCCTGGGAATTTAAATGGAGATGCTTGCTAGGAATAAGTATGAAGCTCAAAGAGATTTTTTAAATTTTATTTCTGAAAGTGAAATGTATCAGTAAAGAAAACAACAGCTGTTATCATGGAGCTGAACTGGATTTGAAAATGCTAGCTTAAAACAATTATTATAAATGCAGTACTGCATCATGACATTAGGAGCTTCCAGGCCTAAAGCACCACCAGTTCAGAGCAGAATTTCTTACATGCCATGTGGAACTGTATTTTTAAAATAAATGAATAGTTCTCATATTCAAACAAGTTCAAATAAGTCTTACAACCCTTGCTCTTGAAAATTCACAATCAATATAACATTTCAAAGGTGCTGTGATGTTTTATATCTTAGTCTTTACTAAATTCTCACTGAAATTAAGTATTTCCTTCAATATGAATGAAGACAAAAAGCTCCAGTGATAGTAGCTATACCTGAGACTTAGTCCTCAATTAAAAAATCATAAACATTTTCATGTAGAATTATGTTGCAACTATTATGAATAATCGTTTATATTCATACCCACTTCAAAATGTTTGTAGTTATTAGACCAGCTACTAGATCTTATTTAATGTGTTAATAAAAAAATACTCGCCTTAGTATGTCACATTTTTATATTTTGATAACTATACTTCATTTCCTTTGAAACACTATACATTTTGTTTTATGTATGTGAGAACATTGTGAGAAAGATCTACGACTGTCAAAAGGATCTGTCATGCAAAAAATAAAGACCATTGCCATATATAAACGTATTAAACTGTGCCTAACCTAGTGATTTCCAAACTTACTTACTTAGGAATCTTTACTTTCCCCAAAGATAGCCAAGTTGGAATGAGTCATTCAGGGAACCTTGTTTGGGAAATTCTGGCATGACCTCTCCTCCACTGATCTACTGTATTTATCCTAGAGCTCTGTCTGGAACTGGCTGCCTCAGCAGGATCAACATGCCCAAAGTTCAAAGGTGTCTTTACCACCAGACCTCCCAGAGACTTTCATATCCTTGTATGTAGTGAATCTCCAAGAAAATGATATTATAAACATTCTTCCTTTCAGTTCTTTTGGCCATGGAATCCTTTATTCTTTCAGAACAGTACTCAGGAGCTATCATTTAACATGATGCCTGTGTAGGAACCATTATGTCGGTATTTTTTAAATGATGCACAGAATATTTTGAATTGCTTAGTGCAGGTAAAAATGGTGTTTTGGTTCAGAGAAGAACAGATGAAGGAATATTGCAAAGCTCTCATTACTGATAGAATAGCACATGACACTTCCTTTCAAGGAAAGTGATTGGTACTTGGCAACCACCTGTTCAAGTTCACACTTGCCACATGAGATAGTGGGCAAGCTGTGTCCTATACATTGTGAGATGCTTAACAGCAACCTGGCCTCAACTCACTAGATGCCAGTGGCAGCTCCTAACACCCTTCCCTGCTCCAGTTGTGACAGCTAAAAATGTCTCCAGATACTGCGAGATACCTCCTGGCAGGCAGAATTGCCCCCATTTGAGAACCACTGGAGTAAAATATTTATATGAAGAAGGAATTTGTCATTTTTTAGAAACAAGTCAGAGTCAAGGTAAAAACTGATTAATCTGCTATATAATTAATAATATAGCTATATAAGCCATTTTTAAAGACAGTTCTGTGGCCCCTTATTTATTTGTAATTGAGGGAAGTTCAGCACAGCCTGTTATTTATTTTGTTATGACTTATACCAAGAATCCGCAAACTTCTTTATCAATCTGATAGTAAATAGTTTAGGCTTTATGGACCAGATTGTCTGGCACAGCTGCTCAGTTCTGCCAATCTACAGTGAAAGTAGTGACTGACCATACATAAACTTTGAAGAGTTGCTGTATTTTAATAAAACTTTATTTTTATAAAAACATAGCAAGACAAATTTGGCAAGCAACCTGTATTTGACCAACTTTGCTTTAAATACCATTTATTAATTTTAGGTCTAGAATAAGGAAAGATGTTTTTTAAGAAACTGTTATTTTATGTATTTGATATACATTCAGCTAATCTTTCAACCATACTAATATTCAAAATTGGCATTGTGTCTTTTCTAAAAGTTTGTTTACATAAATTAATGAAACAGTTTGGCCTATCTTCACAGATTTGTTAACATTTAGTTATCTTGTGCCTGAAAGTAAGGTGGAAATGAGTAAGTGGGTTGTTAAAGAAATGCTAGGCAGTGCATACCTTATCATTAAAAGGTTCTCAGTCCATGATTGATGGTGACCAAAGATAGGGACACAGTATAGTCAGTCTTGATACTTACAAAAAAACTACACGCTTTATTAAAACAACAGCATGAATGCCAATTAACGTGTCCCTTGTAGACAGGCTATGTTAAGTGATACCACTCATTACCATACTCCCCTTTCTTCTTAGAGTTAGAACCCTGGTTTTAATTCAAGGTGATCATGCATTCAGCTAAAAGACTGCATATACTTCTTAGCCTCTTCTGCAGTTTCATATGGCTGTGTGACCAAGTCATGGCCTATGAGACAGATACAGATGTGTTCTGTGAGATATTCAGGAAGGATGCTTTATAAAGGTTGACTAGGAAGGAGCCTCTTTTTGCTCTAATTGGCATCTTCAGCCTCCTAGTCTGGCACTTTGATATGAGGCCTAGAGCAATAGAAACCAGGTAGGACAATGCTTCTTAGAAACCACACATTGAGGGTAGCTGAGTGGAAAGATAGGAATCTGAATCTCTAATGACAGGCAGAAGTCAGCACCTAGGACTGCATACCTCCTGATATCTGTTACATGATAAATGAATAAACTCCTGTCTTTCTAAACTAATGAGGTTTTGGATTTCATGTTATGTGTTATAAAATATGATCATAATTGATTGAATTAGTCATAGTTTGAAGATGATTCTAATACTCATTTGATGATTGTATGAAATGCTGACATCCTGAGTACTGCTTCAGGAACTGGAGAAATGAGGTGAGGAGACATGAAATGATATTTAGGAATCCTGTGTTCTCCAAAATATTCTTCCCTGAGAGTGAGACAAGCCATTATAAATAGGAACTGTTACTGAAAAAAGAAATGTTGCTGTTAAGTCTTGTTTTTACTGCAGATCTTACTCTTCCATCTACTCTAAAAGAAAAGGAAAGAATTTCTTCTTGCTTAGAACTATCAAAATGTTACCAAATTGACACTCAGAACAAGGAATGGAATTATTCAGTTTCTTGCCTGACCAGCATAATGTTATGTTTCATATTTTAAATTTCCCAAAGGAGCCCTTCTTGGTTCTTCCCACCCTCTATTTCACAGTCACTGCCCCCTGGGCCTGTTGTTGCTGCTGTGTCCACCTGGCTGAGAGTCACCACCACTGGCCATTTAGACTCACAGTCATTGCCCCAGGCACCTTCTGTAATTTCTTCTCAATCTAGAGCTACAGGGGAAAGCCCGTGGCAGTGAAAACTCATAAGCTTTATGACCCTTCTCATTGTCAGCACTCTTCTTGTAAAAATAGTCTTACGGTCCTCTGAAATGCTTAATTTCCTAAGAGTTGCTATTGTGGCTGTTAATGCTCCCTTAGTATGTATTCCTAACCGATCATGCCTATCAGCAGGATGTATAGAAATTACGTTTGTGAAGAGGATCAAACCTTTTTCTTCTATGAGTCCACCTGTATTTTATGTTCTACAGACATGGTGAATGTGTGTGTTCGTGCATGCATGAGTGCAGGTGTGCATATGTATGCAGGTACTAAAACAATCATTGAGGGTGGTTGATGAGAAAGTAAAAGGCAAGTGTATATGAATGAATAAAGAGGCATATTCCTCTCTACCTGTTATATATACTTCATTGAATAATACTTCGGTAGACAAAATTGGTACCTTCTGTTTATCTGTGCACAAGAACTCTATTAATTGAGAATAAGAAATTCATAGGAGGCATACCCAACTCCCCATTTTCTAAATTGCTCTTTCCTGCTTCATCTGCATGTATTCCCATTGTCCTCTGTAGAACCCTCCAGACAGCTGCTACCAAACTATCAGAGGTGAAATCTGAGATGAAAACAATTTAACAGCCTAAGACTAGGAAATAAGTTGTCCTATGGAAATAAGTTGGAGAAGAAAGATGGCTGTATTTGAACCTATATGAAGCACATACTTCAGGATCCAGAAAAATACCACACTGACAAAATGAAAAGGGTGCATTATTACAAAGAGTTGACAGAAATAGTAATCCAAGCTATGGATTTCTGAGTTTGGGTGCTTTTCCACTTTAAGCACAGAAGGAAATTAAAACTGTGGCAAACCTCACTGAGATTCCTCTAAGACCAGTATATTTTAGGAAAAGGTTTGTGATTAGGCCATAGCTAAATACAGGAAGAAATTGGGGAGGACATCCACTTCCTGAATAACAAAAAGAGAAGACTTCCTACAAACAGTTACTAAAAGAAAAATCTATTAGTCAGATAGGTTTCTACTTCTGTAAATTCATTTTCTCATCTCTCAAATGTGTGTACACATTATTCCTGTATCAGTGGGTTGTCATCTGAATTAACTAAGGTAGTATGGAGAACTTTCGCATAGTGTCTGACATGTAGAAGCCACTCAGTAAATCTTGGTCGCTGGAATTATTATCCTCTGACTGCACCAGAGGCTTTTAGGACCTGGAAAAGAAGTAAAAGTGGAGGTCCACATACAAAATATATAACTATTTAAAAGTTTTAAATCAGTCTAACCAAGTTGTTTATTGATTTTAAATAAAATAGGCTCTCTCTGATTACTTTGGCACAACAACATAGGGGGCCAGCTTCTAACTCTCTGACGTTTCTCACCTGGAGATGAAAGCACAGAGAATGAGGTCCTGGCTGCAGCTCATGGCAATGGGCTTTCCTCTTCTTTGCACACCCTCAGCTCCATCATGCATAAGGTGTTGAGCTTTCACCTTCAGGACACCTCAGCCTACATGTGTCCCCTGCACACAGCAGCCCCTTGGGCAATCCATGAGCCTCAGGATGCACACCAGCACATTCTGTCAACAGGAGAGAGGACTGTCTAGTCTCTAAAGGTGGGCATAAGTCTATTGGGAAAAGTTATGGGAAGAG
The DNA here is from genome assembly GCF_016906955.1 of Phacochoerus africanus. Classification (NCBI taxonomy): domain Eukaryota; kingdom Metazoa; phylum Chordata; class Mammalia; order Artiodactyla; family Suidae; genus Phacochoerus; species Phacochoerus africanus. Next base: position 83,081,582 of record NC_062554.1, on the reverse strand, counting down.
ATTAATAGAGGAATTATTGTATTAAAAGTGCTAGTGAAAGCCAACTGAGGTCATCAACTAACCAAACAACTTGACATCAGTCAGGACTCCCCCTACTTTCTTTACTTTTTCCCTGAATCATTGACTTTCTCAAGTACAGGAGAGAAATGAACTTGGGGAAAAAAATAACTCCATAATTTCTTTGAAGCACCTAATGGTGGATTTCATCTTAGAATTTGTAGTAGCAGTGGTGTGTGAATGGGAAATTTGGTGCAACAAAGATGACTTTGTACCTTGAGGACATTCAGATGATGAAAAGTAGTAGGAACTCTTATTTAAAGAAGGTTCAAAACTAACACTAGTAGGAACTCTTATTTAAAGAGGGTTCAAAACTAACTGAATTTAGCTTAATGAGATAAAAAAGAGAAGCCAAAGAAATGAATATGATTTACAAATAGCTAATTTAGAAAATGAAGAAATCTAGTATAATGAAAAAGAGGCTTAAAATGTGTATGTAACAGAATTGTCTCTAGTACTCTCAAAAAAAAGATGGTAAAAACTAAAAAATAAATGAAAAATTAGTATAATTCTTCCTCAGATGACATTTTCTTCAGTGTTATTATGCCTTTATTTTTAACTAATATTTAGTTAAATATAGAAATTTATTAAATAACATAAATTAAATATTAAATATAGAAAAGCAAACTTTTCTAATAATAATTTTTCTACTTCACCAAAATATGTAAATATTTATAATGGACATGAGCAAAAACAGGTTTTTTTCCTCTTCTTAATTCTCTTTGCATAATCACACAGTGAAAAGGTCATCTGAGGAAAGAATGTAGGTCAGTGCTTCCAAGTATACATTTTATTTAAAATAAAGGTTAGTTTTGGTCCCTTTGAGTTTTTAAGTCTTCAAATGCATATGGGTGCTTTCCCCTAAATCTGTGACTGTGTTATACAGAAATAATTTGGTTGAGGTATTTGATGTTACTCTCTAATGAAAACATTCAATATACCTAGGATAGATATTAAATAATTTTATATCCTTTATATGGACTGACTGCATCATTCTGTAGGGTAGATTTGACTTTCTGAATTACTGGAGATCACCTTTACATCAAGTAATTTTTTAATAAAATATCTAATTTGGAAAAAAAATTAATTTATGGAAAGGTTGCAAAGATGGTATAAAGAATTCCTATGTAACTTTTACCCACTGTTCCCTAAAGTTAACATCTTACATAGTCATAATGCATTTGCCAAACTAAGAAATAAACATCCAAAGCTGAGAAATTAACATTACTATATTGTTTACTCTGTTTTTATATGCCAGTAGATGAAAATGTCACTCTCTTCCCCTAGAAATGACTGAATCTCCATAGAACATAAGTGTTCATAAGGAGTTCAACTTCAAAATTAGTAGGGAGGAAAAAGGGCCCCATGTGCCTAGAATTAAGTTAATTTGTCCTTCATTATTTTCTGCTTTCAGCAGAAGCCTTTCTCCTGGGCTGACTCACAATTTACACAATTTTGGCTGGGCCATCCTGAGTCAAGTGTAAACTATCTCAAGAATGTCCAAGTAACTTTGAGATACTTCAGCTGCACTGCAGAATAATAGGGGCACTTAGTAGGTTGGCAGATCCAATAAATACCCATTCGTGGAAAACTCTTTGTGGATTGAAAGGCAGAAATTTTAGTTCATAATCCAAGGAGTACTGTGAGGAAGGGACAGTACTGTGCTGTCTACAAAGACACTTCAGAAGATAGATCCCAAGCCCTGACTGTGAACAGTTTTGCACATGGCAGAGGAAGCACAGCCTCCCATGGCACTGGGAACTGGACTTGGCAAGACTCCCTGGGAGATCCCAGGGGTCCAGGAGTGGGAGCCTCACCAGTGTAAGGTACTGGGTTATTGATGAGAGACAAAGTGCTTTATTGTTGCCACAGATAATTTGGGGTTAGGTATATTGTTAGGTATATTGTTTTGACAGGCACAGTTTTTATACACATCCTTTTGAGCTGCATTTGTTACCAGGTTTTAAATATATGATACTAGCTTTTATTAAAATCGTTTAAGTGTCTTTATACCTGTCCTAGAAAGATAAGAATGTACAGTGAGGAGTTTTAAAATAGAAGGCAAAAGCATGGCCCTTAAGGAAAGCAAGTACATACTTTAAATCATAAAGGAAATCAAAAAAGTTTAACAAGACTACCATCATTGTAATTTTTCATCTTCCATTTTAAATTAAATCATGGGAATAAAACAATTTTCTTTTTTCTTTCTCTCTTAAGAGCTTAGTACATTGTAATAACCATGACATTGAGTGATTGCTAAATTAATGAAACCGTTGTTAAGAATTCTGTACAAGTTTAGAGATAGATTTATAAAAGGTACATTTGGCTGCAGGCAGCTCAGCCCTATTTTTGTCCCTTTTAGTTTTGACAGAGCCTAATTAGGAAACAATTCTGCACAACGGGTCAAATGATAAAATCCCTTGAGAGAGAACTCAGAATATCATGGCACAAAATTGTCTCACATTTAGGAGTTCTCATGGTTCAGAACTCTGATCCTATAATCCAGGATTTGAACCTGCAATATGCAGAGAAAATCATGCACTTCAGACTTCCTAAATATTGGCTTAAGTTACGGAGGCTATGGGTGGTCTTGTGCCATGGGTCTTCTAAAAAATTTCCCTATGGCTTTGAAGGCCAGGGAGGGTCTCCAGAACCTAACACCAACTGCAAAATTTCTCTTCCAAGTTTGGTCATTTGTAGAAAGACTACTTCTACTTTAAGAAACACTGTTATAATTTGAGTATTAGATTAGCCTTTCACCAGTCTGCCTGCTTGGAAGTATCTGGGTACTTCTTTATCACCTTAGAAAGTTATTTAGCACTTACCTAAAATGGTTTTAGGTAAGTTTAGATTTAAATAAGCAATACACTGCTGCTGGAGTGCAAGGATTGGGGCCAGTCATAGTTTTTGCAAGGCTTTTATAATTCTGTTCCTTACAGTTTAGAGTACTGTAATAGTGGTTTCATTAATTTGTGTATCATTCATTGTCATCTTTGCTATAAATTACTGGACTTTTAATGGGTTGAGGGAAAAAGGAAAAGTATTCCTATGATTTAATTTTAAATGAAAAATTGCATAGCTAGTAACTGTTGATTTTGGGGGGAGGGTATTAGTACAATTTTCATCTGATGTAAGGCTATTTTTGTGATGAAAGTATACGTCTCTTTTCATAATCTTTGTGACAAGAAAGATAAACATTTAAATATTGTGTGGTGGATTAGGTTACTTATGAAATTGAAGAGAATCTTGAGTATAAATATGAGTTACTATGGTGCATTATTATAACAGGCGACTTGGTGCATTATTAAGAATTTTCTCCATTCACCTCCTTTTTCAGACAGGGACAGCTGTCTCGGATATTTTGTGTCAGCTGGGACCACCTCACGTGGCAGCCTTTCACAAGGTGCCCACTTGCTTTCTGCCTCAGAGCCTAGCTTCCTAGGTAGAAACTAGAGAAGCAGGAGAGAGCCACTACTACTCTCTTCCATTCTGCATTTTCAGAATAATATTTGCACAGCTAGTATCCTTATTTGTAGAAAACTAAAAAGAAGAAATCATCCTTGAAACATGTTTGAGCCAATATTTCAACCCAGGTCTCTCTGCTGTCCACTCTGGCTCAAATACTGAGACACCCACCCCTCTGTCCAACTGGAAATATATTTGTGTGTTTATTCAACAAATGTTTATGGAGAATTTACGGAGTATGAGATGTGTTGTAGGTACTGAGGTTGTAGCTGTGAAACAAAATCCTTGTCCTTGAGGAACTTCTAGGTTTTTGAGGGAGAAAGGTAATCCACAAGTAAAACATCAATATTGGTAGGAAGTTCTACAGAAGAAAGCAAAATCGGAAATGCCAGTTTGGGTGCAGAGATTATAATTTTAAATAAAGCAGCCAAGAAGTCCTCTCTAAGAAGGTAACAATTGAATAAAAACTTGAAAGTCATGTAGTTCTTTGGGGGAAGAAAATTCTAGGCAGAGGGAATAGCAAGTATAAAGAATGAAGACTGGTCTCTTCCAAGTTTGAGCAAAGCTCAGCAATGAAACCAATGCCTGAACTGAAACTAACTATTCTTTGTGTCTAAGTTTTTCTTTTTTAAAATAAAGGCAATACTATGAGAAGTATCATTTTTAGGATTGAATAATCATTTTCTGTAAGACAAATAGTATATGTTCACTAAGTGCTGGCTAGCTCGTATTATCATTGCTCACTCAGTTTCATCTATTCCACTTTACAAGGATACATCAGTGAAAACTTTAGATACAGAAAATTGGGCATCTGAAAGAAAATTGCAACTGTTACACATGTCTGGAGGTCTCTCTCATCAGAGTCTTGGCTTTTCCTCAGCCTTCAGTTGCATTAGCAATGGCCTCATTTTGTTATTCTGTTTGGTGTCTGATGTATGCCATGTACCAGCCATTGAAAATTATCTTTTTGGACAGGAAGGGGAGTATATTATTGTTTTTAAAAATCTAGTCACAAAGGAAGTGTAGTACAGGATGCTTTATAAGAAGAAGAACTGATTTGTTTTGGGTCAGCCAAGTCTAAGATATGTAAGAATTTTCTAGGTGAAAAATGAGAAAAAAGAAACCTCTAGGCAAAGAAAGTATCCTATTTGGAATTTCTAAGGCAGTAGGCAAACAGTTTGTCCCTTCCTCAGGCAAAATTTGGCAATGTCTAGATACATTTTTGATTGTCACAAGGGGGAAATGCTCCTGACATATAATAGGTAGAGGCCAGGGATGCTGCTTAAATATTCTGCAACACACAGGACAGTCCTCACCAAGAACTATCTGGCCCTTAAATATCAGTGGTGCTGAGACTGAGAAACCCTGCTGTCAGGCAAGTTCTGCCATATGAGAATAAGAGAAGATCCCTGTGACTAGCTCTTATTATCACAGGATTGCTAAGATAAACAGAATCTAGATCATATAGGACTCTGTAGGTTTGATTAGATTGTGTCATAAATTCGAATAGACACTGAATTTGAAGTCACTGAAGCTTTTTTAGTCAGTATGGGTAATGCACGGTGAGGCTGTGGGGGACAGGTGGCTTTGGTAAAACTTGACTTATATTTGGAATAGATTGTTATGATGGGGGTTTCACCTGAAGCACTTTCATTTCAAAGAAAAGTGCTAATATGGAACCAGTTTGTGGACTGTTAAAACATTCTGTCACACCAAAGTGTAAAAGAGCCAATGGGTACAAATTAGAAGGGTTTTATTTATTTTTATTTTATTTTATTTTATTTTATTTTATTTTATTTTATTTTTTTGGTCCTTTGGGTCTTTTTGGCATTTCTTGGGACGCTCCCGCAGCATATGGAGGTTCCCAGACTAGGGGTCTAATCGGAGCTGTAGCCACCAGCCTATGCCAGAGCCACAGCAACGCAGGATCCGAGCCGCGTCTGCAACCTACACCACAACTCACGGCAACGCCGGATCGTTAACCCACTGAGCAAGGGCAGGGACCGAACCCGCAACCTCATGGTTCCTAGTCGGATTTGTTAACCACTGCGCCACGACGGGAACTCCTAGAAGGGTTTTAAAGAAGATTTCTCTGGAGGTAGATACTCCATCAGGTTCTCTTCATCCCTCCTAGTGGAGTCAGTCTCAGTAAACCCCATCTAACTCAAAGGCGGGAGTGGAGGTTTAAGAAATTCACCTGGAGATCTTCATACGTGTCTCCTGCTTTGTTGGACACTGTATGTGACTCATGTCAGAGAGGTTTAAAGGGCATCAGGCTGACTGAAGTGGCTGTTAATCACAGACCAGTGGACTGCAATTTGAGGAAATATAGTGGTCTCTGAGTTAGCCAGTGCAAAACACACAGTGTGAGGGCCAAATATGTGAGCTCTCCAAGGAGGGCAGCAGGGATGCCAGGTGGGAGAACATGAGCTGCTTTGCCATTATTTTAGATCCTTCAAACAGAACAAAGTGGCCTCAGCAAAAAGAAATGGAATTTAGATTATTAACCATCCAGGGGATGTGGAGGAGGTCAAAATGAGCTACATTGGCGATGCACTTGACCATGTCAGGGTACTGTGGTTGAAATATCTCCAGTGTTGGGGTTAGGGGTGGAGGGCAGTGTTAGGAGGAACCTCTGAAGAATGAAGCAAGCAGCCAAGAGAGAAGTGAATTTTAAAAATATGACAAAACTAGAAATTACTATTTGGGATTTTCTTACTATGATGCATTCAAATAAAAACTGTCTTCCTCTCCTTACCTCTTCTGCCTGGTGCTCCAAATAAGAGGGCTAGAGAATACGGATAGTAAGATAGAACAGAAAGAGAAAAGGCTGTCACCGAGAAAGGAGTGAAGGATTTGCCTCCCCTTTCCTTGTGCTAGGCTTTCTTCTTGTACCACTTAGCTATGGCAGGGAAGAAATGTCAACTTTCAGTTACATTAGGAGTTTTGATGAAACTAGCATTTTCATTAATGAACTAAAACTTTTTTTTGAGCAAAGAGCTAATGAAAGAATACATGTAAAGATAAATTTCAGACTTCTTTGTGATAACATCATTTTGATCATTTTAATTCATTGTAGCAGTTATTGTTTTACATGTCGAACCAAGTGTACTAAAACAAGGCTCCATTTTGGACAATAGTTTGGAAGGGGAGCAACATGTTTGTAAAGATATAGTATAGCATGTCTTGAACATTAGAGAAAGTGTTAGACTAAGGCAAGAACCCCCAAATAAGGGTGGCTAAAAACCACAAAAGATTCTTCTCCATCATTTCCAAGTTCTTTGCAGGGGGCAGAGGAGTTTTGTTTACTCAATTCAGTCAAGGATCCAAGTTGATAGCAAAGCCCCATACTTGTACCTTGTCATTTAATGAGCAAGAAAGGAAGTGAATTCCAGAGGGGCTCACTTTGGCAATTAAATTATCCAATCCTGAAATGGCCCACATCACGTTCATTAACATCTCTTTGGTCAGAAGTAGCCACATGGCCCCATCCTCCCATAAAGGGACCAGGAAGTGTAATTCCATCTTGTTCCCAATAACTTATAAAAGTATATTTCTTTCTAGAGGAAATCTTTGAAGAAAACTTTAAGTTCAAAACTAATATTTAGCTTTTACTAGTATCTGTCTTCTATAATTGATTATTTTAAAAATATGCCTACATATAATATTAGATGCCATAAAATCACTTTGTAGTTCATATTATTTGTGGATTTGAAAATAGACTAGGATTTGGTTTCAGGTACAATAGTTTGTAATATGAAACAAAGACCAGTCAGTTCTCTACTATGTTTTAAGATAAATGAGAGAAAAAGATCCAAGTGAAAATAATACATAATACAGTATGTATACAAATGCTATTCTCCTAACAGTAAATTATGTTCTACCAAGTCAATGCCAACATATTTGGGATACAGCAATGTAAAGTTGCAGGAGGTGGGACAATGAACTGAGAGTTAAAAACCATTCATAAAATATAATCAACTCTAAATTTGTGAATTCTTGTTAGAATAGCAAATCAGTGAATAGCTGCATCTCTAATATCATGTCCCCATGTATCTATTAAATATTAAAATGTGCCTGTCTTTTCAATCTTAAATTGAAAAAAATCATCAATTTATTTCATGTAGATATGTAAAAACACAGTTTGAAAATTGCATTGTGATCTCACATAATAAATGCTGGTACCAAATAGCTTTGAATAAGAAATTTAAAATGATGTGCATTTAAGGTCTGCCATTTATAATACATACCACCTAAGATTTTTATTAATCCTCAGAGTTACAAATGTGACCATAGTTGGGACTTTCACCTTGCATTTGCATGGTTCTTCACACTATGTATAGATTTCAAGAAGACTGTAAAAGTCCTGAAATTTTCGGCATACTCCTTTGCATGTGTTTCATGTATGTATTTTAGAATAGAAGGTTTATGACTCTCATCAAATTCTCAAGATACCCATGACCCAAAGAAAATTAAGAACTACTGCTCTATGTATCCACCTCATGTAGTTCATAAAGCTCCTTACAGACTATTGGCTCTTGTGTCTACATATCTTTTTAGTGCTTTCTAATTTTATTTTTACAGACATGAGAGGAAAGACTTTTTAGTACTTGACTAGGATTCCTGCATGCATGTTAATAAGTAGAGAATGATGAAGCCACATTAAGCTGGGGGTAGTAGGGATTTCAGGTGAACTCAAGTGTTAGTAGACATTGCACACCTCTTCTTTACCAGTGATTCCAGGTCTTTGCTTTTGTATTATTTGCAAAAGGTTAAGAATGTAATCATTAATAATTGCAAGGATAGATATAGTCCATGTTTTACACTAGCTTATAGGAAAAGGTCAATATTTTGTCAAGTGCTCATATTTGATTTTTTTTTTTTTTTGAAACAGAGAATTTGATTGATACCTGTAGGTTCTGGGTCCCTTGCTCTTCCATTTCTGTCCTGATTCATATTGTCTATATCACCTCAGCAGTGATTGAACAAGATATGAAGTTAAGGATTATGAACAGACAAAAAGACTTAGGAGACATCATCATACTGACTGATTCTCAGGAGACATGAGTCTAACCCTTTCTGGCACAAATTCTACCCAATTTAGAACTGGCTTCCTCATTTACCAGGAAAAATGCTTTTCTGCTGTACAAGTAGGATTCTTGGGAATTCCCTTGTGGTGCAGTGAGTTAAGGATCCAGTATTGTTACTGCTGTGGCACAGGTTTAATCCCTGGCCCTGGAACTTCTGCATACCACGGGCAAGGCCAAAAAAATAAATAGATAAGTTTCAAATGAAAGGTATATATTTGATATTTACAGCCAGTGTCATAAAGTGGTATTAGGACTACCAAATATATTCATTTATGTGACACATTTGCAGATGGTGACCTTCTATATGATAATCTTTTGCTGCATTTCCTTAGAAAATTCTGTTTTTCTGAAGTCTGTTGCTCCACGACTTTTGGTTCTCGAGATTTATGCTCCCATGCAGTCTGGGCCTGAGCTTCATTAGCACCTGATTTACCATGAGTGCAGATGGTTATTGGAAATAAAAAGTCAGCCATTTCCTATGATTAAATCTCTCATGGGCTGCATCTCCCTCTTAGCTATTTCCTTACTATTGCATATGATTCATTTGCAAGCAGAATAGTGATTATTATATGACTGTTAAATCTAAAGTGGAAAGGAAAGTAGCTTATTAGAAAAAGTCTAGTAGCTTATTAATATATATTATGTGCTACAATGAAATGATTTTACTGAAGTATTAGCAGGATGATAGATTTATGGATGATGAGAGACAATTACTCTATTGTGACGATTGAATATAACAAAAAGAATTCAGAATTTTTCTTTTCCTTTTTTATTCTTGCTTGACTTGCTTTAAGGGGTTATTGCTTAAACCAATAATCTCCCCCAGATGCCTCCTCATCCTTCTGAGAAATCATATTATTGTGAGTCTAATAGGCAAAGGAGGGGAACTCCAAGATTGTTAATTTGCTATGTCTATTTTTTTGATCTGAAGGGAAAGCAAGATTTTGTTCCCAACAGAAATATTTCAGTACTTTTATCCGATTGGAAATTATTGACTGTTACTTTTTCACTCAACACTTTTATGTGAACAGTGAGAGTTTGAGAAATTTTATCTCCCTTTCAGAACTTTGCATAGTCTTTATATTATACTGAATTACTGAAGTTGAAGGCCATATAGTAGAGTCAACTTGTAGCAGAAACTTGTTGATTTGCCTGGATATTACTATATTTAATTGCCCTATCAAATTCCCTTTCTTCTATGTAAAACTGTAAATTGTTAAGTTGAAATACAGATACAGCCACAATTACCAGAGCTCTTTTCTCTCTAATTCATTTCCATTATTAAATTTATTTAAGTTACTTAGTTTTAGCTGTGAGGTTTGAATATGCAAGGTTTAACAATGAAATTCAAGCACTGGTCTGCTTATACTTTAAGAATGTGTTTTGCTGCTATTTCCTGAATGCTCATGCAGTAAATAATTGCATCAAAAAGAGATAATGCATGTATATAAAGAGATACGAATTCAGCTTAAACACAGCTACTAATAGTATTAATCATAAGACAAATAGTCTATACAGCTAAGTGTCTGACTCTAACCTAGCAGCACTTACACTGAATTAACATTCTCACATATAAGTGATATCATATGATATTTGTCCTTCTAGGTTCTTTGGCCTCCTTTGCTTGGCTTTGTGTATCTACTTTTTGCCATAGGGTCTTTGTGCTGAGTGTCACCTATGCCAGAAATATGCTTGCCTCCTAGTAATTATACCCTCTCATGAAATATTTTCACTTTTTCTCCTTTCACATAGTACCATAGCAGTTTTGCAATGTGTATTTGAGGAATTAGTATCCTTCCACTATTCTGTAGGGCATCACCTATAAGAATGAGTTTATGGAAGCTTTTACTGACTTTTGTATATGTGGCGCTTAGCATACTCTAAAGTATATAATACCTTTTTGTGTCTTTTATCCTTTTCCACATAGCATACCACACCAAAACTTGGTGTCTAAATGCAACAGCAGTTCATTATTTTTCATACTTCTCTAGGCTTAGCTAGGTAGGTCTTCAGCTGCAATAAGCTGATGGATGAGCTGGGCCTGAGCTCAGCCAGGATATTAGATCTTTCTCTTCTCATCATTTTCCACTCTGGGCTTCTTCACAACAAGTTCTCAGGACAGTGCTCCAATAGAGGAAGTGACATTTACAAGACCATTAAAGCCTAGGCTGCATCATTTCTATTACTTTCTGTTGGTCTAAGTAAGGCCAGTCCAGATGGAAAGGTGTGATGGAAAAGATTTATTTCTGGAAGGGAGATGTAGCACAGTTCCTTTGCATAGGGCCATGCACGCAGGATTGGAAAGAATCTGTGTCCGTTAATAATCTACCACTGTAGTCAATGATACTTTCATTAATTACAAATGCAGTTACACTTTACTTTAAAGACTAGTGCAGGAATTGGCTGATTTAAATATTTTATGCTTGGTTGTAATTGTTTTGGGGTTTTATTTTATTTACACTGTGCTCTTAGAATAAGAGATGAAGAGAGTGAACATTAATTCTAAATGATGATAAGCAATCTAATCTCACATTTAGATAAATAAAGGCTATGAGCAATATAAGCGTAGGAGCCTTTATTTTATTTTATTTTGTACTTTTTAGGGCTGCACTGCAGCCTATGGAGATTCCCAGGCTAGGGGTCAAATCAGAGCTATAGCCGCTAGCCTACACCACAGCCACAGCAATGCAGATCCAAGCTGCTCCTGTAACCTACACCACAGCTCATGGCAACGCCAGATCCATAACCCACTAAGTGAGGCCAGGGATCGAACCTGCGTCCCCATGAATGCTAGTCAGATTCATTTCCACTGAGCCATGATGGGTACTCCATAAACTTTATTTTACTCAATAATGAATTTCTAGCAACTGGAACAGTGCCTGGAACATAAGAAATATTCAGTAAATATTTGTTGAATGAATGAATGAGCAAAAATAATAGGCATTCCTTTCTTTGGTCTTTCCTTTTATGATTTTTTTTTTGTCTTTCTTTGCTATTTCTTTGGGCCGCTCCCGCGGCATATGGAGATTCCCAGGCTAGGGGTCGAATCGGAGCTGTAGCCACTGGCCTACACCAGAGCCACAGCAACGCGGGATCCGAGCCACGTCTGCAACCTACACCACAGCTCATGGCAATGCCGGATCGTTAACCCACTGAGCAAGGGCAGGGACCGAACCCGCAACCTCATGGTTCCTAGTCGGATTCGTTAACCACTGCGCCACGACAGGAACTCCCCTTTTATGATTTTAAGGAAGTTACTTTTTGTTTTTATCTGCCTCGAATGATCAGGTCCTAAATTTTTAGAGAAGGAGATGAATGAGAAATAGAGGTCCTGCTCATGTATGTGATTCCATGAATCCATAATAATGAATTCTGGCAAGATTGAGCAACACTGAAACATGTAAATGTGAATAATCTTATGACTATTCTTCATGTGACCACTCACTAAATAGAACCTCTAAGGGACTTTGTTTCCATATTGATAGATTAAAAAAAATAACAATGAGATATCCTTTGCAACCTCTATAATCTTTTCAGTATAGGAAAACTCTCTTGAGTCAATAACCTAAATGAGTGACTATAAATATCCAGTAATATTCTGGATGAAATGACTTCAATGCCATATCTAGGTTCAGACTGTAGCACTACTTTTGTGGACAAGAGTATCTGTTTTTTTTTTTTTTTTGCTCAACTGAAAAATACAGATGACTTTTTATTTAAATTTTGGAAAGCAGTATGTTGATGAGTACTTTCATATAGCAAGAATATTGGTTTATTCATTTGTGGATGGTAAAGCAAGTTGAAAATAGTTTATTTTGGAGTTCCCATCTTGGCTCAGTGGAAGCAAATCTAATATCCATGAGGACACTGGTTTGATCCCTGGTGTCACTCAGTGGGTTATGGATCCAGCATTGCCGTGAGCTGTTGTGTAGGTCGAGATGTGACTCAGATCTGGCATTTTTGTGGCTGTGGTATAGGCCGGCTGCTTCAGCTCCAATTCATCCCCTAGCTTGGAAACTTCCATATGCTCTGGGTACAGCTCTAAAAAAAAGGCAAAAAAAAAAGAAAATAGTTTTAGTTTATGAAACATCTTCAACTATAATTTATCGGTATTTATTGTCTGCTTATTTGGGCATAATTTCAAACAGGAAAAAATAGTATATGGGCTAGGTATTTTTTTTTTTAAATAAAAGAATAGGTAACACTGCAGAGTAAAGAAGAGGAAATGTTTCTTTCTTATCTTAGACTTATCCAGTATGTATTTGAAGGCACTAGCACAATGATTAATCCTCAAGTAATAATGCCTACATCTGTCAATTAGTTTTTATACAAGTCACCCTGAATATTTTATATAAACTATAGCACTTGACTGGAAATAAAAACAGATCATGATATTTCAGGGAGTTGTCTAGGTCCCTCATGATATAAATCAGTGACAAAAAATGCAATCTAAATAATAATGGATTTACTGATTCATGTGTTAAACTACATAATTCTTCAATTTGATTAAAAATATCAATATTTTCAATATAACTCAGGTAGACTGGTTCCTAGCCTTATTGTTTTTATATGAGATAATTAATGTGTTTATAAAACCACCCCTCCAGCATTGGAAAAAGGAGGATTGCCCCATTTTTTAATTCTAGTGTGAAAGAAGTTTTAAGGTGAACAGCATTTTCAAAATGCAAAGTTGCGCTTCTTGTTACAGAATTGAAAAAGGACTGCTGATGTGTGAAGAAAAATGAAAAGTGAAACACTTAACTAATTTTCAGAGAATAGAAACAAGTTTTATTAGAAATATTTTTTTAAGTTGTAAAGCCGTGGTAGTCTTTACAGAATATAGGTAAGGGAAATAATGTGTGAAGGAGCTAGAGAGGTGTAGTTTTTTTCTTTATTTTTGCAAGTTTTACAAAATATAGCATCTAAAAATTTGTTAAAAGAAACAGATTTAAAGTATAGCAAGGTATAGTATGTTCTAATGATTCATAATTATTGATTTAAAATTATTCTACACACTGAGGATTGTAATGGAAAAGAATTAATTGGCCTTTTAGTGATGAAAAGTAGACGCGTTTTTCAAAAATATTTGTATTATCTCCTTTTTCACATGTTGAACTCCTTATGTTGCATTTGAAACTGCTTTGTCTAGTGATTTCAGATGCTATAAATATTTCAATATGCATAGCAAATGACGTTAAACCGAGTTAGTTTAATAATGTTGACTCCTTTTCTCAGTTGTTAGATGCACAAAGTTACCAGTTAATTAATATTCTAGTTGTAAAGCGTTGTCCATGAGCCAGGACAGAAACCTGGAACCATTTTTACTGTAAGTCTACTGAAATTATTACATTAACTTCCCTCAAACTAAGTCGGGTGCTCCTTAAATATCCCTCAAACCATATTAACACTAAAGAGCCTTTATATTCTTACGTCTTTTGCTTAATTAGTTGATTTTTTTTCTGGGAAAAAAAAAAGATAGAGAGAGACAGAAAAAGAGAAACAGAGCCAGAGACAGAGAGACAGAGATAACTAAAAACGTCAGCTGGTGAATTGTAGAAAGAGAGGGGATGTAGCGAACATTTCTCTCCCTCTCCAGCTCAGTATGTTGAATGTGTGTTATCCAGCTTTTGTCCCAGCAACCTGTAATTTCCAGCATCCTCCCAGGGAGCAGCATCTTGAGTGTGTGATCATAGTCCATTCTCATCCTCACTTCTGGTGAATGGAAAATCATAATTGTATCATGGTACCCAGAAGTGATCAGGCTCTTATACAAGCTATCAAATAGTAAAATGTATATATACCACTTAAAATAAAGAAGAGGTAGTAATTCCTTTACAGAGGGTAGAATGCACAGTTCTGTAATTCAGGACATATTCATGATAACATACTCCATGGAAAGCCTAATTAAATCCAGCTTGCTTAGTAACTATTTAATTAGAACAAAGGAAAGGGGATAGGTTGAGGAAATCTGTTACCAAGAGTCTTTGCAAAAGCTGGCCAGTTTCCCTGCATAAGGAAATTTTGCTCTTCTCTTTTTAAATTGTGTTTTATTAAAGTATAGTAGATTGAAAGTGTTGTGCCAATTTCTGCTGTACAGGAAAGGGACTCAGTGATACACACACACACACACACACACACACACACATACATATATCTTTTCTGTATATTATTTTCCATCATGGTCTATCCCAGGTGATTGGATGTAGTTCCCTGTGCTATACAGTAGAATCTTGTTATCTATCCCTTCTAAATATAATAATTTGCATCTATTAACCCCAAAATCCAAGTCCATCCCACTCCCTACCCCCGCTCCTTGGCAACCACTTGTCTGTTCTCTATGTCTATGAATCTATTTCTGTTTTGCAGATAAGTTCATTTGTGCCATATTTTAGATTCCACATATGTGATATCATATGATATTGGTCCTTCTCTTTCGCACTTATTTCACTTAGGATGATAACCTCTAGTTGCATCCACGTTGCTGCAAATAACATTATGTCATTTTCTATGACTGAATAGTATTCCATTTGTATATATATAGCGATTTCCTTTTATTATGTTCACTCACATCATCCTGTAAAATTCCTTTTTAGAACTTATTACAATTAATATGAAATCATTTCATATATTTCTCCTAGCTAGAGATTAAGCATAATGCAAGCAGACACTTTTACCCTATGTATAAATGTAGTTCATTGCCTATCACAGTACCATGTATAGAGCAGGTGGTCAGAATGTAGGAGAAATGATATTTTTTTCCCACTAGAGAGGTAAACAGTCTAGTTCCCATGATGTTCAGAGCTAGGCACAGAGACGTGCTAATTTCTGCATTTGTAGTGCCTTCCTCTTTTTGTTTTTAAGAATACTGAAGAGAATTTTTGTGTTGTGAATATTTTCTATTTATGAATACAATAATCCGCTTTAAAGTAGAGCTTTATTTTCTATTGAGGCATACAAAACTTAATTACATTTTCACTATCAATTTTGACTAGGCTTTACATGTTTGTATTAGTGAGAAATACTCTACCTGAAGTATTTCTGTGTATAACCTCAGACATTATGGTATATTTTATTAATGCAAATATCACCCACTGTCTCTATTTCTGAGTTATTGGATGTGGGACAGGGGAAGGCGAGAAGTATGAACCTACTAGCTGCTCACTAGTCTATTCTGACTTTATTGACTGTGAAAAAGCATCAGTTGCAAAATGGGGACACTTAAAAGGGATGTTTTGTTATTTTTTTCTCAAGATTATTTCAAGAATATGAACATGGAAATAATCCTTTAAAAATTCAGAGGGAATTCAAAAAACTAGATGAAGAAGGCATATTCATATTTTTATATCGAGTCACAAACACAAGGGATTATGCTGAACAGAAATTCTCCACCTTAACTCTTTTATTTCAGTTACCATCAGATTTCACATCTAGAAAAGTAGACTTGTATTAACATATATATCGCGCCATTTATATTTTCCAAATATCTCATTGATAACAATATATGTGAAAATTGTCTTATAATCTATACTGGACTGTGATAACAATATGCTTTTGATTGCAAGTAAAAGAAAACACAAAATAAATAATGAGTCTATTTACAAATCTCATGTGAGTAGACATCCAAAAATGGACTATTTTAGAATTGATTGGTTAGGAAATTCCGCTCTCCCTGAAAAAACAGGGGAAAAAATGAGATTGCTTTCACACTGTACAACTATCTTTTTCCAAATGAAAATCCTCCCTAGAAGCCCAGAGTATATTTTTCTCAGGTCCCATTTGGTCAGTGCTAAATTGCATTGTCATCCCTAGTTAGCTTATTTAAGGAGAGAGGTATTAAAAATACTTTAAAATAGAAATATGAATAACAGAGCCATTTAATGATAACCATCTGACCTGTAACGTTTCCTTTATGATTTAGAAAAAAGTTGCATTAATTATTATATTTAATACGAGACAAAATGGGAAAAAAGCTAGAATATCTTGAGTCAGATTCTGCTGTTTCTCATATGATATTGGGCAAGTGGCTTCTAAACTTCATTGGGTTCAACTGTGACAGTACCATGCTTAATAACAATAGCAAATATTGCTGTCACAAATTTCATTTAATCTCCCTGACTTTAGTTTTCTTAGGGAAATTTTATGATTATGAGGTATTTATTTTTTAACAGTAGAGATCTACTGTATTTAGTTCAAAACATGCTTAGATATCTTGAAAGATTTTATAGGTTTAGTTTTACATTTCATATAATTATTAATTTATCATTGGCCTTAGAGGACTTAATATATATGTTATATATGTATTTCTTTAGTGTAGACTCTGTGATGTGGCATTACTACTGCCTTTATATTTTTCCATTCTAACTCTCCTAATTATTTTTATATGTAGTACAAAGCAGAGAAAAGGAACATTTAGGAAATCAATAATTGATTATTAATAAGATAGAAAGTTCTTATATACAAAAATACTCTCACATAACCACGTCTTCTTTTTTCTTCTTTCAAGAGAATTGAAAAAACATACTAAAATATTTGGTCTTTTAAAGCATCTTTTTCATATGTACTTACATATGAAAAACTTACTTTGCTCTTGTAAAAGTAATTTGGGTTAAAAATTATTTTTTTAGAACATCCATCTTTTTTTGCATACTAAGATGCATTATTTTATGATTCTGTCTGAAGTTTCTATAGCTTGTTTCATTGTCTCATGGGGCCTTAGCAAGCATATCTTATGAATGAGTATTAGATACCAGAACTTTAATATGTCATTTTAAAAAATTATATCTTTATGTCTTGTTTGCAAACATGAAAAATGTTTTCTCTCTTTGGTGTGAATATAAAATGGCCCCACAGTAGTCATTACAGCCATGTTTCTTCCTTATGAGATTACATTATCAACATTGTTCTCTTGCTATGAGAGAGTATGAATTATTATTAAAAAACACATGGGTTTGAGGGTTTCAATAAAATGTTCCTTTTATAAAATATAATTATATAGAATATAGGATTGTTTCTGCCACTAGTATGTTTGTATGGATAGTAATTATCGTAAAATTATAGTTTCAAATTTCTCTAAGCAAATAAATAACTGTACTAAAATTTTGATAGTATATTTTTTTATAAATTAGAATAGGAGGTCCCATTCATTCCAATATCTCAAACTTTGAACAAATTTTTTCATAAATATTTACTGGTGAATTAACAGTTGCCAATCAAATTTAAATTGCTGGTTTCACTTGAGTTAGGTATGGACTTAGTTCTTAGTGACTGGCTATTACTAGTCCATACAGATGGCATTTAGTTTACAGGTGACCTCAAAAAGTGACAAGCAATGTAAACTACAAGTGTCCCCCTACCCCATATTTTTACCCCATGCTAACCTATGGTTGTTGCACTGATGAGGTCTAGCTGCCCAGCCAGTGTTCTCTTTTTGCAGCTACCCAATGAATGCTTTCTCCTTCACATTGCTTGAACTGCAGCTTTCAGATGCTGCTCATCCCCTGTTGAAATCAGATGTTATCAGTGCCCTTCCGTTTGACTTGTGAGAGATTTTTAAGAGTAATACCTCACTATGTTTAGGAACAAATTAGTAACCATATAGCCAGTGTATGGTGTAATGTCTCTGCAATGAAAATAAAACGGATTCTATGACATAAATATACTACTTTAAACACTTACCATATTGCCATAAATCAATAGGGCTGCATCTTTCATTGCCACTATTGTTAGCCAAATTCAGAATTCCTGCTGTGTTTCTGGTGTATTCCATTGAATTGTAAGACTGAATTTTTTGGATAAAATAAAGTTATTGAATTGTTAGAAACATTGTTCTCCTTAAAAAAATAATTTTAAGGAAAGTTTTCTCTGGATATTTGCCCAAGAGTGGGATTACTAGGTTATATGCTAGTTCTGTGTACAGTTTTCTAAGTATCTCCATACTGTTCTTCATAGTGTAGTATATATACACAGTGGAATACTACTCAGCCATAAAAAATAACGAAATAATGCAATTTGCAGCAACATGGATGGAACTAGAGACTCTCATACTGAGTGAAGTGAGTCAGAAAAAGAAAGACAAATACCACATGATATCACCTATATCTGGGATCTAATATATGTCGCAAATGAGCCTTTCCACAGAAAAGAAAATCATGGATGTGGAGAAGAGATTTGTGGTTGCCAAGAGGTAGGGGGAGGGAGTGGGATGGATGGGGTGCTTGGGGTTAATAGATGCAGACTATTGCCTTTGAAATGGCTTAGCAATGAGATCCTGCGATGTAGCACTGGAAACTATGTCTGGTCACTTATGATGGAGCATGATAATGTGAGGAAAAAGAATGTATACATGTATGTGTAACTGGATCACCATGCTGTACAGTAGGAAATATGCCACATTAACAAAAGAAAAGTCAAAAACCACATGATCATCTCAATAGATGCAGAAAAAGCATTTGACAAAGTCCAACATCCATTCATGATAAAAACTCTTACCAAAGTGGGTATAGACGGGACATACTTTAACATAATCAAAGCCTTTTATGACAAACCCATAGCAAATATAATACTCAATGGAGAAAAGCTGAAAGCCTTCCCACTAAAATCTGGAACAAGACAAGGATGCCCACTCTCACCACTGTTACTCAACATAGTACTGCAAGTCCTAGCCACAGCAATCAGATAAACAAAAGAAATAAAAGGTATCCAAATAAGAAGAGAAGAGGTAAAACTCTCATTGTATGCAAATGACATGATACTATACATAGAAAACCCTAAGGACTCAACCCCAAAACCACTTGAACTGACCAACAAATTCAGCAAAGTAGCAGGATGTGAGATTAACATTCAGAAATCTGTTGCATTTCTCTATACTAACACTGAAATACTAGAAAAGGTATACAGAAATACAATACCTTTTAAAATTGCACCCCAAAAAATCAAATACTTGGGAATACACCTGACCAAGGAGGGGAAAGGACTTATATGCTGAGAACTTAAAACATTAATCAAGGAAATTAAAGAGGTTTCAAAGAAATGGAAAATATCCCATGCCCCTGGGATGGAAAAATAAATATTGTAAAAATGGCCATACTACCCCAAGCAATCTATAGAGTCAATGCAATTCCTATCACATTACCCATGACATTTTTCACAGAACTAGAACAAACAATCCGAAAATTGTTACGAAACTGCAGAAGACCCAGAATTGCCAAAGCAATCCTGAGGAACAAAAACTAAGCAGGAGGCATAACTCTCCCAGACATCAGGCACTATCACAAAGCCATAGTCATCAAGACAGTGTGGTCCTGGTACCAAAACAGACATGTAGACCAATGGAACAGAATAGAGACCCCATAAATAAACCCAGACACCTCTGATCAATTAATCTTTGACAAAGGAGGCAAGAACATAAAATGGGAAAAAGACAGGCTTTTCAGCAAGCATTACTGGGAAACCTGGACAGCTGCATGCACATCAATGAAACTAAAATACACCCTCACACCATGCACCAAAATAAATTTGAAATGGCTGAAAGACTTAAATATAAGACAAGACACCATCAAACTCCTAGAAGAGAACACAGGCAAAACATTCTCTGACATCAACCTTATGAATATTTTCTCAGGTCAGTCTCCCAAAGCAACAAAAATAAGAGCAAAAATAAACCAATGGGACCTAATCAAACTGACAAGCTTTTGCACAGCAAAGGAAACCAAAAAGAAAACAAAAAGACAACTTACAGAATGGGAGAAAATAGTTTCAAATGATGCAGCTGACAAGGGCTTAGTGTCTAGAATATACAAGCAACTTATACAACTCAACAGCAAAAAAGCCACCAACCCAATGGAAAAATGTGCAGTAGACCTGAATAGACATTTTTTCCAAGGAAGATGTGCAGATGGCCAGCAAGCACTTCAAAAAAACGCTCAGCATCCCTGATTATTAGAGAAATCCAAATCAAAATACCACGAGATACCACCTCACACCAGTCAGAATGGCCATCATTAATAAGTGCACAAATAACAAATGCTGGTGGGGGTGTGGAGAAAAGGGAACCCTCCTGCACTGTTGGTGGGAATTGAAGCTGGTATAACCACTACGGAGATCAGTATGGAGATACCTTAGAAAACTATACATAGAACTCGCATATGACCCAGCAACCCCATTCTTGGGCATATATCTAGACAAAACTTTCCTTGAAAAATACACATGCACCCGCATGTTCATTGCAGCACTATTCACAATAGCCAAGACATGGAAACAACCCAAATGTCCATCGACAGACGATTGGATTAGGAAGAGGTGGTATATATGCACAATGGAATACTACTTAGCCATAAGAAAGAACAAAATAATGCCATTTTCAGCAACATGGATGTAACTAGAGACTCTCATACTGAGTGAAGTGAGTCAGAAAGAGAAAGACAAACACCATATGATATGATATCACCTATATCTGGAATCTAATAATCTAAAGGCACAAATGAACCTTTCCTCAGAAAATATCATGGATTTGGAGAATAGGCTTGTGGTTGCCAAGGGGGAAGGGGATGGAATGGGATGGATTGGGAGCTTGGGGTTAATAGATGCAGACTGTTGCCTTTGAAATGGCTTAGCAATGTGATCCTGCTGTGTAGCACTGGGGACTATGTCTAGTCACTTATGATGGAGCATGATAATGTGAGAAAAAAGAATGTATACATGTGTGTGTAACTGGGTCACCATGCTGTACAGTGGAAAAAAAATTGTATTGGGGAAATAACTTAAAAAAAAGAAAATTGACCGAACACTGTAAACCAGCTATAATGGACAAAAATAAAAATCATTAGATTAATAAATTAATTAAAAATAATTTTAAAACCAGATATGAAATGATTGTTGAAATGCTGTCATAACATAACAAAAGCGAAAGCAAACTAACGTCAAAGATGAGATTTTTTGAAACATCTTTAATGATTAAAAATTATTCATTCTAAATCCATTTTAAGTAAGCTATTTAGGACATTATGTTTTTGCTTTCCTTTGAAAAGCAGAGGTGAAAGGGTTTTATTTTCTTATCTGATGAGCATATTATTCATGTAAATAGAGATAGAATAGCTTAGTTATAGATGCTTGAAAAGGGATTCAAGTGTTTAATGAAAACTTCAGTTTTTAGATCTTTCTGTATCTCCTAAATCACCACTAAATACATGAAAATAATAGAAGAAACACACCTGTGAGAGGAAAACTTGACTGTTAAGAGTAATTTCACAGAATTAAAATTGTCTGTGTGTTTATGACTTCAAGTTTACTACAGTAAGATAAATGAGGCAATTTCACCCCTTTTACGTTGCATCTTTGTTAGAAGAGGAGCTTCATATCTAATTAGATTCTTTGGTATTCCTTGGGGGATATGCATTAGCAATTTGTTTTGTTTGTTTATGTTTGCTGCACTAATATTTCTTGGCAGACAAAAGTTAAAAAAAAATTTCGTAAAACAGGAAGAGATGTTCCAAGCAAAATGTATTGCTAGAATTAAAACACCTATTCAAATGTTCAGGACTTTTAGGACTAAACATTAACTAAATTTCATAACAGAAATGATTTTTTTTTTTTGCTTGAGCAAAATCTCTGGTAGTTCACATTTTCCTGAGAATATGTAAAAGAAGCAAAATTACTGGTAGTAAGAAAATGCCTGAGGAGTTACCACTGTGGTGCAATGGGATTGGTGGTGTCTTTGGAGCACTGGTTCAGTCCCAGGCCTGGCACAGTGGGTTAAAGGATCCAGTCACAACTGTGGCTCAGATCTGATCCCTGGCCCAGGAACTCCATATCCTGAGGGGCAGCCAAAAAAGGAAAAAAAGAAAATGCATGGTACATGGATAATACTTTCATTTTTACCTGAACATCTGGTAGCCAAGCACTTTAAATGTTAAACCGAAGCCTGTAGGCTCATAATTAAAGTCATTGAAATAGGGTTTACAATACTAATAACTTAAAATTATTATAGAATGAGTAACTTTTCTGTAAGACATTTATCAACATACCTGTAATCACAAAACCTAAGAATACAATAAATTTGACTTTGGTGTAAATGTTTCACAGTGGGTTAAATGTCTAGTTACCTTGTTCTTAAAACCCAAAGCTATATATTTTATCTGACAAATTTGAGTTTGAATTATTTGGAAATTTTCTAATGTGAGCCATAAAAACAAATAGATACATGCTTAAATGTGCTTTTTTGCATTTCTACAACCTAAAGACCAGTGTGGTTGAAAAAAAAAATAAAATTTAACAGCTTTTAATTTGTCATGTGGAATCTGATTCTATGTGCTTTTTATTACCTCCATATATTTATCTAAGCGAAACATAAAATGGTTGTAATAATGGAGAATTTAAAGCAGCTTTTGCACATGAGCAGTAATGCTAACTAATATGGTGAATAAAGACTGAATGTAAATTCTCAGAATTTCTGTTCCTTGATATGTTTGCAGAAATGAGTATATCTTGGTTATCTGATACAAACCTCTCATCCTCCAGGTTAAGCTATGGAGAACTTTGATGGAGGGGGGTAGGGAGAACATAACCATTTACATGTAATTGGAAGCCATACATATTTATTTAATTTTCATACTGTAGTACAGAATACACTAGGTCATGGAACCTGTCAAAATATAAGCCCACAGCCCTTCTTTTGTTGGGGTAGTGCTTGGGTATTCCCATACATGTCTCCAGAGATAACCTCAATATGGCAGAAATCAATATATTTTAATACCACCAGTTCCTATTGATTCTCCCTTATTTATGTCTCTTGAATTGAGCCTCTCCTTTCTTTTTTCCTTGCCACTTGGTTTAGGCCTTCAATTAAATTTCATTTGTATTATTCCAAATGAAATATTACAATATTTCTGTCCACAGTACCAGCATTTCAACATTCCAGCCCACCTGTTCATTTCTACTAGTTTTATTTATCCATGTAACAAAGCTGGCCACATCACTCCACTGTCAACAAACTTCTATCAGCATCCTTTAAATCTGTAATATTAAGGTCAAACCCCTTAACTTGGCATGTTAGCCCACAAGCAATCTCTTAAGTCACACTGCACTCCTAAAATGCCCAGAACTTGTCTCAGCTTCCTCCTATTTATCTTTTTCTACTTATTCCTTATAACGTCACCTCTTCTAAAGCTTTCTGGACTCCCCAAGGTAGGATTGATTGACTGAAGTGTTTTTGCACAATACTTTGCTCATATTGCATTTAGAGAATTAACTTTTAAATTATTTTATGTGCTTATAACCTTAGACATTCTGAGCTCCTCAGAGACAAAGATATTCATGTTCATATTTATGTCTTTAGAACTAAAAACAGCATATGGAAGTGAATGTTCTCACTGAACATTTGTTGAATGAATTAATGGATGAATAAATGAATTCAGAAAGGTCTGGGTAAAAAACCAACAAAAAATGTTTTTAGAAAACTGGCTAAATATAGAAAAACAATTCCAAAGAGTCACAAAACATCCACTAATTATTATTCTAAGATTGTCTTGAGACCACTTCCTACCAACCAATATTTTCCTCTCACTTTATTGAATGATATATTTTTCATGAGAGTGATGAATCATTAGAAAAATGTTTTCAGTTTTGCATAACTTTAGCTAATGTGTAAATTTGTAGAACTATCTATATTCTCTAAAGTAGATTATTTGCATTAATTTAATATAAACTTGGCTCAGGCCCACAGATCTTAGTGTTAAAAGTTTGCCCTTGTTCTATCTAACTAGCTATCATCTATTTTTATCTACTCTGGATATATGAAATCAGGCCATAATCCAAGGAAAATATTCTCTAGAAAAAAATAATGGTTTGTAGTGCTAGAGTCCTATGAAACTTACGTTGGTGTTCGTTTTATTAGCCTGAATATGGTGTTTGATGCAAGAAGAGCTAGGGGAAATTTTGTAAGCAAAGAAAACCTTGTATGAGACTAAATATTATTAAATATATCTATATATATAAGATCACATTTATATTATCATATCAGAGAACCCTATACAGCAAAGCATGGTAATAAGCACTGTATTTAGGTTCCATGTCATTTTCCATAACAAATAATAAGGTTGCATTAAGTATTCTTGGTAAATTAGGATCCTTGGTAAATATCTTTTTAACTGTTGAAATATTTTACATTATAATGTGAAAAGTTCTTATCAGTATTTATAAGGAAAATAATAATTTGATGTGAGAGATATGTTTGAATATCATTACAAAAAATTTCTTTTTGCCTTCATGTGTGAAAAATGTATCTGATTTTACCTTATTTTCCTCTAATTTGGGATGTGATACCTTGTTAGACTGCACGTAACTTAAAACTGCAGTTTTTCATGAGAATGAATTTTTAAATCCAATACTATATAATCTAAGTATTAAGATCTATACTATAAAAGATCTAACTGACCTTTGTAAAATTACATTAAATGATTATTAATTTAATTATCTGGCATAGAGAAACAAAGAAGGTAATTGGGAAGTGGGAAAAATAGAAACATCTCAATTCCAGATTAAATACTGAAGTAGTTTAAACAATATTTTCTTTGTAAAATTGTTATATTGATAAAATAGTATTATCTTTTATTTATTTCATGCTGTATCATAATTTCCCACTATTGTTCATATATCAGAGGACAGTATCTCTAAAAATAATAGCTATCAAAAGTTACTAAATTTTATCTTTTGGATAACCACTATTGTTTTTCTTTTTAATATGCTGGCCAGTCATGTTATTTTTAGTGAAGACATAACCATATAGAAAAAGTCAGCATATTTAAGTTTGGTATCCTTTTTCTCATGACAAGTCTTTTCTTCTCTGTCTTTGCGACTGTAGAATGGCTGGTCTAAAATCAAGTTGGCTAAGAGCAAGCTAAGAGCATAAGCACAAAAACCATATTTTAAAATCTGAGCAACCATAATTGTAGGAAATCCAAAGATACACTTGAATCTGTCAGATCAACACATTCCTATAATCTCCTCTGGGATAATTGTATAATTTGACACCAGCAATTAAGCTTTGACTATTATGTGACTGTCTATCACATAATGGATGGTACATGTCCTCAGTCTTTTCTATCACTTATAAGTTAGGCCTCCTCCATTTTTTGTTGTTTTCTTTTGTTTTGTTTTGTTTTTTTCTAGGTCCACAGGTGGCATATGGAGGAGGTTCCCAGCTTAGGGGTCAAATTGGAGCCGTAGCCACCAGCCTACGCCAGAGCTACAGCAGTGTGGGATCTGAGCCTTGTCTGTGACCTACACCACAGCTCATGGCAATGCCACATCCTTAACCCAATCAGCGAGGCCAGGAATCGAAGCTGCAACCTCATGGTTCCTAGTCAAATTCATTAACCACTGAGCCATGACTCCAGCCTACTCCATTTTTAAAAATCCCTTCTGTTGCTGATAATTGCCTAAAGCTGCTTCTTCCTTTCCTTTTTCAGAATGAAGAACAAATTTTGGTATTTTGAGTTTGGCACATCTGAAACTTTCTCAGCCACCTGTAAGAAGCTACATGAATCTGTGGAAATAGAAGTAAGAAAAATGAATTATCTTTATAATGATTTGAAATGGCTTTAGTTTGAGTATTAATATGTGTGTGATAGCCTATGGAATAAGTTATACTTTGAGCAATTCGCATAGCTTTACCCAAGATTCTAATCTGTTATTTCTGCCACTCACTGAGAATCTAACACTATCTGAAACACTAGTATAAGTTTAAGTTTGAGTAGGAGTTATTTTAATACAGTATAGAAGAATGAGAGGTGGAACACAACTTTAGAAATCAATGGAGAAGGTACTGGGCATAGTATGGTCAGAAAAATGTAGGATAAAAGAAGGTACTTGAAGGGAAAAAGTTGTAAAATACATTTTAAAAACTTATTATTTTCACGCCTCAATATCTTATAACCTTTAAAACACAGTTCACTAAAATTGTACCTACTTTCATGAATAAAGGTTAAAAAATATACTTTTCCATTCCCATTCCCATTCATTAACTAGATTTTCTCTGTTCCTGAGGTTGCCATTTCCCCATTACATTTATAGAAAGTGGAAAAGCCAAGAAAGAGCAAAGATAGCAAGAAAAGACACACTTTAAAAAGATTTGGAGCAAATAGGTCTACCAAAAAAATATAGACACTGTAGGACTAAAATTTTTGGAGACAAGTTATAACAGAAAATGACTTAGTTTTATTGATAAATTTTAGGGGTTAAAGAAAAAAGAAAAGTTTTATTTTGATAAGTGTAAAGACAAAGAAACAAAATTATGAAACAAAAACACCTAATGACCAGCTGATAAGAATTGATAAATATTGGCTTCAACATTTTTCATTTTAAAAATAAATACGTAACTTGTCTACTGACACCTAAATCATTAGTGGCATATATTCAGGTATTCAGTTCAGTAAATAAAACTAGTTTTGGATTACAAAGGATCATAATGGCCTGGCTATGTTCTTCATTATCCTTGCTTTCTTATTTCTGTTAATGATAATAACAGCAAAAGTGGTATTAGTGGAGAATGTGATCTTTTTGTGCTTTTTTTTCTCATCATGATTAGTAAATAAGCTGAAGTACTAAGGGTGGAATTGATTGCCATGGAACAGAGAATGCCCTTTTGATTGAATCAGATCATAACCTTGAAAAGGAATATAATCACTAAAGGTGAAAGGTTTGGCCTCAACATATACTTTCTCTGAGGGGTGTTTGTGATGATAAAAAAAAACCATATATATATATGTTTTTTGTGTGCGTGTGTGAATACTTTTCACACACACATATGTTTATATATAATTGTATATGCATAAATATTTATAGAAATAATCTAAAATCACCCTTTACCTTTAAAACTCATTATTTTAAAAGTTTATTATATAGTAGATTTTGCGCATTTTTACCCTCAGAAGCTCATGCTCAAAGAAAATCTACAGCAAAAGCAGAAGGCAATGATGAAAAAAATAAATAAATATGGCTTCCATTTGAATAGAGGGTGGATACTCTGAAGCCTCTTGCACCTCTTCTTACCTTATCTTACCTTTGGACATAGATGGAACAACAACAACAAAAATGGTCTAAGAAAAATATTTCATATTCATGGATAGGTAAAATCAATATTGTTATGATGTTAGTTCTTCTCAACTTGAGCTAAAGGTTTAATACAATCCCAATCCTAATTCTAGCAAGTTGTTTTGTAAATATCAACAAACTGCTTCTAACATTTGCATAGAGAATCAAAAGACCCAGAATAGCTAACACAGTATTGAAGGAGAACAAATTTGGAGGACTGACACTACGTGATTTCAAGAATCCCTATACAGCTAGTGCTATAGAGTGATGTTCGTGAAAGAATAGACAAATCAATGGAACAGAATATAGAGCCCAGAAATAGATTCCCAGAAATAGTCAACTGTTCTTTGGCAAAAGAAGAAATGTAACACAATGGAGAAAAGATCTTTTTTAACAACTGGACACCCACAGTCACCAAAACAAACAAACAAAACAAAACAACAACAAAAAAAACATTCACAGACCTTCACCATTACCAGAAACAAACTCAAAATGATTACAGATCTAAATGTAAAATGCAAAACTATCCAATTAGAAGATAAGGTGGGAAGAAGCCTAGGTGGTCTTGATATGGTGGTGCCTTTTTATATGCAACACCAAAGACACAATCCATGAAAGAAATAATTGATAAGCCAGGCTTCATTGAAGTTAAAAACTCCTGCTCTGTGAAAGACAATGCCAAGAGAAGGAAAAAACAAGCCACAGATTAAGAGAAAATATTTACAAAAGACGTATCCGATAGAGGACTCTGCATATCTGAGATATACAAAGAACTCTAAAACTCAACAATGAGAAAATAAGCAACCCCATTGAAAACTGGGCCAAAGAGTTTAATAGATACCTCACTCAAGAAGATATGTAGATGGCAAATAAGCAAGTGAAATGATGTGGCATATCCTATTGCATCAGAGAAATACAAATTAAAACAAAAATGAAATACCACTACACATCTATTGGGATATTGAAAACACCAAAGGCTGGTGAAGATGTGGAACAGCAAGAACTCAGAATTATTGATGGGGGGAATGCAAAATGGTACAGCCACTTGAGAAACTGAGGTTTCTTACAAAGCTAAATATTGACTTACTGTATGATCCAGCAATCATATCCTTGGTATTTACCCACAGGAGCTGAAAACTTATGACAGTACAAAAACATGCACTGGATGTTTATAATAGCTTATTTAACATTTGTCAAACTTGGAGGTGAGCAAGATATTCATCAGTAGATGAATGGATATTTAAGTTTTGGTAAATCCAGGTAGTGGAATATTATTCAGTGTGGGAAAAAAATGGGTGAAAGAAGCCAATATGAAAAGGCTACGTATTATGTGATGCCAACATATGACATTCTGGAAAGGGTAAAACTGTGAAGCTAATTTAAAAAAAAATTAGTGGTTTCCAAGGATTAAGGGGAAGGGAGGGAAGAAAAGGCAGAACACAGAGGGTATTTAGAACAATGAAAGTACTCTGTCTGATGCAGAAGTGGTGGCTGCATGTTAAGATACATTTGTTTAAATACATAGAATGAACACCATGCATGAACACTAATGTAAACTATAAACTTTGGGGGTTATGATAAGTTAATGTAAGTTCATCGGTTGTGACAAATCTACCACCCTTGTGGGGATATTGATAGTGAGGGAGGCTACACATGTGTGGAAGCAGGATAAATCAGAAATCCCTGTACCTTTCACTCAATTTTGCCATCAATCTTAAACTTCTCTGAAATAGTAGTGTTAATTTACACACAAAAAAAACGATCTCTATTATATGCATCACAAATGAAAAATGTTCAGAATGTTTATATCATACAGCAAAAGACATTTGATGGAAACAGATATTGAAAACAACTATTTAAAGTTACCAGTGAGGAATTTCCAGTTATGGCTCAGCAGAAACGAATCTGACTAGGATCGATGAGGACACAAGTTCGATCCCTGGCCTTGCTGTGAGCTGCGGTGTATGTTGCAGATGCAGGTTGGATCTGGCATTTCTGTGGTTGTGGTGTAGGCCGGTGGCTACAACTCTGATTCAGCCCCTAGCCTGGGAACCTCCATATGCCACGCATGTGGCCCTAAAAAGCATAAATAAATAAATAAATTAAATTAAATTAAATAAATAAAAATGAAGTTACCAGTGATAATGTTCAGCGATTTTTTTTGTCTCCCAGAGCTATACATCTTAAAGAAAAACTGTTGATGATGCAGTTTCTACATGCCCTCCATGTCTGGCTTCCCTGCTCTATATTTCACTACCTTATTCTAGGCACCACTACAGTAGCATTTGTAAATCAGAGCCAGCACTCTGCACTCCCTATGCTACTGTTGTATCTCTTGAAATATTGCTATAATTCCTGTATTTTTCTTAATTCTAAAACTTGACATGTTTTGTGTATGGATGATAATATAATATTAGCTTCTCTACTCACTTTTTAATGAATCCAGTCTATCATAATAGCAGAATATGCCTTTCTACCCTCAAGGTTACTTCATAATTAAATATAGCAAAAACAGCAATTTGGAAATTTGATTCTGTTTGCTGTTGCTTCCTATTTTGCCTAAAATTATTCCAACTATGGTTTGAAAATATATGCAAGAGAATAAAACCACTTCATTGCAGGAGTACCTCAAGTAATGGATATGTTTTATGGGCAGCTTCTTCAAAGTAAACCATTTGCTGTGTGACCCTTTATTCTACATCCAACTTTCATTTAAGAAGCTTTTTTTCCAAAAAGGGTGAATATTTGTAATAATATTAATCTCAAGG
The DNA here is from genome assembly GCF_016906955.1 of Phacochoerus africanus. NCBI lineage: Eukaryota > Metazoa > Chordata > Mammalia > Artiodactyla > Suidae > Phacochoerus > Phacochoerus africanus. The sequence continues at coordinate 83,051,116 of NC_062554.1, read as the reverse complement.
GGTATCCAGTTGATAATAATTATATCTAAGATTTCTCTCATGTTAAATGTACCTCATGCTTAGTGCTAAACAGTGTACATAACTTACATGATTTAGTCTTCCTCAAAAATCCTATATTTAGAGAGATTCTAGTATATCTTCACTGCAGAGATACACAGATAAACATTTTCTTTAATAATTTAAAAGAAACAAGAATGGTGTTGCTTGCTGCGAAAATGTTTAGGGAAACAAATCATTTGAGAAAATATACATAGATAGTAGGAAAAAGAGAGATTAACAGAAATGAAAATTTTAACTTTAAGAACTTGAGCTTTACTTTACATTTCTAACAAAAAGATAAATAAAAAAAAAATCTTCAAAATTACAAGATAATGTATTAAAAGCAAAATTTGTATTAAACTTTCTAGGGCATGGATATGTACCTGAAAATCTCAGGTCAACGTCTGGAATTGAAGTTTATGAGGTCATGAATTTATTTTTTTTATTCTTTTTATAATCACTATTATTTTTTAATAGTTATTCCCCCCCAAAAAATTTTTTTGTCAAATGTACAGCATGGTGACCCAGTTACACATACATGTGCACATTCTATTTTCTCACATTATCTTGCTCCATCATAACTGCTGGACATACTTCCCAGAGCTACACCGCAGGATCTTTTGCTAATCAATTCCAAAGGCAATAGTCTGCATCTATTAGCCCCAAGCTCTGCGTCTGGGTTTATTTCTGGGGTCTCTATTCTGTTCCATTGGTCTACATGTCTGTTTTGGTACCAGGACCACACTGTCTTGATGACTATGGCTTTGTGATAGTGCCTGATGTCTGGGAGAGTTATGCCTCCTGCTTAGTTTTTGTTCCTCAGGATTGCTTTGGCAATTCTGGGTCTTCTGCAGTTTCGTAACTATTTTCGGATTGTTTGTTCTAGTTCTGTGAAAAATGTCATGGGTAATGTGATAGGGATTGCATTGACTCTATAGATTGCTTGGGGTAGTATGGCCATTTTTACAATATTTATTTTTCCATCCCAGGGGCATGGGATATTTTCCATTTCTTTGAAACCTCTTTAATTTCCTTGATTAATGTTTTAAGTTCTCAGCATATAAGTCCTTTCCCCTCCTTGGTCAGGTGTATTCCCAAGTATTTGATTTTTTGGGGTGCAATTTTAAAAGGTATTGTATTTCTGTATACCTTTTCTAGTATTTCAGTGTTAGTATACAGAAATGCAACAGATTTCTGAATGTTAATCTCACATCCTGCTACTTTGCTGAATTTGTTGGTCAGTTCAAGTGGTTTTGGGGTTGAGTCCTTAGGGTTTTCTATGTATAGTATCATGTCATCTGCATACAATGAGAGTTTTACCTCTTCTCTTCTTATTTGGATACCTTTTATTTCTTTTGTTTATCTGATTGCTGTGGCTAGGACTTGCAGTACTATGTTGAGTAACAGTGGTGAGAGTGGGCATCCTTGTCTTGTTCCAGATTTTAGTGGGAAGGCTTTCAGCTTTTCTCCATTGAGTATTATATTTGCTATGGGTTTGTCATAAAAGGCTTTGATTATGTTAAAGTATGTCCCGTCTATACCCACTTTGGTAAGAGTTTTTATCATGAATGGATGTTGGACTTTGTCAAATGCTTTTTCTGCATCTATTGAGATGATCATGTGGTTTTTGACTTTTCTTTTGTTAATGTGGCATATTTCCTACTGTACAGCATGGTGATCCAGTTACACATACATGTATACATTCTTTTTTTGATGTTGTGTATGATGTTGATTGATTGGCGTATTGTGAACCATCCTTGTGCACCTGGGATGAATCTCATCTGGACGTGGTTTATGATCTTTTTGATATGTTGTTGGATTCAGATGGCTAAAATTTTGTTGAGAATTTTTGTGTCAATATTCATCAAAGGTACTGGCCTATAGTTTTCTTTTTTGGTGGTATCTTTGTCTGGTTTTTTAATCAGGGTGATGGTGGCATCATAGAATGTCTTTGGGAGTGTCCCCCCTTCTTCAAACCTTTGAAAAAGTTTAAGGAGGATGGGTATAAGCTCCTCTTTGTATGTTTGGTAGAATTCACCTGTGAAGCCATCTGGTCCTGGACTTTTATTTGTAGGGAGTGTTGTTATGACGTATTTAATTTCATTTCTAGTGATCAGTCTGTTCATTTCGTCTATTTCTTCTTGATTCAGTTTTGGCAGACTGTAAGTCTCTAGAAGTTGTCTCTTCTAGGTTGTCAAATTTGTTGGCATACAATTGCTCATAGTATTCTCTCATGTTTTTTTGTATTTCTGTAGTATCCGTTGTGACTTCCCCTTTTTCATTTCTGGTTTTGTTGACTTGGGTTTTTTTCTCTCCTCTTCTTGGTGAGTCCAGCCAGAGGCTTGTCAATTTTGTTTCCTTTTCCAAAAAAACAGTTCTTGGTTTTATTGATTTCTTCTACTGCTTTTTTAACCTCTATTTTATTGATTTCCTCTCTGAGCTTTATGATTTCCTCCCTTCTGCTGACTTTAGGTTTTTCTTGATCTTCGTTTTCTAATTCATTTAGGTGGTGGGTTAAGTTGTTGACTTGAGATTTTTCTTCTTTTTTTCGGGAAGGCCTGTATTGCTATGAATTTCCCTCTGAGCACTGTTTTTGTGGCATCCCATAGGTGTTGAGTGGATGTGTCTTCATTATCATTTGTCTGGAGGTGTTTTTTAATTTCCTTCTTGATTTCCTCATTGACCCATTTAGTAGCATGTTGTTTAGTCTCCGTGTAGTCAGTTTTTTCTCATTTCTCTTCCTGTGGTTGATTTCTAGTTTCATGCCATTGTGGTCAGGAAGATACTTGAAATAGTTTCTCTATTCTTAAATTTGTTGAGGTTAGCTTTGTGTCCAAATATGCGATCAGTTCTTGAGAATGTTCCATGTGCATTTGAGAAGAATGTACATTCAGATTTTTTTGGATATAATATCCTGAAAATGTCAATTACATCTAACTTTTCTAGTGTGTCCTTTAGGATCTCTGTTGCCTTATTGATTTTCTGTCTAGAGGATCTGTCCATTGTTGTGAGTGGTGTGTTAAAGTCTCCTACTATGATTGTATTCCCATCGATTTCTCCTTTTATGTCTAGGGTTAGTATTTGTTGGAGTTATCTGGGTGCTCCTATATTAGGGGCATTTATATTGACAATTGTAACATCCTCTTCTTGAATGGATCCTTTAACCATAAAATGGTGCCCTTCTTTGTCTTTCTTAACGGCCTTCATTTTAAAGTCTATTGTGTCTGTTATGAGTATCGCAACTCCTGCTCTCCTGTCTTGTCCATTGGCGTGAAATACCTTTTCCCATTCCCTCACTTTCAATCTGTATGTGTCCTTTGCTCTAAGGTGAGTATCTTGAAGGCAGCAGATTGAAGGGTTTTGCTTTTTCATCCATTCTGCCACTCTGTGTCTTTTGACTGGAGCATTTAGTCCATTGACATCTAAGGAGATTATTGATAGATATGTATTTATTGCCATTTTAAACCTGTTTTCCAGTTGATTCTATGTTTCTCTTTTCTTCTTTTCTTTTTTTGGCTGGATGGTTTCCGTGTATTTTATGCTTGAGTACTTTTTTCAGTTTTTGTGAGTGTAATGTTTGGTTTTGATTTGTATTGCTGTGTTTTTTAAGCATGTTAAGCCCTTCCTAAATCTGTTTTTGCCTGATAGTCATATAGGCTCAGACACATCATTAAAATTAAAATATATATATATATTTTTTCTTACTTTCCTTCCCCACATTGTATGATTTTGATGTCTTTTTTTTTTTTTTTTGACATCTTCATGTTTAGATCTGTATGCTGGCTTATTGAAGTGATTGCTTTCCAATTGTGGTTTCCTCCATCCTAATTCTTCCTTTTCTCTTTTCTCTCTCTTCTTCTTTTTTTTATAATTAGAGAAGCCCTTTAAGTATTTCTTTTAGAATGGGTTTAGTATTGCTGCACTCTTTTAGCTTTTGTTTGTTGCAGAAATTCTTTATTTCCCCTTCTAATTTAAATGATATTCTTGCTGGATAGAGTATTCTAAGTTGTAAATGTTTTCCTTTCAGCACTTTAAATATACCTTTCCCCTCCCCTCTGGCCTTTAGTGTTTCTATGGAGAAATCAGCTGATAGCCGTATAGGGGTTCCCTTATAATGAATGCTTTGCTTTTCTCTTGCTGCCTGGAGAATCCTCTCGTTATCTTTAAATTTTGCCATTTTTATTATAATATGTCTTGGTGTGGGCCTGTTTGGGTTCAGCTTGTTTGGGGCCCTCTGTGCTTCCTGTATCTTGATATCAGTATGCTTTAGATTTGGAAAGTTTTCAGCCATAATTTCTTCAAATATATTTTTAATCCCCTTTTCTTTTTCTTTTCCTTCTGGAATTGCATAGATTGGTCCACTTTATATTATCCCATAGGTCTCTTATATTGCTTTCATGTTTTTTTCATTTGGTTTTCTGTCTGTTGTCCTGATTGAGTGATTCCTATTATCTTATCTTCCACATCACTATTTCGTTCCTCTGCATTATTCATTCTGCTCTTTATTGCCTTAAGCTCAGTTTATATCTCTGCAAATGAATTTTCTAGTTTTTCTTGGTTCCTCCTCATATTTTCTAGCTTCTTTCTAAAGGAATCTGCATTTCTGCTAATATCTTCCTTCAGTATTTTCAGTACCTCCCTTTTGAACTCAATGTCTGTCAGACTGCTGAGGTCTGTTTCATTGTTTACTGCTTTAGGTGAATTCTCCTGTTACTTTAACTGGGAATGGTTTCTGTGCTTCTTCATCTTGCTTTTCTTTTCTTTTTCTGTGAGTTTGGGGAAGCCAAACTCTAGTCTTGTAAGGCTACTTCTATGCAAGAACACCCTTTGTATTTTTTTGGGGAGGGGGTTACTGGTTATTTTTTGTGTGGGATTTTGAATATTTGCTGTCTCTTTCTTTGGTGTGAGCAGGCTGTTGTTCCCCGGATTCTCAGTGTGTTTTCAGGGAGAAGGAGGCAATGGGTGGGCCAGCAGTCAGTGCCTGGTTGTTGGGCTCTCAATAGCAGCAAGGACCTGTAGGAAGGTGGCACAGTCTGCTTCTAGTTACAGGTCCCTTGGAAGTGGTAATAAACTCTAGGCAGATCTTCAAGTTGACCAGAGCATTTGGCAGTAGCAACAGCAGGGTGTGTGAGCTCCTAGGGGAGAGGAAGCAGCAACAGCTTATGTTTGATTGCAGTGCCCTCCTCTGAGGTGATTGGAACCGCAGGTGGTGCCTGTTCAGGGACCCCTCTTAGGAGCAGGCCATGACCATCTCTAGAGTTAATGATAACTGCAGTGGTTTGCCCCCACCAACTGTAGACCATGCATGAAGCAACCCGTCTCACTTAGCCCACATGCGAGGTGTTGTAGAGGGTGCTCCTATTTGCAGGATCCTCGGAAGTGACAGAGATCAGGCATGTGGGTACTGCCCAGAACATTTGGCAGTGGCAGCAGCAGGGCGGGTGTTTTCCCAGGGATGCAAGAGCACCAGCAGGTGTTGTTCAGTCACAGTGCCCTCCTCTGTGGTGCCTCTTAGGTGAATGGGGCTGCAAGTGATTTTTTTTCAGATTTCTCCAATGTCAGTGGGCCACGCCCACCTCTGGAATCAGAGATAACTGCGATGGTTTGCCCCTGCCATCTGCAGACCACGCAAGAAGCACCCTGTCCCACTTAGCCCATGCAGGAGGTGCTGCACCAGTTCCTCCTAGTTGTAGGGTCTTGGGAAGGGACAGTGACCGAGTGTGTGGGCATCACCCTGAGTGTTTGGCAGTGGCAGCTGCAGGGTGGGTGTGTTCCCAGGGGAGTGAGAGTAACAGCATATGGTGCTTGGTTGCAGTGCCCTCTTTTATTCTTTTTTGCCAACCCCTCAGGTGACTTGGGTCTCTTGTGGAACCCACTCACAGGCCCCCAGTGGTGGCAAGCCATGCCTCCCTCTGGCCTCTGAGAGGACCGCCGCAGTCTGTTCCTGCCACCTTTAGATTGTGCAAGAGGCACCACATTGCACTCAGCCCCCTTATGCCCTTAGCCCACACAATAGGTTTCTGGCCACCGATAGCCTGCACAAGAAGCACCTAATCTCCCCTAAATGAGTAAGAGGCTTCTTGCAGACCATGGCCTCTGCAGAGCCGCCCTACCCTCTAAGTTTCCTATGGCAGCCTGCCCCTCCTCTTCTCCCCTCCCCAACAGTGGGACCTTGCCTCTCTTGCGGGTCTGGACCTTCTCCCGGGTTCCCTCTTCTGTGGTGTTCTCCTTAGCCCCTCATGCCATCCCCAGTTCTCTCCCCGGGACTGACCTCCAGAGCCTGAGTCTCAGCACCCAGCCCTTGCCTGAATGTCTCAGGCTGTGATGTCTGGACCGGTGGCTCAGATGGTCTGTGTGGCTCTCACTCTGCTTTGCTGTTCTCAGTCCAGCTGCTGAGCTTTTCTCAGCAACTTTAAGGTCCCACTGACTCAGCTGATCTTTTGTCAGTTAGGTGGCTTCCCAGGAGGTGTGTTCCTTTTCTCCTTCACAGCTCCCTCTCGGGAATGCTAGTCCCATCCTAATTCCTTTTCTCTTTTTTTTTCTTTTCTTCTTCCCAGTTATGTCAAGAGTTTCTTGCCCTTTTTGGAGGTTTAAGTTCTTCTGCCAGCATTCAGTTGATGTTCTGTGCAAGTAGTTTTACATGTAGATGGTTTTTTTGTTTTGTTTTGTTTTGTCTTTTGTTTTTTTTTTTGTTGTTGTTGTTTGTTTGTTTGTTTTTTTGATGTGTCTGTGGGAGAAGGTGTGCACAACTTCTTACTCCTCCAACATTTTGTTCCACTTCAAGGTCATGAATTTTAATTTGCTCCTTGTAACGAACAGCACTCATGAGAGACTACAATGGCCCATTCTCCAAAGTGTTTCAGTATTTTAGTATTTTGTGGGACTTGGAAGGATGGTAAATTTTAAGGCTAAGAACTTCCACCCTCAAATACGTGCATTGTCTTAATGATTAAGTATTTCTGTAAAATCTAAATGAGCCCAAGAATGAACAATTTGCAAGAAAAGTATTGGGGACACAGAATCAATTAACAGAATTTGAAAGGTAAGATTCTGATTGCCCAGCAACCTGGAAAGAACACAGTTAGAAAAGGCAGTAGGGCAGATTTTTGCAGCTTTGTCTGTGCTCCAGTATATCAAAATCATCCTGGATAGTCTTTCAACATGCATTTAGAGAACCTCAGCCCAGCAGCAGCCCTACCAAAACACTGTCTTGGAGTTGGGAAAATGAAACAGTAAAAGGACATTCTTTTCTAAACCCCTTACTGAGGTAGAGTTGACAAAGAGCTATACATATTTCATGTACACAACATACTGAGTTTGGAGAAAAGAATATGCCCATGAAACTATCATTGTAAGCAAAACCACCAATATTTCATCACTTCCAAAAGTATCTTTCTGCCCTCTGTGTGTGTGTGTGTGTGTGGTAAGAACATTCAAAAGTTCTATCCTCTCTTATAAATCTTCCCAAGTGATTTTTTTTTTTGCATTGAAATTCCATAGTGATGGAGAGAATAAAGGTGTAGACCTCAACAAAGATGGTTCTAGTAAACAAAAATTGGATTCATTAAGTGTGAAACAAAAAATAACACCTTATTCTAGGAAAGAATAAGAAATATAGGGGTGAGGCAGTGTTATTTTGTGAAGATATATACATTATAATTTTTCTTACTGAGGATAGTGAGGAAGAATGAGACAGAAAAGGTAACCAAAAGGTGAAATTTCTCTTCTGTATTTAACAGAAGTTATTTTTAATAAGATAACTTTTGGTAAGAAATTTAATATTACAGCAGTAATCTCTGGCTTTCACAGACTCTGTCTTTGTTTTTTTTTTTTGTCTTTTTGTCTTTTTAGAGCCGCACCTATGACACATGGAGGTTCCCAGGCTAGGAGTCAAATCGGAGCTGTAGCTGCCAGCCTATGTCACAACCACAGCAGCATGGCATCCAAGCCACATCTGTGACCTACACCACAGCTCACAGCAACACTGGATCCTTAACTCACTTAGCAAGGCCAGGGATGGAACCCGTGTCCTCATGGATACTAGTTGAGTTCGTTAACTACTGAGCTACAACACGAACTTCTCACAGACTCCATTGATAAAGAAAAATATGTGGTTTTCTGCTAAGACTTAGAGCTAATGCTTGATATCTTGAACCAGCATCATCATCATTTATTATTATTATTATTATTAACATGTTCAATTACTGTGTGTGTGTGTGTTCCCGGTACCAGTCTCAAGTTTGCCTATTTTCCGGATTTGCTTCTGTCCTTCTCTCCTTTACCGGCCATCTCCCTTTCAACTGTGAAAAATATCTTGTGATTATCCGCAATCAGCACTTTTATCACTGTCTCTGAACTGCCAGCTAATACTAAAATTACCTATTTGAGTCCCTATATCACACTATTTTAAAGATAAAACTTATAAAACGCATTCAAAAAACATGGAGTTTAATTCTTGGGAAAATATAGAGTACCACAGCCTTCAAATATCAGAAGAGATACCATTAAGCCATTTATGTATACATGTCTATTTTAATTTGTTAGTTTGGTGCTAGTTTTCTGAAAAACATAATTTTATTCTGTGAATTACATATGAATATATAGAAACTCTTCTAAAAGTAGGTTTAGATAAGTCATTTTACTCAACGCCATTTTAAACAATGAACAAAGCAATGCTTTTATGTTTCATTAAGTAAAATTATGAATGTGTTTTATCTCACCTGGGTGTTGAATTAAGTTCACTGTGAGAATACTTATAGTTTATCATTATATCTCATCAGATTTACTGTCCACACTGTGGCTCTCCAAAGATGATGTTTTGAATATTTCTATCAAATGACATGTTAACTGAATCTAAAACACTAAATTCACTTATAAAATCTTGTCTTTGACACTTCTATATGATGTATTGCTGAGTATATTCGTAATCTAGTATTAAAATATATTGGAAGAAAATTTTAAACTCCATTCTTGTCTTTTAGGTAAATTTGTCTCTGGAATAAGATCTATTTCAAAACTAAAAAGAGTGGACAATGGCTTCAAAACATTGCACTCTGCAAATAGCTCCTGTAGTGCTACATGTTAATGACCTTTTTTCAACATAATAAAAATATTCAGGATTTATTGACTAACCAAGGCTGTTAGCTTTTAAGCTTTTATATTCTTTTTCTCTGTAGCTACCTTTTAAAAATCATAAATCTTCAAGGTGGATGAAAATATTATCTGACACAGTATTATAACTTGTTTATATTTCATAGCCTTCACCTCAGCTTTTATATTCATGCACTCAACTGGTGTGCGACAACTCCTGGTCTTCATCAGAACCAGCACTGGAAATTTCCAGACTAATGAACATAATGTTAAAGCAAACAGAGGAAGGTAGCCTGCGGTCAAGAACCAATGGAAACAAATCATTAATAAATAGGCATTTATGTAAGCATATTGTCCTCCTTTCATTGGAACCTCACTATTCTTCATCTGTCCTTCTTTGGGATTTCTTAAGGATTTTTTTCACCTTTCAGAAAGCTGCTTTCTGTTTCCTTAAAACTACACGTGACAAGACCGAAGAGTGAAAACATGCATGATAGTATATGCTGATGTTCAGCAATTGTCATGTGTGATTCCCCTAGTTCAATTTTTTTTTAAAGCCTATTTGCAACATGCTCTCCTCTTCTGCAGATGAACAAAGGAATACTCCTTTACTAATTCTGAAAGTAACTTGTCACAGTGGGGTTCGAAGGCCTAGTCAAATAATTGTCTTAGTGTACTACCTGCTGTGTTCAATATTGAGTGAAAATGGAAGCTGGGCCCCAACTCCAGCTTATTTCACAATTCTTCTGTTATTTAAATGATTTTAGTCAGTTTGGGGGAAGCCAGACCTTTATAAATTAACAGCAGGGAAATACCAAAGGTGTCAGATTGCATATTTATCATCTTTTTCGTGTAATACTTAAATATGTATTAAGAAGTGACTGACATAAATTAGGCAGATTTCAGAAGCCACAGGCCGTGGCTTGTAGAGGACCCCCTTCTGCTTGACATTTCATCCTTGTCAAAGATCAAATTATTTTAATTTAGGCTGCAAATTATAAGGAATGAAGACTTCTTTGTGGGAATTCCCTGTGGTAATCTGACTTTTGTTGTTACTGCTGCTTGTCAGTGTGCAAAAGATATAATATGCATGCAAATAAGGTTAAAAAATATGTACTATCTAATTATCCAGCCAGTACATTCCACTTGAAGACAGTGGGAGGCCTGACACACAGTATGTGTTTGATTCATTGAGGCCTGCAGGGTATTTACACAAGATTACTTTTAATTATGAAATTAATATCTGTTTATCTAGAATATATAGCAGTTAGTGAGTATACACATGAGCAGAATTCTTTAGTAAAAAGAAATCATCTTAATTTAATACATGAAAAGGAAAGAAAAAATCACTCATTTCTTGGGGAAAAAAGGCATCATCCAGACCTTGGTTTCACCCTCGTTGAAGCAAATTGAATGAAAACTTGGCACCTTCTCTAGAATTTGCTCCTAGCCTTGCCAAGTAGGCTCAAGATGTGTTGCTTTATTTCACAGTTTTTATATTTTGGTGAAGAAGATATAGTGCTAGATCCAGTATGGTGAGGAAAATGTGAAAAAGAGGGGGTTTTTTTTTGGTTGGTTTTTGTTTTTATAATTTTGGTAGAGCATTATCTCTTCTAGGTTCAAAAATCATGATTGTCATGAGAAAGAGAATGATGATGTTTCTCTCACCTGTTTTTTTCTGTAATAAGACATAGTAAATAAAACGATTACACTGCAGATATACTTTATGAAGTGTATATTCCTAACAAAGTTTGTTTGTAAAACTGTTACATAGTTATATCTCTTCTCATATTGACTTAAAACTGAAAATGAAGAACAATATTTAGGATATATTTATAATAACTACCATTTTAGAAAACTCAAAGCAAATGAATAAAAAAATAATAATTACAAAACTAGGCCTTGTCACTTTCTACACATGTCCATCAGTGGAAAAGTACAGAAAATTCAAAAAAGTAAAAAGCGACCACTCTGAATATTGCAAAGCACTATTATTTTCCATATATACATAATCAAAAGGGTGTTTTGGAGCCAGGCAAACAGAGAAATCTGGGTAACTTTTTTATTTTCCAAACCTTTTTCAAAGTAACTATAAACCAAGGATGGTTTGGAAATTCCTTTTACTGCTGCTACTCTTGGTGTTTCCTTCACTCAGATAACCATGGCTCTCACTGACTTAGACACTGTGCTTGGAACTTACTCTAGACAAAGCAACCATCCTTGGTCTCTCCAGTGTTAATAAGATCTCTTCTAATGCTGTTTTGTACTTTTTTCTTTTTTCAACGGTTCTTAAGCTACTTCTTCCTCTGATCCCCCCAAAATGAGACCATGAATTATGAATTCTGTTATTTTTCCCCCAGTAGTACCTTGCAGTGTGTTCTAAATAGGAGGCAGTCATTAAAATTTCTCCCTAGAATTTAATCAGACTTCCCAGAATCAACCTCTTTTTAACACATTGGAAATGTGCAGCTTGTTATATGCAGACAGTAAAATGTTTCCCTTCCAACATTTTTCAGTACACAAAGATACACCAGTGATTTAATTTGATCATTTTTAAAGACTATTAATGATACTTGGTGAATGTTATTGGCTGTCTTATCTTTCTTATTGACATTTAGCATGACCATTTAAGTGTTCTGAAAAGGTTTATTTAGAAAGGACAAGATTATAGATTGAAAAATTCTTATTAAAAGATAAGGAAATACCAAAGAAGAAATCAAGGAAAGAGTGATAAAATATCTTATTGTTTTGTATTCTTTTCATTTTACTGATCAGTGTGATGGAGTGCAGATTGATTTAATAAACATCTCTCTGGAAGGAATTGCTATTTTGAATATACCAAGCATGCACGGAGGGTCTAATCTTTGGGGAGAATCTAAAAAGAGACGAAGCCATCGCCGAATTGAGAAAAAAGGATCTGAAAAAAGGACCACACTCACAGATGCTAAAGAGTTGAAGTTTGCAAGTCAGGGTAAGTTTTCTAACATTTATTTGTTGTTTCTTTGAAATGAAAAAAGTTTTCCATTGTGCTACAGTCTGTGTACTTATACAGTTGCATTTTTTATGATATCAGATATGCATTTGCGATTAAGTTATGTCATAATAAGTTCTAAAACTGTGTATAAACTGGCTGTTTTTTCATGGATTTTACTCCTTCATTATCCTTTTTTGGAAATGACTCTTCCCAAAGAAAATAAAATGCATGCAGGTATTTCATAGATAGTAATGTAGGGTATATTATCCCTTAAATTCTGGAATGTGATCATCTTGGTCAGGATGTCTAAGTTGTTTTAACAAGGCCTACATAAGATTTTTCTGAGGTGTGTTGCAAGATTTTTTTTATTCTTCACTTTTTCTGTCAGGTTATGATTTCGAAGCTATCTTACATTAAGCTAGTGTCCTCAGCATCATATATATAAAAACATGTTTTAATATCCCACATTAAATTTTGGTTATCTATATCTACTTTTCTAGAAATGTAGTAACAAATAGAAGACTTGGGAAACAAATGTAAAAGGACTAATGAAGTAGGATAGAATAGCTATAGATCAATTTTCAACTCAATTTTAATGTAATTCACATTGGAACATGGTAACTAATTCTTTATTGATAGTATAGACAAAGATATTAAATTGCTAGTATTCTAATAATTGACCTTACCCCGACTTTTGTATAGTATCCATAATATTTCCTTTATCTTCTAGAATCTACCTCATACCATCGATGGCATTCAGATGGCCAAGAAAGCATATTGGTTCATCTCATTGTAGCAAGACAAAATATGAAGAGGTTAAAGTCTATGTGCCCATTAAAAATATTTTTTTTAATAAATAAAATGTGAAAGCGGTTGATAGGCTTGGTGAGGGTAGGAAATGGCTTTACATTTTTGTGTCTTGATGTATCTGATTCAAGTTTTAATAGCAGGCAGTAATTTTTGTGGAATTTGATGACCCTAAAGTTATCAGGGATTGACAGAGAAAGTAGAACGTGTCCTCTTTAAAGAAGTGCTTACTACAATCTGCCAGTGACAGGAGGTTTTACTGCTCACTAAAGTGGTAAATCCTAAAGAGTTTTGTAATTGAATACAAGGGAGTTTATACCAAATTAGTCAAAATACTTTATAACTTTATAAGAATGAATATAACTTTGAAAACATGAAAGAAAATGGTGTTTTGAAGAAGGAATACATAGAATAAATGAGTAGGTTTGTGCCATATGAATTTTAAAATGAGGGGAATTAGATATAATTATTCATTTCTAGGAGTTATTGACATTGATAGTGCATTTATACTTAAATGTCAGGTTATTAGATTTTTTTAAAAAGATTCATGAAAAATTTCTTAGTTCTAAAATTAATTCGAAGACCATACTAAGATCAAGCTTAAAAATTTCTGCTCCCTTCCCCCTAGGCAAGCAATGGGTTCATGTATACTACCTAATAATGTAGTCCGTATAGTTAAAAAGAAGTTTTATGTAATATATACACAGTAATTTCTAGGTTTATTTTTTGGTTTGGTCCCTGTATATTAATACTCAGCATATCCTTTGCATGACACTTCAGATATGTATCTGAATTGATTCTCAGTGCTCAGCTGCCAACTATATTCATCCACCAAGCTGTTAAATTTGTAAAACTCATGGCCGTGCTCCACCAGGACAAGTGTCTTTACACTCCCTATGGAGCTACTGCAGACATGCTGTCTGCGGGCCTCGCCACCCGCCCTTGTATGCTTTTATGATGAACTCACATTTGAAAGGAAGCATAGACATACCAGCCAAAAATGTTTTTATAAACTGTCAGTAATCCTAGGAAAAGGTCTCTGTTCTGTCTTCTTGCCTTGTACTATGAAACTATGAGGACCAAGTTTCCATGAACTTGGGAAAGAAGGAAGAGATTTAGGAATACATTTCTTCTCAGGACTAAGATGGCAAAAAAAAATAGAAATCAGTTTTTGAAAGTCATTGTAAGAGTAGTAACAAAAACTTGTTTCTGACTGATTTGATACAACTCTTTCTTCTATCTCTAAACCAACAATGCTTGAAAGTTTGGATTTAGTTTCATTTCAATGTAAGTATAATTCATTATTAAAAATGACCTTATCAGGAGTTCCCGTTGTGGCTCAGTGGTTAACAAATCCGATTAGGAACCACGAGGTTGCAGGCCTTGCTCAGTGGGTTAAGGATCCAGCATTGCCGTGAGCTGTGGTGTAGGTCGCAGATGAGGCTTGGATCCCTCATTGCTGTGGCTCTGGTGTAGGCCAGCAGCTACAGCTCTGATTGGAACCCTAGCCTGGAAACCTCTGTATGCTGTGGGGGCAGCCCTAGAAAAGGCAAAAACACACACAAAATGACCTTATCAGCTGAATATTAACAAAATAGACTTCTGTATTAATCAGTCTTTTCATTAATTTTTTTTAAAAAAATTTTTATAAATTTTTTTTATAAATTTCAATATATTTTCAAACAGAATAATGTATCTCAAAATGCTTCTATTTTGATTTAAAATTTATTATGTTAATTCTTAAATATTATGCTTAGTAGTCAGAAATGAAAGAAATTTACTACTTAAAATATCTACATATTTCTATGTAAAAGAGTAAATATTTCTATAATTTCATCTTATTTTCAAATTCTTGACACAAAAACAGTGGTATTAAATATGAGAGTCAATCACTATTTATCTTTTTTTAACTTTTTTTAGAGCTGCACCCATGGCATGTGGAAGTTCCAGGCTAGGGATCAAATCAGAGCTTTAACTCCTGGCCTACTCCATAGCCACAGCAATACCAGATCCCTAACCCACAGAACAAGGCCAGGGATTGAACCTACATCCTCTGGATACTAGTCGGATTTGTTACCACTGAGCCATGATAGGAACTCCCCCAATCAGTATTTTAAATCTAAATATATTTTCCAATTTATGCAAAATGATTACAAGTATTGACTTTAGAATGAAATATAGAAACTATTTATTATTCTAATAAAGTTTCTTTAACCAGAATTCAAATTAGTAACTTCACTCTTAGTAAATAAATGAAAATATTAATAATGTGGACTTCTTGTAAATATGAACTTTCTTGAAATATTAACTAACAACTTTTCTAATATGTCTGTAAAAATTTTAAAGTTTCAGCTAATTTTTTTTACTATTGTTTTTATAAAATTAAGAAAGCTCGGAGCTCCTGTTGTGGCTCAGTGGTTAACGAACCCAACTAGCATCCATGAAGACTCAGGTTTGATCCCTGACCTCAAGGGGTGAAGGATCTGGTGTTGCCCTGAGATGTGGTGTAAATCGTGTCTCGGATCTGATGTTGCTGTGGCTGTGGTGTAGGCCTGCAGCTACAGCTCCGATTCAACCCCTAGCCTGGGAATTTCCATATGCCACAGGTGCATCCCTAAAAAGCCAAAATAAAAATAAATAAATAAATAAAAATGTAAGGAAAGCTTTTGGTGGCAGGGAGAGTAGGGAAAGCATACTAAACTAGATGCTTGTAATAAAGATAAATTATTTTATTTAGCAGAGGGATTTAAATTAAGAAAAAAGTTTACAAGTTTATTTTAATTAAAAAAAAATTATAGACCAAAAGTACGTGATCAGGTTTGGTGCATTACGTACTCATTTATACTTTGCCCTACGATATGGATCTCCTGTAGTTTATTTGCTTACAGTCTTTGAGGACACTCACAGCATAAGATCAGAGTATCTTCATTTAATAAGTTCACTGGTTGGAAATTTTTAGCAGTTGATTTAATTTGAGTTGATAAAAATTAAAAGGAATTTAATTACATTACTGTTCCAGCAAAATATTGTAAAACAATTGGATGCAGTCCTGAAATGTACTCATACTTGCATTCATCTAATTCAGTAGATAATTTCTTTGCGGGTTTGCCTTTTATTGTGGTTGTTTCTTGTTTGTTTGTTTAACTCCTTTGGAAATACAAATGAGTATATCATATATAGAAAGAATGGTCTTTAAGCATGTAAAGTAGGCCAAGTAGGTTTTCAGTGCACTGAGCCTAATATTCAATCTTTCCCATTTCTTTCAGTTACTGGGTTTGTCTTTGCTTCTTCTTTTTCTGTATTAAATCTAAACCTCAGAAAGATATCTAATAAATTCATTAACATTAATGTATAAATGACTGCTCACAGATAAAGTAGAGATATTTGCATTTTAAAAGAAATAAAGGCCTTCAGCTAAACCATTATTTTTCAAATTGTGATCACTGGAGTTATAACTGCAGTTCATCAGAGGGTTCTGTAAAACCTTGGTTCAAATTTATTTTTACCATTATTTTGGAACAATAACCAAAAACCTATAATAAAAACACATAAAAGTATGTTCTATAAAAACATTTTGTCATATTGACAATTTTCAAATCATTAAATACTGTTACCAGATAAAAACAACTCCCTTCTGTCCTCCTGTTCCACCACCACTTCTTTCTGATAAGAGTATAAATCCATAGATAGATGAACAAAAAGATAATTATACATAGCCACACATTTGTGAACACATACACATCTAAATAAAGAAATCTAATATACGGCACAAAGGTACCTTTCCACAAAAAGGAAAATCATGGACTTGGAGGATAGACTTGTGGTTGCCAAGCGGGAAGGGGAGGGAGTGGGAGGGACTGGGAACTTGGGGTATATAGATACAGAACGTTGCCTTCGGGATGGATTAGCAATGAGATCCTGCTGTGTAGCACTGGGAACTCTGTCTAGTCACTTATGATGGAACATGTAGTGTGAGAAAAAAGAATGTATACATGTATGTATAACTGGATCACCATGCTGTACTGTAGATATAGATATAGATTTATATGGATATATAAATGATAAAAAATAAGAAATAAATAACTGATATTAATTGGAAAGTCTATAGCTCAGCATAGGTGACTTTATATCTTTGCATATTTAATAATTCTACAAATGGGAACCTTACTACCACAGTATGTGTGAGTTTTAAGTAATTAAAAGGCCCACAAGCTCAGATACTTTTGTTTCATACAAGCATAACAATTAGTGGAAGTGAAAGCAAGGTGAGAGTACTAATATTTTCAATGAAAATGGAAATCACTTTTTAGAAAAGTTTTGCTCATAAAGAAATTGCATTAGTTAAGTAGCTCCCCCAAAACTAATGAACTTTTATCACAGATTTATAATATAAACATGCTCACAGCTGTTGCTGAAGAGCCAGCAATGAAATTGAAACAGTGTTTCAGCTAAGTATGAAGAACAAGATTAATTAATTGAAACTTCAAGTTAACGTCTGAACCAGATAGCAGGTAAATTTTTACTGACAAAAATGAAAAATTATATTAAAAGGACACCTGTGAAAGTGTTTTATGACCTGTAAGGACTTTCAAGTAATGTGAGCAGTTTTTAGTGATTCCAATAGTTTTAACTTTGAAGATTCAAGTCCAACTATTATCATTTTCCAGTAATGAAAAATAATGGTGCAAGACTGCCCAGTGAGATATAAAAATTCCATATCATTTACAATTACAGATTTTCCCAATATTACAACAAAAATGACAAATATTACTGACAAAAATGAAAAATTATATTAAAAGGACACCTGTGAAAGTGTTTTATGACCTGTAAGGACTTTCAAGTAATGTGAGCAGTTTTTAGTGATTCCAATAGTTTTAACTTTGAAGATTCAAGTCCAACTATTATCATTTTCCAGTAATGAAAAATAATGGTGCAAGACTGCCCAGTGAGATATAAAAATTCCATATCATTTACAATTACAGATTTTCCCAATATTACAACAAAAATATACTGTAGAAATCAATGAAAAATAGACTGCCTGTGACTCTGCAACTGTCTATCACAATAACTCCATTATTCTCATAGGTTGACTGTATCACTAGTGTTAACAATTTAAGCCTCTAAAATACATTTGTACATTTGAATTCTAATTATGTGGCTCAGTGGGTTTTAAAATATTATTGCTTGATTTGAAAAATAGAAAAAGGTTGACTGCTTTAACAAGTTTGAAAAACACTGAGCAAAAGTAATTACATTCAAGCCATAGAGTTTCAAACATTTGCCAAAAGCTAAGGAGGTACTGCTGGAAGTAGCTGGACTTCCTGCTTGAAACCTCATTAACTAGGTGACTGTCTACGCCACATATGGTACAGCTAGGAAAGTTTATTTTAAAAACTAATTAGTGTATTATATTGTCCATGAAATTTTCAATGATTTCATTCCCATTTACCAGTGGTTATTTTTTTCTTTGGACAGAATTTCTCAAAGTATAGCATGCACTCTAGTGATGGAAAATTGAGCTATTTTAAACAGTACATAGATGAGTATTTTAAAGTGTAATTGTTTACTGTTACAGTTGATAAAAGATACTTTTTTCTAATTTGCATTTTTAAATAATTTTATTTTAAGATAAATTCATTTTAATAAAAATATAGTAAAAGGCCAAACTAAAAAATAATAGAGGAAGTATATAGCTATGACAAAAAAATTGTAAAAATGGGTCAAGAAAGACTATAAAGTATAGAAAAACCCACTAGGCTAATATTACTGATTCCACCACTTCATATAATTTGCATAGCCCCAATTTTGAATACTTAGTATAAACCTTATTTTTAGTCTTCTTTATCTTGCATAAAATTTTCTATGTCTTGGTTCCCCCAAAATAAACTTTTCTGTGTACCTTCCACTGCATATGCCCTTACTACACTTTATTTGATGTCTGTGCACTGTACTAGGGAAGACTAAAACCCTGATTTCTTTTAGGAGCTAAAGGGGAGGAGAGACTGTGTATCTGGCTGTCAAAGAATCTCTCTACTTCAAATGACTTTATTTTTTTTTGAAAACTCTGAAGTAGAATGGGAAAAAAAATGTCAATCTAAACCAAACTGATTAAAGAGAGCAAATGAGTTGATGTCTGTGAAAACTTGGCAAAAGCTAAATTTCTTTTGGAGTTCCCTTGTGGCTCAGTGGTTTAAGGATCTGGTGATGACACTGCAGTGACACATGTCACTGCTGTGGCCCGGATTTGATCCCTGGCCTGGGAACTTCAGCATGCTGCAAGCCCAGCCAGAAAAAAGTTGAATTTCTTTTGCTGCTGAAGATAAATAAGGTTATTGGCTTCAAGGTCTTCATCTTTAAGATGACTTTTGGAAGAGCTGAGATTAATCTATGTGTGCTGTGCATCATATTGCCTGGATAATTGCACAAAGAGCATTGAAATAGTAAGACTCTAACACTTCCTATTTCTTGTAAAAGTTATAGTTATCTGAAATTTGATGGTAATGGACATTTGTGACATTATTATCAATTTTTCTAAGCATTTCTATGGGTTATTTAGGGTAATTTAGCAGGCAGTGTTTTAAGTTGTCTAAATATAACTGCAACATTCATTTTAGAACTGTAGATGATGTATTTGGCATTCAGACACCACCAAGCAGAACAATTTCCAAGCATTTAAATTCAGTGATTAAATCAATTAAATTTAGAAGCAAGAAAAAGATTTCATGCCGCATTATTATACCTGGATGTTAAAATTGTTGAAAAAAGATCATGGCATTTGAGATTTTACAAAAATATATGCATGTACTAATACCATGATAATTTCATTGGTTGAAAATAGATAGATCCAAACATTTGCTATCTAGTAACCTTTAAGGAGATGCCTCAAAATGCGTTTCTAATTGTATGTTTTTAAACTACCTCCTTTGAAATTTCCAGCAATGGATAATGCAAATAACAGCAAGTTCTTAATCAAACTACCTAAATATCAAATTTTTGGTTTGCATTTGAAGATTGCATCATATACCTGTATATCTTAATGTGATGGTTCTCCATGTTTTACAGAAGGCATGCCTTAGAGTTTATGAAACAGAAGTAAAAAGAAATAAGAAAATATGGCATATCTCTTGTGTATAAAAATAAAAATATATTTTTATAATATAAGATCATATATTTGGCCTCTTATATTTGGTTTAGCTGTCCCATAAAGGTCTATGTATTTTGAAGAAGCATTTATGAAATTTCTATGTTTCAGGAACCATAAAAACTTCATAGACTCTCTAGCCTCCTAGAAATTTGGAAGCCAGATATCATAAGTATAAATCAATTAATATTTTAGTAATAATGGAAACAGATGACACTCTTTAGAATATTCTTATATGCCTTCTGGAGCTATATAAAATATCAGAGCTGGATTATTGCCCTTTACCCATGTTCAGTAATCAAATTTTCAAAATCTGACATGCAGTATAATTCTAGAAACATTCTCTGACATGTGGTATAGTTCCAGAACTTCCTGTAGTGAAACTGTTAAGGACACAAAATCATTTTAGATATAATGTAGCAGGTAAATAATCACTTAAACATAAATGAGATCTTTGAAATTAAAGGTTTTTTTCTTGAAAGCAAATTGAAATTAGGAAAATGGAGAGAATCCAAAGAACAGGTTGGTAGGAATGACAGAAAAAGGAGCAACTTGCTTTCACCTAATGAATCTGGGAAAACTAGAGAAAAAATGAGTTTTTATTAGTAGTTGCAATTTTGTTTGTTTTGTTTTTTTTGTCTTTTTAGGGCTGCACCCACAGCATATGGAGGTTCCTAGGCGAGGGGTTGAATCAGAGCTACAGCTGCCAGCCTATACCACAACCCCAGCAATGCGTAGGATCCTAGCCACATCTGCAAGCTACACCACAGCTCATGGCAACGTTGGATCCGTAACCCACTGAGCAAGGCCAGGAATCAAACCCACATCCTCATGGATACTAGTCAGGTTCATTAACCACTGAGCCACAACAGGAACTCCCTGCAGTTTTTAAAATACATGATTTGACAATCAATTCAATACGAGCAAGGGAAGAAGGAAAAGAATTGAGGTTTTAAATTAAGGCTCAGCTGTTACCTTTTCTGATTTCTGAGGCAGAATACTTTATTTTCAAAATCCTCTGCTATTGTCAGACTCTTCTACATTTCTGGCTATTGATTTTTTTCTTTTTTTTTTTATTTCTTTACATATATACTTTTTCTACTGCATAGCATGGCGACCCAGGTACACATACATGTATTTTAATTGTAAATTCAGGGAAGGATGGAAAATATAAATGCTCTAATGGGTAATTTTCTCTATGATGTTGTTGTCTAATATCAATGATAAAGCAACCTTCTTTCTTATTCCTATGTTATCATATCCAATCAAGTGTATTGAAAATAATGTAATTGAAAATAATGGCGGGTCATCCACCCAAGCTAAATTTAACTTACGCATGATAGAAATATAAAACATAGTTCCAAATTAAATGAATATTGGCTGATTATATAAGCCTCAACTAATTAACACTTGTAGAGCGTGTGTTTCCATAAGGTTTTATGTGTTTCACATGACGTTTCAAAATATGAGGCCTAAAGTGTCCTAAATATAAAGTCCTATAGTAAATTTGTTATTTGAGAATGATGACTTGAAGGGTAATAGATGTGTCCCAGGGAACTTAATTTTCCTGTAATCAGGACGCATGAAAATAAATTAGAAGGGGGGTTTAAAATAGTAAAGAATGATGAAAGAAAAATGAAAAAAGACACAAAACTAGCTCCATAATTTGTTAAAGTCACAATTCTATTTTTTTCTTTTAAAAACCATGTTTTTTTCCATCAAAGTAGAAAATATATATATATATATATATATAATCTCATTGAGAATGAAATTTTAATTGCTCCATCTTTTGAAGTGACAGAGATTTCATACCATGCCAGGAGTTATTGAATGTTTATTTGCCCCTCTTTATTTCTAAGTATTTTTTCTGGTTGCCTTAATGGATGTGATGAAAACACCGCAATCTAGCACCTGATTACTCCTTGCACATATTGTCTTACTACCAAAGGATGCTAGGGGGGTCCAGCAGAGAGCAAAGAGACCTGATTCTTAAAAGAATCAAATCCTACCATCTGCTTGGTTATCTTTGAGCTGTATGTATCCTTGAGTCAACCAAAGCAACTAATCACTGGGGTTCCATTGCCATGAATTTAGTTTCTATGAATATAATCTTTTATTATATAGAGCATGTTAATATAGAAATGATAGCTTCTTGGACAGTATCCAGCGAACTCTGTTTTTTTTGTGGAAATTGATAGAGAGTCATATAGATTACCGTCCTGTCCACACTGAATAATTTTATTCTCCTGGTTTAATAAATTAGTTATATCTTCTTTTGATACACTGTAGGTTTATAAGCTCAGGGATTTTTGGTGTCTGTTTTATACAGTAAACAATATACTGCTGTACAATATAGCTATTGATCAGAGTAAGCTAAAGATTGAGGCCTGAATGTTATAAGGTGATAGTCATTTGAAGTGAGACAAAAAAATCTCTATGGGTAAACGTAACTAATTTAAAAGAGCCCAAGGGAGGTTTTTTGAGAAAGTTTAAATGCCTAATGAATGCTTCACTATTATTCTAATTATCCCATAATATGGCACAAGATTACAATCTCATTTTATCCTTTTATTTACAAAGCTGCTCCCATTACCATTATATTTTACCTGTTCAAGTTCTAAAAGATTGCTGCTCGTTGAGAGCTTTATTAAAAGAGAATAATTATATTATATTTCACAGATTGGCAGAAAGAAAATGTGTCTTTGAACAATTCCATTTCCCTGAACAGTTGTTCGTTTCGGGGTTGAAGACAAGACTATTAAGTATCTTCTACACTTTTTAAACATGTCAAAGCTAACCATTAATACTGAAATTAGTAACTTGCTCTGATTTAATGAAAGAATTAGCTGCTGTTTGTAGCACTCAATTTCTGTGAATGAAACAAAAATAATATTTTTTAATATTGAGTAGCAAAAACTGTTGAAGAATCCTTGTATGTACTATGATTTAAATCCAGGTCTGTTCTAATAATTAAAGCCTTTAGCTCTTATGTTTATTTCCCTACTGATGCTTGATAATATGTACTTCTTTATCCAAAATACTACATCAGACATTTTCTTACTAAGTGGTATTTATATTTTCAGAATCTCTTCTTAGACTAGTAAGAGGTAAAAAAAAATCAACGAATATCAAAGAATATTCCATTTTAAAATTTACTGCAAGAAACTTCACAGGATTTGTGACTAAATATGTTTTCAAAATTAAAAAGAATATCAAGTGCACAAAAATGTGACATCATTAGAAAATAGGTCTAAGACATCTCATCTCATATTTGAACATGTAGGTGCTATGAAATAAGCTATCCATAGTCAAATGCAAGCGAATACCTTAACTATTCTGAAATCTGTCTAGTAAGTACTTGAGCAATAATGAAGTGGCATATTAAACACTGATGGTTTGGCCAAGGTCCCTATACTTGATGATGAGCGGTTTCTCTCTAAGAATCCTTATATTATAGTCTTTTAACATCATCCCACTCAGATCACTAAGATTGGTGAGCTTAGTGGAAATCAAGGCATCAATATATCTTTTACTAAATATAAAAGTATGGAACATGCTATTTGATTTTTAAAAGACAGTAGTTATATCAAGTTTAAATAGCAATTTTAAATGTATATAGGATTTGAAGAACACTCAGAGATATGAGATGAATTAATCTATGTCTCATTTTAAATGTATGTAAATAAAATGTGCTGATTTTAACTATTTTTTGAATCAAAAGTTGATTATGAGATTTTTTTATATTTTTGAGGTTAGCTGTTACTTTATAATTCTTCATTATTTTCTCTCCTTTTTACTAATGAAACCTATTTCTTCTAAATGGGTTATATAGGTCTTTAATCTTATTTTTTTTTCCAATAGGCTATTTTAGATTTCCATTGCTTTATTTTTTTTTTTTTTGCTGTTTGGTTTCTGAATATTTTATATATGCTACCTTTGTAAGCTTATTATCCAAATATTTATGCAAAAGGTAGGAAAAAACAAGGAACTTTAATAGTTGTTTTCATTCCTTAGGAAATGAATGAATATTCTATTTTTGGTGGATACAGAAAATAACTTCCTTTTGCAAGCCCAAAAATTATTGTTATCCAAAATTAAACACAAAAATGAAATAAGTGTATTAGCTTAGTCATAAGAGTTTAATTAAACTAAAAATTCTGGCATTTTGGATCCCTTTAGTATTATAAAAGTGTATATTCTAGTGAGTACTCAGATAAAATGCCTTGATCATGTGTTTATTTTGACAAAGTTTGTATGCGTGGGTGTCTGTGCATCCATGTGTATATATACTGACTAACATTACAAGGAAGGGCTAATGGTCATGAAGATATAAAAATGATGCATGGAAGCGAAACATCACTTGAACACAAATTGTTTTGGAAGTCCCAATTAGGAAACCAGGGGAACCAAAGCATTGCTTTGGGAAAGGAAGGGGAATTTTATTTTTGTTTTAATAGAAGAGAGTATTATAGAACATAGTTTTCTCCAAAACATGCATCATTACCCCATTATTCCAGGGAGAAAGGAGACAAAAACAGATAGAAGGGAATTCTTTATTCTGTCTTTCTTCCACTACATGTCACCCATTGGGAATGATGCATCATTCAGATTTCACTACTCTTCCTCCTTCAGATGAGAAGGCCCATTCTAGGAGTTCCCATCGTGGCGCAGTGGTTAACGAATCCGACTAGGAACCATGAGGTTGCGGGTTCGGTCCCTCAGTGGATTAACGATCCGGCATTGCCGTGAGCTGGGGTGTAGGTTGCAGACACGGCTCGGATCCCACTTTGCTGTGGCTGTGGAGTAGGCTGGCAGCTACAGCTCCGATTAGACCCCTAGCCTGGGAACCTCCATATGCCATGGCAGCGGCCCAAGAAGTAGCAAAAAAGACAAAAACAAAACAAAAACAAAAAACAGAAACTGGAGTTCCCGCTGGGGTGCAGCAGAAAGGAGTCTGACCGCTGTCCATGGGAGAGTAGGTGCGATCCCGGCCTCGCTCAGTGGGTTAAGGATCTGGCATTGCCGTGAGCTGCGGTGTAGGTCACAGACATGGCTTGGATCCTGCGTTGCTGTGGCTCTGGCGGAGGCCAGTGGCTATACCTCCGATTGGACCCCTAGCCTGGGAACCTCCACACGCTGCGGGTGGTGTGCCCCTAAAGAGACAATAAAAATTAAAAAATAAAAAATAAAAAAAAAGATGGCCCATTCTAGAGTGACCCTGGAACACTCACTGAAGAGCTAACAGTAGCTGAACGGCTCACTTAAAAAGTTTTTTTATTAAAGTATACTTGATTTACAATGTTGTGCCAATTTCTGCTCTGAAGCAAGTGACTCAGTTTTTACATATGTGTGTGTATTATATAAAAAATGTTTCATATTATTTTTCCATCATGGTCTATCCCATGAGATTGGATATAACTTCCCAAGTATACAGTAGGACTTCGTTCTTTATCCATTCTAAATGTAATAGTTTGCATCTACTAACCCCAAATTCCCAGTCCACTCTTGAATCTTGATCCTTGTAGCCATTTACAAGTACCTATGGGTCAGAAGACAGTAGCATTTGATAGTCTGTAGGAAAATTGTGTTCAATAGAGGACTTTTTTGGGGGTTTTTTTTTGGGGGGGGGTTGGGTTTTTTTGCTTTTGTTTGTTTGTTTGTTTGTTTGTTTGTTTTTGCTTTTAAAAGCCATACCTGCAGCACATGGAAGTTCCGAGACTAGGGGTCGAATCAGAGCTACAGCTGCCAGCCTACACCATAGCCACAGCAATGGCAGATCCAAGCTGTGTCTGTGACCTACCCCACAGCTCACAACAACTTTGGATCCTTAACCCACATGACAGGCCAGGGATCAAACCCACATCCTCATGCATGCTAGTTGGGTTCATAACCTGCTGAGCCACAGCGGGCACTCCTTTTTTTGCATTTTTAAAATTGAGATATAATTGACATATAACATTGCGTAAGTTTAAGTTGCACAATGTGTTGATTTGATGGATTTACATTTAGTAATATGATAACCACCATAGTGCTACCTAACACCTGTATCATGTCACATAATTATTTCTTTTTTATCTTGAGAATAATTAAGCTGTAGTTTCTTAGCAACTTTGAAGTTTATAATACTGTATTGTTGACTGTACTGTATTGAGTTTTTTCCTTTTTTTGGTTTTATGTCTTCCTATGATGTGTATGATAAAAAGAAGCTATATTCCATGACAAGAAAAAAAAATGCAAAACAACATCACAGCAACTCTTTGTTTTACACAAAATTCTCATCCCAGTCCAGGCTGTGTTCCTCGTACTTTTTTTTCAAGTCAGCAGCACCTGAGGGGAAAGAACTGTGGCGTGGTCATTGAGCCCAGTGAATTTCTTAGAGATAGGCTCTAGTTTTTATTTTCTGGACTATAAGAATATGGTTGTAATAAGTTCTGTGGTGAAAAGAGAAAGAAATATGTGGCCTCCAACCAGTTATTAACTTGGCCAAGCCTGTTGCCTAACCTGTATATAAATGGATATAATCATTTCTGATTTATTTTTACCTTATAGAGTGATTTGTACATCTTAATGTATTTCATATAGTGGATTGTAGAAAAGTAAGGTGTTTTATATTTATTTAATCAACTTCAAGATATGCAAAAATCTATCATTCTACAGTATGTGGGGCACTTCTAACATTTGGCCCATGTTTATGAGAGCAAAGGCAAAGTTAAGGAGTCATTTTCCAGCTGTGGAAAAAAATAGCACTTCTAAGAATCAATCCTGGTACCACAAAATTTTAAAAATAAATAAGATTTTTACTTCAGATATTTCCTTTACTGAGAAACTATATTGTGATTAAATAGTGGAAATAAATATTCTCTTTACTGAGAAACTGTATTATGATTAAATAGAATTCTCAATACTTGCAGTCTTTTTTTTAGAGTGTAGTTGATTTACAGTATGGTGTCAATTTCTACTGTACAGCATAGGGACCCAGTCATTCACATATTTACATTATTTTTGTCATACTATTTTCCATCATGTTCTACCCCAACTGATCAGATATAGTTCCCTGTGCTGTACAGTAGGACCCCACTGCCTATCCATTGTAAATGTAATAGTTTGCATCTACTAAGCCCAAACTCCCAGTTCATCCCACTCCCTCCTCCCTCCTCCCTCCCCCCTGGCAACCACAAATCTGCTCTCCCTTTCTGTAATCTGTTTCTGTTTTATAGAAAGGATCATTTGTGCTGTGTTTTAGATTCCACATATTGCAATCTTTAAATGAGATCTGTTGAGGAATAAAGGACTGCTGAATCCTGATCCACCTATGTATTAAAACAGTTTTTTTATCATCCTTTTCCAGGAAAGCGGCAATTCCTAGTAGACTTTTTGTACCAACAAAAGTTAAAGTACAGTTGACTCTTTCCAGGTATTATGATAATTGAAACACTTTGTTTTTGCTGGTTAGTTTCTTGATGTCTCATCTACCCAACCATTCCTTTCTTCCTCGTGGTGAATCGTGGACCACAGTTTGCATTCTGCACTGCCTTGGTTGCACACCTCCCCTCTCACTTTCTCACAAAGACCTTAAGATTGTGGTGGCCACAGTAGTGGTTCCCTGGGAGCTGCATGAGCACATTGCCCAGGGGCACCTCCTATATATTTTGCAGCCAAGACCAAGTTCCCCTCAGCAATAAGCTCAGATGGTACCTGCTGCTCTTGAATGTCGGTTTTCCTCCTGGCAACGTTACTTGTGTTTGTGAGGGCCCTCTATAAAGTAGGCTATAGCAGAAAGTACAATCTGCCTAACAAGTTAATGGCATTGTGAGGCACTGCCTGCTGGGGTGAAAATAAATTGTGAGTACACGGGACAGGTAATGGGCCCTAGTTAGACTGCAGCAACCCCTTTCAAACTGGTACTATCTGTGTGCCGATAGACATGGCAATAACTGTCAACAAGATTTATGACCCTTTAACATAGACTCAGTCAGAAGGGAAAGTTGGAGTTCTGTGGTTTTGTTTAAAGTTCTGTGACTTTGTTTAAAGCCTCTTGCTTTTGAATAACTCTTTCTAGGTGGCAGAAGTGTGGTCTCCTTGCAGGTCATTCGCAGTTCTCAGGGGAGCTCTTTGTATGGTCTCAAAACTGAATTTTTATTTTATTGATCTTGCATGTCTTGTTTTACTGTTGTTGACATTACTATTTTTAAGTTAAAATGAAAAAAATTCTCAGCATTAAAGTGTCGGATGTATAGAGTCTCATAAAATATGGAAATGTAATCATCGTTCATATTCTTTTTGCCATCTGAGAATAAGTTTCAGTTGTCTCAAATGTCATTGATTCACCTTCCTGAACAACTCTAGTTTGTCTTTAAGAATAATATGCCCCTTTAAAGAATGATTTTCTGTTTTTCTTTTTCCATTATTGTTGGTGTCAGGTCTTAAATCGAGCATCTCTATATAAACCTTTCATATGTATATATATAATATTCATGCAACTCTTTTTCCCCATTAATGATTAGTGTATGGACAGTTTATACTTTTAACACCTTTTTCTCAGCCTATTTTCTTAGTTAACTGATGGTTTCTGTCTTCATTAAGGATTGTGTAGATGGACAAAACTAAAGATTGAATGAAACAGAAGTAAGCTCTTAAACTGAGCAAATCGATTATCCTCACTTGAAATCTGATTTTTCTAAGGCTGGGTAGAGTTTTTAAAACCATTTTAAAATGTTGCTATGTATGTTTAAAGACAGATAATAAAGCACAATCATATTAGGACTAGAAATGTCAACATGCACACAAGTCATTCATTCAGTAGTTGAATATGTGCTCAGCCAACCAGAATTGTGACCATCTCCTTCTCACTTACTGCCCTCAAGCCAAATTGACCTTTTTGATGCTCATCAGTACACCAAGTATGGTACCATCTTAGAGCCTTTGCATTGATATTTCCTCTGCCTGCAACATTCTTAGCTCAGACCTTCACGGAGTTTCACATGGCTTTTTCCTTGCTTTTTTCAGGTTGCTGTTAAAATACATTCTCCTGGGAGAGGATTTCTCTGACCCCGTAACTAAAATATCATGCCATCCCCTCCCATTCTCTATTCCCTTCCCTACTATGTATTATCCTTTTAAAAAACCTGAACACTTTAATGAACTATAGCATTTGTATAGAAAATTGTACACATCATAGTTGTACAGCTGGTAAATTTTTACAAGTGAACACAACTATGGAGCTACTCTTGTAGATCAAGAAATAGAACATTACCAACCCCACAGCACCCCCTCCCCAAATGCATGTCTTGCTAAATATCCTGGCTTCTATTATGATGGGTAAGTTTTTCTGTTTTTAAATCTTATACAAACAGAATCGTGTAATATATATTCATTTATGTTTAGCTTCTTTATTTTCATTATTAAATTATAGCCATTATATTAGTATATGGTACAGATTTTTTTTTCCAGTGGTGCTCTTATAAATTCTATGCTATGAGCATTATCGTGCAGGTCTTTGGACATGTATATGGTATTTCTTCTGGGAAAAAACTAAGAAATGAAAATTGCTGGGCCATAGGGTGTATTCAGTTTTGGTAGATACTTCTAAAAGTGGTTATACCAATTTACACTCCAATCAGCAGATAAGGCTTCCCATTGCTCCATATCCTGACCAACTCTTTGAATGATGAGTCTTTTTAGTTTATCATGTTTTAAATATCGATGTAGCTTATAAGAGATGGTGTGCAGCACCATTTTATATGACCAAGTTAATTGCATATCCTCTTTTGTGAAATGGCTGTTAAAGTCTCTTGCCCATTTTTTAATTGGTTCAATCTAACTAGATATGTATTTGAAAGAACTAGAGTTTTTGTTGATTCTATGGATTGCAAATATATTCTCCTGCTGTGTGACTTGCCTCTATATTAATGATGTCTTTTGAAAATCAGAACATCTTGATTTGATTTGATTGAAGTTTATTGTATAAGTTTATTCCTTTTTGACTATCACTTTGATTCAGGGATTAGTTTTTTAAAATCTTTTTTAGCATCTCCTGTGTTATTTTGAAGAAGCTCTATTAGTTTGACTTTTGAATGAAATTGATTTTTTGCATGGTTTAAGACTGAAGTTGGGAATAATTTGTTTTTGCATAACATTATTCAGTTTACATAGGATTATATGCTGAAAAGGCTCCTACCCCACTGCGTGTGGCAACGTAATTGTGATTCAAGTGTTCATTTATGTGTTGATCTATTTCTGGATTCTGGATTCTACACTGAAAAGCAGGCAAATTTCTCTAGTATCAGGTAGTAAATACTTTAAATTTTGGAGTCATAGGCTCTCTATTGCACAACTCTGTCACGGAAGCACAAAAGCAGTCAGAGACAATACATAAGTGAATTGGCATGGCTGTGTTGCAATAAAACTACTTATAAAAATAGGCAGCTGACCAGATTTGACTCAAGGGTACAGTTTGCTGACACCTTTGGTTATTGGAGTATTTATCAACCTTTATGTCCGTACTATACTGTCCTAATTAATGTTTTAATTTTCAAGAAGAATATCCCTGTTATATTGTTCTTATACATTTTAGAAACAGCATGTTAATTCCTCCAATCTAAAAATAAGTAAATAAATAAATAAATAACTGAGGGGTTAGTAATTGGAATTGCATTGGTAAATTTAGGGAAAATTAGTGTCTTTACAATTTGTGTCTTCCAGTTCATGAACATATTGTATCTTTCCATTGATTTGGGTTTTCTAAAAAAACTTCTCATAATAATGATTACAACTTTTGATATAGTACTCTCATGCCTAGGTATTTGATGCTATTCCAAATAGTATGTTTTGTAGTACTTACTTTCTAATTGTCTGTTGCTGTTATACAGATACAAAACTTCATGAAACCATTTATCAGTTCTGATAGTGTATGCATAGATTCTGTTGGATCGTAAATATCTGTAAACATGTCAGATGTAAACAATGACAGTTTTATTTCTTGTCTTTCTACCCTTAGATGTTTCATTTGCCTTTTCTTGTGAGGTTTCCAATACAGCGCTGAATACAAGTGGTGAGAGTGGATGTTGATATTGGGGGTAAAGAGGTAGATTTATCCCATGTAAGGTTATATCCCGAGTTTGCCTCTCCTGTGTTCCTGCTCATTGCAGTGATTGCATCTACCTTTCTTCTGGCCATTATGTGCCACTTCTTGGTATTTATTATTTAGAAATTATATCATTCTCATTTTTATCAGGAATCCCAGTTTTGTAATGTCATTTCCTACGCTGCCTACAGAAGACAGCTACCACTGAGCTTCTCATCGATACTGACGTCCGTCTGCATAGCACATTCTCTATTGTTTGATAGATGGAGTGTCTGAAGGGCTCTCCTGTTAAGTGGTGAGGTTTCTAACCTGAACATATATTTTTTTTTCCCCTCAGGCATGCCTAATACACTGAGTCTTTTGATCACTTCCTCCTTCATCTCCCATAGCGGTTGTGGAATTTCTGCCTCACTTAACATAGGTCTTAACTTTTTCCAAGCTTCCAAGAATTATCCAAGCAGCTGTTAACACCGTCCCCTAGGATATATGCCAGGGTTTTAAATTGTTTCCCAAGAGAGTGCGCTCAGGTCAATTAAATACTGTATGTAAATGTATATTCTGTCACCTGAGGACAAGACCCTCCAGATCCATGCCCTACATACTCTCCCAGCTCCTGCAGACCCTGCAGCAACTTTAGTGATAGCCCCTCTTTTTTCTTAACAGTCTCTTTTCTGGTTGTGCTGGTATGTGATCCTTAATGTGGGTCTGGATTGCCAAGAGGACTGATGGCAGACCTTGAAGAAGGGAAAGGATTATCTATAAGGAAGCTACCTCTTGTCAGGTTTCCATATGATATTCAGCCAGAGTGTGAACAGTAGTATATTGTAAAAAAGAGAGATAGGGCTACTTTTTACAGTCCCAGAGAGAAAGTAGATGTGATGTCTGAATTGCATCTATCCAGGTATCCATATGTCACTATTGCAACTCTCAGGGTTCTGATAATACAATAGAAGACAAGACTTCTCTGAAGTCTGATGCTTTCATGAGTAAGTGCCAGGCCTGGTCTTTTGCTCTCCTTGCTCTCTGGCTGCACAAGGTTAGAAATCATAAATCTCACAAAAGAAGCCCTCTGGCTTTCACTTTTTGCCCAGAAGTGGTGATTAATCAGTATGGTATTTGCTTCACTTGAGCCATTAAAAACACTCTTATGGAAGATCTACTACATGCTACCCCCTGAATATACAGGATGAACAAGAGAGAGAGTATACCCTGCCTCTAGCAGATTATTTCATTTAATCCTAACAACAGTCCTGCAAAGGAAGCAGCATTTTGCCAATTTTTAAGCTGAAAAAATTTGGATCATTTTTCTTCAGTAGTGGAACAGAGAACTTAGAGACTGTTAGAGACCTGCATGTGGAACTGAGAAAAATGTGTCCCATATTTTTAGTTTGTTTTACAAACAAGACCCCATCTTACCCCTCGCAAAGCCCCTAAGGGCTTTTCTTCCCTTAATGCTTCCCACCAGCTCTGATAGTCCCTGGTTCTCTCCACTCCTGGCCCATACATTTCCCCTTTATCCACCTGAAGACACAGTTTCACTCTTGTTTCTATGTTTATCTGATAGTTTTTTAATTATTGGTTAATGTTTTCACTCTTGTAACTAATTCCATATCTTTACCTTATACATGTTTGAAAAAGAAGATGGAGTTCCTGTCATGGTTCAGTGGTTAACAAATCTGACTAGGAACCATGACATTGAAGGTTTGATCCCTGGCCTTGCTCAGTGGGTTAAGGATGTGGTGTAGGTCACAGACATGGCTCAGATCTGGCGTTGCTGTGGCATAGACTGGCGGCTACAGCTCTGATTAGACCCCTTGCCTGAGAACCTCCATATGCTGCAGATGCAGCCCTAGAAAACACAAAAAGACAAAAAAAAAGTAAAAAAATTTAAAAAAAAGATATCTATGCCTCCTTATTACTTCCTCTGTAGTTATAAGATTTGGCAAAGATGTTTGTGATTAAAAAGAAAAATTACATTTGTATTTGGTCATTCTCTGATTTTTATACTAAATAGCATGTTGATATTAGCAATAGGCTATAGAAAAGATTTAGTTCCTTTAACTTAATAATGATTATCAAAGAAATCTATTTTAAGTTGATGAATATAGAAATGATTTATATCTAATATATTTATTACATATTGAGAAATTATGTAAATGTCCAAATTTAGGGAAAATGTTAATCATGACATAGTCCTATGTTGAAGTATTGTTTTCCATTTATGTTTTCACTTTATTTTTTTTGCTCTCAAATTGACATATAACATTGTTTTTAAGGTGAACAACATATTGATTTGATTCATTTATTTATTGCAACATAATTGCAGAATTTTAACAAATTTTGACAACGGTTATGATGTGGAATTACATGAAGAAAACCTAGTGCAAAAACTATATAAACAGGATTATTATCATTTTACTTTTAGCATATACATGTATACAAATTATATAAAAAAGTGATTATCTCCAAAAAATGAGATAATAGATTGTTTTTAATATTATTTTTATTTTCTCAAATATTCTGAAATTAGTTTACATTACTTTTCAAATCAGAAAAATGTGTTATTTCCAAGTATTTTATTTAAAAAATGTCTTACTGATATTTATCCCTAAAGCCTCAAGCCAGTAAGATTTTTAGTTAATTGATACCTCTGAGCTGAAGTGAAGGATATTTTCATGTAATTTCAGGATGTCACTATGGGAATATTGCAAAGGCTTAGAACCAAACTAAAATGTTTATACAGAATTTTCTGTAAGATACTATGATTGTAAGAGAAAGAGAAAAACTAAGTCAATGATGCAGTGCTATATTCAGGGAAAAGTGCATTGAATATTGTTAGCGACATACAAATGAAACAAATTACTTGCTTTATATCTTAACATTCCTGTTCTTCATATTAACTACTGACAATGAGTTTTTTCTTCACGGAGTAGTTAATTTATAAGTCAGCATTAGGTACTGTACATGGTAAAGATTTGTATTTTATTTGTACACATGTGGCCACATTTCTTTAATCCTAAGAAAGTTTCAGCTATTCTTTTCCTATATGCAAATATTGCAGCCAGTAGCTCATCTTTCATTTAGAAAATTCTCTAGTCTTTAACCTTTACTGTTATTTGACTATCCAATTAATATGCCCAGTCATACATTAGAAATATGTTAAAACTAGAGTTAAATGTCTTAGATGAAAGCTTGTAACACCACATCATTTTCTATGAAAGACTTTAATTAATTGAAGTCTGAAAATATTAAATGACTCTCAGCCTTTTTATGCCATTAAAATTCTCCTGTTTTAGAAAATAGAGACAGGTATAGTTTGAAATAGTGATAATAGTTGTTAGGTATTTGATTTCTACTATATTCTAAACATAAAATTAAGCGTATTACTTGATCATTTATCAATTTTTTCCTACTAATATTGGTGCACTAATATTATGTGCCAGGTGGTATGGTAGGTTTAAATAGGAAGTAGAAGACAAAATTAAACCAGCAATTATAACAAAGACTAGTCAGCAGTAGAGGAAATACTGGTGATTCAGAAATGTATAGTTGGAGCTCCAAAGCTTGTCTAAGAGATTAGCAAAGTCAGGAAATACATGATTCTAAGCTGAGACTCAAAGAATGAGAATAATTAGGTACTCAGAGACATGTTTGTATTATTCTAGGTTTATGGTGGAGTATGAGGACATATTTGAAGAGCTAAAAACATTCAGTGAGAAGTCATAATGGAATTAGCTAGTTATTAGTTTGATTACTTGGATTGTGTTCCTTTCTCTCCTAATAAACTATAAAAATCATATCTCTTTTGTTTCCTTTTGTGTTCCCAGGACTGAACTTGGTTCCTGGTACACAGTAGTAACCCAATGATAACTCATGGGGAAAAAAAAATAAAAAACACAGAGGAGAACTGGAAACCCATGAGGCTGAGGACAGACTTTGTGGCCATGGGGCTACATTAATGCAAACCTTCATAAAAACCATTTACAGGTGACAAAACTGACTCAGCTTTTAAAATTGTGCTCAAACTCATAGAGTGGTTATATGGTAAAGAGGTTAAGAACTCAGTTCTATCCAAAAGTCAGTATACTTTTCATTGTATACATTGTAGCTCTTGGTGGAAAAAGAAAAGAAAACAAAAAACAAAAGACATAGACCTAGTTCTAAAGCATGGAATCAAAGGGAGTATTTCCCTCTGTTTCTTTACTCTATCAACCCAGTCAGGCAAAAATTCTGAGAAAAGGCTCACTTCACTTGATAAAAGCTGAGATATAAATATACAATAACCACTATCAGTTTCTCTTTTATTGTTATTAATATTGGCCAGAAAACCCTAGTCACTGTTAAAATTCCAACCAAACTCTTGCAGTATTAATTCATAGCCTCTTCTTAGAAATCAAATATAGAATCGGTTATCTCTCCACTAAGTCTCTTGCTTTTCAACTAGTTTCTCAAAAAATTTAACTACTTTATAATGAATTTAAACATCCTACTTTGGGAGTTCCCATTGCTCAGCAGGTTATGAACCCAACCTAGTATCCAAGAGGATGCAGGTTCTATCCCTGGCCTTGCTTAGTGGGTTAAGGATCTGGCATTGCTGTGAGCTGTGGTGTAGGTCACAGACATGGCTAGGATCTGGTGTTGCTGTGGCTGTGGTGTAGGCTGGCAGCTGCAGTTCTGATTCCACCCATAGCCGAAAATTTCCCTATGCCGCAGGTGTGGTCCCTAAAAAGAAAAAAAAAAAAAAAAAGGAAAAGAAAAAGGCAGAAATCCTACTAGGCCAACTACTCTTCAGATTTAAGTCCTGGAATTAAACTAGGTCTCACCTTTTTTTTTTTTTTTTTTAATTTTACGGCCATACCCACAGGACATGGAAGTTCCTGGTCCAGGGATTGAATCCATACCACAGCTGTGATCTACACCACAGTTTGTGCAATGACATATCCTTTAACCCACTTCCCTGGGCCAGGAATCAAACCTGTACCTCCGCAATGACCGGGGCCACTGCAGCCAGCTTTTTAACCCACTACACCGCAATGGGGATTCCCTTTTTAGCCCTTGAAAATTCATCTGTTTTTACATAAATCTCTGCTATTATCCTGCAAATTGACATTAATCATTAAGGTAGTAGTTCAAATGTAAACATCTGAAAAAGGAAAGTCAAATGGCCTGGCCATCTAGTCATCTTGTCAAGCTATGGCAATTCTATAGAACCTTCTGTTTTGTAATATTTATCTTTTGAAATAAAAAACCTGAAAAAGACTGTAGTGATCACCACTATGATAAGATTGTTAGCAAATCAGGGCCTTGAAATTACACATATAGTGTTCTGGAACACTGCCAAGAAGACCTTCGAGTCCCTGAAGCCACCGGTGCCATCTGATAGATTATAGACCACTATATCTGTAAATAAATGCTGCTGTTAAACACGTTCAGAAAGCATTTGAACAGTGACTCTGAACATATATCCACATACATGAGAGAGGTCACTAGCTTTAAAATTAGTTCATTCTAATCATGACTGCCGTATTGTCCCCCAAGTCAACCTCAAACCTAACTACCAGAGATTAGATTTCTGTGTCATATTATTAGAAATGAGGTGAGAAAATAACAGACAAGCAAACAAAACAAAAATATTGTGCAAATAGATTAATTAATTATGGCTAATAATAACAAAAGAAATAAAGACTGAGATATATGTGAACTTTGAGAAGTCACAGATAATACAGTAATAAACTTTGTGAATTTCAAAACTGGAGGCTGCCTCTGTCATTGAAATAGTTTTGTAATATTGCCAAAACTAAGCAATGTCAATAATCTAAATTCCTTAGTGGTTTTCACTAGGCTTAAAATAGGCCTATCAAAATGGACAAATTTTTACTTTATCAAGAAGATGAAAAATTCCTCAAAATTTCCATTAAAGCTCATAGCATATTGAAATACAGATTTTATTTCTCAGTGTAAAAATTGGAAGTCAAATGACATTTATGAACTCACTACTGGACACTAAACTGGCAATGATTACTTACCAGGGGAAATATCTGTGAACTGAGCTTTGGCTAGCATTTGAAGAGAAAACAATCTGCTTGGACTCTAATGTAAAAACTAAACTAGCAATTTCTTTTCTCGAAGCTCATCTCATTACCTGGCCTTCTGAGGCAGAAAACTGGGTGTAAGTAAATGCTATGAGGCTTAGCACAAAGTGGGGCTGTGGAATGTTATGTATGATGACAAGAAAATCTTGGAATATTACAGAAATCAAAATGTTCTTAATGGTGCAATAAAAAAATCTATAAAATACCACACTATAAAAATAAGCTGTCTTACATTAACTGGATGTAATGATGCCAAATGGAGAGCCCTGACAGCCTAGAAGGTTCTCAAAAAAAATAAAAAACCAAAATAAAAACATAATTCATATGAAAATCACTTATACTTGAAGCAAGTATATAAACCTTAACTTTAACATGAAGAATTACAGGTTGATTTGTTATTTTTGAAAAAAAAATATTTGCATCCTCCTTGTTTGCTTAAGGTTTGTGTATGAGGGTGTGTATGAGGGTGTGTGTGTGTGTGTGTGTGTGTGTGTGTGATGAAAGTTCTACAAGAAGAAGCTCTGTAGATTAAGAGACATGTAACATAAAAACTAGGAATGAAGAAATCCATTTTTCAATTTAGGATTTCATTCAAACATTATGTAATTTGTATGTGTGATTAGCATTTCCCCTCCAACACTTGATAGACTTTTCAGTCCTCAGGTGATTTTCATGGTGGCAAAAGAGGTGCTGTAAGCAAAGTACATGAAAACTTTGCAGTAAGCACTAACTACCTGCACTGTGAGGACTCCTGGCCATAACATTCTTCATAACTACACAAATGACTAATTGTTTACCTGGAGCCCATGTTTCAGTGTATGTGGCAATTACCATTGTGATTGCCATCCCTGTTTGGACTGACTATTTTTAATTCTTATGAGTTAATAAAGAATTGTACCATGATTCAGTGGATGTATTTGAACATGGTTACAAACACAGCAAAGCTGGATTTAAGTGGGAACATAAACCAGTGTTCAGATGGTAATATAGCAGTTAAGATATTTTATTTCATCAAGTGGAAGGAGGCACGGTGTCAAAAGGATCAGCAATCGATAAAACAAAACATAGTTTCTGAATTCAGGCGAAATATCTGTTTATTATTATGTAAGGATGAATATGGTTTTACATAAAACATCCTTCCCAAAAATTCATTTTAAAAAATAAAATAAAATTCTTCCTTTTTTTCACATGAAGGAAAAATAGCCATAACTGCTAACACAAATCTTCATTAAGGACATAGGCCATACCTCAAATTAAAATGAAATACAATAACATTTGTCATTATTGTACATTACATTACAAATGAACTTTTATATTAAAAAAAACACTTTGTCATTACTATCCACAGTCTTTCCCTTGATTCGTTATGTCTCCCCGAGAAATAATTCTCAAGTGTGTCAGAAAAGTCATTTTCAAAATTGGCACTGAATACATATAAAAATTTATTTAAGATAATTTTAGATAGCTGGGATAAATAAATAACCCTATTGCCTTGCATCATAGCTATGATAACTGAATATCATAATGAGATCTTAGGTTTCTCCTACTATCCATTGTGTAATAGACTAATCTTGAGAATCTTAAAGATATTTTTTCTTGGCCAGATTCATTCAGTGTTGAGAATAAAGAACAAAAGAATACCTACCCTCATAGCTCTTACATTTGAAGCAGATATTTTAAGTAAAGGACAAACGATATATACAAAAACTTACAAATGT
The DNA here is from genome assembly GCF_016906955.1 of Phacochoerus africanus. Taxonomy (NCBI): domain Eukaryota; kingdom Metazoa; phylum Chordata; class Mammalia; order Artiodactyla; family Suidae; genus Phacochoerus; species Phacochoerus africanus. Next base: position 83,012,172 of record NC_062554.1, on the reverse strand, counting down.
AGTTTCATCGTATGTCACCCTCCACTATGAGGGAAATATATAAGGTAGTGTAGAGTAATTACTGGGTGCCTTTCATATGGAATGAGTGTCAAGGAATGCATCTCTGAGAAAGGTACAGTTAATTTGAAGCTGAAGAACAAGGAAAATGGTTATGTGACAGGCCAATAAAAATGTATTGCTGGAAGAAAAGGAAGTTCAAGTACAGAGGCTGATGTGGGCAATTTTTTTTTTTTTTTTTTTTGAGCAAGAGCAAGGAACTCTGTGCCTAGAGTGATGAGCACAGGGAGAGCAGGTTATTTCCAGATAAGAGAAAGAGAAGGACAATGGCAGACTATTGGAAGGTTTTCAGTGGGGAACAACATGATCTAATAAACATTTTAATAGTCTTAAAATATAGCACTCATGTACACAAGTGTCAAAAAAATACACTTCAATGATTTATCATAGAGTGATCACCTGTGTAAATATTGCCCAGAATGGAACAGTCCCAGCACCCCAGAACATGTTCTTATCTCCTCTTTTCAGTTGCAAATCGCTGCTCCCAACCGTAGAAACCATTATCTTGAGACTTGGATTATAAATGCTTTCTTGATTTTCTATCTAATTTTCATACCTAAGAATGAATCCCTAAACATCGTAATTGAATTTGTGTGTTAAAATAAATTCAATCATTTAGTATTTAGTCTTCTGTATCTACATTCTTTTATTTGATATTTGTGAAATTTGCTCATTTAGTTGTCTTTGGCTTCAGTTTGTTCATATTTATTGCTATGTGGTATTAGAGAGACTGAGAGAATCAAAACATAGTTGCAGTCCCTGAGAGATCCTGCCTAATTCTGATTGGCTCTTGTTGCTAGAGTCCTGCCACTTGGGGTCCCAAAACAAGACTAAGGGTGTTTCCCAAGCCACCTACTTTGGTAGCCCAGAATTCAGCCCCGTGAGTCTCACAGAAACATTCTATCAGCCACCCCTCCTAGAATGACGGAAAGCCCACAGGGCGAAAGTAGCCCACCTCCCTGGGGATCTCCATCCTTAGATGGTGGCCCAGTTTCTTAATTCTCTTATTAGCTTTCTAAGCCTTCAAGTAGATGGATGCATACACATATACACACGTGTACAACATACGCATGCATCTGTGCAGATGTATAAATATACGTGTATGTGTATAAATATATGAATATATTCATATGCACTTATGTATATATACAACAGCAATAGTGGTTCCCTTTCTAGGACTGGCCCAGATTGCCTAGTTCTTACTATAATAATTATAGTCTCCCTATTCTATTTTTAAAAAATACTAATTGGAGTTCCTGCTGTGGTACAGTGGGTTAAGAGCCTGAATGCAGTGGCTCAGGTCACTGCAGAGACACAGGTTTGATCCCCAGCCCAGTACAGTGGGTTAAAGGAACTGGTATTGCCACAGCTGTGGCATAGGTCACAGAAGTGGCTTGGATTCAGTCCCTGGCCAAGGAACTTCCATATGCCATGGGTGTGACCATAAAAAAAAAAATACTGATTGCATTTATTTCAGTGCTTAGAGTTGAAGACAGAATGTGAACTATATCAGTAATGCTATTATCTTTGCAATAGGCAAAGATGACTTTGACAGGATATAATAGCTCTGGAGAGAGATTGTTTTTCTTTAGGTAGAAATATCAGGACTTTCCAATTGTCAGGATATGTAGGATATGGGAAATAGAGGGGTTAAAGAGCTTGATTTCCAAGGGAAAATTGTGTCTAGGATGAACTATTCCCATTTCATTGCAATGAGGCATCTGAGTCAAGTAATATTATCTTCTTGGGTGTTACTCTTTAACATTAGATTTTAAAATATATTCTCAGATTTTAGGTTTTGGAAATACATTATAAGATGATTCATGTGTTAAAACAAATAAAATGTCAAATACCACAAACAGATAAACTAAAGGAAAAGTACAATCTTTTATTTTTAAAACCTTGGCTAGTAAAATCATGTCAAGTATATACAAATATATTGCAGGCTGTGCATGCCATATGAAACTCTGATGCCTAATAATGTAGGAAAGCTAAAATCCAATCAAATCTGCATCCAGTTAACGGATTTCCTTAAGAAAACCCATCTGGCTCAAAACACATGTCATCTTTGACTGATAAACCATTGTTGAATGAATTTTTCTACTGAGTCATTGAACTTAACTATTTGTTTTAGTTGATGAAATTCATGGTTAATGATAGAGATAAAACTATTCAAAACCAGGAAACTCAAAAAGAGCACAGCCATAGAGGAGGTGTTTCTATGAATGATACATTTGTTAAAACTGGATTCTGGGTATTTTTAAGAAAATCGAGAGTAAGATTAAAGTCAAAAATGGTAAGTATTAAAAAAGGAAACATCGAATGAAGAAATGAAATAGGAATTAAGAAAAAGTATTAAATATAACCGAAAGTATTCTGAGATTTATAGAATAGTTAATTTTATCAGGTATGTTTATAATTGTTAAAATAAATGATTATTTTCACATAAGACTTTTACATGTGGAGTAAGTGTTACACAGGGTAATCATAACAGTATCATTGTATGTATCAATCTGTGAATCACATCACTAGCCATTTAAGAAATGTCAAAATAATGATTAGTGAAGAAAGAAGTGAAACAAGACAAATAAGGTCCACTTTGCTATTTTATTTAAAACACGGACACCTAAAATAGAAACAAACATTTGTTGGGTTAATTTTGTCAGGAAATACTTATATCACATAGGATTTGAAAATATTGGTAGACTTTGGGAATTACACTAGAGCCATCTTATAATTCTTGGTAGATTTCTTTTGGCAGTTATAAAAGCATAGCTTCCCATTCTGAGTTTGGAAGTTGTTGGTATATGATTATAGTGAACTTATGTCCTGTATTATAGGGGACCATGCCATTTTAAAATATTTTCCTACATGGTTACTGTGGGGAGTGTTTCAGTTCAAAAACCCTAACAAATAAAACACACATGATTAACAGCAGCTCCATAGGCAGTACTTCTCAGGAGTGAGGAGTGGAGGCTATGCCCTGTGGGAGACTGGAACGCAATCTAAGAGAGGTATCTGGTGAAAAAGCATCCCCCAGGTGAGTTTATACACTGTGACCCCTTTTCTGCCATTCCAAAAACCCCTCATACTCTCTCCTATTCTTTTACTCAAACCACATTACTCAGTTTTTGATTGATAAAATTAGTATACACTGTGCATATACATTGTGTGAAGGTGTCTGTGGGGAGAAAGAATATGAGAATGAATTATGAGCCAAAATGTGGATAACATTTTATAGTTGTTGGTCTAAATGAAACACATTAATAGTTTTTTTTAACTTTATTTAGCTTTCTATATTGAAACAAATCTAGCATTTTCCCTAAAGCTTTTGTTAGTATATGCTATAATGTATTCATTCACCCATTTAATATTGAGTCCTTAAAATGTATCAAAACTATTTAGAGATTATGATATATTGGTGACATGACTCTTGCCATAGAAATGTAATTCTACATTTATACATAGGCTTTTCTGCATAAGTACCTTTTCATTTGCTTTTCTCTCTGGAAACTATACATCGTAGCCAGTCTGGAATTATTATAAAACATGCCTTTATTTTTTCTACCTTCTACTACCTACCTTTCTTCCAATACTCCAGTTCCATAGCCACCACCTCCACTAACACTGAATAGCTATGAAATAGAATTATGAGGATTGATTAGAAAATAACCAACTATACAAAATAACATAAAGGTCCTAAAACAAGGTAGAGGGAGGATTGAAGATTGAAATACTTTACTGGGAAGCAAAAAGTAGGCTCAATGTTTCTGACAGAATTTATTGAAAATAAACTATCCCAGTAAACCATATCCAAGAAAAAAATTAATGAAGTTTTAAGTCCCATAGCCCTGAACTGAGATAGAAAGTGGAGCTAAGTAAAGATCTAAAGCACAGAAATCTTTTAATAGATTCATGTTAGACAAATGCAGTTTTGGGGCTTTGGAAAACTACAGTTGAAGCACATTTTTGGTCCCTGGCACTCCTTTAAGAAATAGAAGGCAATAATATCTTTCATTCTTTAATTATAAAAAGAGAAATCTAATACAAAAAGGTCTGGTTGATGAAACATTTATTTGGGATTGAATTACAGCCAAAATGGGATCAGACAATGATGGTGACATATTTGCTAATGGAAAGAGAAATATGTTACCAAATAGTTCCTTCAGGATGATGCCTTTTTTCATAAAGAAAAACTGTATTTTCTATGTATGTGATCATCCTTATGTTCATTAAATATTTATACAGAACTTACCGTGTGCCAGGAACTAGTCTACTAGTGCTGAGGAAACGGTTGTGATCAAGAGAAATAAAGATTCTTTCTCTCACAAAGCTCTTGGGAGACGAAAGACAAACAGAAAGAAATGTGATACCTCTTGACAACCGGGCTACTCCTGCCTCAAGCCTCAATAGCTGGTCTTCTCCGTTTGGAAAATTTTGTAGAACTTCTCTGGTCTAGAAGTTGGGTAACTTGCTATCGTCAGTCTCTTTTGAACTCCCAAACCATCCTCTGAAACCCATGTGAAAATTCTTACATTGTCTATCATTAAACTGAGGAATCTCTTGAAATCCAGTCCTGGGTCCTATTCTACTCTAGCCCCAAGGCCATCCCATAATTGATTTTTCAATAATCTTTGAATGACTAAGTAACACACAGCCACCAAAACACAAGTTGCAATAAAATGCATTACTCGTTTCCAAAGAAATTATATAAAAAGAAGAGAAAAACAGTCTATGCGGTAAATCACAATAAACAGATGTCGGTACAACAAAACAAGCATTTTTATTATCCCTCATAAACTTTGGCTGAACAAACTTGCCCCTCATCTTGAAGTCCTTCTCATCTTTTGCACTTTCTATTTGCAATATTGCAACATTTCCCACTTTTCGGATTATTCATTAGTATGGAACTCTCCACATCAAAGTTGCTGTCAGTAAGCTACCACAGGGTCTGCATGCTTGATTTTACTGAGAATGGTAGATAGCTGGCTTTAACTTTCCAAGGAATGTTTGTGAGTATAATAAAGATAATAATGCCTCCCAAATCTACAGGATGCCCACATCCTTGTCTTTGGAATCTGTGAACTATATTATTACATAGCAAGAAAAGAAGGTTGCAAGTGGAGTTAAGGTTGCTGATCAACTGCCTTTAAAATAAAGAGATTATATTGGATTATCTGGGTGGGCCCACTGTAATCCTAAGGTTCCTTAATAATTGAAAGAAGAGAACCACGGAATAGGAGCATAATAAAGATCCTGCCCCAGGTTGCTGGCTTTGAGGGGAGACAGTGAGCCACTCACTGCAAATGGAGTCTAAAAGCTGCAAAAAGCAAGGGTGTGGGTTCTCCCCTAGAAGCGTCTGGACAGGAACACAGCCTGCCAGCATCTTGAGTCGGTGAGACCCATTTTGAACTTGTGCCCTCCAGAACTGGAAGAAAAAAAAATTGTTTTTGTCACTGAGTTTGTGCTGATTTGTTTTGGCAATAGAAAACCAATGAAGGGGAGGAGAGTAGGAAAACCAGACTCTACAAAGTCAGAGAAGAAGGTTGTAAAAAATGCAGCACTTGGCAATTTCTTCAGAGTATAGTAGGAAGCCATGGAGGGTTTTAAACTGGAGAATTTTAAAAAGTAAATTCAGTCTGCTCTGTGAGGATGGATTATAGGCAATCCAGAGGCTATCCCTGGAGAAAAAAAAAAAAAAAAAAGGTAGACAGGAAAGAGAAGGAAGCTCAGGAAGAGATGAGGGGGAGACAAAGAGAAAAATACCAGAAAGCCAAACCATATGTTACCATTAGCTATTTTGAAGGGTGACAGGCCAGGTGATATATGTGTTTACTTTTTTCTTTCTATTTTATGAGTTTCTTTATTGAGCATGTTTTACGTGATATGTATATATTAAAAAAACAATAAATGGCATACCACATAGAGAATAAATCAGCCACAGATATGACATATTAGGCCCTATCCTGTGAAGAGAAAAAAATATGGCATTGAGTAACCAGGACAGAATGAAGTACAGAAACTATGGGAAGTTGAATGGTCTTCCTATTTGCCTTCGCTTGGAATGTAGAAATAGAAGCTGGGCATGAGATATTTTTACCACACACCTGCAAACTCAGGTAAACTATTTTTCTTGATGTGATTTCTGAGGAGTTTTTCTATTTTTATGTGGGCAAATTTATAAAAAAATATTTCCAAACTATTCAATGATAGCTATTTCTAATCATAATATATATACTAAACTAATAATGTACACATTCAAAAAAACTATCTCTAATTTAAATATAAAGAAAATTATTTTTTAAACATATACTCAATGGACATGTGAATAGGTATCCACTGAATTTTTCTTTCTTTCTTTTTTTTTGTATTACTCTCTCATCCTAAGAATGATTTGCACTTTTTCAGTCTGTGATTTGGCCATCCCAAAAGTTCAGAACAGTAGGCTAATATTTCACTTGACATTTCACATCATGTAGAGATGGCCCAAGAGGAAACTAGTAGAGATAAAAGCCCTGAATACTTTTCTATTCTTTCTTTAATGAAGCGGTAGCCATTGTCAAGACTAGCTCCTAGAGACACCTGATTTCCAAATCAGAAGCCTCTCATTTCTTGGTGTGAAATCAGAGAGTAGGTATGCAGAGGCTGTCTCCAAGTGCAGATAGGTTAAACTATTTTCTTAGGATGGCAGTACAGTTCATCCATAGGTAAGACCACCCAGGATCTGAATTAGAATGAGCCATTTAATAAAATGTTCTTTCACCTGCTGGTTTAAGGATTGATACTCCCAAAGAAAGAATGGTATATATAGATCAGTCCAAAAATTGGTTTCTTATTTAGGGGTTCCAAAACACTGCTGATGTATGCCTTTTATTTTGTAACAATTATTTAAAAAAAACAAAAACAATTGTAGTCAGTATAAGATATGAATATGAGCAAAGCTAACAGAGAATGGGAATATTGCTGTGACACTTTTCACAGCTTGAATATACTTAAAATACTGTGAGAAAGGCATTCTTACTATGGTTCTGCATTCTGAGTCAGTGCTGACGATGCAACGCTGTTTATTTGCAAGAGCAGACCCAGCAGGAGGAAGAAAAGACAACAGAAGTAATTCATGTCATATCCACCCTAGATGAAAATGCAGTGGAAGAGAGAACTCTCATAGAGAGTGACATTTTAACTTAAATATTATAATTAATATCTTCCCAAAATACATTTTCATTTTTTAAACAAAATATTAGAACAAAATGACTTGCACAAACAGAACAAATAAGTTGTCATAATTTCCATTGCTTTCCTTTGCATTGATAAACACAATATTCAAACTTGAGAAGCGAGTATTGTGTCTTATTTTGTAAAGAAATTGAAAAGGATGTAATATAGATGCTACTAATAATTTCCAGAAGTTACTCTGCCTGAAACTCCTGAGATTAGCTCTTGGCTCTCTATGCCAGTGTTTGCTTTGTTGTCTAAAATGACATTATGGTTTATTGCTTAGAGCAGCAAAATGTTTACAGCAACAAGATCTTTGTTGCCTACTGATAGGGTTTGTGATTTTTACTAGTAATGGCAGAATTTTTGCTTACATTGAATAGTCTACCTTGATGTATTCCTTCTGTATACTGTCTGGAAATCTTTAAAAATCTCTGAGAATAAAATATTAAAATTGGGACTTTTATCTGGGTCACATAAAGGGAATTACACTGAAAATTTTTCTCATCAAAATAAAAATGGTAGAGAGAAAAAGTTTCAAGCTTTCAATAGGCCTAAGTCTTCAAGTACCCTTATAGATTCCTATAAGACTGGATAATTTACTCTGAGGAGATATAAGATCCCTGAACCAAAATATTTGTGAATCACCAAGGAAAGAGCCAAATTCTGAGAAGACATTTTTAGGACTCATTTCACTTTAAGCACATGTCTCCTTGAGTCATAAGAGATTCTTTCCTGTATCTGGGCCAGTAATAAAGAAATTACTTGAATTTACAAGTTAGGAAACTGTTTAATGTTTCATCTCTCTCTGTTTAACAGTGACCAGCATTTGTCTACTTTTAGATAGTGTGATATTTTAGCACTTACTCCCTAATTATTGGGGGGGGGGGGCGGTGGCACAATGGATCTGTTATTGGTGATCATTTTCTTTGACCTGAAGTCACAGTCCATCCAAGTGTCTGTTAGTCTAACATTCACTGATTTAGTCTGCTGTAGCAGTCAGTTCCTCTACCATATTCCTGCAAATTATGTAGCCTGGTATTCTCTGTGACAAACTGTGTTATTGTTCACAGATTTTCCCCTAATAGAAGAAGGTATTACATTTGCTTATTTAACCTCTTGAACTCCGGTGTATAATAAGACTCTTATTCCCAAATAGCATATGAGCAGAAGTAGCTGCTGTCTCCTCTGGTCAGGACTTTAAGAACCTCTGTATAGTTAGTGTGTGCTTTTTTTCCCCATCACAACTATCAGTGTTTCAGATAGATGGAAGGAAATGTGCAGCCAGTTAAAACACATCTTGGATGTGTAGCATGAATAAAAAATAAAACTTTATGGTTGTAAGTCACCCAGACCTTGGGTTCTTTGTGCAACAGAGTAATGTCATCATAGTCAAGTGACATAATACTCAGCTCTCAAGAGTTTATAAGTTTTCCAAGGCCAAAAGTAAAGTCTCCCTTATACAAAATGTTCAAATTACAAAAGATGGAATAATTAACTTGAAATCAGTCTCAAATTCAATTTCATGTCTTTCACAAAGAGGAATAAGAGATCTAATGTTCATTCTTCTGTTTTCCAAATCTCTTTTTGGAACGCCATACATTGAAAAGCTGAGGTTCCTTGGAGCAGAGAATACAGCTTTTCACCCAGCGCCTGCATTGGGTTTTGAGATCAAGCCAGAGCCTCCCTTCACGATGACTGTGAGCATCATTTTGTGCAGGTGGTTCCGTGTTGGTGGTTATGTATTGCCAAATTTATAAGAGGGCTGCATACACTTTGGATTGGCTTATATAATTTGATTTTGTGCATTTTCTGACTGTCAGTTAATGAGTCTATAGTACAGGTTGACCATCCTACAGTAACATACAAAGAACAAAAAAATACAGCTGTGTTTTCCTTAATGATAATCATACAGGGAGTTTCCATTGTGGCACAGCTGAAATGAATCCGACAAGAAACCATGAGGTTGCAGGTTCGATCCCTGGCCTCGCTCAATGGGTTAACGGCGATGCCCTGATCTGTGGTGTAGGTCACAGACATAGCTTGCATCTTGGTGTTGCTGTGGCTCTGGCGTAGGCCGGTAGCTACAGCTCTGATTAGAACCCTAGCCTGGGAACCTCCATGTGCCACAGATGGAGCCCTAAAAACACAAAAGACAAAAACAAATAATAATAATGGTAATCATACAGAGTTATAAAGTCCCACTTACTTTTTTAAGGCATTTGCTTAGAAGAGGCTAAAGATTTGTTTCTTTAACCATACTGCTCTTGTAGAATTGCTTTCATTTAGGATTTTTTTTTGGGGGGGACACTTCCTTTGTTTTTTTTTTAATTTTATTTTTAAAGCATGGTGATAAAGGAAGGGATCTTTTTTAACTAAAACAAAGAGTGATTTTTTTTAATGGTTATCCTTTTTGTTGTTGCTTATTAGCATGATATAGGTAGAAACTTGTAAGTAATTTCTCTTTCAAATCATTTATGATAATATTTTTACTGATTTGTGTTTTTAGACCATACCTATAGTATTCAAGATAGAATCTATAAATAGCACGAACTGTTTAATTTTTAAACAAGATTTTAGTATGGTGTGTAAGACAGATGCTTACTTATGGAAATTATTATTTTTGTTTAGAAAATGCCTGTGTTGTAAAATGCATTCAAATAGATTTGCTTCAGTTTTTAAGCATTTTACTTTTACTAATAAATCTTCACCATAATTTTCTAGTGAAGAGTCTAGGATCATCGTAGTTATCCCATTACTAATGCTCCTCTGCCCCTACTCTGAAAAAAAAAATTAGAATTTAGGCAATTTGTTGAAGCATTCATCTCTATTGCAATCAAAACAGTATCTAAAATATTTGTGATAAATATTGAATTTAATATTAAATTGATCATTTGCTTCTAAATCTATAGACATTTTTAACAACCGATTCTATAATAAACCATGTGTCTTGGGGAAATTAGGAGAAATCTGTTCTTAGATGCTGAAGAACTATGCCAAAGAACAGCATGCTACAAACAGTACTCCAAAACTGTTGTCGTCACATCTTTCACTGTATGTGCTAAGGGCTAAGTGTTGGCTGAGACCCAGCCCATGTGGAAGCTATCACATTCAGGAGCAACAGTGCATATGGGTGTGGGCTGTTCTTTCTGGTAGCAAAACCAGACTGACCCACCACAACACATCAAGGAATCTCCTGTTTGGATTCGTCTGTCTTTGCAGAGATTTCCAGCTGGTCTGTTTGCTATACATTTGGATGCTTGCATGTAAACAATGAAAACATTGAGGGAATTAACCATGGAGTCTAACTAACAACCAAAGGCTGTCTTTGGCTAATCTGCAAGGACAAAATGGTGAACTAAAAGAAAGTAGAAAGAAGGGTGTGAATAAGGTGAAGAGCTAAAAGGGAAACAAAAAGGATGGGGGGGGGAAATTGCAAGGAAGAAAATAGAAGAGGGTAATGTTTAAAAGTGCAAGGGTTACTCTATTCCTAGGAATAGTAAATGACAGCAATCATCATTTAGGCCTAACTACTGAAAACATTCTTACAATCAACATTTGAGTGAATTCTGGGAGTTCCCATCATCGCTCAGTGGTTAACAAATCCGACTAGGAACCATGAGGTTGCGGGTTCGATCCTTGGCCTTGCTTAGTGGGTTAAGGATCCGGCGTTGCCGTGAGCTATGGTGTAGATTGCAGACATGGCTTGAATCTGGCATTGCTGTGGCTGTGGCATAGGCTGGCGGCTACAGCTCCATTTAGACCCCTAGCCTGGGAACCTCCATATGCTGTGTGGGTGTGGCCCCTAGAAAAGGCAAAAAGACCAAAAATAAATAAATAAATTGAATTCTTTTCAAATCAGAAAATTGAACTTAGTATACGAACTCATTATATGAAATACACCATGGGTATGTCACTAGAAGTTATTGCAAAAGAAATATATTGTAATATTCCTCTCCCAGGCCAAAGCCAACTAGGACTATAACAGTAAAAACTCAGAGATGGGCCTCACTTACAGAATGTCAAAAGTTCTAACAGCTTCAGATTCTTCCTAACCAGTTCAGGAAGTTCAGAGTATGATTTCTTACATGCCTGCAAACATGATCATCTTGGCTTGGATTTTGTATTTGGCATTGTCTCCATTTCTGGTCCTAACAACATAAGTATCATAATAAGCTTAAGAAAATTTGCAAAGAAATCTTGTATTGATCCTGAAGTGTCATAGCCTCAGCTGACGCTGCCATTTCCTTTCCATTATATGTTCCATGGTATAAAATTGCAGCTAAAATTCTCACCTTTCAGATCTACTTATTCAAGGCCAGGATGCCCTTCAATTAAATTTAAATAATTAAAATGCCTTAGGTCTAAGCATGTTAACACAATACGATACAATTTGGCACCAAATTCTAGAAGGTCCTATTCAGAACCTACGTGTTCAGAGATCTCTGCTCTCACTTTCTCTGTTCCACTCTCATTACTGTACCACTTTGTTGAAAATGATGCTTCACTTAAAAGCTTTTGGAGCCCAGCAGTTGTCAGCTATTTGTCTTGAAAACATTGTATCGCATGAATCATGGACTCTAACCTAACCATGTGTTTATAGTTAGTTGTTTTCATTATCAGCCATGTAGACCCATCAATAGAGGTGGGTAAGAAACAACAACCAGTAAACAAGTGAGTATTAATTCAACAAATCTTTATTGCGCATCTGTCAAAAGTTAACTCAGTGACTCATTTAGAACAACTTGGAAGTTCCTAGAAACTTTTCATTAAAATTTCTGAAGAAAAAGTGGCATCACAGACCCAGCTTCATTAAAGTAAACCTGATGTTAAGAGAAGAGAAACACTGAAATTTAGAACTCAAGAACCCATTAAAATATCTTAAAAAGACAGGTGGTAGAGCAACCAATAAAATCTTAAAACCCATGTTTCCTATTGAATTTTGTTAGATATACTCAGCATACTCAAAACCTAACTTTTTTTTCTATGTCATTTTGAATTTTAGAATTGGTAGGATCTAATTAAAACATTCTAAAATAATTTAACAAAACTGTTTTTCTAATAAATAAAAATAACATTTTAAATTATACTCTCAGAGTTTTTAGTGCTGTGAAAGATGGTAGAGATCACATAGCCCTCCTTTTACCTTCCTCCCACCAAAAATAACCAGGTTTTTCAAATGTCCATATGTCTGTATGTATCACTTTATATAGGAAGATGTGACTGGTAGGAAAACCGATATATGTCCAGTTGCTAATATGTTGGTTGCATGTGAAGGAAATTTATGTTGTTGGTGCTTTACTATCATTTGAAACATTTCTCTAACATTGTCTTAGATTTTGGCACATATTTTATAATTCTAATAATAACTGAACTGTGTTGTTATAATATGCTTATATATTTATAACTACAGTTATTGAAACATAGTCTAGAATCTCAGAACTTATCCAGACATTTAATGTTCAGTGAACTTAGGAAAGTTTCCCATCAAAAAGATCTGAAAAATGTCTTTTGCAACATCAAGTGAATATTTGTGAGTAAACATTTCTATTATATGAATTTTACCCAATTTTTGCTTGAGATTTCTTCCCCCCTTTGGAAAATCATTAGTTACTGTCAGAGACTCTGAAATCCAATCCCAAGTTTTGTCTGCTCTTAGATCCCTTAGTGCAAGACATTAGTGTTTAAGTAATGCTTTCCCATGATTCTTTCACTTTTCAAAGTCTAGATGCCATACAATTCATATTGTCACCATGCTAACATGTAAAGCTATATTGTTCCTTAAGTTTGTCTTGTTATATGTACTCTGCCCTTCCAAAGTATTATGCCTCAGTGCTCAGAGAAGCATACTTTTGGATAGATAGGAAGTGATACCACACAGCCCTGGACCAAGCTGGCTCACAGGTGTTGTATACTATATAAGGTAGATTTCATGAAGGGCTTCCCATGGTGGTTGGAGAGAATGCTCAGCTGTATACTCACACTAATTATAAATAATGATTTCTGACATTGCAAAATTTGAGGGTCAGTTGGCAAAGAAATCTCCAGCATCTAATTACTGTCACCTCCTAAAGGGAGTTAAAAAAAAAAAACAATGAAAACCTATACTAGTTTATTGATATATATAGAATAATTTCTAGTTATATAGAAAAATTGGCCTCTTTTTAATTTTTTTTAAATACAAATAAGATGTGATATTTAAGAATTTGAAATTAGTCCAGAAATGCTGACTGCCATTAAGGCTGTTAAGGTCAAGGATTTCTCAAATGTGCTAAATGTGAATTTGTCTCATAAATGTGTTCTTTGTTTCCCTAAATTATTTATATAACATATTTCCACATACATAAATGTACCTTCAAAAAATATATAATATAATTGATTTCAAAAAATAAAAAGCATTCTAGGTCCATCTTTGGCACATATTAATATCCAATTAATATATATTGTGAGTTACTAAACAGTTTGGGACAACCGTCAGTGAGCCCAGCCCAGCTGATGCATCATCCACAAAGTGGCCTGTGAGACATTTGTCTGAAAATAACATTTCCCTGGCCTCTGCTAAACCATTGTATATTTAATTTTATATCTTTGTCCACTCTCAGTCTGCTGTACTTGAAATGCTTTCGAGAAAGATGAGCAACTTAAACAGCTAGTAGAAAGAGTATCTTCTCTATGAGACATTTACTTACTGCCTCCCTCCCACCACTTTGCTCCATCAGTAGTTTGTAGCCCCTTGATTATAGCACTAATTGTAGTGTAATCAATGACTCTCTGGACAAGCTAGTAAGTTTCATGTCTTGCTCAATTTTTTAACACCCATGCAATGGCAATACATTTTAGCTTAGTTACAGCTTTGTGTACATATATGGGCAAATCAATAAATTACATATATTAGGAACTAGAGCTAAATCAAGTAATTTTTACTTTTTAACTCAGCAAATTTTATTATATTTATAGTTGTACAATGATCATCATAGCCCAGTTTTACATCATTTCCATCCCAAACCCCCAGTCTGTCCCTCCCTCTACAGCCTGTCTCCTTTGGTAACCGTAATTTTTTCAAAGTCTGTGAGTCAGTATCTGTACTGCAAAGAAGTTCATTGTATCCTTTTTTTTTAGATTCCACATATGATGATGGCATATGACGTTTGTGTCTTACTATCTGACTAACTACATTTAGCATGCTAATTTCTAGGTCCATCCATGTTGCTGCAAATGCCATTATTTCATTCCTTTTTACGACTGTGTAATGTATATGTATATCTTCTTTATCCACTCCTCTGTTGATAGATATTAGGTTGCTTCCATTCTTGGCTATTGTATATAGTGTGGCAATGAATATTGGAGTTAATGTATATTTTTAAGTCATGGTTTTTCTCTGGATAGATGCCTAGGAATGGGATTGCTAGATCAAATGATAATTCTGGTTTTGGCTTTTTGAGGAATTTCCATACTGTTTTCCATAGTGGTTTTACCAATTTACTTTCCCATCAACAGTGTAAGAGAGTTCCCTTTTCTTCACAACCTTTCCAGCATTTATCGTTTGTAGACTTTTTGATGATGGCCATTCTGGCTGGTGCAAGGTGGTACCTCATAGTAGTTTTCATTTGCATTTCTGTAATAATTAGTGATGTTGAACATCTTTTCGTGTGTTTTTTGCCCATCTGAAAATCAAGTATTTTTAATTCAATGTAAAGCAACAGTGATCTCTACAGGTGCAGACTGAGAAAGTGTGGCTAAATAATATATAGAAATAGAACTTAGTAATTTATTTTTTCAGAATAAACTTTTTAAAAAATTTAAAATATTATGTTTCTTAATCTGTAAAATGGAGGTTATAGTAGTGCCCATACCATTTGGTTGTTTTATTAACTGAGATGATCCATAGGAAAGATCCTAGCAGAGTGGACAGCATATAATATTCTTTAAGTTTAGTCAATATTATTGTTATAATACTGAAATTCACCATAGGAAAATTAGAAATAATGCATACTAATACGATTTAGTAATAGACATAATCCGTCTTAAATTTAGTGTGTATTTTCCAGTAATGCTTTTAATTTGTATATGATATATATAAAGTACAAATTCAGAATAATACTGTGTAGATAATATTGCAAAATTTTAAATTTTAGCTAAATTGTACCCTGGGCATCTACTTAATACCATAAATATATTTTAATAGAATTTCAATGGTGTTTAATATTCTGACATATAGATCTACCATAATTTAACTCATGTTTTTTATTAACTAAGAAAACCTTTTTGAAAAAAAGATTACTGGGAAATGTTCACCTATTAAAAGAAGTTTGTTTGAGGGGAGGGGATATGATGTAAGAAAACTATGTAGTTCTACAATTCAACAAAAATGAACAGGTTCACTTCTCTTTGTTATAGGGAATAGGGAGCTGTGCAGTCTCACTAATCAAAAAAATTCTGTCACTAAATAGCGAGGCTATAGTTTTCATCTGGGATAGTTTGCACTTTGCCAAGTTAAGAAACAATAAAGCTGGGAGTTCCTATTGTGGCTCAGCAGGTAAAGAACCTGACATTGTGTCCATGAAGAGGTAGGTTTGATCTCTGGCCTTGCTCACTGGGTTAAGAATCTGGCATCTCTGCAAACTAATGCAGATGTGGCTCAGATCCAGTGTTGCCATGGCTCTGGCATAGGCTGCAGCTGCAGCTCCAATTCAGCTCCTAGCCCTGGAACTTCCATATGCCACAGATGTGGCTATAAAAAGGAAAAAAAATAAAATAAATCTAAAAAATAAAGAAACATTAAAGCTTCAACTGCTGCATCACAGTAACATGAACTTAATGCATTCTACTTTCTCAAATATCAAAAAACAAAATATTTTCTGTATATTAATAGGTCTAGTAGTACAAGTAGGAAATAAAATTGTGAATGAGATTTCAAAACATCTTACATTTATATTCATAAAGATATTACTCTTTATGAATGAGGAATTAGATAAGTACTCCCTTTAAAAGTCATGATTAAATGACAGTTTTGTTTGTTACTTACAATTTGCATTGTCCTAAAATTTGATTAGCTTCATCATCATTATGAACTAGCTTTGAAGATGTGTTTACAAACTTCTGGAATTCTAATCTTTTACTGGCAAGACATCATTGGCATTGTGGATTTGTTAAGGGCCATTAAGAATTGCTAGTTAATTTTGCTAAAAAAAAAAAAAAAAAAAACCACACTCTATTTTTCCCTAGTTGTTGCTTGTTTTCTGTCACATGTCCATGGCAGAGAAAGTATAGGCTGTTCCAGGAGTCAGAGACTCTATATCAATTGAAACTATTAAAATTTCCAAACATGGACTTCATTTGACTCATTCTACACATGCTGCAATTAAGTGCTTGCTAAATGTTGCTTTCCTCTTTCTGAATGAAAAGCAATTAGAGGGGGAAGTGTTGAAAGATTTAAACTTAAGCCTGGTTTAGTTAAAGATAGAGGCTCATGTTGAATTATGACTAAGAACCTTGATTTCTGTCACTGGGAAAAGAACGCTTATAATTAAGTGTTCAACAGGTTTTCATACAAAGATTTTTATGTATTAAAAAGTGTGTGCAGTAGGAGTTGGGATTGTAAAGATCTATGAGTTATGGTGTCTGAATCAAGATTCATGAAGATACACATTTGAAAGCAGAATAAAACAGCAAAACTATGAAAGTTAAGTATATTAAGTATATTCAAACCATGATAACATAAAAAGTGTTAATAAGTTTTGTCCAAAGGAGGTAGAGGGAAGTTTCCAAGATAGTGATGCTTAATCTGAACCTTGAAGAGGAATGTATCTAAGGCAATGGAGAAAGCCATTCCAAGTGGAAGAAACCGCATTTATAACACACACAGTAGAAACAGTGAAGAGTGAGAAACTGTAAAACTGATGTTAATGATGTGTCAGGTAATGAAGGCAATATAAAGGCAGGTAGAGAGGAGTCAGCTCATCAAGGATATTTTATGCCATACCAATAAATTTGAATTTGGAATAACTAGAAATCACTGAAGATATTTCATAGAAAGTGATTTGAGGAGGTATGTGTCTTAGTAAGAAAATTTTGGCCAGGTATAGGAAGACAGGATTAGTTGTTATCAAGAAAAGTACAGTGTCAAAGAATGTTCTAATTTCATGTTTTTTCCATGTAGCTGTCCAGTTTTCTCAGCACCCCTTATTGAAGAGACTATCTTTTCTCCATTGTATGTTCTTGGCTCCTTTGTCATAGAGTAGTAGACCATAGGTTTGTAGGTTAATCTCTGGGTTTTCTATCCTCTCCCTCTGATCTGTATTTCTGGTTTTTGTACCAGTACTATGCTGTTTTGATTACTGTAGCTTTGTAATATAATCTGAAGTTTGGGAGCCTGATTCCTCCAGTTCTTTTTTTTTCTTTTTTAAGATTTCTTAGGCTATTTGACATCTTTTTTTGTTTCCATACAAATTTTTATTTTGGTTCTAGCTCTGTGAAAAATTCTTTTGGAAATTTCTTATGGATTGCATTGAATCTGTAAATTACCTTTTGGTCATATAGTCATTTTGACAATATTGATTCTTCCAATCCAAGAGCATCATATACCTTTCCATCTGTTTGTGTCACCTTTGATTTCTTTCATCTGTATCTTATAGCTTTCAGAGTACAACTATTTTGCCTCCTTGGGTATGCTTATTCCTATGTATTTTATTCTTTTTGGTGCAATGGTAAATGGAATTGTTTCCTTAATTTCTTTCTCTGGTCCTTCTTTGTTCGTGTATAGAAATACAAGAGATTTCTCTGTATAGATTTTGTATCCTGCAACTTTACCAAATTCATTGGTGAGCCCTAATAGTTTTCTGGTATCATCTTTAGGATTTTCTATGTATAGTATCATGTCATCTGCAAACAGTGACAGTTTTACTTATTCTTTTCCAATATGGATTCCTTTTATTTCATTTTCTTTTCTGATTGCCATGTCTAGGACTTCCAAAACTCTGTTGAATAAAAGTAGTGAAAATGGACATCTTTGTCTTGTTCTTGATCTTAGAAGAAATTCTTTCAGCTTTTCACCATTGAGAATGATGTTAGCTGTGGGTTTATCATATATTGACTTTATTATGTTGAGGTAGGTTCCCTCTATGCCTACTTTATCAAAAAAATAGGTACAGAATTTTGTCAAAAGCTCTATCTTCATCTATTGAGATGATTGTGTGGTTTTTATTTTTCAGTTTGTTAATGCAGTGTATCACACTGATTGATGTGCAGATATTGAAGAATCTTTGCATCCCTGGATAAATCCCACTTAGTCATGCTGCTTGATCCTTTTAATATATATTTGAATTCAGTTTGCTAATTTTTCTTTTGATCTATGTTCATCAGTAATATTATCCTATAACTTTATTTTTTGTGGTATCTTTGGTTTTAGTATGAGGCTTATGGTGGCCTCATAGAATGAGCTTGGGAGCATTCCCTTCTCTGTAATTTTTTGGAAAAGTTTCAGTAGAATAGGTATTAACTCTTCTCTAAATGTTTGATAGAATTCACCTGTGAAGACATCTGGTCCTGGATGTTTGTTGGAAGTTGTTTTTTTAATTTTTTTTATTATTTCCCCAATACATTATTTTTCTTTCTCCTGTACAGCATGGTGACCCAGTTACACATACATATATACATTCTATTTTCTCACATTATCATGCTCCATCATAAGTGACTAGACATAGTTCCCAGTGCTACACAGAAGGATCTCATTGCTATTGGAAGTTTTTAAATCATGTTTTCAATTTTAGTACTTGTGATTGGTTTATTCATATTTTCTCTTTCATCCTGGTTCAGCCTTCATGTACCTTTGTAAGAATGTGTTCCATTTCCCCTAGGTTGTCCATTTTATTGGCATATAGTTCCTTATAGTAATCTCTTATGTCCTTTGTATTTCTGTGGTGCTAGTTGTAACTTCTCCTTTTTCATTTCCAATTTTATTGATTTGAGTCTTCTCCCTTTTTCACTTGATGAGTCTGTCTAAAGAGTTACTGATTTTCTTTATCTTTTCAAAGAACCAACTTTTGGTTTTATTGATCTTCTCTTTTGTTTTCTGCATCTTTATTTCATTTGTTTCTGCTCTGATCTTTATGATTCCTTTCCTTCTACTAACTTTGGGTTTTGTTTGTTCTTGTTCTCTTATTTCTTTAAGTATTAGGTTAGGTCATTTATTTGAGATTTTTCTTGTTTCCTGAGATAATATTGTATTGTTATAAACTTCCTTCTTAGGACTGTTTTTGCTGCATACCATAGGTTTTGTATTGTTTTTTTTTAATTTTAATTTATTTATAGGTATTTTTTGATTAACTCTTTAATTTCTTCAGAGATCCATTGCTTGTTCACTAGCATATTGTTTAGCTTCCAGGTGTTTGTATTTTTTTTTCTTACAGTTTATTTCTAGTTTCATAGCAATTTGGGGTTAACAAAGGGGGAAGCATAGAGGGAAGGGATAAATTGGGGGGATGGGATTAACACATACACACTACTATATATGAAATAGATAACTAACAAAGATCTGCTATATAGGACAGGTAGGTCTACTCAATGTTCTGTAATAATCTATATGGGAAAAAAAAGAATGGATATATATGTATGTATAACTAATTCACTCTGCTGCCACCTAAAGCTTAATACAACACTATAAATCAACTATACCCCAATAAATTTTTTAGATAAAAAAATAACAAAAATTTAAAAGTAAGGTAAAATGTGGAAGCTAATGAAAAAAACTTATTATTGTATGTTACATGTAAGAAAACTTCTGGACACAGTGCCAAAATCCAAAGGAAGAAAGTGAAGCATGGGATTGCTTACTTTATTTAAGGGAGCTATTCTGGAGCAAGCAGGAAGTCAGTGATCACACAGTTACCTTTTAGCTCAAATCGTGGACTGATCCTCCATCTAAACATGCAAGTCACAATACAATCTCATATTAGCCAAAGCATCTCCCATGTGTATTCCTCAAGCTGGTCAAAAAGGGAGATAGATGTTCAATTCTAGAACAGTCTTCCATAATATGGTGAAATATGCTTCCAGTAATTTAAACCCCTTGAAAAAAACCCCTCTGCAAGCAAAATTTTAAAATAATTATCTCTAGATATTATCATATTGCTTATCTGTGGATACAAAAAGAAGTTACTAATGTACATAAATATTTTTGTACAAATGCACACACATTTTCCTCAACATTAACAAAGGAAGGAAAGAAGGAACATGTACTAGTAACAACTGAGTAATATTGTATCTGTACAATTTTAAAACATGCCTTTTCAGAACAAGAGAAATGAATTTAGCCAGTGGAGATACATACAACATTTGTATGTAAAGTTGTCATTCAATTAAAATCTGTTCTCTGTACCATATCACATGAAAGTCTACTGTTATATTATACTATCATCCCCAGTCCCAGCATTCCAACCTTGCAGTCACTAGCAAATATACTAAACCAGAGAGCCCACCGTGCTTGATATAAACGTATTGTCTGTGAGTATCGGTCAAACTGAATCCATAAACTACACATGCACATCTGTTTCATGTTCTCACACTATTGTCAAAACTCATCTGCAAGATATTGCCAAACATATTGTCGTAGGATCTATAGGGGAAAATTGTGATATTTCCTATGAATCTAGACTAAGAATGGGACAGACGTATTGGGTTGCATTATCTTCATCTCCTTGTTCTTTATACCAGCTATCCTGACTATTATCAGAAACATCTATTCATTCAACTATTTTAATTCCCCCCCCCCCCCCGCCAAATTAGGCTCCCTAATCTCAATACTGCCATCTACAAACTATCCTTCTTTCCTTTTAAAGTCTTTTATTATTCAGAAAGGATTTGCAGTTAGAATCTTTCATTTTCTAAAAAAGTTAAATATCAGCATCATGCACTATGAACATATCCTAATTTTTTATGGGTTTTATTATATGAAGATACTAATAGATCAGAAAAATAATGTTATCGGTTGTGGACAACATCTGGTTTAGACAATAAAAGTGGAGGGGAAACAGACAGTGAAGGAGGTTCTAACAATGTGGCAGATAAAGGTAACTACTGTACGATGCCATCTTCAACCAACTATGTGCATGGCTTCTTCAAAGACATAAATCTCAATCAAAAATAATTGGAAAATATACTTTTCTAATTTAAATCTTTAAATGTTTTTCCATAGTTTATGGTAATCTATATAGATTTAGAAAACACATTCCTTTTTATCACATAAGATTTTTCTTCCAGCTGATACTTTTACATGTATGTGTATGGTAATAATAATGCTTGGCATCTGTATAGAATTTTTCACAATTAAAGAACTTTAGTACAGAGAATCTGTGAACAAATGCCTTGTCAACATGATAGAGATATTAAAAGGTTAATTTCACATATATTCTTTATATTTCTTTAAATCGACAGACTATTAATTCATCTAATTCTCCCAATAAGCATACTATCATGTGTTGTTTATAAAAGATAATATATAAATGATATAATTAATTAGAAAGAGTTATTTGCTTTTTAGTCTCATCACTGCCCTTCAATTCAGATTAAATTAAATCACATATGCACATATAGTACTCTATGCTTGTTTACTTGTTTTAAATCAAAGTGTCAAGGAAAGTCAAGGGCAAAAGACTTTTAGCTATACTGCTAACACACTGAGGGAGTATGGTTATATGCCTGATCTTTCAATAACTACAACTGGCAAGAGCACAGAAGTAGCTCTTCTGCTTTCTCTACCCTCATTAATGGAATGTTAATGTTTTGTTCTAAAAAGAGACATAGTATTGTTAGGTTTTTTGGCAAATCATAGTTTGCCTTACCACCACCCCCTCAGCACCAGCATACATACAAAGGGATGCTGGTGAAACCAATGCATTGGGAGCTATTTTCTTTTCTTCTTTTCTCTTTTTTATAAATCCCAGCTAAAAGCTTTTATGTTTGGAGCATTTAAGCCAAGAATACCTTTTTTGTAGTGCTCTCTTTCAAAGCACTCAGGCCTTGTGTTCTGCCATTATTTTAGAATGGTAATGCTGTCCCTTTAAATGATGCTTCTCTTGCCCCTCAAAGGCACCATTGTCTGTCTGGGATCCTTAGTTTGGTTGCTTTTAGCCTCTGATAAATTAGTAATGGAACAGAATAGGAGGCATTGCGGCTCCTGTGCCCTGTTATTAAATTGTGGTTTGGTGTTAAAATGTATACACCACAGCCTCTGTAATGGCAGGTAACTGACTAATTGGACCAAACTCAATAGAATCACAGAGCTACAAGGATCTTCAAATTCTTTGGTTTAGTCATTGCATATTTTTGAGGAAGACTGAGGCCTTGGAAATTAAAAGACTCACACAGCAACATAGAAACAATAAGCAATATAACCTGGACCATGGCGTAGTCTGTTTCTCATATTATTTCCCTTTGAATGGCAGTTCTGATATATAGCAAAATATTAAGAACATGAATTTAAATTGGCCACAGACTTTTAAAAAAAAAAAGATCTGAGTCTTATAAAATATTTTTTAAGAGTTCAAGGCAGCTTTAAATTGTTTTTTGGTCCATTATAAAATTCCTAAATTATTATTTACTCATTAGAGAGCCTGTGTTCCTATAGGACTCTGTTCTTTTCAAGACTTGTCCCTACAGTCTTTCCCTTCCAGCTTGTACCTTTATTATCTTTCCTGTAAAGTAGTTAAGGAAGATGTTATCTATGACTCATCTAGTTCTAATCTGAACCCTAATAGCTCTGTGTTTAAAGTCTCTCTTTTTAAAAGTCAGTTTCAGTCTCATATTTTATTTATTTATTTACATGCTTCATACATCCTATTAAACACTACAAGTTTTTGAAGATAAAGAATCTTCTTAAGCATTCTTCAAAACCCCACAACTTTTAACCATGGCTTCACGGAAATAAGCCTTCAATGTCTTACTTTGTAAAAAGAAAAAAAATTTCTCTGACAGATATGAAAACAGACATATAGATATACTTTCTTAAGGTCACATGGGAAATAATAAGTAGAAGAAATAGAACTAAAATCTTTCATTCATTTGCTCACCTATTTATTCAACATTGTACTACTTGGACAAGGGCTCAGAATGCCTGCACTACCAACAACCCCATTCTAAGAACACATTTGCCACATCTTTTCCTGAAGAGCTAGACCTTTGCAACCCTGTACCCCTGTCTGCCTCATTCAGAGCTGCTTGATTGAAAGGGTGGGTGAGGTCCTGCCCCAAATTCCACAATACAGAACCTAGGCTGAGGAGTGACTTAGCCGCTGAAATGCATGATGTACAGATGAAAGAATGAGACTATGACACCAAGCTAGAGAAACTCTGATTAAGCAGAAGAGTCTGTTTTGCAGGAAGAAAGAGAAGAAAATGTAGCATAAGTACAGTAAAAATTGTCAAAAGTAATGCCATGAGACACAAAGTATGTAGACTACAGTAGAAAAACCATGAGAGTAGCCCAGATTTGGAGCTGCACTACTTTTGACAGCTATACTTTTCTATTTCCATTATCCCCATGCATCTTGAAGATGAAACCCCTTTTCCATGGGGTAAATTGAGGGATATCCTCTTGCAACAGCAACAATAAATCCACATTGTTAAGAAACTTAATTAGAGGCATAGAATTTCTTGATCCCCGATTTTTGAAAGTCAGTATATTTCCATCTTTCCACAATGCCTACCCATTAATTCTCCATCTTATGTAATGTTACAGGATTTGTTGTTGTTGTTGTTGTTGTTGTTGTTGTTGTTGCTGTTGTTATTGTTGTTGTTGTTGTTGCTATTTCTTGGGCTGCTCCCGCGGCATATGGAGGTTCCCAGGCTAGGGGTCGAATTGGAGCTGTAGCCACCGGCCTATGCCAGAGCCACAGCAACGCGGGATCCCAGCTGCGCCCGCAACCTACACCACAGCTCACGGCAACGCCGGATCGTTAACCCACTGAGCAAGGGCAGGGACCGAACCCGCAACCTCATGGTTCCTAGTCGGATTTGTTAACCACTGCGCCACGACGGGAACTCCGGTATTTTTAATACAGATAATTAAATATTTGCAACCTATTTTAAGAAGTGTAGAAAAGCCTCCTCTATGTAATTAATTCTAAGATGTGTTTTGGATTCAAATGACATTCCAGTATTTCTCACTAGTGAAAACAAAATTTCCCTAACGAACAAACTAAAGAAGAAAAATGGGTTGCATCTAAAAAAGTTCTTAAATCTCTGAACTGCAATTCAGTGCAAGTTGTTTTCTTTTGTTCCAGGTAACACCTTGATCTAGATTGCTCCCACACTGCCAGAATGTGAAGTTGCATTTTGAGAGAACATATTTGATTCTTGTGAGACTCACTAGTGGAACTGAAGAAATGGTGAATTCAGAGAAAGCCCCTGAAAGAGTATAGTCTTCAGAACTACAGGCCAACTCTGACTCAGAGCCATCAAATGTGCGCTAGATTAGACTGTCACCTTTAATTCAGGATCAGACAAACCAGTGAAGTTGATTCTTGGTGTCTTTGAGCCTACCAGTGGTGGTGTTAAAATATGTTCAGGAATTCTTTGATACTGCTCCCATTGAGAGGTAGGGCCTAATTCTGCTCCCTTGAATTCAGGATAAACTTGGCAGCTCTCTGCTAATGAATAGTATAAATTATGAGCTGTGGTGTGTAGATTGCAGAGACTAGGTCATAAAAGACACTGAAAATTCCTCCTTTCACTCTGATCCGTCCCTCTGCCATGTAGTGATGACACTGAGGTAGCCTATAGAGATCCATATGGCAGGGGGCTAAGTCCTCTGCCCACAGCCAGTGAGGAACGAAGCCCTCCAGCCAGTAACCGTGTGGGTGAGCCATCACAGGAGCAGATCAGCCTGAGTAAACCTTCAAATGTTTGGTGACAACTTAGCTGCAACCTCATAAAAAAACTCTTAAGCCAGAATCATTCTCTTAAGTCCCTCCCAAATTCCTAATCAACAGAAACCGTGAGTTTATACATGCTTGCTGTTTTAAGCTGCTGAATGTATAGGTAATGTGTTACGTGTAATAGGTAACTAGTACACTACCCTTCCATCCTGTAGAAGGACCATCAAAGATACTTCATGTTCTAACATTCAAATTATTCTTCAATAATCCCTTCCCTATCAGAGGTGATAAAGTAACTTATTTTCAAAATGTTCAGTGTGTATTTTGAACGTTATACATTGCATATTTTATAAATATGTTATAGTTTTAATCTATGTTTCCAACAGAAGATTTACATACTTTTCTCAAAGGAAAGGCAAAATCAACTTTCTCCAAAACTGATTATTAATGATAGGAAGTCTCAAAGATTCTGTATCATCTAACATATTTCTTAAATTGCACCAGTTTTATTTTTAAATTTTAAAAGAAACCAAGTATCAGAGTAATTTATTTTATGATTTTACACTATTTTCCTGAGAATTCTTTGGGTACCTCATCATTTTGAATTCTCAATCAATAGCCTTGTATATGCTTAAAACATCACTATGTATTTATATACATACATATGAATACTAAAATGAGTATGTTTTTTATTCCATTTTTGTTTTATTTATATTTATTTATTTATTGCTGTTGAAGACTAATTCCTCTGCAGAAGTAGCTGCCTGTGGGTGCTGAGTGAATTCACTGCTTAGCTCCCAGAACCTTTATGACTTATAAAGCACTTTATAATCTGGTGATGTGAGAAAAGTAGCTTGAGAGAGAGAGAGAGAAAGTGTGTGTGTGTGTGTGTGTGTGTGTGTGTGTGTGTGTGTAAGATAGATGTTTAAAATCTAAGTCAGATAGTTCTATTCATTGGTTAGTTCAGTGAGGTAGACGCTAACAGACATGACTTATCTCCAAAACAAATGTAAAACCCGAACAAATACTTGGTTAGCAACCCTGAAGTTTTTTTTTAACCCTGGTTTTATAGACTTAATTATTTCAATATTTCTATATACACTTGTGAGTCATTTTCTAACATTTAGATGTTTGTCCTCTTGTAGCCTGGTTAGTAGACTGGTTCTGAAATAGTTTAATGAAAGAGGATCACAAAATGGACTGTCAGCCCAGAGAATCACACTATTTGCTCTATGTTTTGATTATTTGTTGTTTTATAACAAACCACTCAAAGTTGCATGGCTTAAAATAGCAGCCATTTATTACAGCTCATGGTTCTACGAATCAGTATTTTGGTGGGTAATTCTGCTGCATGTGCAATGACCAGGGTCACTTGGTGGGCTTCAGTTTGGCACCTCAGCATAGAGGGCTGAAAGGCTGAAGTGATCTGCGTCTATCTAGTGTCCATGTAGTTCCACGAGATAGGATGTAGAAGCAGCCAGTTTTTCCTAAGGGCTGGCCCAGAAATTGGCACAGTATCACTTCCATTGTTATCTTTTAATTAAAAGTCAAAGAACTTTCTAAGACTTGATGGGAAAACATCAAAGAATTTGTGGCATCTTTAATCTACCATACCCTGGAAGACCCACAAAGACATGCACTTATACGTAAATATGTCTCAAATACGACAGATAGCTCTAGAGGGAAACCAACTTGTTCATCATCTGTATTTCAGATGAAATTGGCTTTAAAATATAAGGTAATGTTCCTATGACAAAAATTAAAACAAAAAACTTCACTTACACTGAATCACATTAGCTTGCTTAAATATGAGTGTATTTTAATGCTGGTTGTGATCATTAATATCAAGGAAATTGATTAAACAATTATTTTAAATTATTAGGCGGTATTAAAATGAACAATATGGTCAATTTAGTTAAACTAATGTGTATTAAAAGGCAACTGAACCATTAAAGTAATCATAGGGTAAAAATATATAAAAATATAAATTGATACAGTAGAATCTTGTCATTTTATTTTCAACATGTTGGATAAATAATGGTGGAAATATTTTGGTATATTGGTGTTTAGAATTTCAATCGAAATACTTAAAAGGTCAAATACACAGAAGTCTCGTTACCTGTAGCAGCAAAATGACATCATCTCTAGGCTTTATAGCTACAAACATTTTTCAAAGACAGCAATTTATGAATGCTTTTCTAAGAATTAGTCGATACATTAGTTTTCTTTAAAATATACAGCTGCAGCAGCAACAAGCCACATATATTTTATTTGGCCTTGCTAATTTTCTCTGAGTTCTAGGAGCTATGGATTTTTGAGATGTTTGGCTGAAACTCAAAATGAAAAATCATTTTGAAAAATAGAAAAGCATTTCATTCTTTAAAAATGCTAAAAATATATGATGCAAAATGTCATAGTTTGGCTGTAATAGCAAAATTCTTAGAATCAATCAGTCAAAAATAACTGTGTTATTTAAGCGCAATTTGAAGGCATACAAACTAAAAACAGTATTTTAAAACCATCTATAAGAGCTTGATGGCTTTTCTACACACTGATAGCTATTTGCTTTGTAAAAATAACAATTGAATGAGCACAGAGAATAGACCACCAGAGAAACGGTTGCCTTTTATGTAGCACTAACATGCACTCAATAACGTTTACCTACTTAGTCTGGGCCAAGGGCAAGAGGGTACTTTAACAACAACCCAAACTCCCCTATTTTAACCATCATTCTCACTATATAATCGCCTTGCAGTAAAAGCAAGAAGCACACTAAAATTTGTATAAACACCCCAATTGGAAGATGTTTTATGCCATGCTTACTCTTCCAGAAAAAAGATGGTGTTTAAAAAAAAGTACAAAAGTACTTGGCTCAATCATTTATTCATTTATGTTTATTCATTTATTCAGAGTATGTTTATATTCTGCCAGACATAAATGTGCCTACTATGTGCCAGATACTATTCTCAATCCTGAGGGTAGAGAGAAATAAGACATAGCACTTGCCTTCAATATAATGAGAATCTAAGGGGAAAGAGTCAACACATGAACAGTGTGAAAAGTGCAGTTACTGGGGATGGAATATTGTAGGATCCTAACTCAATTTTAGAAAAGTGAGGAGAGATTTTTCAAAAGTACCGAAAGGTCATTTAGGAATTAGCTGAGTCATGGAATGGGTTTGAAAGGCACAATATGAAAAGAATATGAAAATATTAAGAGATAAGAAAGTTGTGTTAGCTGGAGCAATTAACATAGTATGGGGTGGGTAACAGGGGAGTGTGGAAGTTCAAGTGGTAAGATGAATAACATCTGAACTGGTACTACTGAGAAAAAAATATTAGAAAGAGAATGCAAGAAAAAGGGAAGTGTTTCAAACATAGCTCCTAAGGCCAACAAGTACATGCTAATGGTTAGGACCAGAGGCACAATCGTGAAGTACTAGGTGTGAAAATCAAAAATTTTATCCAATGCCTAGTGAAGTTATTTTAAAAGTTTAAATCTAACATAATCAGATTTGTCTTTAGAATGATCTCTGGCTTGGAAAAGAAAATGCTCCAGAGACAGGAAGATGAAGTTGCTATTGCATAAATTAGGGAATGGAAAGTTGAAAGAAGGAGACTTCCAGCTCTTGTAAGAGTCTTCCAGATTCTGCCCAGCCCCCATTACAAAGACAACACCAACTATTTTTGGTTTATGTTTCAGCAAAACCCTATTTCTGGTAAAGTTTTGCTTTTAGTTACTACTGTATGATAAACCAAATTTGACTGGCTTAAAACAACAACATTTTTTTTCTCATGATTCTATGTGTTTACTGGGCTCAGCTTGGACATTTTTCTACTCCCATTGATGTTGTTGGCTGGGGCTATGGTCATCTGGGTGTACAAATGGGCTGAAACATCCAGGATGACTCATTCATGTGCTGGGACACTTAGCTAGTCCTTTCTTTTGTAGTCATAAGACCCTCATTTTTCATATGACCTCTCTAAAGGGCACTCCAGAAGAATAGGCAGATTTCTTACATGGTTAAGTCAGAGTTCGTATAAGTGCAAAAAACAGTAGCTACTTGGCTTTCTTACGGGTTAAATCCTATTCATTATTGGTCTCTGCCATTCACAACAGTTGGGCCTATACTCTGAGTGAGAACCTTATTTATGATCAGAACTTATGAACATCTTTTTTAGGATTCCTGCCCGGAAAACAAAGCAACAGGTTCATCCCTGGCTGTCCCAGTGAGGTCCCTAAAAGGAAGTGTTTTCATTTGTCTTTGGGCTTCATTAGCATGCCAAGGCTGACCTGAGAATATTTGGTATGGCTGTCTCAGAGAGATTTCTGACAAAATGCATGAATGCTAGTCAGTCCTTTCATGGTTTCTTTCTTCACTTGGATGTAGGATATGTTATCACAAGGTAAAGAACATAATAGTCATAATAAGGCCACCTACTTTTGTAGGATTGCAGACTCATAGTTTACTCAGGTATGTAGAAGATATTTAGTTTATTTTACCAGTAATTAATCAACTTTAATTTACTGCAATTTGCCGAATAGCAGGAAAGGAAAAATACCATCCCATCATTTTAATAATGTTGTTTTGACACTTAATAAATCTCTTACATAATGTTCAGTTATTCTAAGATAAAATGTGCAGCTCCTCAGAGTTCTTGGCCATCTTGCCCCCTCCTCAAATTTCTTCTGAAATCTCATCTGGAGGTGGGATGGGAAGGGTGTAGTCTAAGTTTCCTCACCATGGGCAGGACAATTTTGAATTGTTGGACATAGTGTCTTCTGGCTCCCCTGGATCCCTGGACATAACCTTTATCTGGTTCATTGCTGCTTGCCCAGGTAGTGTTATGAGCTATGGTTTGAGTCATTGTATTTTATTTATATATTTATTTGTTTTATTTATGTACTTATTTATATATTTATTTGTTTATTTATTTTTGATTTTTAGGGCCACACCTGCGGCATATGGATGTTCCTAGGCTAGGGGTCGAATTGGAGCTATAGCTGCCAGCCTACACCATAGCCATAGCAATACCAAATCTGTGCTGTATCTGTGACCTACACCACAGCTCATGGCAGTGCCAGATCCTTAATCCACTGAGCAAGGCCAGGGATCTAACCCGCATCTTCATGGATCTTGGTTGGGTTTGTTACCACTGAGTCGTGATGGGAACTCCAATTTGAGTCACTTTAATGTGGTTTGACAGGTTTGACTGGTTTGGCCAGAACTCTGAGTCTGTCATCCCATATCCTTCCCTACCTGGATGTTTCACCTCCACCTGCTTGAACTGTAATTTGAAATAGCCCTGTGGCAAGTCCCTGACTCTGAGCCCATAAGGCTTCCCAACCATTCCTCCAGAGACAGTATGTACATCTGGGTTTCATTATGCTACCATGGGAAAGAGGTGGCTCAAAAATGTAAACTTTTTCTACTTAACACTGTGGTGATATTGAATTTCCTTTGCTGAAAATTCAAATTCTGCATTATGATCTGGGGAGCTTTTACCCTCTAGAGGGCTGCAACTGCCCTCACTGTGCTTCTCTTAATCTAAGGCCAGAGAAGAGAAATCTGCATTATTAATTATTCACCACATTACCCTGGATTTATTCAAAGTCTTCTATGCTTTCTATGTTATAGAAAGCACATTTCCTTAAGCGTAATTTTATTCTCTGTTTTTAAGTTGCTTAGTTAGGAAGCTTTACAGGGAAGAATTTATTTCTACTTTGCATTCTTAAGGACATTTAGTGCCAATTGCTTTTCAAAAAAGAATATAGAATGTAAGCTTTTGAAATACTACCTGTCTAGTTGAAAAAGAATCAGACAGATAGATAGGAATATCAAATTCTGGTACTTAAAATTTAAAAGATACCACCACATTATTGTATTCCTTTTAAAACATCAAAAATTGTATTTTATGTTAGAATAAAATAGAGCTATATAAAATATGTTTGGTTTCTCTCATATCCTTTTTAAGGAAGAGGACCTTGCTCAATCTTATTTTATATTTGATCGTATGTATCCCACATATTAAGTTGATTAGGGACTAATTGAATCTAAATATAATGTATATTTTTATTCCTACTTGAGCATATCAAGTCAGTCCATGAGAAAGCAAAAATAACAGCTCAACTCCAGGTATTTTTGAATAGATGTGTTCAAAACCTCTATCTTTCATCCTTTACCATCAAGTATATAATATCTTAAGTTTGCAAAAGGAGACTATTACATTGCTTCAAATAATACATCCCAGCACTTAGTTATTTCTGCATGAAAATATGAAGGAACTAGCTATACCTTATGAAAACTATTACTTGAAAAGTTACTTGAAAAGTAACAGATTTTCAGGCTAAGCACTAGTTGCTTTATTTCTATGACACCAAACATTTATATTTGAATTTTTCACTGAAATGACAGATTTTTGCCACTATAGTATTTGTCTAAATTATTTTGGCATCAGGCAACCCACCATTTTGAAGAAGAGAATGAAAACAATGCTTTGCATGATCTAAAGCAGTTAAAACATGGTTAAAATCATCTGGCAATTGCCTGCTTCATTTAGTTAATTCTCTTATATTCTATATGTGTAAATACAGTCATTCTTAAGGAGCTTTATCATTTATTTAGTTAATTTGACCAAGTATGCACTTAATGAATAAAGTCCCATAATTATTATTTTTATAATGGTTGTCTTGATTTTTGATTGCATTAAATGTATGGTTGACAGTATTCCCCTTTCTACTGGGTAGACAAAATCTGAATGAGCAAGAAACCATCTCTTTTTGTAGGCTTAAAGCAAATTTTAATCATAACATTACCTGAGTTAAATGTTAACCTTTTGGTTACTAGTAAGGTTCACTAAAGTGAAATGTTACTGTAATTCCACAGTTTTAAGTGGCCACACTTATGCCGAAGAGCTAAAATTAACTAAAAATGACCTTTAATAAGATGAAATCTCGCTCTTAATTTCATTGTTTGAAAGGTCCTAACCTCATGTAACAAGAATTAAAAGCTACAAAGCTGCCTTATTTTATTATTTATAATAATGTCTATTGTTTGTATGATGAAAAATGTGTAAGAGTTCTTATGAAATCTTGAATACCATAAAAACAACAGCCTCATCTACCTCTGAGCCTATTGGCTTGTGTTGCTGGATGATCAGCAGCAAGGTTTAATTTTAAACTTGCTAACACAAAATAGTAACTGGAAAGCAGTTTGTTCCACTTTTTTTCTTAGTAAAATTATGATGGAAAACTGTTCACCTGGGAAAATCCAAATTCATATCATAAACATAATGCTGCTTATAAGGAGTACTAATGTTATACTTTATGAATTTTAATTTCTGTTTGGAAGTCAGCAAGTGTGCATTCTATAAATGTAAACCATCTGTTGGCACCTCCTAAAAGACTAGATTTCAGTCCATCCCAACATGAATTATTTATTTTGATGTATTTCTTTCCTAAGCAAATTCAAGGTTGTGTGTGTGTGTGTATATGTGTGTTTTAATCTGTTTTTAATCTGCAATAAAGTTTCAAAGTCAGGACATGCATAGTTGCCAATGAAGAAGATAAAAGTACTGCACAATTTTAAGTATATTTATTTTTACATAATAAGATGCTTGTGAAATAAAGACAACATTTAACATTAGATCAAAGGTTAAACAAGTAATGGGAGGAAATGCAATTTAAAATTCAATAATATTAATGTTTCAGTGATAATATCAGAAATTCTTATTACTTACCAAAGAAAAAAAACCCATAGCTTTCCACTGACAATCTCAGTCTTACATGTTCTTTAGTTATAAGGCAAATACAATGACAATGAACATTTTAAATATATTCACTTAACTAGATGAATATTTACTGTGTTTTTAACAAATACCAAAAAAAAAAAAAAAAAAACCTCATGGGTGTTAGCTTAATAGACCTTGTCACATTGCCAATATTGCATTTTTAAAAAATAAATCTTTTTTTTTGTCTTTTTGCCATTTCTTGGGCCTCTCCCGCAGCATATGGAGGTTCCCAGGCTAGGGGTTGAATCGGAGCTATAGCCACCAGCCTACGCTAGAGCCACAGCAATGAGGAATCTGAGCCGTGTCTGCAACCTACACCACAGCTCACGGCAACGCCAGATCCTTAACCCACTGAGCAAGGCCAGGGATCGAACCCACAACCTCATGGTTCCTAGTCGGATTCGTTAACCACTGAGCCACTACGAGAACTCCTAAAAAATAAATCTTGATAAATATGTAAAATATACCTTGTATGTCAGAGATTACTATACATAGTTGTAATTTTCTCGAGTTTTCATTTAACTTTTTTCTTTCAGTGAAAATGTTCATTAAGTGGACAGAGACAGTCAATGCACATTAGTGAATCTGTATTCTGTTCCAGATTGGAAAGAAATGAGTATCCAGGGCATTTCTTAAACCATGTTCAACAGGGGATGGTGTAAAATTCAAGGGGGAAAAAAAAAGTTCTGCTATGGGATAGTTGCTTCAAACCTTTTGAACACATTTCATCAACAGATGCATGCCAGCTACATTATAGATTAGAGCAGGATTGGAACCAGGCTTTTAAGAATCAAAAATTTCTTGGTTTAAAATAAATGTCTCCCAATAATAATAATTTAGTAATAATTTGAAAGCTGCAGATTTTTTTTAGAAAGGTGGACCCTGATTGAAGCAACATTCTTACCCTAGAGCTATGAATCCTTTTTTCATTCCTTATATGGTCATTATTCCATTTTGTAGCATGGGTAAATTAAATCAACTGTGAAAAGTCTGTTTCTCTTTGTACCAAAGACCAAGTTTCTGGTGTACATAGACTTGATTGTGCTTATGTGTATTTCCATAACACTTGTTGCCATTGGAGAGCTACAGCTGCAGTTGCCATCTCTGGGTTGTTCCCTCCCATCTCTTTCACCCTCCAGCAATTTTTGTTCTCTTCTATTCAGGCAAATTTGAACTGATTAAATCTTCTTGGATTATGCAAGGAAGCTATAGGACAGAATGTCCCATTGCATTTCCACCCTAATGTCAGCATTCTGTAAATTGTATCTGTTGTCTTTGAAAAGGTATCTTTAGTTATTCCTCTGGGCAACAAGTCCAAAATGTTTTTAATTCAGAATATTTATTGATTCTTGACTGTGAAAAAATTCTCAAGGCAAAAGGAATCTGTATTCCTCTTCTTATCCAAAGTACCTTCCCCAAGCACAATTCTCCCTGTGCCCAATACAAACACAAAGTCTTCTTATTCTGGATGCCCATGAAAAATTAAGCTCAACCAAATAAATCAAGGAAGTGGTATCTTCACAAAATCTTGTTGGTTTTCAAAAAAGTGAATGTTAAACAGGACTTGTTAACATAAAGCCTTTTCACACTTAAAAGAAAGTTCTCTTACTATTATGCATTATTTTATTTTATTCAACTAGGGCTCAGATAACTTAAAGCTTAGACCTAATAGGAGTTACCTTTATTATTTAATTAGACGGGATTCATATAGAGGAATCAGGAAGAGGTAGTTCCTCCTAGCACTTTCTCACCCTTTACTCATTTTTTTTTCTTAATGCTTTTTGTGATGCTACTCTTACCTTATCTCTTGTACTTTCAGTATACGTTTTGTATCTGTCTGCTTCTTCTCTTGTCTTCACTATGTATATCCTAAGAAAATTATCATTCTCTCTCAAATTACCACTATAACCTCCAGTTTACCTCTCAACATCTACTCTGGCACTATCCACTCTCACCGCAAAAGCCAGGGGTAATCTTTTGAAACAGATAAAGCTGATTATTTTATTCTCCCACTTAAAATATTGTTTTACAAAATAAAAGGGAGTTCCTGTTGTGGCGCCACAGAAGCAGATCCGACTAGTATCCATGAGTATATGGGTTTGCTCCCTGGCCTCGTTCAATGGTTTAAGGATCCAGCGGTGCCATGAGTTGTGTTGTATGTAGTTCTTCAGATCTTGCACTCCTGTGGCTGTGGTGTAGGCCAGCAGCTACAGCTCCAATTTGACCCCTAGCCTGAGAACCTCCATATTCCATGAAAGCGGGCCTATTTAAAAAAAAAAAAAAGGGAAAAAAAATGAACTTCAAATACCCATAATTTGAAAATTTTAAAACATCAAAATGAAATTAAAATATTGAATGAAATTAAAGGTAAAATACTATAGATTATATTTGAGTATCAGCTCAAAGGGTATCTGTAGGGAAAATTACATAGCTCTAAGTACTAGGAATGAAGAAAGATTGAAAATTAAAGCACTAATAAACTTAAAAGTTTAGGAAAATAGAATACATGCAAGAATATGAAAGAGAAAAATAAAAGTTAAGGATAAAAATTGACTTAATAGAAAACAAAGATTCAGTAGATAAGCAAATAAAACAAACTTTTGTTGAAGGTCTAATTGAATGGACAAAACTATACTAAGATTTAAAAGGAATTATAAGTAAGGATTGAGAAGAGTCATAAGAGGACATTATGATAAAGAGATGGACAGAAGAAAATTTTGGAACATAGAGTTGTTCACAAGCCTCCTAAAGGTCAAGAGAAGAGGGACTGAAATATATGTGCATTATGTCTCATGTTTAGTAGGACCCGTTCAGTGGGGTCGGAGCAAACGGTCCAAGCTTAAATGATGTTTACAGAAGAGTGAATTGCAGGTTAGCAAGTACAGAAATAAAATGCAAGTAACTGCAGTAAAAGCTTGGCTGTGAAGAGAAGGGGAGAAGCTGGGGGGGGGGGGATAATCCATTGAAGTCACAGTGCTATTTCACAAACTCAGGAAAGGAATGAGGTAGTAGTGAGGTGAGTCTGGGAGCTTTAAGTTAGTGTGCATAGTGTTAGTGTGTGGGAAAGTCTTTGAAAAGGGCATCATTTTAGCCTTGTTTTTCACTCTTACCTTCGCAACAGCATAGAGGTCTCCATGCAATCTCTGACTGCACTTCTTGTTTTACAGTTCTCTGAAAATATTTCAAAAAGCTGTTATGCTTCTTTTTCTTTCCACTTAATTAGAGGCCAAGGGAGTTGGTTGCAGTAGAGTGAAATGTCTTTAATTGAATTCTGTATCTTGGCCTTTGTCATCATAAGAGTATACGGGTATTGACTCTGCTGATTGCATTGTGTGTAGTAGCAATAGGAGGGTGATTAATATTAAAATATTTTAATCTTTAAAACACCTCCAAATTATTTTATTTTTTCCAAGGCTTAATATGACGATGTTTTCATCTTTGTTGCAACACTTATATCTCTCTTTCAGTAAGACTTTTCAAGTTTGTTTATTACAAATAATTCTTAGCCCAGTAATGGGGAACAGCTTTAAGAGAAGGCAAATTTAATTGGTTTGACACCACAATAAGATTTCACCACATTGTCTTCCACATCTGTCTTTCCTTTTGTAACCCCTTTCCTTGCCATAACTCGTTCTTTACTTGAAAAAAAATTGTGAATTTTTCATATGACGTTAATGTGATGAATCGCATGTGGGACTTCCTTCAGTTTCTATTGGCTGCCGGGCCAAGTAGAAAAAAAAAAAAACCTGTTGTTTACACTTCTCAGTGCTAAGAAACGTTATTCACTCTGGGGAAATCATCAGTATTTCTGAATATGCACAGTAGGAAGAATTCTTTATGAGGTATTAGGGCAAGGTTTGAGATGGGATAAAAAAGGGAGAAAATTCAGTTGGGTTCTAATTTTGATTTCTAATTTACTTTTAGGATAAACTTGATAATACACTGCTGTTTGCCCTAGCGGAAAAGCAGGGAAACAAAGAAACACGATTTGGAAGATTTATGAAAGGTTTTTCGATATCTAGAAGTAGTTTAAAATAATAATAATTGAAATTTATGCAGTACTCTGTGTATGTGTGTGAGAGAGAGAGGGAGAGAGAGAGAGTGATAAAATATATAGAGAAGCACAAGAGTGTGGAGAAGACCTGTCACAAAGAACATGGAGCCCACTCTGGGATAATTTAATGCAGGCATCTTGTGTTCAATTCAAATCTTGGTTCTTGCCATACCCCTTCCCAAAGTTACTCGTTCTCTCTTTAAGATTTTGCATATATTAAATGCAGCTCTTGCTTTTCTTTTCCTCCTCATTCTTCCTTTTCTCTTCCACAGCATATGGAAGTTCCCGGGCCAGGGATTGCATCCAGTCCAGAGCTGTGACCTGTGATACAGCTGTAGCAATGCCAGATTCTTAACCCCCTGCATCAGGCAGGGGATCAAACCCAAACTGCCACAGAGACAACACCAGATCCCTAACCCCTGCACCATGGCAGGAACTGTGGGAAGAGGCATTTTAATTTCCAATTCCAAGCAGAAAAAGTTTACTGAAGATGTTTAAAAAAATTGTCCTCATCACTATATTCAAAACTCTAATCCCACAAGAGGGAAAAAAAAAAAATGGTTGCCAGAGAGACTTCAGACATAAGAGCATTACGGACAGAGAAATAGGGAGCTGTAGCTATTTCAGTGGTTAATAATTAATTATTAAGACTAGGTAATATGGACCCTCTAGGAAATGTGAGATAATCCAGTGCTGATTGCCAGGGCCAGACACCTGGGGACCAAGAAGAGGGTACAGACTCAAAACTCAGAGCAATGGTCTCTGTGACTTCTTAAAGTCACTCCCAGTTCCTTTGCCAAAAACAAAAACATAGAACTTCATTTGAAAAGCTACTGGCTGTATTCTTTAGAACTATAATTTGTTACATAGTTATATAGTGAATTATATGCCGTTCTTAGCACAGAGGATGGACTTAGGCATTTTCAGTAGAGACAGACGGACAGTTTGGCATAATGGTTAAGAATGTGGCTCCGGAAGCTTGATTATCTGCTTTTCGACTCTGGCCCCTCCACTTACCAGCTGTGCGATACTGAGCAAGACGCTTAACATTTCTGACCTTCAGTCCCCTCGTCTATAAAATGAGATGAGCTTTAAATGTATGACATAAACCTATCGTCAAGGTTAGATCTGAAGCACTTTGCCAGCAGCACCTGGCAGTTAATCACCACCAAATAAATATTAGCCATTACATTTAGAGTTAATTTTTTATAACACACTGGTATTTTTTAAAAATGCAAGCAGTGTTACATATATATCCCTGGACTGGTGAAGCCTTCTTGAACATCACAGGCAAACCAGCTAATGTTTAAGGGACTGTGTTTAGGGGAGCAGCTGAGAAATATGCCTTAATAGGTCCTTTTTCTTTCAGTAGAGAGCCAGTTTATTACTGGATGGCCAGCTCTTACTTATGATGAGATATAATTGTCAAATGAATTTGTTTTCACTCCGATCTAGCCAGCACACTCTCTTTATGAAGACATATTAAGTGAAGAATAAAATTATTATAGCTTTTGCTGGTAAACTTGTTCCTTTCTTAAAGTAGCCTGAAACACTTGTACTCACCAAACCATTATTCTTGCCAAGGAAACCATAATGTTTGAACGTTCAAGACCACTTGGATAGTCTCCTCACCTTTTGGCCAGCACTGACTTCTAGGATCCCCTGTTTCCTGTGTTCCCCTTCTTTGAGTTCATGAGATATTTTTCCCAAAAGGGCATGATGTAATTAAACATGTCATTTTGTTTATTGTTTCTGTTTCATCAGTTGCAGTCAAATTTCAATCTTCTTTATCAACCTTATCCCTAAATAATATTAGAGTTTGGAGCTTCAGCAAAGGTTTCAGTAGAATATTTACTATAGCAGTAGCCTACTCTTTTATTATTCCCAAAGGTTATCATGCTGTGCATGAGTGTGTGTGTGTGTTTCCCTAATATAAATAAGTCTGATGGGTAAATTAGTTAAATTTTGGGAAGACTCCTCTATGCCATTTTCATGGATCCCATTCCTCCCTTCATTCAAAAGTTGCTCCCTGCATATCTCTCTGTTTCTCCACAGATGAGATATAAAGAATAAAAGTAACGCAAAGTTGTGGAATAGTAAGTGGTTGGTATTTAGTGACATTGTGCTCAAAGATTTTATGAAAAGATAAATTTTGAGAAAACTATAATAAGTTCAGACAGGCAAATTCATCCTTCTTTCCTTCTCTAGTTTTTGGAGCATTCATCTCATTATTCAAGGCCTGGGTATTATTCTCTTTCCTCATTATGTCTTCCCCATTCTTTCGCCTTTTGCCAGAAATCATCCTATTTTCTTTATGTTTATAAGTACCTATAAAGTAGATTCTGCCTCTCCAACCCCCACACAAAATCTCTTACAATATCTTACGCATATAGAAGGAAAATATCAATAGTAGAAATAGAGATGTATCAGTCTTCAACATCTTCACTTAATTATATTTATTAAGTGAAGTTATACAATGTGACTGATATCGAATAGCAAAGATATTATAGTGATCGATCAAAGGTGATTGTAGTCTCAGTTTTATTGGAAGGATAGTAGTAATACTGAGTAGATATTTTTATTTATCAGATGCACTGTTCCAAAGAAATCATCTAACTTGAATATTTGCACTCCAAATGAAGTATTTGAATATCAGTGTGTTTTGATGTGCTAATGCTTCAGAAGGCATTCCTGAGTATGTTTGTTTTGGGAACTGAAATGCCACGTACTTTTGGGATAAAAGTACGCTTCCCCTATTTTGAACAGTATCTTGAGTAAATGGAATGCTGGTGATTTCAGCATATGACCTTGACTTTTAAAGATAAAAATCAGGATATCTGAGTTAGTTATTTGATATTTAAAGTTATGAAATAGCATCCAATTCTAGGAATTTTCAAATGTCTCTGTATTGTCTGTTTCTCATCATCAATTTCTATCACTTACTCGCCTCATTTGATTTGCCTTCCCCTTGAGAGAACTAAAAGTTCAGTTCTATCCACAGAAGCAGTAGGTTTCCAGACTTTGGGGTCAAGGTGCACAACACTTTAAGTGCCAATTCTGTTTCCCACCCGTTAGTGGACACTAGGCACAGCTTTGGCAACATTTGTATAACATCAGAGCAACATTCAGATTTCTCCTGAAGTCTCTCCTTTTCCATTTTACTTTTTTCTTTTCCATATATCTTTTTTTGTGTGCAAAAAAGGTTAAATTGGCCTAAAAATTAGGCTTAATGCATTTCCTTATAGACTTTCTCTTTCATTTGCATTTAATGTCTGACACTGCTTTTTAAAAAAGGTTATTACCATAATTCTCTTTATCAATCCTATTTCATTCTCCATATTTGTGCTTTAAAACCTTCATATATTTGGATATGGTTCTTGTATATTTACTGCTGCTGACATTTCTATTGAATTTAGAAGCACCAACATCATCTTTAGTTATTATTGACTTGGAAACTTATAAAGGGTATAGTTGAATTTAAGAACTTATGGCCTTTCTCTGGGGTCACCAATTAAATTTTATGACTTATCTTATGAAAAGCTGGAGTCAAAGAGCAGAGTAACTTTTTTTCCCCTTCAGGTTGTAATATAATTTATGAACAACTGTCAGGATTTGCTCAAAGTATTTCCACAATGTAAGATATTGCTTTGAAGGGCCTGGGTGGCGTTACTGGATGAATTCTGACCTAGATTCCTAAGTGAAGCAGGCCTCACAGGCTCTCAGCTCCTTCTCAGACAAACAGTAATCTGATTCTCAAGCACAGAAAGCTGTCACAATTTGTGACCTTTACTGTGAGTGATATAAGCTATGCCAAAGCAGAGACAGAATTACCTCTTACCTCGTGCAAAGTCACTCTTGAGGTCACTTTCAGGACAATGTAAGGACAGGTGCCCTACTGCTTCTTTGCCCTGTTAGGCCTTTCTGTTTGGCTGATTTATCCATTCTAGGGTACACCCCGCTCCAGTAATTCAAAGAGAACTCAACCTACACTGGATGAGATCAAGCCTGGTAACCACTAGAGACTGGTTTCTGTGAAGGAAAATTATGTCAGACTGCAGGCAGGTCAGGGACTGATGGAAGCAAATGAAATCAGCTTAGTTTTTCTCGTTCATTGGGCATCATCTGCCTAATAAATATGAACCGTAAAATGCTGATTTGTTTCACGTTGGTCTTTTTTATATAGATGTATTGAAATATATAAATTGCTACAGGTCACTAACTTAATGAAATTTGTCCTATTATCTCAACTTAGTTATTTTATATTAGTTACTTCTAAGAATAATTTATTACCTGGAATTTTCTTTATAATTTATTATTTAATCATTCATTTGCAGTCATTTTATAATATTTGTAAAAATCATTTAATATTTTCTCCTAGACGTCACATGTCATATCTCTAAAGCTCTCCCTCTTTCTGTTCTTAAGTCTGCATAAGTGTTCTCATGATATATCTGTATGTATCCTGGAGTTCAAGCAAATCAGTTTTACTCATTCATTTTATTTTGCTTTCCTAATTTCAGGTAAGTGAATCAGTTAAAATAAAACATTTTCAAATTCAATTAAAGTTTTGAAAGCCTTTTAATTTGTACTGTTTCTTGTTAAGTGTGTATAAGCTGCCTAGAAGTCAGCTTATTTCTTAAGGACAATTTTAAGACATGCCTGAAAAGTGTTATAGGATATTCCCGATATGTCATTTTTCATAATTTACATGAATTGGGTTTAGGAACATAACATTCACATATTTAATTTTGACATATTAGAATTTATGTAAGACTCCTCTTCACATGGTCAGAGCATTCCAGATTTTGATAACCTTTATAGAATTATGGCTCACCATGGAAGAAATGCTAAGGTAAAACTCTTAGGTAGAAGAAACTGTATGTTGGAACTACTAAGTGAAATTCAGGCTACTGATTGTTCTTCTATTGTGAACTTTATTCTGATATATAGTATGCATAGGAATTATTAATATTACAATTTATAACAACAATAATCATGAGCATTTACTTTAATTAGATGGCCACAGAACGAGGTTAGAAGAAGAAAGCTCCATACATTTAATTAATGCTCTGAAAGACTACGTCTTAGTCAGCATGCAATTAAGGTACTTCCAGATCATTTCTTGATAGCTCTTGAGTTTCTAACCACTAGTAGGCTTTTATTACCAAGAATCAAAAGGTCACATGGACATTAAGGCCATCTCTGTGACCATAACTACTTTGTGATTTGGCAAGACTCTCCCAAAAAAGATTTGTGAAATGATTAACTCAAAGATTTTGCTAAGTCAATAAAGGACACATATAAAAATTCCCAGAGATGAAAATTATTAAGTTGTTTTTAAAATAGCACCTCTGTCAATCCTTCCAAACTGTAACCATTTACTGAAAATATCACTTAGCTTATCAAGTGTTAATTACTGAGCAACTCAAAGACAACAATGAAGAGCAAGATGTCAGAGCAGAAGGTAGCTTCTTTTCTCCACTTGCCTTTTCTCTCTTTTTTTACTAAAAGTAAATAGGAGACCCAAATGGCAGAAGCTAAGCCCTTTCACCAAGAATCTTTCTTTTGGGGAGGGAACAAAAGGTAAGGGGCACTTTCTGACATTTCTGATTGAGGGGATTAAAAAAGGGAATTAGTTTATTTTTTCTTCTGAGTCACCTTGTGCCACAGTGACAGCTCTAATAACAATAAGTAAGTACGAACATAGGTTTCTAAGGAGAATCCTGGAGGTCATGGGCCAAAATAAAATCATTTTGCCACTTATCACTTAATGATAGCCTAACCACTCCAAAAATAGTAACTTTTTAAATAATTAAGCAGTTGTTTAAACATTGACATTTCTTGGTTATTTGGGATGCAATACAAATGACTTCTTAAAATCGTAGATTTTTCACAGGTACTGCAAGTTACCAAAAAAAATTTCTTAGATGGCTTTGGAGGATTGCTTTGTTATTCTTCTGCAGCTTCAGGGTATGAAGGTCGAAATAATATAACAAAGAGAATTAATAATGAAATCCCTTAAGCATAAAAGTATTTTCTGGATAATGGCAATATATTGGCAATAAATTGGTGAGGGAGGAAGCAAAACATATATTCCTCTCCCATGCTGTCTTTTCTTCTTCCTCACATTTTCCTTTCCATTAATGTTTTAAACACAGCTTATGTATAGTGACCAGTAAGTTACTCAGATTATTTTTAAATTATATCTCTTGTCAACATTAAATGTATCCCTGTAGGGTCTATAAATTTTAATATGGTAAAATGCATATATTCCTATAGATTTATCTTTAAACTCCAACTCCATATTAATCTCC
Source organism: Phacochoerus africanus (assembly GCF_016906955.1). NCBI lineage: Eukaryota > Metazoa > Chordata > Mammalia > Artiodactyla > Suidae > Phacochoerus > Phacochoerus africanus. The sequence goes on along the minus strand of NC_062554.1, from coordinate 82,968,872 downwards.
TATAGCAATTAAATTTCAGTCTCATAATAATTAGGCCAACTGGAGGATTGGTCTCATTACCAGAGACCCCAGCTCAACATTCTTTTGAATAACCTAACCTGTCATAAGAAGCTCCATTAGAATCGTTGCTCTTTAATGGAAGAATCAGTACTGCTTTTAACCTAAGTCCTTTAGGCTCCCCAAACCATGAAATATTTTGCATCATTCATGTAAAATTCCTGTCCTGGTCAGAACCAATTCTGTATATTGTTTTCAACATTTTAAACTCAACTAAGCCTAAATAGTACACAATGACTTTATGATGATTTTCAGTTTTTCTTTTATTATGCTAATAAAAATTTAAGGAATTTTATTTTTATGATTAATGGGCATTGCATTTGAAAGAATGACATTGCAGTTGCCTTCATGTTTTTCATAGCTATAAAGACTTATTGAACAAATGAACAAATGTTTGAATAAGAAAAATACCAGTTATTTCTAATAACCTACAGATCATCTCATGTAAACATATGAAGCTTCCACAAAGAAATAAGTATAAGCATATTCTGAATACGTGAGTTTTTACAGATGTCTTGCTTTTGATTATTTGAGCTGTTTTTTTGTACTTTCATTTTTTTTCTGAAAATAACTTAAGAATTATACATTGAGCCCAACCTAGCATGTTGAATCAGATACTTATAATACAGCTGATGAGAACAAATTAATCTTATAAAGTTCAAGTGTTTATTCTGGAATGAATGGAAGGGCTTCAGAGAATCCATAAACCCTCTGATATAGAAAGTAAAAATTTTGTGTTCTAGGGTAATGGACCTTAATTAAAAGAGTCTTATTGAATTTGTGAAAACAATAATAATTTAAAATCACATACAGAGCTATGCTTACATAATCTAAAAATTCCAAATTATATTTTACCCCCTTATGCCCACAGGAAGCCAGCAGCAACTATTATAGTGAGGATTCTTCTTACCTACACCAGCTTTTATGGGTGTCAGGTAAATGTAGATTCTAGTTAGGGCTCGGGTATTCTTTGACCTTTTGACCTTAGCACATCATTTAACATACTTACTCTCCTTTTTTTCCTTAATGTGAAGATGATAATTATCCACCTAGAAAGATCAGAGGGCATATGGATGAATAAACACATAATAAAATTATGAAGTGCTATGTTAAGTGTAAGGAATTACTATGACTGCATTGCTTGAGATTTTGGTATGAAAATGTAGTCTACAGAAAATTGCACAAAGCAGTCTGCCATGTAAAGATCAAACAGTAGTGAGCTGCTTTAGATACTTTTTAAATTCCATTCTCTCAAATTTTCAAATTTATCATACCTATGAGCTTTAAACTTTGCTGGATACATTTTAACATTTTTAAAAACTTTTTGAAATCAGCAATAACATTCCTAGAGCTATAAAATCATGATGTTCCAACTGCACTTCTTTTATAAGCTTCGTACCCTTTTCTTGGTTTTATTGCCAAAACAACTCATGGAAACAAAAGATGCAGAAAGGATACGAAAGGAAGTTAACAACTGCTGAGCAGTTATCCTGTAGATGAATAATAGACAAGTACATAAACAGATGCAAGCCTAACACGGATGCAAAATGAATGAGAGGAAACAAACAGCAAAAACAGTTATAAAGTTAGGCTTTGGGAGTGGGCTCTATTGGAAGATGCTCTGTTGCTGACAAAACAAAATCCCTCTTCACCGTAATATAATCATTGCTTTATATGTATCTCCTTTTGATAAGTTAAAAAAGAAAGAAAGAAAAAGTTTTACGACCTAAGACAAAACATGCTAACTTTCTTAGGCTATATTCATATGACACTTCAACAAGCATCTGAAAATTGATCAGCATGCATGCATAGATAGAATATGTAACATCAATTAATATGTTTTTCAATTAGTATTTAGCTGCTGCAGCTTTGATGTATATTTTCACTAGAAATCACCTGTTTAGATTAACTGAATCCTCCTATTCTGTGGTGGAGAGTTTATTAGAATGCTGGAGAGTTGAGAAGGAGAAAAAATTCTGTAAACTCCTACCATAATGTGATGAATCCAATTCCATAAAACGCAGTATTGTATCACTGTGAAGTTAATCAATTGGCTTTCACTGCTTCTCTACAGCCACCCATCTGGGAAAACATGGGTGTGGGTATACTGTCCTCATCTTCGTGGATTTCAGTTGGGTTTGGTACCTAGAGATAGTTGTCTGCTCTAGTTTAAATACCAGCAGGGATGGTACAGGTATTGTGGCTTACTGGAATTTCCAGGCCAGTAACATTGGTGCCGAGAATGTTCTTGCCTACCAGCCTAATCCAGGGACAATGGGCCAGAAAACTGCAGAGGACATGAGGACCAACCCACCACCACCCAGACACCCAACATAGAAAATAATTGTCTTTAACTTCTCTGCCTGGGCTCAAGAACAGTTGCACTTCTGTGCTCCCTTCAGAAGTTAAAAACTTTAACTCTTTGCCCTGTACTATTTTGAAAATGGTTATTTACCACAAGCATTGCTGAATTTTGTTCTTACCAAATCAAAAATATACCCCAAGAAGGGTTATTGTAGTTGAACCCAAAATTTAGCCCTGGAAACCAAGGCAAAAGTAACGCAATTTTCAGTAATTTTTATTTCTAATAAAAAGAAATTTATGGACTTAAATTTTTTTTCACAAACCTCCAAAATATATTTACTACATGATTGTATATGTAGAGAATACTAACCAATTTAATAGATAGATTCAAAATGTGTAACATGAAAATTACCTTTTGTTAGGTTTCAATGACCTATATAGTAACAAAAATATCATTTAATAATTATAAACTCTATTAGGGACCACAGAATTCTTGATTATATTTTGTGTTTAATATGAATGAGTAACATTCACTAAATACTACAAAGATGATCAGGATTATATACATGAAATTTTAAAAATATTCGTTATATCATCTTAAAAAGGTAAACTTAAAGTGGTGATAATTTCAAATCTTTTATGCCAAATAAAGGATATATTTTAATGGCATCTTCCACATCTTAGGTAATCACGTTGTTGACTATTGTGTTGCTGTCAGACCTGGTTCTGACTCTTACTCAAAAAATCTTGGGTAAACGGCCTGAACTTTATATAAATTTTTTATATCTATACATGCATACACAGTTTTAAGAGAGTAATAGGAGTTCCCGTCGTGGTGCAGTGGTTAACGAACCCGACTAGGAACCATGAGGTTGCGGGTTCGGTCCCTGCCCTTGCTCAGTGGGTTGAGGATCTGGCGTTGCCCGTGAGCTGTGGTGTAGGTCACAGACGTGGCTCGGATCCCACGTTGCTGTGGCTGTGGTGTAGGCCGGCAGCTACAGCTCCGATTGGACCCCTAGCCTGGGAACCTCCATATGCCGTGGGAGCGGCCCTAGAAAAGGCAAAAAGACAAATAAGTAAGTAAATAAATAAATAAATAAAAGAGTAACAGGTTACTATGGGTAATTAATGTAGAAAAGCATAAGGCAAGTATAATGCTGGACTGCAGGATATTACCTATCGCTTTAAAAATGAATCATTTACAAGAAGAGAATAAATGTAAGAAATTTCAGAAAATTGTTTCTCTGTACTCGAGTGACCAGGAGGAAATAGAAAAAGACCTAATATTAAATTCTGAAAAAGATTTGTGTCCTACAGCTTATTTTCACTAAAACTTTTTCCGTTTAGTTTCAATTTTTTTGATGTTTAATCAAGCTATTATTGTTACTGGTGTAAGAATTAAATTGACTTAAGTGCATCAAGTTGATAAATTGAAGTTGGTAAATTTTTTTTGCTAACTTTTATACAAGAGAAATTTGGAATTAAATTGCTTCTTTCTCATGTATAACTTATAGTTGGGAAAAGTTTAATTGCTTTGATTTTTAGAAAATTTATGAACTTTGTTTCTTTCGAATGAATATTTCTATGTCTAAAATTATTTCATCAAAAATTACACGTTTATGGTACATTTATCAGCTACATAAAATTTGTTTGGTTTTTATTAAACACCCCCAATTATCCTTTTATCAAAATATATATTTTATTTTTTTCTTCTTCAGTGACATTATGATTAATTATATTCTGGAAAAATAGTGGTTGTTCAAAGAGTCTCTGTGTTTTTTTTGTCTTTTTTCTATTTCTTTGGACCGCTCCCGCGGCATATGGAGGTTCCCAGGCTAGGGGTCGAATCAGAGCTGTTGCCGCCAGTCTACGCCAGAGCCACAGCAACGCGGGATCCGAGCCACGTCTGCAAACTACACCACAGCTCACGGCAACGCCGGATCGTTAACCCACTGAGCAAGGGCAGGGACCGAACCCGCAACCTCATGGTTCCTAGTCGGGTTCGTTAACCACTGCACCACGACGGGAACTCCTCAAAGAGTCTCTGATTCCTCTTAGCTTTGCTAATACTTTACTCTTTTGGGGGGGGGCAGAGTAATAATTTAGTATTACTTTTCTTGCTTGTACTGAGTATTCTCTTCACTTTTCTAAGAAAATTTCTGTGCCTTCCCTAAATATTTGTATATTTGTATATAAGCTGCCTTTTCTGTTGATAGTTACTCATTCTGATGCTTGGTTAAATTATAACAATTACAATTCATTTTAAATGGTGATTATGAAGTATTATTCATTCTTTCAAATGATGTCTATAATTTGAAGTCAGTAACTGCAAAATACATCACTCTTAAAATTCTATTTTAAAATCAGGATTAAAATGTGTATTTTGCATTGTCTTTTGACCAAAAAAAGTATCAGATAAGTAAATGAGCTCATTTTGTATTTATTGTATTTCAGAACTCAGCCTGATTAGTAGTATCATAAATTGTATATGTTTGTTTTGTGTGTACATGTGTTCATATATGGATGCACATGCCAAGGGTAAAACACTCCAGAAATGTAGTGTGCTATTTATGAATATCATTTCTATTGCCACAAAATTTTAGATATACATAACAGCCAAATTAGCTTCAGGAATCTAAACATTAATACATTATTTTTAAGTATGCAAGGATAGTTTAGCTTTTTAGAGGAGAAGTTGAAGCAGAGTTATAAAAAAATTAGTTCTCATTTCTGGATACACTTAACTGTTTAGTAGTGCCTTACATCACATGTTTTCTGATTACACTTTTAGCAATACTTTTAGCAATATGCTGCAATGATGCTTAATTATAAAATTTTATTTATGAAATTATGAGCCACTAACCTTCCAGAGAGTAATGATCAGATATTGGCATTCTTTTTCACTGATGCCAATGAAACCTCTGATAAAATTGATATTCACTCCAGCATCCTGAAATAGGGTCCCATTTCTGAAACCCTTCTCTTTTGGACAGAATGACAGTTTAGTTTCTTAATATCAAATTCTTTTGCCTGTTCCAAGCAAAACAGATGGTTAAGATAATTATGATGGAAATGGCATGCTGAGAAAACTGTGGAGAGAGACCATTCCATTATTTTATCCTTCCTTTTTCCTCTTTGTAAATGCAGTGAATGAAGGTGTGGGGCAGTAAACAAAATATGCAAGTCAAAAAAAAGTGAGTTCTAACCTTGACTGGAGAGATGACCTGTGAGTCAGTTGACCTCTGCGGGTCTCGGTTCCCTCTTCCATAAAATCCAGAGGAGGGAATTATTTTCTTAGGTAGAACCTCAGCCTCCACCTGGCAAAGGCTTCCTGGAGAAAAAGGAGGAGGAGTCAGCTTGAGCAGAAGAGATGGTTCCTTCAAAATCAAACCCAAGTTACTTTTTTGTTGACCAAAAGAATTTTTATGCAAAAGGCATTTTCAAATGCATTTAAAACAGAGAGCAGAAATGAATCTGAAATGCCGAATGTATGCTTTTTCAGCACTTTCTAGCAATTATGACAATTTAGGTGGTTATGTAAATTACACAATTCTTGTAAAATGACATAATTATGAAATGTTGGGGGAGAAACAGAAAAGGATTACATTGCTTTAAAGTGAATACTGCAATGATATAAGGCTGGGAATATATCCCCTCCATCACCTTTTCTAACTCCCTTGGAATTTTACTGTTGCCAGTGGAAAAGTATCAATAGGAAGTAACTTTCCAAGGGCGTAATTATTGATAAAAATCTTGATGGGTGGTATAATATAATGAGGCTGTTTTAAACTGATTTTTATTGTTTTGATTGAGATTATTAAATCTACATTTGCATAAACAATACATTCACATGTAACATTTTTCAAAAATTTTATTTCTAGCAATTTATTTGGAATTTGGAGCATTTAAACCCCTGAAAAATACTTGTAGTAAGTATTTCACTTAGCATTGTGTGGTTCATGTTTTCAAGAAGGGGAATATTTTGGGGGGGAGATATTGCTAAGATAGTTTCAAATGACGTAAGAACCGTAAGAATATATAGATGTATTTGCAAATATCAGAAACAATAACTTCTTTTGGAGAATAGTACATGAAATTTATTTTCCTTTAAATCTATAGTTAACACCTCATCCTTAATTCTTCTGTTAGCAATGACAAGTATGTATGTTAAGTGTGTTTGTGAGCAGCAATAGAGGATTTTTTTTCTTCACTATGTAATGTGTTGAATATCAAAGTCCACCACAGTGTTCCCTGCTTCTCCTCCACGCTGGAAATTGTCATCCCTGAGAAAGGTCAAGGACAGACATGCAGGCATAATTTGTGGCTCACAAGGGCTGTTACCTGCCTGGCAAGGTGTACTTTAAAGATACCATGCCTTCTAGGCATCTTGGCTTTCTTTTTTTGAACCAAAATTAGGTGTACTTCTCACCCTGAGGTTCACAGTTAAAATTGCCCTTGCCAGGTCCTTCATCTCATTGAGAGCAGTTGTGATGTGGAGAGTGACAAGCAGAAGCTTTATTTCTACTTTCTTTCCCTTCCTGGGGGTAAGAGTAGAAATGGCTGAGAGAGAGGTAGGGGTGTTCTCTCCATCTACCTGGGGATACACCTCCCTAGGCTCTCATTCCTATTTCTTCATGTTCAGTTCTTAATCATATAGATAACTTTGCTCTGAGACTACCCGCCCTTCTCCCAACTCCGTGTAGCTTATACTTAGTATTCCTAGACAATAATAATCATCTTTAGGCAATTTATAGAACAGCATAGAGTATTAGTTCAGTGGATACAAATGTACTTATACTTTATTACCTTTCCTTCCAGGATTTCTGTGGGGTGCCTCTAACTAAGAATAGTTATTACTGAGAAATGTGGACCTCTGATGAGGAAGGATTTTTCTCCAATCACAACCTCTCACACTTGCTAAGAAAACAAAAGGAGTAAGGGAGAACATTTACCTTACTAAGTTTGTAACTCAGAATGGTGAAACATGAGGCCTAGGACTCAAAGAGACTTAAAAAAAGGAAATTCTGGGACTCAAATTATGGGAAATGAAAGAGGACACTGGCATGAATGACTTACAAAATAATATGAACATCCTCCCTTGGCTAAGATATAAAGTATAAAGATAAAGAAAGAAAGACTTTGACACTGCTCTTCACTCAGCCACTTCAGATAGTCCAACTTATCCTGGCTAACCAGACTAGGGTGGAGAATTGTCTGAACAAATCATTTTTCTACTGCTTCCTTTCTATGTTCCCTTTTTTCTTTCTTTGCCTGCTCATAGCTTAAGGCAAGTGTTTTATACATAGGCTTGCATTGTCTTGAGTTCCCCTCATGTGTTCCCCTCTGTCTTCCAACTCTAGCCAAGACACCTCAAGAAGCCATTCTTCCTTGTTGAAACCATTAAGGCAAAATATCAAGCATGGATAATAAGCTTGAGCTGTCTCTGTGCAGAAAGGACAAAAATGCTATTTTTAAGTGGCCAGCAGATTCTTCCTGTTGCTCTTGATGTAATCTGGATCTTAAAATTGTTGGAGCTTGGAAACTGATGTCTTAGGGCTTGTAAAGAAGTTTTATTTCTAAGGTGGAGTCTGGAATTTGTTCCTAACGCAGGCATGCTCATCATTCTGGGAGTTGGGTTTTAAAGAATACTTCTTAGGAGAGCCCATTATGGCTCAGTGGGTTACAAACCTGACTAGTATCCATGCAGATGCAGGTTCAATCCCTGGCCTTGCTCACTGGGATAAGGATCCAGCATTGCCGTGAGCTATGGTGTAGGTTGCACACACAACTTGGAGCTGGTGTTGCTGTGGCTGTAGTGTAGGCTGGCAGCTACAGCTCTGATTTGACTCCTAGCCTGGGAACTTGCATATGCTGCAGGTGTGACCCTAAAAAAATTAAAAAAATTTAAAAAAGAGCACTTTCAGTCATATGTGTACCTCTTCATAGCCTTGAGATAAAGCTTGAACTAGTAAAATAATCAGACAATTCAAAGTAAATATTAAATTTTCTTAGCGTATTTTGGGTGTTTTCTTAGCAGGACTGTGCCCATAAGGAAGTTAGTTTTTGCTTTCCAAATTAGGAATTTTACTTGTCCTGTCTTAGTGCATGCTACATGTCAGGTAGAGTAACATTGAATCATACAGATTTCGAGCAGCACTTGATTTACTTTAAAGATTCACCTGCTTTCGTGTCCAGGGTCTAGATCACCCTGTATAGCGGCCTGGGGATTTTCTCCTATGCAAATGCAAGTTCACACTCACAAAAGGCAATGTTGGGCTCCACACTTGCTCTGGACTTGGAAGGGAAGGAATTTTCAGCAGTCATTTGTCTATTTTTATTAACTAGTATCAGAAAGTATGGCATCACCATAATAGTCCTTAAAAAGTATCTTCTTGCTTAATCCAATCTGTCAACCAAAAATGAACAACAGACTTGATAATTGTCCTCCAGGAACATTACATCATAATAATAAAGATACAAATAATTACATAGTAGTTTTTTAATTACTGTACAGATATTTGTAATAGACCTACATGTTAGGGCCATAACTCATCTGGTAGGAAAGGAAGGAAGACTGTTCTGAAGTATTTGGACTTAGCAGGAAATGGGGAGAAAGGCATTGTCCAGACAGATACAATAGCGTGTATGAGAGTTATACTACATGTAGGAGGTTTGTTCTTTATAGAAATAAGGAAAGTAAAAATCAAAGATGATGAAAAGGGATAAGGCTAGTGAGGATGATCTACTGATCTAACAAGTCTGTTAAAATACTTGTGAATCTGTGTTGCTGTAATGAAATGTGGCAAAGTTGTTAATGTTACAGTAATTTTCTGGTAATACTTGTTTTTCAATTGAAATAGTTATTGCTATGTCTTATCTTGGTGTCATTAATTTCTCCTTTTTCTTAATTTGTGGAGGATATTTGACTTTACAGATTACCTCACATAGTAATTCTTCAATTAATGACTTTTTACTACAATTGCTTTTGAAAATGTATATCATTTTTCAGACTAGATTTCATTTATTCACAGTGAAATGACTTTTTCCTCTTAAATATACTGACTAGACCATAAGAAGTTTTATATTGACATTAGGGTTCTCAGCAAAAATACTTAAACCAATTTGTGGGAAGTCACATTTTCTGATAAAATAAATCATGCAAAATAAATTAGTTTTATGAATTTGCCAAGTGAAGAATTGAAGAGAAGGCATCTTCTATAATACTTCAAGCTAATCCTTCTGTTTTGAGCCAATCTTGTGTTAAGAATTTTTGGCCTAGTAGTGTTTTCTAGCTCCTGGTCTGTAACTTTATTTTTTTAAACATATTTTAGTGTAATTTTATATTTACAACAAATTTGAGAAGAAGACATAGAGTTTTCCTGTATCATCCCTGCTCCCCACACATGCAGAGGATCTCTCATTATCAATATCCCACATCAGAGAGGTACCTTTCTTAAAATCAGTGAACCTTCATTGAGACATAATAATTACCCAAAGTTTGTAATTTACATTAGTGTTCATCTTGGTATTGCACATTCTATGCATTTAAGCAAATGTATAATGGACATGTAACTACCATTATAGTCTAATACAGAGTATTTTCGTGGCCCTGAAAATCCTCTATGCTCCACCTTTTCATTTGTGCCTCCCTACTGACACCTGGAAACCACCATTTTTTTAATGTCTCCACAGTTTTGCCTTTTCAGGAATGTCATATAGTTGCAATCATACAATATGCAGTCTTTACACATTGGCTTCTTTCACTTAGTAATGTGCACCCAGGTTTCCTCTATGTCTTTTCATGACTTTGTAGCTCATTTCTTTTTAATGCTAAATAGTATTCCATTGTCATGTACCACAGTTAATTATCCATTCAGCTACTTCAGGACATCTTAGTTGCTTTCAAATTTTAGCAGTTGTGAATAAAGCTGCTATAAACATCCACGTTCATGTTTTTGTGTCAACCTATGTTTTCACCTCCTTTGGATTAATATCAAAGAGTATGATTACTGGATTGTTTGGTAAGAATATGTTTAGTTCTGTAAGAAACCTCCAAAATCTCTTTCAAAGTATCTGTACCATTTTACCTTCCCACCAGAACTGTATGAGAGTCCTTGTTGCTCCACATATCAACACTTGGTGTCATCATTGTTCTGAATTTTGGCCATTCTGATAGGTGTGTATTGGTATCTCATTGTTTAATTTGCATTTGCCTCATGATGTAATAATGCTTATTTTTCATATGCATGTCATTTTGATGGGGTTCTCTTAAGGTCTTTGGCCCATTTTTAATTGAGTTGTTTGATTTTTTTTTTACTGTTGATTTTTTAGTTCTTTGTACATTTTTGATAACATTCTTTATCAGATGTGTCTTTTGCAAATATTTTCCCCCAATCTATGATTGTTTTCTAATTCTCTTGATGTGGTCTTTTTCAGAACAAAAGTTTTTGATTTTAATGAAGTACACCTCCTCAAATATTTCTTTCATGGATCATGCCTTCAGTATTATGACTAAAAAGGCATCACCATTCCCAAGGTCATCTAAGTGTTTTCATTTAGCTATGTGTTTTACATTTAGGTCTGTGATCCATTTTAGTTAGTTCTTGTGAAAAGTGTAAGGTCTCTGTCTAGACTCACTTTTTTTTCATGTGCTATTCCCATTGTTTCAGTACCATTTGTTTAAAAGACCACCTTTGCCCCATTGTATTGCCTTTGTTCCTTTGTCAAAGATCAGTTGACTATATTTATAGAGGTCTATTTCTGGGCACTCTCTTCTGTTTCATTAATTTATCTGTCTATTCTGTCACTAATGTCACCTATCTTGATTACTTTAAATTTATAGCAAGTCTTGAAGTCAGATAGCACTAGTTTTCTAACTTCAGTTGTTCTTTTCCTTCAATATTGTGTTGGCTTTTCTGAGTCTTTTGCCTTTCCTTATAAACTTTAGAACCAGTTTGTCAACATCCATAAAATATCCTGTTGGTATATGACTGGAATTCCATTGAACCTATAGATAGATTTGGTAAAAACTGACACTTTGACATTTTTGAGTTTTCCTATCCATGAACATGGGCTATCTCTCTGTTCATTTAGTTGTTCTTGGATTTTGTTTATCAGCGTTTTGTAGTTTTCCCCATGTAGGTCATGTAGATATTTTGTTAGATCTGTACCTACGTGTTTAATTTTTGGGGTGCTAATGAAAATAACACTGTGTTTTTAATTTCAGACTCCACTTGCTCATTTTTTGTATACAGGAAAGCAACTGATTGTGTACACTAACATTGTGTCCTACAACTTTGCTATAATTGCTTATTAGCTCCAGGAGCTTGTGGGAGATTTTTTTGGTCAATTTTTTTCAGATTTTCTCTGTAGATAATTATGTCATCTGAGAACAAAGATAATTCTATGTCTTTTTTCCCTATCTGTATACCATTTATTTTGCTTCTCCTGCTTTATTGCATTATTGAGGACTTCCAGTATGATGTTGACAAGGAGTGATGAGAAGGGACATCTTTATACCTGATCTTAGTGGGAAAGTTTTGAGTTTCTCACTATTAAGTATAAAGTAGGTTTTCTGTGGATAGTCTATCACCTTGAGTAAGTTCTCCATGTTCCTAGTTTACTGAGAATTTTTATCAAGAATGAGTGTTGGATTTTTGTCAAATACTTTTTCTACATCTATCGATATAAACATGTGATTTTTTTTTTGGTCTATTGATATGATGGAAGACATAATTGATTTTCAAAAGTTAAACCAACCTTGAATAACTGGAATAACTTGGCCACCTTGGAGCGAGGCCAGGGATCAAACCCTCACCCAAACAGATACTATGTCAGGTGTTTAACCCACTGAGACACAGTGGGAACTCCAGATTGTGTCTTTGAGGAATTGTTTCATTTTATGTACATTTTCAAATTTATGAGCCCAGAGGTATTTGTAGTATTCCACTAACATTCTTTTAATTTCTATGGCATCTATAGTGTTATCCACTCTTTCATTTTCTGATATTAGTAATTTGTACCTTGTCTCTTTTTCCTTAGTTAGCCTAACTAGAAGCTTATTGAGTTTACTGATCTTTTATAAAGCTATTTTCATTGGTTTCACTGGTTTCATTGATTTCATTGGTTTCATTGATTTCATTGGTTTCATTTCTCTCTTGATTTTCTGTTTTCAAATTTCACTGATTTCTGCTCTAATTTTTTTCTTTTCTTCTGCTTACTTTGAATTTAGTTTGTTCTTTTTCTGATTTCCTAAGATGAAAAGTTATGTTATTGATTTTATATCTTTGTTCTGTTGTAATATATGTATTCAGTGCTATAAACTTCCATCTAGGCATGGCTTTCACTGAATCCAAAAATAATAAATTGTGTTTGCATTTCATTTAATTCTTATTTGGCCCATGTGTCATGTAGAAGTATATTGTGCAATCTCCATGTATCCTGGAAATTTCCAGTTATCTTTCTGTTACTGATTTCTACTTTGATTCCCTTGCAATTTCAGAGCATTGTATGAATAATATTTTTTTAATTAAAGTGTTTTATTTCACAGAGTGTGGTCTATCTTGGTGAATGTTCCCCGTGATCTTGGGAAAAATGTGTATTCTTATATTGTTCAATGACATAGTCTATAGCTGTCAATTATATTCAGTTGATTAATGGTATCGTTGAGTTCAGCCATGTCCTTACTGATTTTCCGCCTGTTGGATCTGTCTAATTCTGAGAAAGATGTTGATGTCTCCAGCTTTGGTAATAGATTCATCTACTTTTTTATTGTACTTCTGTCAGTTTTTGCCTCTTGATGTTTCACATCCTGTTATTAGGCACATACACATTAAGAATTGTCATGTCTTGGGAGTTCCTGTTGTGGCTCAGCAGTTAACGTACCCAACTAGTATCCATGAGGATGTGAGTTCAATCCCCAGCCTCACTCAGTGGGTTAAAGATCTGGCGTTGCCATGAGCTGTGGTGGTGTAGGCAGCTGCTACAACTCTGAGTAGACTCCTAGCCTGGGAACTTCTATATGCTGTGGGTGCAGCCTTAACAAGACAAAAAAAAAAAAAGTGTTGTGTATTCTTGGAGAATGGATGCCTTTAAGGTTATGTAATATACTTCTTCTTTTAAATTATAGTTGATTTACAATGTTTCTTCATTTTCTGTTGTACAGCACAGTGACCCAATCACACCGTTTCCTGTGCTGTACAAGAGAACCTCATTGCCCATCTATTCCAAATGTAACAGTTTGTAGTTCTTTATCTGAAAATTTTTCATGCTTGAAATCTTCTCTGATGTTAATATAACTACTTTTGTTTTCTTTTGATTAGTGTTAGTAGGATACATTTTTTTCTATATCTATTTACTTTTAATCTATACGAGTCCTTAAATTTAAAATGGTTTTCTTATAGATAACATATTGTTGGGTTGTGGTTTTTGATCCTCTCTGACAAGTTCTCTCTTTTAATTAGGGCACTTAGACCCTTCACATTCAACGTGGTTATTGCTATAGTTGGATTAAGAATTATGGCCTTATTTACTGTTTTCTATCTGTTGCCCTTGTTCTTTGTTCCTCTTTTTATCTTTTAGTGTTTTTTGCCTTTTGTGATTTTTTAATTGAGCATTTCATATAATTCCATTTTCTCTCCTTGGCATATGAGTTATGGTTGGTTTTTTTTCCTTCCACTTTCTCCAGTAGTTGTTAAAAGTCCACTTTCAAATGAAACTATACCACTTCATGGGTAATGTGAACACCTTATAATGACAAAATAATCCTATTCCTTTCTCCATCCCTTTTATCATTTTTGTCATTTATTTCACATATATAAGTACACATACATATATATATATATGTATTTATATATATACACATGTATGCTTATGTTTATATATATTTATATATATATATATCAATGCATTGTTGCTATTATTAATTTGAATAAATTATCTATTTGACTGAGAATTAGAAAAATAAAGGTTTTTTGTTTTACCTTCATTTATTTCTTCTCGTTTGTCTAGAATATCTGAGATTATGACCTGTATTGTTTTTCTTCTCTCTCAAGAACTAAATAAGTTCTAACTTTTCTTGAAAAACAAGTGTACTGGCAACATACCCCATCTATTTTTGTTTGTCCAAGAAGGTCTTTTTTCCCTCTCAGTTTGAAGGGTGATTTTGCAGGGTACAGAATTCTAAGTTGGTAGTGGGTTTTCCCCCAACATTTTGCATATTTTATCCACTCTCTTCTTACTTGCATGATTTCTCAGGAAAGGTTGGATGTAATTCTTATCATTATTCCTCTAGAAGTAAGGTTTTTTTGTTTGTTTGTTTGTTTTCCTCTACCTACTTTCAGGGATTTTTCTTCATCTTTGGTTTTCTCTAATTTAAAAGTGATATGCCTGGGTATAGGTTTTTAGCATTTATCCTGCTTGCTCTTTTCTGAGCTTCCTGGGTCTATGGTTTGATTTCTAACATTAATTTGGGGAAATTCTCGGTCATTATTGTTTCTTGTTTTATTACTTCTTCTTTTCCTTTCTGTCTGTCTTCTCTTTCTCATATTCCTATTCAACTCATGTTACAACCTTTTAGTTGTCCTACAGTCCTTGGATATTCTGTTCAGTGTTTTTCAGTCTTTGTTCAGATTCTTTCCTGAACTATGTTCAGCCAAGCCCATTAAAGGCAGTTGTAAAATTTCTGTTGCTAGAAAACTGGTTCAGTAAGAATGAACTTTTCAAGAACCAACTCTCTTTCATACTTCTTCTACCAACCATCTCTCACTATATATAGTTATGCTATATTTTTGGCACAGAAAATTAAGTTCCATTACATTGCATTTTACATGCAAAGTAACAGTTATTTACTTTGGAATTATCATTAATTACATATATGCTTTTTTCTATTAATTCATATTTTTTTTCTAATAGTGAAAAGTATTTGGTTATCTTAGCTTGTAGGGACTATATCATAATTTCTCTCACTACAACTAATTTTTTTTAAAACTAACAGCTTTTCACTTAGAAACAGGCTTCTCAGGAATGAATGAGAGTCACTGAACCAAAGATAAATATATTTTGTAGTCATTGATAAAGCAATATTTCCTAAAAATTTACCCAAAGAATTTTCTCCTTGGATGGCTAAACTTTCTGGCATTTCTACTATGGTGTAAATTTCATAGAATAAATGAATGAGATATGCATAAACATGTATCTCCATATACTTTCTTATAAATGTGTGTGTGTGTGTGTATGGCACCTGATCATTTTATCAATTTCTAAGTGAAATTTATATGGTCATTTACTATAAGTTATCCTAAGTGCTTTTCTTCTTCATTGCCATTATTTATAGGAAAATATTTTAAAACACATGCACACACACACACAAAGAAAAGGAAAAAAAAAACTGATGCCAGGTACTTTGAATTGTGATCTTCTTTGTTGGTAACGGAAGCAATGGGTTTTGAAACAGAAGAAAAGGTTTTTTTAATAATGTTGGAATATGTTCCATAGGTTGGGTGTTCATTTGTCCCGGAAAATCTTACTGTTCATTTTTCTCTTATGATTTGTCTAATTGCTGCAGACAACAAAATGATCAGCCAGTTTCACATTTGTTCACATCTACTCTTATGGGTAAGGTCACCCTGCTGTGTGGGTAGAGCTGTTTGGACAGACAGTATCATGATGCTCCCAGTGTAGTATTATACTGTATGTGGGGGCCAGGAGGGGAGGGAAGTCTACATGCACCCACACTTGTGTGGTGTACTTTCAACATAGCTCTAAAGATATTTTCGAACTACCCATACTAAACTTAGTGTCTTATCAAATTAGAATCTTTGGTTTTACAAAAATTATAATGAGGTGGAACTCCCAATCACAAGAGACAGGCCACTTCAGAAGGTTGCAGTATTAAAATAATAAATGAGTACATTTTCTTCATTAACTTAGAGCATGTTGCAATGGAAAGTGGACCATGTGCCAGAGTATGTCCACTAACATCTTAGTTCTTGCCCTTCAGTGCTGTCAGCCTCTATATTTGTTTCTTTCAAATTGAGGAAATTATCAGTAGCATGCATTGTAGCTGTTTCTGTTCTGTGGTTGCCAGGCAAACAGGCATCAGTTATAAAATAAAATAAAAATAAATTGCAGAGAATACCTGGTGTCCTAAGAATTAGTGAGCCACAGAAGCTTATGACATAATAACCTTAGCCTTCAAAGTCAGAAATTCTCTATAATGCTGACGTTGAGTTCTTTGAGCCTAAAGACTATGCGTGGTTAAACCACTCTCTGCAGTAGCTAGTTCAGCACAGCCAATGACTTAATAAATGCTGTCTTGATGATATTCTTGGCAGACACAAATAACAACAACAAACGAAGTTTGCTATTTTGTTTAATATTTTTTAATAGTACACATAGTTATCCAGAATGCTGAAAACAGATGTGATCATGTATGCAGGGGTTGAAATCATACTCTAACAAAACTTCAAGTTTTAATTGTCCCATTGTTTTTCCTGCTGTTTTAATGAAATGATAGATAAATGTTACGTATGTATATGTGAAATGTATATAAATTACATGTCCTTGTTCCATGTTTTTGATATTTACATACCTTTTTTTTTCATAGAGTCCAGCATAAAGACTAGACCAACAAACAGCACTGCTCCTCCCTTTCTCCTTCCTTTTTTTCCTTCCTTCTTGAGTAATTTTATCAAGGTAGAATCCAGTGAGCCTTAGTTACTCCATATTCGAAATGGGAATTTGGTTGACTCTTAGTTCTTGGTGAATTGACCTTAGAAAATCATTTTTATTTATTTATTTATTTGTTTTTAATTTGCATTGGCTAGTTTTGTTTGGCTCTTTGCTCATAGATTTTTCTAATAGCTTTCACCTTTGAGAGATGTTTTGAAACTCAAAAACTTAGCCATTATTATTGTTTGCATAAAAATTTAGGGAAAGGGAACTTTCCAGAATGTAAATCTAGTTTCAGTCTACAGTGTGTGTTAGGATGAAGTAACCATATGTATCTCAAACCCTTCAAAGTGAGATTTTTCTGGATAGAAGTTCGCCACTGTTCTGAAGGAAGTATAGTAGAGTTGAAAATGGAATGGACCAAGACTTTGGCAATCTGTAGTCTAATCCTACTAAATTAGGATGTCTTACTAAATAGCTGTAGAATCCTTAGGTAAATTATATAAAGTTTATAGACCTCAGCATTTTTATCTTTCAAAACAAATATTGTAATCACATGACCTTTTAGATACTAGCTTTAAAAGATTATGATTCTAAGTAAATGTTAAAAACAATAAAAATCCCTCATATAAAAACTAATTATAGAAATTTATTCCAGTGCTGTAATATATTTTTCACATATGATTGATTTTATGTATTATAAGTTAAACAGCTAGATATTGACAAACATTTTCTAATTATCAGAAAATTTGGCCAATACATATTCGGTGAACTATGTGAGTCAGTTTGACATGTGTATATATCATAAAATAATTATAAAAATATTTATGTTACCATTTGCTTTATGAGTTCTTGATTTAAAATCTTTCTTCAAGGAAACAGTAATGAGACTAAAATTTAAAAGAGAAATTACAGCATGCCAACTCAAATAGTTTAAATGCATAATTTCTTTAAAAAATAGATAACAAAACCCATATTTTCTATCAGTTTGGTTGTAATTCACATTTCAAACGTAAGTAATCTACATGCCTTTAAAAAGTCTTAGAGTCAGAAAGAAAGAAAATATCTATTTTGCCTACATATAATCCTCTTAACATTCACATGCCAGATGGTGTTTCATATCAGGTCAGAAATAATGAAGGAATCTGGCTTTAAATCTAAGAATATGGTGGGAGGGGATGAGTAGCTAGGGATTACATATTTATAATAGCATTTTCCCCTGGAATTCAGCCATTTGTAATAATTCTTGATATGCTTCTGTCTATATGTATGGATTTATATTTACTTATTTTATTTCTATTATACCTTGTTGGGATTCTGAAAGGTTATTTATGATGTGATTAGACATTTTCTCAATCCTTGGATCTCTATAGCCAAGTATTAATTTGACCTTCAGATATTTCAAACTGAAACTCAATGATTAGTCTAGAAACTAGAAAAATCAATGACTCTTGGGGAGGGAAAAGTAAATAGAAATCCTGTTAAGTATGGAGAGGAGTAATATTTTTCTAATTCATTTTTGAGAAACTAATTATAAGATTAAATGGCCTGAATTCTCCTGCACATTTCATAACCATAAACCTGGCTGACTTTAGAGAATAAATGTAGGCCTTTGTGTTATGGGGAAAAGAAAAATTACTGCTCTTAGTTAATCAACTCATTTTTATTATAGTCGTGATTTCTCTCACTTTCTCTTAGTGGATCATGTGATTGCCTATGTCTTTATGTCTTTAGCTAACCTGATCAAAACTAAGTCATCACAATCTTCTAGTAGTCACTCTCTTTTTAATGTCTATAAGTAATGATTATCTTATTTGTGGATTCATTTCATCTAACCTATTATAAAAAAAGGACAAACATTTCAAGTAATACATGTGGCTGGATTATGTAAATACAGACCCAAATCTCTGCCAAAAAATTAATTTTACTTTTGATATGACAGCACAAAAAGCTCTGTATCACTCCCTAGTGGAACTGATAAAAAATGTTAAAAAATTAAATCTGTAGAAATAGTTTTAGGGGAACATTCAGAGTCTCTGAAGTGGTTCTAAGGAAGGCAAATGGCAAACATAGGTCATATAATAAACGTATTAAGAAACATTCAACAAAATCTACTAAAACTACTGTGCCCATCCCATCAATTAAACATTTAGCTCATAATGCAGAGGTGTTAACTCAGAGAGATGTATGCTGCCTCCCCACTTCTGCTTCAGAGCTGTAGCTAAGAGATTTTGCAGTGGGAAAATACAAGCAATGAAATAGAGGCTCCATTTCTCTTCCCAGAGGAACTGACTTCATTCGCAATAGAATGTGGAGAAGTACATAGTGAAGGATGCTCTCAAATACAGTGGTGGTTATGATGAAAGGCAGTTGGAAAAAGACCAGCAGCTTTATTGGACATACAGACTATACTTTTAAGTTGGCAAGTTTGCTGAGAAGAATCAGGCATAGATGCATCTGGGAAGTACTTTCTTTAGATCAGAACAAATTTTAGAGAGGAATCTCAAGAACTATTTCTTCAGATGATCTCAAGTTTGATTTAATTCTGTCAAGCAATTTATGCCTTAAGAAATTGTTGAAAAGAATACAAATAGGCTTGGCAAGTATTGGACCTGGTTTTGGTAAGGGAAGGAGACAGAGAGCCCCGCAGAGATCACTGTCATCACAGAGGGAGAGTAAGCATACACAAATGCGTCTTCTCTGAGGAGCAACATCAGAGGCTTCATGCTAGGAGGTGGGATAGGGGAGTGGGTAGCAGTGGAAAAATCAACTTCACTGAGCTAGTCACTAAATAGATAAATAAGCACATAGCAATAACAAGCCCTTAGGGTTGGTGGGGTGGGGGAGTACCTAGAATTTCCAAAACATATTATCTAAAGTGTCAAGTATCTGGAGTTCCTGTTGTGGCTCAGCACATTGCAAACCCAACTAATATCCATGAGGATGCAGGTCCCTGGCCTTGCCCAGTGGGTTAAGGATCTGGCATTGCTGTGAGCTCTGGTGTAGGTTGCAACTGTGGCTCAGATCCTGAGTTGCTGTGGCTCTGGTGTAGGCTGGCAGCTGCAGCTCCAGTAAGACCTCTTGCCTGGGAAATTCCATATGCAGCAGGAGTGGCCCTAAAAATAAATAAATGAATAAAGTGTCAAGTAGCCAATAAGAAAAAATATAAGAACAGCAGAGAAACAAGAAAGTATGATTAATACAACACACAGAGAGAAAGCAGACAACAGAAACTGCCTGTGTCTACAACCATATGTTAGATTCAACAAATTCTTCAAAGTAACCATTATAAACATATTCAAAGTAAAGAAATCATGATAAAAAAAATAAAGGTATGACGACAATGTTAAATCATAAAGAAGTCTTCTGAGAAAAATGCAAAATCTAAAAGTTGCACATTACGTTTTATTCAGTGGACTTACTGATGGCTTAAGCCTGGGAGACAAACTTTCAGATAGCTCTGAGGGACTGTCTGAAGAAGTAAGGGAAGAACCAGGATATTTAGGAGTTTCTGTAACAGAAACCAGGTAATTGGAACATCAAAAGATTACTATTAATTAAAGAAAAACCAGATAGTTCAAGTTACTGAATTTAGCACTTTAGTATATATGAGAAAACGCAGGAGTCTGGGCTCATTGAAATCATTCCTTTGCTATGCACCTTAACTATCTAGGGCCGACATCCTGTTTTCTCCACCCTGAATCCCCTCAGTGTGCACAATCAGGGGTAGGTACATGGCTGATGGCTTGATGGCCACAACATCCTTTTTTTTGTTTTTTTGTTTGTTTGTTTTTACTGATACAGCCAATGACATTCTTTGTCCACATAAACAATATCAATGAAGAGGTAGAAATTATTTTTTTAAAAAGCACCAGTTTTAAATCCTGGGACTGAAAAGTGCTACTAACAGAAGTGAAAAATTCAGTAGATTTGAACTGAATTAGTGTTTTAAAAATTGATTGATAAGGGTTATACAGTCTTAAGAATAAAGAGAAAAATGAAGAAAAATGCAATGCAGAGAAATACGAGGCACTGTTAAGGGCACCATGATGTTCATAACAGGAGTACAGAAGGAGAGGAAAAAGAAGCAGACATATTTTTTAAAATAATGTCTAAAAATGCCCCAAATTTATTGAAAACATTAATCTACACATCCAGGAAGCTCAACAAATTCCACGCAGTATAAATACAAGGAGATCTTTAATCAGACACATCACGGTAAAAATATTGAAACCAAGACAGCAAGAAAATCTTGGAATCAGCAGGAAGAAAAAGCATGCTAATTGAAATTACTATAAATTTGAAGCTGATTCTTATAAATAAAGAAGTATAAGGTAAGCCTTAAAATACATAGTGACATTTCTCAAGAAAGTATGTATTTAAAAGTCATTAAAGTAATTGAAATACTACATTAGAAAATATTCACTTACTAAAGAAAAGCAATAGAGAGGTGCAGAAAAGATATGAGATATACCAAAAGAAACGAAAACTGAAAAGTAAAATGACAAACATAAATAAATCCACTATATAAAAAATGACATTAAATGTGAGTGGAATAAACAACCTGATCAAAAGGCAGAGATTGTCAGAATGGAAAGACAAACTAAATATCACAGTCCAATTCCGTCCTGTCTATAGCAGACAAACTTCAGATTCAAAGATAAAAACAGATGGAAAGTAGATACCGGAAGAAGGAGGAATTCCCATCGTGACTCAGCAGTTAACAAATCTGACTAGGAACTATGAGGTTGCGGGTTTGATCCCTGGCCTTGCTCAGTGGATTAAGCATCCAGAGTTTTCATGAGCTATGGTGTAGGACGCACACACGACTTGGATCCCGCGTTGCTGTAGCTCTGGTGTAGGCCCATGGCTACAGCTCCAATTGGACCCCTAGCCTGGGAACCTCCATATGCCGTGGGTGTGGCCCTAGGAAAGACAAAAAAATAAAAATAAAATAAAATAATTAAAAAGACTGGGAGAAGGAGTGACAATGCTAATATCACAAAGAGAAATAGACTCTACAGAAAGTGTCACTAGAGATAATAGGGACATTTTGTAACGATAAAGGACCAGCCCATTAGTTGAATAATTATGCGTGTGCACATAAAGGCAGTGTACCAAAATACATGAAGCAAAAACTGACCATAATGAAGGGGGAAACAAACAATTCAGTAATACGCAGAGACATCTATATCCCTCTTTCAATAATGGTTGACCAGCTAAGTAGAACCCCAATAAGGAAATAGAACATTTGAACAACTCTGTAAACTACTATATAACATCTGTGCAAACACCTATATAAAAGACATTTGTATAGTATATAAAACATTCCATCCAACAACAGTAAATTGTACATTGTTCCCAAGAGCACTTGGAACAGTCTCCAGGACAGACTGTATGCTGGGTCATGAAATAAACCTCGGTAAATTTTAAAGGGCAGAAATAATGGAAAGTATGTTTTCTGACTACAATGGAATTTTTATAATTCAATAACAAGATATTCCAAAAACTCACTAGTATATGAATTAAACAGCATACCCCAAAATAACAGTAAGTCAAAGAAGAAAATCAAAAGCAAAATTGAAATGAACAAAAATAAAAACAAAACATACCAAATTTATAGGATACAGTGCTCAGAAAAAAATGGGAAAGTTGTAGTATTGAATGGGTATTTTTAGGATCCAGCGTTGCGGTGAGCTGTGGCATAGGTTGCAGACGCGGCTCAGATCCCGCGTTGCTGTGGCTCTGGCATAGGCTGGTGGCTACAGCTCCGATTCAACTCCTAACCTCGGAATCTCCATGTGCCCCGGAAGCGGCCCTAGAAAAGGCAAAAAACACACAAACAAACAAAAAAAATGGGTATTTTTTAAAAGGGAAAAAGCTCTCAATAAACTAACCTTCCGTCTTAAGACAATGTGGCAGGGGGGTGGGGAGAGCAAGCTAAATATGAAGCAAACAAAAGGAAAGAAAAAAATAAAGTTTAAAAGAGAAATTAGTGAAACAGAGAATAGAAAAGAAACAGAGAAAGTTGAGGAAACCAAGGCCTGCTTCTTTAAGAAGACGAACAAAATTAAATAATCTTTACTTTGACCAAGAAAAAGAGAAGATTCAAATTTCTATAATCAGAAATGAAAGAGGGGCTATTACTACTTTTCTTATAGAAGAAAAAAGATTATAACAGAATAAAATGGATAATTATTTTCCAATCAGGTAGATAAGCTAGATGAAATGGATGTATTTATAAATATATTTATGAAATGGATGTATTTCTATAGAAAGACACAAACTGTGGAATTGACTCATAATGAAATAGATAATCTCAACTGAAAGTAAAGAAATTAGTGTTCAGAATCTATAAACAAAGTGCAGGCCCTTTATTAGTAAAAGCTAATGAAGTGTTAATATTATTATTCACAAACTGTCCCCCCCCCCAAAAAAAGGAGGAAGGAATACCTCCTAACTCATTCTATGAGGTAGTTATTACCATTACAGCAAAACCACAGAAAGACATAAGAAGAAACAAAAACTGCAGAATAGTATCTTTTATGAATATAGATGCAGAAATCCTCAACAAAATACTAGCAAAGTAATTCAGCAACAAATAAAATGAATTATACACCATGACCAAGTGTTATCTTAAGAATGTAAGTTGGTTTTAACATCTAAAAAATCAAACACATATCACTGAGTTAAAAACCAAAACATGATTTTCTCAACAGATACATAAAAAGCATTCAACAAATTCTAGTATCTTTTTCATGCTTAAAAATATTCAACATACTTTTTTCTCCCACTGTCATGCTACAGTGGGAGGAAAAAATGTGTTGAGGAAATAACAATTAAAAAAACATAGATATGTAATTATGTTATATAAATTGTGCTAATTAAAAAATCATTCAACAAACTAGGATAAAAATTCTCAACTAGATAAAGGACATCTGTTTATAAAACACACATCTAATATCATACTTAGTGGTAAAAGACTAGATACTTTCTCCTCTAAGAACAAAAATAAGACAAGTATGTCCATTCTCATCATTTCTAGTCAACATTGTACTAGAGGGTCCAGGTAGGACAGTTCTAAAAGAAAAAGAAAAAAAATCACTCAGGTTGGAATGAAGTAGTAAAATTACCTCAACCCAATCTTATATATAGGAATTTTAAGAAATCTACTAAAATACTATTAGAACTGATTAGTGAATTGAGCATGCTTGTTAGAAACTGGATCATTATATAAAAATCAATTGTATTTCTAACATTTGCAATTAAGAGTCAAAAAATGAAATTAAGAAAACAATTTTATTTCTAATAGCTTCATAAAATAAACACTGGGAATAAATTAAAATTCCTGTCTCAATTCATACTGTGAAAACTGCCAAACATTGTTGAAAGAAACTAAAGAAGCTCTAAATTAAACTTTCCATGTCATAGATTGGAAAACTAAAAACTTCTAAAATAGTAATAATCCCCAAATTGATCTACAGACTCAGTGTGACCACTTTCAACTGATTTTGACAAGGCCACCAACATCTTTAAATGGAGAAAAAAGTCTTTTCAACAAATAGTGCTGGAAAACTAAACATAGAACTACCATTTGATCCAGTGGTCCCACTCCTGGGGATCTATCCAGAGAAAACCATGACTTGCAAAGACACATGTACTCCGATGTTCATTGCAGCACTATTTGCAATAGCCAAGACATGGAAACAACCTAAATGTCCATCGACAGAGGAGTGGATCAAGAAGATGTGGTACATATACACAGTGGAATATTACTCAGCCATTAAAAGGAATGAAATACCAGCATTTTTAGCAACATGGGTGGACCTAGAAACTATCATGCTAAGAGAAGTCAGCCATACAATGAGACACCAACACGAAATGCTTTCACTGATATGTGGAATCTGAAAAAAGGACAGACTGAACTTCCTTGCAGAACAGATGCTGACTCACAGACATTGGAAAACTTAAGGTCTCTGGAGGAGGCTGTTTGGGGGTGGGGGGATGTGCTTGGGTTGTGGGATGGAAATCCTGTGAAATTGCATTGTGATGATCATTATACAACTACAGATGTGATAAATTCATTTGAGTAATAAAATGAAAAAAAAAAAAAAAACAGTGCTGAAACAACTGGACAAGCCACATACAAAGAATGAAATTGGACCCTTACCCGTACCATATGCTGAAACTAACTTGTGTTGAAGCCTGAATTTAAGATCTAAAACTATAAAATTCTTAGAAGAAAACATAGGAGTACATCTTGATTCCTTAATTTGGCAGTGTATTCTTACGTATGACACCAATAGCATGAGCACAAAATTTAAAAATATATAAATTGGACTTCATCAAAATTAAAAACCTGTGCTTCAAAGGACACTATCAAGAATGTGAAATGACAGCTCACAGATAAGAGACAATAATTGTGACTCATATATGTTACGAGGGACTTGTATCTACAACATATGAAGAACTCTTATATGTTACCAACAGAAAGATGAATAATTCAATTCAAAAATGGGGAATGTTTTGAATAGACATTTCTCCAAGGAAAATATATAAATGGCCAATAAGCACATGCAAAAGTACTCAATATCATTACTGATTAGGGAAATGCAAATCAAAACCACAATGAAATACCACATTTTCTAGGATAGCTAGAACCAAAAAGTTAGATAATAATACATGCTGAAGAAAATTATAAAAAGGTGCTACATTTTGGAGAACAGTCTGGTGATTATTCAAATGGTTAAAAAGAGAAAGTTAGCCTATGACCTAGCAATTCTACTCCAAGGTAAATTTCCAAGAGAAACGAAAGCATGTGGCTACACAGACACTTGTACATTAATGTTTACAGCAACATTATTTATAATAGCCAAAAGATGAGAACAACCAAAATGTGCATCAATGGATAGATAAACAAAATATAATATATTCACACAATGGAATGTTATTCACACATTAAAAGGAATAAAGTATTGACACATAGATGGACCTTAAAAGCATTATACTAAGTGAAAGAAGGAAGTAACAAAAGACATTTTATGATTCGATTTATATGATTGGGTGATTAGGGACTAGGGACGATAAGTAAATAATACAGGGTATCCCTTTTTTCATTTTTTTAAAGTTTTATTGAAATATAGTTTATTTATCATAACACCACTATGTTGTGATAATTTCTGCCAAACAACAAAGTGTTTCAGTTTTTAGAGGGGATGGAAATGTTCTAAAATGTACTGTGAAGATTGTGCGCATATCTTTGAATATACTGAGAAACACTGAATTGTGTACTTTAAGTGGTTAAATTGTATGGCATGTGAATTATATTTCAATAAAACTATGAAAAATCTATTTCCCCGGAATGGTGGTTTAACTACTTTCTCAAAGGATGTAATGTAATATTTTAGTCGAGAAAGTCCATAATTGGACAAAAATATGATCACCTTCCCCTTATCTTCCTTCAAGGCATCTCTTATTCATTATGGGCAAGAGCCACTTCCAAAGCAGATCATGTCTTCATTCCCATTAGCATCTGGCCTTTGGTCAATTCACAGCACAAAAAGAGCTTTCTTTAGCAGACAGCTTTAGACCACCAACAGATTCGCCTGCGAGGTTGAGCAATTATCATTGTGGTTTTTACAATTTTTTTG
Organism: Phacochoerus africanus; assembly: GCF_016906955.1. NCBI lineage: Eukaryota > Metazoa > Chordata > Mammalia > Artiodactyla > Suidae > Phacochoerus > Phacochoerus africanus. The sequence goes on along the minus strand of NC_062554.1, from coordinate 82,942,191 downwards.
AAATTAGAGTGATATTTTTATATAACTATTGAGTGCTTTTGCAAAATGATTTTAGTATTGAGACATATAGAGTAATCTTGATCAAGGTTTGTTAACTCTTTTTTTACTATGACCTTGTAAATATCACTTCAAGTGTCATAGCTAAGTTATGCTAGAGCTCAGATTTATTATCTGTTTGGAAAAGATTTCAAATTCTTCATTTCCTCTGGATAATCCAATACATTCCTTTTTCTGGTCTCTATTTTGAACACATTAATATTTAATATCTCACATTGAAAGTGATTATTCTATTGCTCAAATTCTTTTTGAAAATTTCAGTCTTAGGAACACAAAACCATGTATGGTAGGTGTATCTGTGTTTATATCAATCTACCCTACCAAATAAAACAGCTTATTTCAAAGTCAAATAAAATCTAACATTTGCATATTAGTAAAGGTCCTAACAGGAAAAAGATTACACACTCAAGTAGGGATAACTTGAGAAGGGTTTATTTACAAAGGACTTGTTACAAAAGTGTGAGTAAGACCATAGGATCAGATGCAATGCAGTTTTCACCGCCTAGACCACAGTGTACAAAGGGAAGGAAAAGGAAAATGGGGAAAAAGAATGATGGTGAATCAGCTTCCTTGAGAAGGAGCATAGCTTTGTCAAGGCTCAGTCCACCCAGCAAACTTTTGGTGACTTCACAAGGAGAGAGAAGGAAATTGATAGCTTCAGCTCTGTATGGAAATTTTCATACTTCTGTGTATGGAAGAAACATGCCATTTTTTTTTTCATGCTTGCACATATCTTTTAGCTTATTTTGAGATATGTTTTGCTGGTTTCCATTTATGTTTTAGCTAGACCTTTTGGAATTTCTACTGGGACCTCCTCATAGATTTTTTTTCTTCCAGTTTCATTGAGATGTATTGACCTATAACACTTTAAAAATTTAAAGTACATAGCATACTGATTGTGACTTACATCATGAAATGATTATCACAGTAGGTTTAGTGAATATATCTCATATAGATACAAAATGAAATAAATATGGAAAAAAATTTTCCTTATGATAAGAACTCTTGGGATTCACTCTCTTGACAACTTTCATATATAACAGGCAGTAGTGCTAATTATATTTATCATGTTGTAATTACATCCTTAGTACTATTTATCTTATAAATGGAATTTTGTACATTTTGACTGCCTTCATCTAATTCCCCGTCTCCCAAACCCCTATCTCTGGTAACCACAGATCTGATCTCTTTATCTTCTGTTTGCTTGTTTATTTTTGAAATATAATTTACTATAAGACTGTGTTAGTTCCTGTTACAAAAAGTAGTGATATGGTATTCCTGTACATTCCAAATGATCACCAGATAAGTCTAGTTACCATCTGTCAACAAAGATATTACATAATTTTTGGCTACATTTCCCACATTGTACATTTCAGATCCATGACTCATTTATTGTGCAACTAGAAGTATGTACCTCTTTATCTTGCTCACCCATTTCTCCTCTCCCCCCACCCCCTACCCCTTGGGCAACCACCTGTTTATTCTTTGTACCTGTAAGTCTGTTTCTGTTTCACCATATTTGTTCATTTGTGTTAGGTTTTTTTTTTAGACTTCACATAGAAGTGAAATAATACAGTATTTGTCTTTGTCTGACTTATTTAACTTAACATAATACCCCCTGGGTCTACACATGTTGTTGCACATGGCAAGATTTGATTCTTTTTTATGGCAGGGTTGTTTGGGTTTTTTAATGTTGAGTTTTGTGAGTTCTTTGTATATTTTGGATACAAACCTCTTATTTGATATATTGTTAGCAAATACCTTCTCCCAGTCAGTAAGCAGCCTTTTCATATTTTTTTATAATGTCCTTTAGTATGCAAAGTCTTTTTAGTTTGATTTGTCTATTTTTTGCTTTTGGTTCCCTTGCCTGAGGAGACATATCCAAAAAAGTATACCAGGATCATTATCAAAGAGCAAACTATGTTTTCTGCTAGAAGTTTTATGATTTCAGACCTTACATGTAAGTCTGTAATCCGCTTTGAATATATTCTTGTTCATGGTATGAAAGAGAAATCTGGTTTGTTCCCTTTGCATATAGCTGTTGAGTTTTCCCAACACCATTTATTGAACAAGCTATCTTTTTCCCACTTTATATTCTTGCCTCCTTTGTCATAGATTAATTGGTCATGTGAGTTCATTTCTGGGCTCTCTATTCTGTTCCATTGATTTATGTCTTTTTTTTTGTGCCAGTGTCATACTGTGTTGAATATTGTAGCTTTGCAGTAAAGTCTAAAATCAGGGCATGTGATACCTCCAGTTTGTTCCTCTTTATCAAGATTGTTTTGGCTATTGAGAGGGTTTTTTTGTGTTCCTATACAAATTTTAGAATTTTTCCAGTTCTTTTGGAACATGTGGGATTATTTTAACAATATTCATTCTTCCAGCTCATGAGCACAGTATAACTTTCCACCATTTTATGTTTTCTTTCATTTCTTTCATCAATGTCTTACAGTTTTCCAAGTACAGTTCTTTTACCTCCTTAGTTAGCTTTATTCCTAGGTTTTTTATTCATATTGATGCAATTATAAATGCATTTGTTTCCTTAATTTCTCTTACTGATAGTTCTTTGTTAATATGTAGAAATACAACAGGTTTCTTTGTATTAATTTTGTATCCTACAACTTTATCAAATTCATTGATGAGTTCTAGTAGTTTTTGGTGGCATCTTAGGGTTTACTGTGTATCATGTCATCTGCAAACAGTGACAATTTTAGTTCTTCCTTTCCAATTTGAGTTTTTTAATTTGTTTTTTCTTTGACTGCTGTGGCTAGAAGTTCCAATACTCTGTTGAATAAAAATAGTGAAAGAGGGCATTCTTATCTTGTTGCTAATATTAGATGATATGCTTTCAGCTTATTACCATTGACTATATTAGCTGTGGGCTTTCATATATGGCCATTAATAAGTTCAAATTTATTCCCCCATATCCACTTTCTTGAGCATTTTTAATCATTAATATATGTTAAATTTTGTCAGAATTTGTCTGCATCTATTGAGATAATGATATGATTTTTATTCTTCAATTTGTTAATACTCTGTATTTCTGTATCACATTGATTGATTTGCAGACTGAACTATCTTTTTAGTGACTTCCACTATTTTGCTTCTGGTTTGCTGGGCCATTTCTCTGCATCATCTAATCTTCTGTTGATTCTTTCTAATGTATTTTTTATTTCAATTATTGTATTATTCAGCTGTGTTGGTTCTTCTTTATGTGTTCTAATTCTTTGTTCAAAACTTCTAACTTTTCATTCTGCTCAACCATTCTTCCCCCAAGCTCTTCGAACACCTTCAGATCATTACCTTGAACTCTTTATTGGGTAGATTGCTTATCTCCACTTCACTATTTCTATGTGTTCAGCAATTGTATTATGTTTCCTGATCTTGGAGAAGTGGCCTTTTGCATGGGCTTTGCATGCCAGCAGTGTGTTCCCCTCTTGTTACCAGAGCCGTATGCTCTAAGGGTGTCCCCTGTGTGGGCTGCATGGGCCCTTCTGTTCTAGTGGGCTGACTTGTATGGTCAGTCAGAGAAGCATGACCGGCTTCTGGTCTGGATGGTTGCCATTTCCTACCTCATGTGAAGAATGCCTAGCCACTGGTAAGTATGGATGTGTCACAAGGCTGATGTCTGTGAAGCACCAGGGGTTCCTAGGGCTAGTGCTGGCCCACTTGCAGTTGCAGCTGGGTCCTGAAGTGGGTAGTTATGGATCTGGAGGTTCCAGATGTAGTACTGGCCTGCTGGTTAGCAAAGCCATTTCCTGACATGGCTGGATGCAGAGTCCAGGTTATCCCAGCACAGGTATTAGCCCACCAGTAAGTGCTCCCAGATCCTGGAGCATATGTAACTTAATTATTTTGCTGTACACATGAAACTAATACAGAATTATAAGTTAACTATATTCCAATAAATTTTTTTAAAAACTATATAACAAGGAATAAAATAATAATCTAAGCATTAAATGTAATCAAGGAAGAGAAAAATCAGTGGACAGTTGCTTACAATTATTAAATTATTACTAGAAAAGATATTACTTATAAATAAAACTTTGAATTATTCTCACTTTTTAAAAATTTATTATCCAAATAGTACTTTAGCATCCTCATGCTTGTCTTTTAGAAATATAATGCACTTTGGATCTATAAGTTGCCTTAAAGACCCCCTTTAGCCTTTCTCTTGTTATTTGATGTATATGTTGTGATATAAAGAGAAAAGTGGCCTTATTAATCCCTTCAAATTCTTATTCAATGGGCAAGATGAAAAAAGCTAGATTAGAGTTTCGGAAGAAATTTTTTAATATAATACATTTGTGTGTGTGTGTTTAATTAAATGTAATATACAAAAATTGGTAAGATATGGAAATATGTACTTTTGAAAAGGAACAAAATATCACTCATAATTTCATCTTTCAAAGATAACCTTGACCAACACATAAGTGCAAATCCTTCAAATACTTTTCTGAGCATATAACTCTTTCTCCAGTCCCCCCGCCACATGCTTACTGAGAAAAGCGGTAACATAATATTTATGTTTTTTATAGCTACATTTTCATTCTATAATTTGGGTTTATAATAACATTTTAAACAAAATTTCACTCATGACATAATAAATACACTGGCATAGCCTTAAGAAATCCAAAAAATATTAGGCATGGCTGTGATTTAAGTAATATTCACTTCCAGCTTCCAATCTGATTAAAAAAGAAAAGGAAAAAAACCAAGATTATGCCTCATTATTATTCTTTCCCGACATAGCATAGTATTGATTTCCTTCATAGTATTCATCATAATTTGTCAATATATATCTTAGTTTTTTTTAAATATGTTATTCTCATTAAACAGTAAACTCCAGGAAGGCAGAGAATGGTTTCAACCCTTTAAATTCCTAGCACAAAGCTTAACACATAGTAAGAGTTTGGTAACTATTTGTGAGTGAATCTGCAAATCAGTCTGCTTAAAGAAATAATATCCACACCACATGTACGCAGTGGCACACTTGTAGAGGAAATAAGCTTAGCATTGTATAAACAAATATATTTTAAAGTGTTTGACTTTTTTGAATAAAACACATGCCTTCAGAATCTTTTTCCCATGTACACATACATACAGAGAAGTAAAATCAATAATAATTACATTAGAAGAGAGCTCAAACACAAAATCAGAATCCCCACCTACAAATCCCAGCTCCACCATTAATTAATTAGGCCAGCTAATTAACTCTTTCTCAGTTTTCTTGTCTAAAATGTAGCACCCACCTATGGAACTATTTGAGGATTAAATTAGATAAAACATATAAAACACTTACTGCACTTATTAAATATTCTAAATATTACTGATTGTATTATTATTGTTATAACTACCATTCTTATTATTATGGGCTCATCTGAATGCATAAACTTCCGTGAAATTTGAGAGAAAAGGAATATGCATATAAGAGATGGAAGAGAAAGAATATTAGTATGTATGCTTACCATGGGTCTACACCTTTTGAGGTACTTTTAATATATTACCTATAGTTTACTCTTGAGGAAAATGTGTCTCAGAAACTGTATTTTTCTCCTGGGTTTGTCATTAACCACCTTGAATACATGCATGCTGATACTGCAGGTTCCTCTCTTAGGAAACTGTTTCTATTTGCCGTAACCTTAAACATATTTGTGTCTTCCCTGTATGAAAAATCTCAGTGCATCCCTCAGCCACCAGACAAGTGACCATTTTTTCCTCAGGACTCCATCCAAATGGTACCTCCAGTAATGGTTGTGGCCTTTGTGCTTTTATCTCATCATTTGCCATGATGATGAGTGTAGCTGTTTATAGATCAACCCCTCCATTTCACCATGAATTCTTTAGACTTGCTTATCAGTGTCCTTGCATTTGGCTAGTGCTCATTAAATGCTGAGTGGGAGGAGGAACAAAGGAGTGTGAACAGGAGGATGGAAGACATAAATGGAAGCCAAACAGTACTATGTGACTCCAAAACCTGTGAAGCAGTCAATGGGGTTTTCGCTCCATGCTGTATTTCCTTAGTTCTTACTAATTTGAAGTTAGTTTGGATGAGGATAAAGAAGCAGTTCATGCACTTGATCATCTCTTGGTATTTTTGTTATTTTCAAATTTGTTCTACCTTCTTGCACATAGAACCATGCACTACATTTGAAACTTTTTTGTTTATTTTATTGTAATTATGTGATAGAAGAGAGAGAAATAGAGGTAAGCAAATTTTGAGAAATTTTTTCTAATAGAGTAAAATATGTTTGTTGCAGAAAATGGAAGAATGTGGAAATTAAAAAAGCTAAAATAAGAAATACATGTTGGCCATCATTAATAAGTCCACAAATAACAAGAGCTGGAAGGGTGTGGAGAAAAGGGAACCCTCCTGCACTGTTGGTGGGAACGTAAACTGGTACAGCCACTATGGAGAACAGTTTGGAGGTACCTTAGAAATCTTAACATAGAACTTCCATATGACCCCGCAATCCCACTCTTGGGCATCTATCCGGACAAAACTCTCCTTAAAAGAGACACGTGCACCCACATGTTCATTGCAGCACTATTCACAATAGCCAGGACATGAAAACAACCCAATGTCCATCAACAGATGATTGGATTCGGAAGGTGTGGTATATATACACAATGGAATACTACTCAGCCATGAAAAAGAATGACATAATGCCATTTGCAGCAACATGGATGGAACTAGAGAATCTCATCCTGAGTGAAATGAGCCAGAAAGACAAAGACAAATACCATATGATATCACTCATAGCTGGAATCTAATATCCAGCACAAATGAACATCTCCACAGAAAAGAAAATCATGGACTTGGAAAATAGACTTGTGGCTGCCTGATGGGAGAGGGAGGGAGTGGGGAGGGATCGGGAGCTTGGGCTTATCAGATACAACTTAGAATAGATTTACAAGGAGATCCTGCTGAATAGCATTGAGAACTTTGTCTAGATACTCATACTGCAACAGAACAAAGGGTGGGGAAAAAATGTATACATGTAAGGATAACTTAATCCCCTTGCTGTACAATGGAAAAAAATAAATTAAAAAAATAATTAAATAAATAAAGTATAGTTGATTTACAAAACAAAAAAAAAGAAATACATGTTGATCCTACTACCCAGAAATAACTGCCATATAGAATTTCTATATGTTTTCTTTCTATACTTTTTAATTTGTATTGCAATATACTACCAAAATACATTTTTAAAAAAAATTTATTTCCAAAACATGAGATCAAAATAAATTTCTTTGAAAACATGAATTTGAAATAGCACATGGAATTTGATTTAATAAATGGATGAACATCCCCCAAACAAGACTATGACATATTCAAGAAAGTGAAAAGCTCTGTTTGCTGTAGAAAATTAAGAGTGCTAACAGATAGAGAGGTGATCAAGGGCAAGAAAATATGGGGACATGTTGGCCCTGTCAAGGGTTTAGAATTTGAGAAAAATTAAGTTTATTTAAGGAAGGAAGTGATGTGATCAGATCTGCATTTGAGGGAGACTTGAGTGATGTGAGGCTACTAATCAGGAAGCTGTTACAGTTAACTTCCAACTAGGATGGTGGTATCAGAAAACAGAAGTGAAAAGGTATGAGGAGTAACTGGGAAGGAGCAAATGGAAAGAGAGAGGGGGAGAGAAACATGTACAACCTGACTATACTAAAAGTAGACAAAAGACTTGGGTGAATATACACCAAATTCATACAATTTTACATCTAGATAGAGAAAGGAAACGATGGACAAGTATTAGAAGTAATAGAGAAAGGACATTTTTTCCATTTTTATTGAGTACATATTCATGTATGTCCTGTATGATTTCTTTCTTTTCTTTTTTTTTGGGGGGGGGTGCTGTATCCACTGCATATGGAGGTTCCTAGGCTAGGCATCTGATCAGAGCTACAGCTGCCAGCCTACACTGTAACCACAGCCACACCAGATCCAAGCAGCAACATACACCACAGCTCACGGCAACGCCAGATCCTTAACCCACCAAGCAAGGCCAGGGATCAAACCCACAACATCATGGTTCCTAGTCAGATTTGTTTCCGCTGCACCACAGTAGGAACTCCAAGACTTGTTTAATTTCAGAAAATTAACTGACAAAGTCTTTGTAATTTTTAGATTGTGGAAGGAGAAAGATGTCAAAAATGGCCTATCTGGCCTAATCAGTTAGGTGGATGGTAGTGAAACTGGGAAGACTTGCAAACTTTAGAAAAGATGTAAGTCAGTATTGGGGTGGTAATGGGAATAATAAGTTCAGAAGTGTTGGGTTTGAAGTACTTGTGAGTCATTTAAATTCAGATGTTGAAAGAATAAGTTCATTGTCAGTGCCTGAATTTTGAAGACTAGAGATCAAAAGGTGTAGGTCAACTACAACATGATGGTAAATGACGAATGTTGGTGAGAATTTCTAAAGAAAGAGTACAATGAAAAGAGAACTCAAAACAAAGCCCTACAGAATTCCATCCTTTCATTGTTAGAGGAAAGAAGGAGAGAAAAGGTAACTAGGAACATGTGACCAGAGACGGAGGAAACAAAAACATTTTCAAAGCAGAAGCTAATGAAGGAGCTACATGAGAAATAGCAGTCACATATGTCAAATACTGCAGATGTCTCCACTAGAATTATGAAGTCCTTTGACTTCAGCAGCATGAAGATTGAGTTGTGAAATCAACATAATCAATTTTAATGAAATGTTAAGGGAAAAAAAACAGATTTTAATGGTCTGAGAGGTGGGTAGGAGGGGAACAAGGCAAGGAAACTTGTAAACTGTTAAGAAAGAGGAGAGTAATGATGAAGTTAGGAGCAAAGAGCAACTATAGAGATTTTCTTTTAAGGGGAGAATCCTAAGTGGGTTAAAATCCAGATGGCAAGAACCCAGTGGAGAGAGAGTATGTATGAAAATTCAAGTAAAAGTGAGGGTATAATGCAGTGGAAATGGGCCTGCTCTATAAGGAGCCCACAAATCTATTGTAACAGAAAACAAAGGGGAAAAGGTGGGTGCTGGTTTGTGTGGGCTCTAAAATGGTGGAGTGTTGAAGCAGTGCCCCTCTACTGACTTCTAGTTTCTCTGCAGTAGCCTGCATGGTTGTTTCTTGAGGGTAAGGGAGATGGGAGTATTTGAAGGGAGGAACCTAACTGGTGTGAGCTCCATATTGTAGAGACTGCTGGATGGGTGATCTCCACCATCCTCACCCTCCCATACTGACTGATTGTGAAAATCAGTTGTATGTTGAAATTTTGGATTGAGCCAAGTCACATTAAAACTCTGTTATGATTCTTGCAACACATTAAAATTCTGTTCTTTTCCTGGCAATAATATTCAGAGACAGATTTTTAAACTGAAGAGTTAACCTTCTCCAGATTATGCACATGGATATGTATTTAACTAAACTGTAAGAACAAAAGCAGCCATCTTTCTGGAGTGCTTTCTACTAATCAGTCTCAGAGAATTGGCTGGCTGCCCTTGATCCTGAAAAGAATTCCTGTTTGCCTTTGTGTTGAGTTAGAGTCAGGCATTTGCCCCCCGTAATGGAAACATCACTACTTTGTGCTTGGCCATTGCACCACCAGATGTATCATATAAATACTCTAATGGATAGTGGTGGACTAGGAACATAGGAGATAATCTGATGCCGGCAGATGCTAGCAGTCAAGATTACTCAAGCTGTATTGAATTTCCTTTGCACCTGGCACTGGAGGTGTTAGCCATGCCAGTTCAATCCCCTCAACACAGATGTTCTTGTTGTACCACTTTGTATGTATAACATTTAGGTTTCTGTTCAGCTTTGCCATGGTACACATAAATACTGTAATCCAAAGACCACCCATTTATTAGTGCACCTGCATCTTCAACCAGATTTCTTTCATTCCTCTCAATGAATGCTCAACATTTTTTGAAAAATGAGATAGCTATAGGGTGAATAACATTTTCTATCTGCCAGATAACTTAACAAAATGATGATGATGTTGATGATAATGATAAAAATAACAATACCAAATCCTCCCCCATCCAAAACACAAAAACAGTGTTACTAAGACATGGAAGTAAACTGAACTATGTTTAAACAAAAGATACTTTAGTAACTTCTCTTTTATGCTTTTACTTCTGATTAGTGAAGAATATAGATTATATAAATACATAATTTTGTTCAAAGCTAAATTCTTCTTTTTATCTTTCACATGGGAGACTGGTAGAGCTTACCTCTTAAGAAGCAGATTTTCCTGTATGTGAACCTCTGGAGCCCCCACTTTAAATTAATAGGAGTGGAGCTCTCTGTAGCTGGAGACTGGATATGATCTCCCATGTACGGGATTAAAAAAAAAAAAAAAAAACCTTTGGAGGGAGGCAAGATCATTACTCTAGAGAATAGCCTTGTGTAGTTGCTGTCCTCCTGAAGTAGGAAAAGGGCATCAAAATGTTTTGATCTTGTTTTTATAGTTGCAAGCAGTGTCTGTATCCTTCCAAGTAACTAATTTTTAAATATCTCTCTCTATGAAAAGGAATTTCAGTGCTACTTAATTTTGGTTTGGGAGGGGGAGATGGAACTGCCTTTCATTATTCATTTGAAACAAATAAATGTTTAAACATGAGCTATATTTTAAAAATTGATGAGTGATGATGGTTTTTAAAGTTTTTTCATCAGGAGTAATAGTTTCCAGGTTTACATTCATGTCCTTCTTACTTCCTACTCTGCATACAGCCACAATTATATTCTGTCTCAGACTTATGCACACACTCCACAGAAAAAAAAGAAACAGTGCACACCACTATATCAGTATTGCTTTAGTAATTTAGTGATTCATTGTGTAGAATACACAGGCTATCAAGAAGCCAGCTAACTAAGGAATGGAGTGGAAAGAAGAGGGGAATCCAAGAGGAAGATTGAAGAAGCAAAAGAAAGTAAATGAAAAAATTAAAACTAGTCATATCCCCAAGGCTGTGAATGTTCTTTTGTTTATTTCTGACAATTCTGGGATCACTAGGATAGAAATGAACAAACACTAGCAGTGTATTCAGTGAACAGTTAGAGAATCAAGCTAGCTGCAGAGCCTACCTAGTGGAACAAAATTAAAGACATAAAGGTAGAATGCAGAAAAATGAAGGAAAGAGTAAAAGCAAATTTACTAAATATTCTAAGAATTAATGCCAGTATTTCCATTTAGAACTCTTTGATTCAGTACAAAAATGCTAGCATATATTTATACATAGGCACAAAGAAATATCAATCCAAAAACCTAGAAAGAATAAAGAAAAAGAGGAAGATATCAAGGCTGTCTGGCAATCCCTAACATCTAGTAAAATGGATGGGAGATGTTTGGAGTAGAACTTGAACCTCCATTAATCCTTCCTACTTCCTACTTCAGACATGAAGAGTAAGTAGAATATATGTTTTTATCCTAGACTAGTCTTTGTACTTCTTGAGTTTTAAAGCCTTCTAATACTGTACTCCTACCTCAGTTCAAGAATCCAGAGCACCAGAACTCACTCCTTCCTGTTCAACCCTTGAAAGACTTTCCCAGTTCATTGAATTGGCTTTGTTTTTGATGATGTTGACGCTATTGAGGTCCTTCCTGTCTTAAACCAAGCATGGTGCTAACTTTTTTAAATCTATTCCTTTACTAGGTTTTTTTTTTTTTTCATTTTACAAACAAAAGGACAAGTGTTTGAGAAAATTAAATGTTTTTTCAAGGTTACACAATTCATAACTTAAAGAACAACAATATGGACTCATCATAATGTAAAGCTTGTATGTGTACAATATAAAACTTAATTGAGAAGATCATAGAGTAGAACTTTACAAACAATTCCACAGACATATTCAAGGATCACATAAGAAATTGTGATGATAAATCCTATTTAAATTTTGAAACTTAATTTTTTAAAATGCCATTTTACTTAACTTTGAGGATGTAGTGGTGGGATCCATTTTTTTTCCTCATCTTTTGTTCCACATTTATACTCTCACCCTCACTGTTTTCATGCCCTAGTTCCCAAGTACAGCAGTGTCACTAAAAAGATTGCCACCTCAAGATATAAACCATAGTTTTACTTTGACATATATTTCAGAATTTTCAGTTGCAGACAACAGGATTCAGTCTCACTTGTCTAAGAAAAAAAGTATTTATATCATTAATATTAGTAGCCCAGAGTGTATCCAAAGTACAGAAAATGAGGCTTAAAAGCCACACTGCCAGAAACCACAGGCAAAGTACATCATCTGTCTCTTCCACAGGGAACTTTACTGTCACTGCTTCTATGTAAAACAAAACTTACCATAGAGATGTAGAACACAGGATGCTACCCTCCAGCAGTATTCCCTCAGAAACAGAATCTCCTTGCCATCCTGGCTGGAGTCATTTTGCCTGGCTCCTCCTTCTTCCAGCCAATGCATTTCAAACTAGGCCTCACATTGGTGCACCTCATTGGCAAAGTCCATGTCACGTGCTTGTTGCTCATATGCCAGTGGACCATATGCTGATTCCATACAAGGCAGGGTGAGTGAGCTTCTGCTCTCTGCTGAAGGCAGGATTTATATTCCTGAAACATAAAGGGATTGCTTTAAATGTGTTGAATGGCAAAAAACAAAACAAATGTCTTCAGTACCCAAAAAGAGAAGCAATATAAGAGAAAAGGTTAATTAGAAGTTATTTTCCACATCTACAGTCTCCATTCATACTTTTTTACCCTAATACTTATATTTTCTGTATCATATTTGTCTTTCCCTTAGTTTAATGTTAGTAAATGGATGTAAATTATACTTTAGTACCATTGTCTTAAAACAAATTGATTCTCTATCAGAGATCTTGCTACAAAAATAGTTGAAACAATTGAATTTTAGGAATTCCTATTGTGGCTCAGGGGATTATGAACCCAAATAGTATCCATGAGGATGCAAGTTCAGTCCCTGGCCTTGCTCAATGAGTTAAGGATCCATGAGCTGCGGTGTAGGTTGCAGATGCAGCTCAGATCTGGCATTGCTGTGGCTGTGGTGTAGACTGGCAGCTGCAGCTCCAATTCAACCCCAGCCTGAGAACTTCTATATGCCAGGGGCACAGTCCTAAAAAGCAAAATAAAATAAATAAATAAATAAAATTAATCTAATGTAAGGTTTACTTGTATCTTAGGATTTTTCCAAACTTTGATAATTTTATCTTTGCAGTAATCCAGTAAGTCAAGCATGATATATGACATTATTTCCACTTTACAAATTAGAGAAAACTGGATTTCAGAGGAGTCATGTGATTTCTCAATGCCTAAAACCTGACTATGTTGACTGTTATATAAAGTATTTCAGTGGAGGATTAACAGCCTTTCACATAAGTTCAAGCTCTTTACCATTGTTTATAAAACCGTGTGACCAGTGCTTGCTTACATTTTTAACCTAATCTACCTTTTTCCTCATAAGCCCTGAAATTCCAGGCTGCGGCCAATTTGAACACTTTCTTAGTCATTTTAAACATCAGAATTTAATGTTTCATTGTGCCTTTACACATACTGTTGCTCTACCTGAAACAACCATTGCTTACCTGTTCACCCAGCTGAATCCCATATTCTCAGGGTGTTGCGGACATGTGACTTCTCCTGAGAAATCTTCCCTTAAGGTTTAACTTTTTAAAAAAATGTTAAAAAGAATGGGAGAAAAAAATTGCAAACTATGTATCTGATAAAGAGTAAATATCCAAAATATATAAGGAACTCCCACAACTCATTAGCAAAAACAACCTCCCCCCCAAAAAAAAAAAACAAATAGATGTTTCTCCAAAGAAGAGATACAAAGGATGAATAGGTATATGAAAATGTATTCAACATCACTAATCATCAGGGAAATGTAAATCAAACCACAATGAGATAACTTCACACCCATTAGGATGGCTTGGCTGTTCTTTAAAGAAAAAAGTATTTGTGAGCATGTGGAGTAAAGGGAACCCTTGTACACTGTTGGTGGTCATGTAAAAGTTGGTGCAACCACTATGGAAAGCAGTATGGAGGTTTTTCACAGAATTATTAGGACTACCAAATGATCCAGCAATTCACCTTTGGGGTATATTCCCATAGGAATTGAAATCAGAATCCTAAAGATACCTGTATTTTCATGTTCATTGCAGCATTGTTCACAAAAGCCAAGACATGGAAGCAACTTCAGTGTTCATGCATGGATGAATGCATTGAGAAAAATGTGGTGTGTATATATATACACATACACACACAATGGGACATGGTTCAACCTTTAAAAAGAAGGAAATCCTGCCATTTGTGACAATATGGATGGAATAGAAGACATTATGCTAAGGGAAATAAGCCAGACATAGAAGAACCTACACTACATGATCCCATTTGATGATTCTAAAATAGTCAGATTCATAGAAGCCTGGAGGAGAATGAGGGTTGCCAGGAACTGGGGGAGGGGAAACAGAGCAGAATTGGTTAAAGAATACAAAGTTTCAATTATACAAGAAGAATAACTCTTAGAGCTCTAGTGTGCAGCATAGAGCTTACAGTTAACAACACTATATTGTACACTTAAAAAGTTTACCAAGAGAATAGATCTTAGATTAAGTATTCTTATCACAAAGAAGAGAGGAGGAAACTTTGTGAACTGATGAATGTTTACAGCATAGACTGTAATGATGGTTCCATGGGTGTATGTTTATTCCCAAACTCATCAAATTGTATACATTAAATATGTAACGTTTCTGTACATCAATTACACCTCATTATAGTGGTTTTTAAAAAAGAAAAGAAATTGACAGATTAAAAAAAAGTTGACAAAAATTAAATGTTTTAGAACATGTATGAGTCAAAGAAGTCTGTGGACCAGATTTAGCTCTCTGACTAACAATTTGTGACTCTTGTTCTCTTAAGAGATGATACAAGATGTCCCAACAAAAGAGGAGCTTTTGGGTTTTGGAAGAGAAAGGAGAAGTTCTGCAGGCAGCCAAGGGAAGGGGTTACTATGAGTGGGTCCCTGGAAGTCCTGAAAAGGTGGTAAAATGTCCTCAGGTGGAAGAGCTGGGGGAAAGCTGGAGAACAAGTCTCAACAAGTTTCCTCCGTCCCCCATGTTCATGGCATCGGAATGCAAACTTCAACACCATGAATAACAGTGGCAGTAGGACAGTAAGAATGAGAGGCTGTTTTCAAATTATCCTGGCTATTATACAGCCTTTAGAGAGGAAATTGCTCTTTAAAATATCTGAGATGGAATTTACTGAGAAAATACAATAATGGGAAAATGGAGACAGAATTAAATTGGTTACCAGGAAATAAAAACTATGATATTTTTGTTGAACACCCAGTGTGAGCTTACAGCCACACACACACACACTCAGTCTCTCTCTCTCACACACACACACACACATGCACACTGAATGCTTAATTTAAATGATTAAAATTTTTCCAAATAAAAGCACAGACCCTAATTTCAAAGAATTGCATGAAAACAACTATCAGAGATACAGGACAGAAACAATTCACGTAAAACATTTCTTTTTCTCTTTGAATTGATCCACATGAGCATACGTTTCCCTTCCGTATCCATGTCCCGGCTTTTCATATTCTTTTTTGTGTGGAAAATAGTTGCTACTCTGTTGTTGTAACAGGGCTCTTGGCTGTTTCATAATGTTTCAAAAACAACAACCTCTTTTTATCAAGTTCGCTAAGAACTTGAACCTTTTAGTTCTCATGGGCAAAGAGCCAATGAAGTTTTATGAAACAATTTAGGTCATGTTAACTCCTCACCAAATCGTAAACCCTATGGTTTCTCACCAGTTTTATTTTTCCCTATTTAAGACGTGTGTGGAGAGTCAATCTTATGTAATGGTTGAAGTACTGTCAGTGACTTAACCAGAGATCCCAGGCTAATCATTTCCTTACTCCTGTTTATCTAGACAGACACACACAGACACATTTAGAAGGTTCAGTTTTCCAAGGCTACTTGTAGATCTGTGTAGAGGAGCTGCAATAAATCAGAACAATTAAGCTTTGGGTCATATCAGAGTCGAACATGGATGCATGTATTAGGCCTCAGTATACAAGTGTCCATGTGTTAAAATGTCATCCACTCCAGCAGAGTTTGTTGAAATTTGTGAACCGAAGCACTTGTCCTGTCCTCATTTTAAAGTATATGATTTAATATAAAGCAGTGATTTATTTAAATCTTCATTGGTTGAAAAAACATAAATGGACAATTTTTTTTTTTTTGCCTTTTCTAGGGCCGCTCCTGTGGCATATGGAGGTTCCCAGGCTAGGGGTCGAATCGGAGCTGTAGCCGCTGGCCACAGCAACGCGGGATCCTTAACCCACTGAGCAAGGCCAGGGATCGAACCCACCACCTCGTGGTTCCTAGTCAGATTCATTAACCACTGCGCCACAATAGGAACTCCAGGACAATATTTTAAAATGCCATTACATCATCTCATTTTCCTCCTCTATGCTTGTCTGTGAGTGCCATTTCCAATTTTAGATCTTTTCTAATAGATGATACTGGGAAGCTCAGTTAAAATGACAAAAGGATAAATATCCTGAAATTCCCTGGAGAAGGAAAGAATAAGGATGACATTTAAGTACCTTTTATGGGTGCTTTTTAGCAGGAAGTTTCAGATTATCTATATATTTCAGATTGTCGATGGGCATCAAATTTTTCTTTGCCCGGCACCTGCTGAAGTAGGTGCCCATCATTCTTCCAGTGACCATCACAGTGCACGTCATGGAGTCAGAAATGAAGTTTCTGAAGTACTTTCATGTGAGGTAGCTCATCTAAGTAAACCTATTCCCATTTCCTACAGCCTCATGACATTTTTCAGAAATCCAGTGTTATGATTGTATGGGCTATGCTCTGTAAAATTTGAAGAGATGCCATTCACATGGTAAGAATGTGAATGGTGACCTTAGAGTTAGATGGTGTACAACCAGACAACTGCACACACTGGCCTGCGGCTTTAGTGACTTCTGGAATCAGAAGCATTTCTTTTTGTTAGTGTATCCCAGCTGGCTTACTCCAATTTAAACACTTTGATGCTAAATATTCTTGTTTATACATGTGAACCTTCTCTAAATAAGGGTGAATCATTGCTGCCCTTGGAATTTATTCATTATCAGAATAGAAGAGTATAAAAACGTGAAGTCAAAATATATATCTATCTCTTAATGCTGTTATTGATTTTGTAGCTCCTCATCCCAATTAATGATTGACCAATCCAGTTATCATTATCAAGGAAAATTATGAGAATGTTTTTGTGTATATCCTCTAATTTGGTGCAGGAAAATTTGAGTATAGAAAGAATTAAAGTTGGAACTTTCTTTTTGGGCTACTGTTCTTTTTGATACTGGCCCCAAAGCAGAGATTATTCGCACATCTGTTGATTTTTTTTTCACGTTGCACACATTTGCACCTTTTTTTTAATGTCGACTGAATCACTTAATTGTAGAGGAGCATTCATTTTAATGTAAATCTTACAGTATTACATGAGTGAATGTATGAAAATAGCTTGGAACAGTTTAAATTGGGCAGAATTCTGCTTTGATCATAATGTGCCTCTTCAGCATTAAAATAAACTTGCAACATATGCTGAAAAACATGTGTAATAAGTACGTGCCTCTTGCATGGTGACTTTGCTGGAAAAAATAAATCATCATTTAATATAATTCAAAATTCATAAAATACTTCCAACATCTAACAATGTGAGGATATGATTAGCATCTTATAATGACAGATAATTACCTGGGTATTTCTGACTTAAAGAATTTTTAAAATTTTAAAATGTTATCATGTTATAATCATTTTTGGAAATACGTGAAAATAAAGTGTTTAGTTGGCAGCTGTGTAACACCTTATTGTATTATTATAGACTTCTAACTTATTTATACTATTTAAAAGATATCAAAAAATAAAAAATGAGATATCAAAGAAAGTGGCAACTTGATTCCAATCTTTAGAGTGGACAGTAAAAATAACAAAGTTATCAGTATTTTTGAATCATGATGATAATTGAGAAGAATTAGGAATAACAAAGGAATTTCCAAAGACAAAATGGCTAGAAAACAACTTTTGCCTTTGAAAATTACCTTGATATTATTAATTTATGACAGTAATCCAAGGAATCTTCCCATCCCATCTGTATCTTTGAGCTGTCAGAAGGAATTGTGATATCCTGAAAAGAACCCTAATTTATCTTTTGAGATTTCTTCACCCCAACTGTAAAATTTTATCACTAAGAAGTCTTCCATTTTAAGTTCATTTCATCTAAAATGGCTTAAGCATAATTCTTAAGTACTATTCTAACAATGGCTTAAGGATAATTCTTAAGTGCTATGCATGCTTTAAATCATGAAAAAATGTGGGAAACTAAACAGCCACATAAATGTAAGAAATAAGTACTATATAAAATACAATCTGTCAGGATTTACCTTTAATTTTTTTTTCTTTTTTCTTTTTAGGGCTGCACTTGCAGCACATGAAAGTTCCCGGGCTAGAGGTTGAATCAGGGGCTGCCAGCCTACACCACAACCACAGCAATGTAGGATCTGAGTCACATCTGTGACCTACACCACAACTCATAGTAATGCAGAATCCTTAAACCACTGAGCAAGGCCAAGGATGAAACTTGCATCTTCATGGATACTAGTTGGGTTCACTTCCACTGAGCCACAATGGGAATTTCCAATATTTACCTTTAATTAAAAGGAATATGTTTGTCACTTGAGGAAAGTTTCTCTAAAATCATGAGCCATTTGTTTTTTGTTTTTCCCAGCTAGTACTCATAAAACAAATTCAAAGGTGAATGGGTCTTTCTTTTGGAGACACTTAAGGAGGACTCTCAGAAAGTTTCAGGTGTACTTAATACAATGTATTATTACTAATTCACCATATGCTTATTGATTGTCTGTTCTGTGCCAGATTGTGCATTTGGAGATCTAAAAACAAAACAAAACAACACACTCCAGAGCAATACTGTATGATTCTCGCCCTTAAAGAGTTTAAGTTAATTTGGAGATAGTGTGCATATCCACATCATT
Source organism: Phacochoerus africanus (assembly GCF_016906955.1). NCBI lineage: Eukaryota > Metazoa > Chordata > Mammalia > Artiodactyla > Suidae > Phacochoerus > Phacochoerus africanus. The sequence continues at coordinate 82,923,108 of NC_062554.1, read as the reverse complement.
CTTTACTCCTAGAAATCCTCTCTTTGGAGTTTCAGAGAGCTCCTCATGAATGCCCAACAGAGCTCACAAGGTCAGCATATCCTAAAATAAACTCCCCATGTCCTCTGCTTCCCCACTGGCTTCCACCCAGATTTCCCTGTCGGTTGGTGGCACTGCCATGGGCCTGCCTAACCAGCATAAGCCTGGGTATCATTGTCCTTCTAACACTCTCCATCTCCCAGGTGGTGGTTCTGTCACTTCTCCCTGCTACATAGCTCTCCCTTTCATGCACATGGTCAAAGCCTTTCTTTAATTCCTTGTCTGTCGTTCCTTATGAGAATTATTGCAGCCATGTTCCATTTGACCACTCTGCTCATTACTTCATTCCTTTACAATCTGTCTTCCGAGTGCCTCCCTTAATCTTATTTTTAAATTTCAATCTAATCATTTCTCTAGCTTAGAAATCTAACTGGCTCCCAGTCAACTGCAGGGAAAATCCAAACTTCCAAGGAATGTTTATAAGACCCTTCATGACTGAGTCATCATGACTGCATTTCTCTCAGCTCTTCTCCTTCATACTTAAAATCCAGGAAAATAGAGATTTTTGTAATTCACGGAACCTACCATTGCCATTGCAAAGTCATTGTGTCTCCATGCACACGGCTTATACTGGAGGAGCTTCACTTAACCCAACCTTAGAAAACTAAAACTTACCATTGGTATCATCTGTCCAGAAAGACTTAGCCCTGAACTTCTCCCCTCTCAACTCTCTCCAGTACCAACTACCACCCAGGGAATTAAACACTCAACATTTTTGTCAGTGTGTAGTTAGAATATGTATCTATTGTAGCTCTAATTATACCATGTTACAGCTTCTTTCTTAACATATGATTTATCTTAAGGATACCAGCCTCTTTGAAGTTAGGAACTGTAACTTCATTCTCATCCATCTCAGTCACCTTCCATAATTCCTGCCATATATTGATCTACTGAGCATCTATTTGGTACTCAGTGTAACTTTGTAGTGTGAAATAAATAGATAAATGAACAAATGATTGTTAGTTATTTTGAAACAGTATGTATGATATAACAAAATATAGAGATAAAATTTAAACCATGAAAATAAAAATTCTTGCCAAAATTCCTAATCAAGATGGAACAAAATGAGATCACCAGAAACTCATCAGAACTATGTAAAAATTGGGATTACTTTTCGGAGTAGTGTTGGAGGAAAAAAGTCAGAATTGAACTAGAATATGGATAATGATCATGGTCAATAGTAAGGAGCTCTCATAGTCCATTAGGCAATGAGATGGCCAAGTAAAAAGTGACTTGTGTCATTTTTAACTGTGAGGTCTTGCACTCTAGGGTCCACCCTATGTGAATATTTGATACTGTGTTTGCCGCCTCACAGTGTGTGTTGTGTCAAGAGGGTCACAAAAATAGAGTGTTTTTTATTACATTTAGCAGTGGGTTGGTGACATAAAAAAGTGTTACAGAAGAGGTATTATTAAACTAAGCCTTAAAGGACTAACAGTTTAAGTAAGAGAGGAGGGAAAAGCTTTACATAATATTAAGCAGTGGAATGATATCAATGGGCTGATTTTAGAGAACAGAAAGTAGTTTGAACAAGATGTGAAAATTTGCATACAGGAATGTTGGAAATGAAGTTAAGATTATGGAAAGCTGGATGCCAAAGTTCTTACTGTTTATGGCATACAAACCAATGAAATGTGTCTAGAAAGGAGAATGACACCACCAGAGTATACTGAGGAGGCTAAATCTGGCAATAGAAAGAACCAGAAGCCATGACACTCAGGTGCCATTCAGTTGTGAAAGACTCAGTTCAGCCAACTAAATAAAACTAGACTGCTTTTATTTTAAATGTTTAAATTTAAAATTATTTTGAAAGATACAAAGTGTACATATTTGCTCATGCAGCAAAAAAAAAATGGAAGACAAAGCTTGGGAATGGCTGGATCTAAGTGCTCAATTCATTAACCAGGATGGCTCCTCCCATGCAAGGGCAGGTTGCCCTCCAAAAGCTCTGGACTTAGGCTCATTTTTGAACCTACAGTGAAATGTGCACTTGTCCTTTCCAAAGATTGTATTCAGAATCTTTGTTTATGTCTTGCTCACCACTGTATCCTTAGCACCTTGCCTGGAAACCGACACATATGATTTTTGAGATTTTCTTTGATTTTTTTTTGTTTTGTTTTGACATTTTTGGTTTTGTTTTATCTGAGATTACAATAAGAGTGTGGTAAATATCAAATGTCTTATTTCCTAATATTGCTAGCCAGAGACCTAAGCTATTGTATACTTTATTGTATACTTTGTCATCATTACTATAATTGTTTCAAAAATCACAAAAGATACCAGTAAAATTATTGCATTAGTTTAATAGCCTAGTAAAAATCTTCATTACAGTGGGCTGTCACTAGTCCAGTTATGATGTAGCTTTGCTCTACTTACCAATTCAGTCACACTGAACTTTTGATTCTACTATGTATGGCAGCTAGAACACCTGGCCATCATCTCTTCACCGCCATTCCTTGTGGGAATAAGACCCAGTGTGGGTCTTATTTCTGCCCCTTGGTGCACAGTGATCCCTATCCTATACCAAGAAGCCAGCTGAGTACTGACCTAGTTTCTCTGTACCCCTTTGACTCTATGATTGAAATGCTCTTTGCTTTGCCTTGTGGAAACTGGGGTTCAGGGAACTGACATCAATGTTGTGGGTAATAAAGTCTTGGATCTCTGACTCCAGAAATTCGTGTCTTCTGCCAGACTCCCCCAGACTGTGGAAGACAACATTAACTTTCAAGAAAGGGAAAATCTCAGCTGCTTCACTTCTTGACAATGATGTATATTCCCCAATGAAAACTCCTCTTATCCGGGTTCTCTCTAGACACTTGCTCTCTATTTTTTTCTTATTACTCTCATTCCTTGGCTTCAGAAATTTCTGCTTTTTATTGACGATCTATGAAAAACAGAGCTTTTTTACTTGCAATTTAACATTCTATTATGAATGTGTTTAGTCCCAAATGCTAGTTTTAATCTTTTGCTAAGAAAAAAGGGAAAGAATTGAATATCTGGGTACAGCTCTGAGATTCTACCAAATAATTCAATTCTTTCACCCGATCCCCACATCCTTCAAGCCCAGAGGTGTGAATTTATCAGTCCAAAATGAGTCACCTTGGACACATCAGTCTATTTCATACTTAGTGACCTTAGTTGGGTGACTTTCTTCAGAGAGAAGTTGCAATTCTATCTGTAACATTTGCTCAATAATACATACCTTTCCACATGATAGATACAAACCTGTGAACTTGTCCAACAGAAACCACTAGTAGGTATTCTTTGAAATGTGTATCTCAGCTATACAAATACATTTGAGGAAGAGACCTTTCTAATAATATTTTTCCAATGAAATTGATACATATTCTGCATTTTTACCTAAGAGGGGAAAAAATGAATAGGAAGGTTCTGCACAGGAGCTTTGAACTATCTGGTAAAAGTGGCGATCAGTCCAAACACATTAAAATTCTATTTTCCTTTCCAAGTGTTTGCTGCAGATGACCCCCACTGATCTTAAATATATTTCTGTATCTGTAACTGAATAGAGGTTTTCCGTACAGCATGTTCTAATGGCACTCTGGCCTTTAGCCAACAAGGCACTGAATAAGGCTATTTTTAAAATACAGAAACTGGGAACAGCTGCAGCAATCAAATTTGATAAAAACAGAGAGGAACTTTGCTTTTTTTTACGGTTTGTCCAAGTTTAGACTTCTTTCATAGAACTGCTTTTGTTCAGTTGTATGAAGGGCTACAAGACCAATACAGTGAAGCCCTTTTAAATAAATAACTTGTAAAAGAATGCTACTAAATGGAATAAATTTTCTTTGTACTAAGCATATCCATGCAGTAGTACTTTAAATTGTCTTTTAAAAAGGACATATCTCTTATATGAGGTAGGAGAAGAAAGAATTATATTAGTAAACTTTGTACTATGAAAGAGGTTTTGGTTTCCCCCACCCCCAAAGGCACTCCTTGAAAGGACTGATAAAGTCTTTAGTTTCTCAGTGTTGGAAATCTGAAAGTTTGCATTTGAGCTTCTCTTATGTTCTCAAGTGTTCTTCAGGGTGAGGTACTTTGTTCCATTTCTAATTTTCACATTACTATTAGTCATGAATGTTGCTGTATTTCCTTAAAAAATGAATTAATATCAGTAGAGTTCTTTTATGAAGATAAAATGACATCCTTTTTAAACAGTAAAGGAAAACTTTTTCACAGAGACCTTTTGTGTTTATCTGAATCCCTCAACATGTCTACATACAAGGGCTTATTCTTTATTTTTTTTAAATTCAAGCTCTTTGGAAACTTGTCAGTACATGATTAATAAGCATCATGAGGTGAATAGACACTGAAAATTTCCTATATAGTGGTAGGTTGCAAGTTCTCTCTTCTAAGTGATTTCATATGTGGAGTGAATTTCTCTGCTAACTTCATAATTGACAAGACAAAGGATATTGTATTTCTTATAAGTATTTACAAATGGGATTAATTTAAAACCCCCATCCAAATAAAGCTACTTATGTCAACATTAATTCAATTTAGTAATCCAAGATGTAATATAATTCTTTTTCTATAGCCATAAAGTCATAAAATAAAATTATCTTACTTCAGAAGAAAGAAAAAAAAGGAGGATATATACAAAATAGAAGAATTCAGGTGTATTTTAACCTATACTAACTTAACAGATAGCCTATTAGATATGTTGGCCAGCCCGTTTATGATCTGTGATGAGCCTAAAAGAATGAAAAAACAAAACTTTAAGCAGTGTCTTCTGTAACTTGAATGAGTCAAGAAGTGCGTTTCTTTAAATGGTAAGGCAATGATGATGTGTGTTTGCTAGTGCTTGAGATCATAACAGTTCCTGTCTCCAGTCCTGTTTTCATGTCCTGTCCTCGGTTGAGGGGGTGGTCCTCACTCCTGCATAACAGCAAAAATCCTTAAACACACACACTGTTCTAACCAGAAACTGCGGCATTCCTGCTGTGGAGAGCCTTGAACTCAGCAGGCACTCAAGGGCCCTCTGGCAGGACACCAAGATTTCAGGATATAATCCTATATTTTAACCACTATCAACAAGTTCCAAATGAAGATTACTGAGATTTAATTCTATTTATTCTGTAGCCAATTTTCTGAAGACCAACTGCCAGGAGAATGAGGTTTACTTCTGACGAACATTGTTTTTATGCAAATGGCCTTAAAAAGCACAAAACCCCAATGTAATAAGAACGTCTATCTCTTGCCAGAAGTACAACATTTATATGTAACCAGGAATAATTAAATATCAAACTCAACTCTTTTCTACAGGACAATTTTTAGTGTCAGTCACTATTCCTCTCCATTATATTTGGTCTTTAATTTTTCAGCCTTAAGTTTATATGTGTGTTCAAATGGATTTTATCTTTTTAATATTTTATTGTTTTTCCTCAAGTGTATTTCATATTTCATTGAAACTAAAGTAAGGAGTCAGGAGAAATATACCCTTATATTATCTAACATAGCTCAAGAAAATAACTGATTTTCAGGGTGCTTCTGGAAATTGAATGTAAAGCTCCCATAGTCATATGTAAAGTGATATTGGCACTGCCCCCTAATAAATCGGATTTTAAATTGCTTTTTCATTGTTGTAACTACTTAATTCTTAGGAGAGTAAGGACTGGTGATCTCCCTGGTGACTTTAGCCCCTTAGCAGGCATTAGGGTTGGGGTGCACGATACCCTTCCAAAAGTTATTCAGAATTTGCTGACATAAGCCTCCATTCAGGAGCGCTGGCTTTGTTTAGTGATGGCACTAATGTGAGAAGACACATGAAGTAGCTTGGTTTGTGGAAGAGGGCAGGAGAGGCACGATGCTGTGAAAACATCCCTTCACACACTAATGGCCCATTCACACAGAAAACAAGTGACAGCCTTCAGTCTCTCCACAAAGCTTGCTGAGAACAAACTGACTCAAGAATCCAGAAGCAGCAGTGTCAGATTCACTGCTCGCTTGCACCTCCTAAACTCTCTGCTTGCATTTACTGGTAGTACATGTTACCAGTTGTAGCAATAGATTGCTGAGGGAAGTCATTACGCTGGCTCACTCTGTGAATAAAATGCTTGTGATTTCTTGGGGTGTGTGTCCTGAGGTGAAAGCCATTTTTCAAGTAGGCCGTCCCAAAGTGATTTGCAAGCCCTCAACTGCTTTGGTCACAACACAGAGGTTGTTGACAATGCATTGCACTATGATTTCTGGTCTTTACTCTTTTTTTTTTTTTTTTGGTATCCATTTAGGGGGGTTCAGAATTTCAGAATGAAAATAGTGATGTTATAGTCAGCTTTAGCTGAGTGCTTTAAAAAAAAAAAAGCAGATGGCTTTGAAAGAGATAATCAAATCTATTCCTTTTTTTTTTTTTTTGTCTTTTTGCTGTTTCTAGGGCCGCTCCCGTGGCATATGGAGGTTCCCAGGCTAGGGGTTGAATCGAGCTGTAGCCACGGGCCTACACCAGAGCCACAGCAATGCGGGATCCGAGCCGTGTCTGCAATCTACACCTTAGCTCACAGCAACGCCTGATCCTTAACCCACTTAGCAAGGCCAGGGATCGAACCTGCAATCTCATGGTTCCTAGTCAGATTCATTAACCACTGAGCCACGATGGGAACTCCAATCAAATCTATTCTTTAAAAATCATCTTTAACATCAGGCATATGATTCCACTGTATATATATTTCTGTATTTACCTTAACTCCTTACTTTTCAGATTTCAACAAAGAATGGGATATTTCACACTGTTAGATTTTTCAAAGAACTCTTATTAATCCATTTATGTACTAGACTCTAACTTGTTTCATGTTTAATTTCTAACCACTTTGGGTAGAAATCCTTTCAAAGAGTATTTTGCAATTCTTAGCATACTTATAAAGATTCTTTAGAGTATAATTCACACACGTGACCTGGAATAGACATCATGAATGAGTTTTACATGGTATTACACTTGGTGACAGAATCTGAAATGATTTAGTGGTAGGATGACTTAGGGGCACCATTTTAAGGTATTATATGTATTTCTTTCTCATATTTGTTCTTTTCGTTACTGATAACATTTAATTGGTTCTTACTGTTGTCAAATATGTACAATAACCTGGATTTGGGTTATTGGAAAATCAGATTTTTTAACTATTTGTGAAGACTTGGACAAGTAACATAGTTTCCTCATCAATAAAATAAGGAGAATAATACCAGCCTCTAAAAAGCATTGTTGGGTGTCTTGGATGAAAAAATGCTTATAAATCCCTTAGCAGAGAGCCTGCACATAGGATGCATACAATTTATATACTCCCCATTTCCTTGATATAATTGTATAGTATGTTCCCTGAGGTGCTAAAAGTTTGCTTTAAATATACTTGTACTGAGAAACAGAGTTCATGTTAAATTTCTGCTTCAGCTCTCTCCACTCAGCCCTTTCTAATTATATTTTATAATTTGTAGAGGTCAGGGAAGACAGCTATAAGAGGTACCTCTAAATTAAGAATCAATGAGCAATAGATAGACACATTCATAAAGAATCCTTGAAGAACTCACTTTGGTGGAGGAATTTCATATATCCCTTGGCTTTTTAAAAGTTTATTTTAAACATTTCAAATGTTTGCTAGATAAAAGAAGCATCACTTGAAGGCATTCAGTCTACCCACACTGAGGAGGTACAACTCCATGGCTAGCCTGGTCTCACCCTGGCCAAATAAAGACTTAATAGGTGATGATATAATTAATGATTTATGGTAATGACAAAATGTCCTTGCTAGGTCAATGAATGTCCCTCTGAATGTGGCTTCCCACTGTGCTGTAGCATTTTGCTAGATACCATGCACAAAGGAATATACCCTGCCCTGCCCCCACCCTATTTCTCTCCCTTCAGTACCCGCTATATTCAACAAAATGCCAAAATGCTAAACCCCACATTCAGTCTGTGTTTATAACGCATCCTCTTCTGTTCCCTACATATGGCAGTCTGAAACAATTACATAATGAGACATATTATCAGAGTATAACTGTCAAAAATGAAGAGACTAAGCTATGAATAAATATTATCCATTTATTAGCTGTGCTGTTCTTGTATTTTCAAACCCTTATTGCAGTCCTGACTTTCAGATTTTGCATTCATACTCCCAGTCACCTGTGTAGCAGTAATGCAGCACTAACAGTGTTCAGGAAAAGATAAACAAAGTTAAAAGCAAATTAACTCTAGGGTTTCATATCACTTTTGTGCTATAATTCTCTTTGCCAGTCTGGTGAAATCTACTGACTCTTCTCAGAGTAATGTTTTAAAAATTTTTTTACGAAGTAGGCTTACAAAGGAAACCACTTATATTGAAATGCCATAAAGATTTTGATTTAGTAGCATAAGTGCTTCTTTTTTAATAAATGACCTAAAAATCTAGCAATGGCTCAATAATCAAGTGCTTAATTTCAGTTACATGTTAGTGAAAATAAAGTTCTATTTTTCTGCATTCAGAGTCACTGACCTTGTGTTAAGTATCTTGTTCTACTATATCCCAATTAAGTTATTTCACTAAGTTTCTTCCCTTTGAAGCACTTCTTCGAGATTTTTTTTTATTTTAAATATGAAAATGCCAAATTTGGCAGATTCTCTTGCCTCTTTATTACCCATAGATCCATTTGGAAAGATATAGTAACTCTTTCAGAAACATAGGATTTTTTCCCCTTCAAAAGTATGTCTCATAACATTAAATTGAACAAAAGCGCTGTCTTCATCAGGGTAGACACGCTTCCCACAGCTAGGACGTCTGGATTTCTCAGTGCTCAGCAAATGACTCTCATAGCTGGAGCACTCACCTGGATCTCTAGACCTGGATGCAACTTCTGCCTTCTTCTCTATGACTCTCCTTCTTTACCTTGACACAAGAAAGACAACCAGATGCAATGACTGAGTATAACGTTGAATGTTAAGCTGTATAACTTTTGTGATAAAGTTATGTAGAGACTTTCATGTTTCATGATTAATTACAAACTGATTACGAGAAACCTCACAGTATCTGACTGTGGCAAGATTCATGGTTGAGAGCAGCTTTTTTTGGACCAGTATACACACCCTAAAGAACACCTAAGCAGAAGTTGGTGCTTTGTTTTCCTCAAGGTCCAAGTAATAAATATCTTAGGCTTTCTGGGCCATATGGTTTCTGCTATAACCACTGTCTTCTGCCATTGTAGTGTGAAAGCAGACAGACAAAACCTAAATGAATGCATGGCTATGTTTCAATAAAAACTAATTTATGAACATTGAAATTTGAATTGAATATAATTTTCAGATGTCACAATATATTATTAAAATTTTGGAGTTCCCTTTGCAGCACAACGTAAGTGGATCTAATATCCATGAGGATGCAGGTTTGATCCCTAGCCTCGCTCAGTGGGTTGAGGATCCGGCCCTGCCATGAGCTGTAGTGTAGGTGGCAGACGCGGCTCAGATACCACATTGCTGTGGCTCTGGTGTAGGCCGGCAGCTGCAGCTCCAGTTCACTACTCCTACTTTTAAACATGAAGGCAGTAGCTAGGGAGCAGGCCAGTGAAGGTGGTGAATCTGCTTGGGGGTGCCATCTCAAGGAGGCCTACACTTAAAATATATTTTAGAAGTTCTTTTTTGTCACAGTGGGTTAAGAATCCAGTGTTGTCACTGAAGTGGCTTGGGTCCCTGCCATTGCATGAGTTCATCCCTGGCCCAGGAACTTCCGCATGTCATGGGCACGGCCAAAATAAATAAATAAATAGATAGATAGATAGATAGATAGATAGGTAGGTAGATAGAAGAATTTTAACTGGAATGTGAAGTGAGGAAGTATCTGATGCTTCTGTATAATACCATATACAGAAACAATTCAAAATTATATAGAAATTATTTTTGTCTGAAGCCAGTCAAGACTGATCTCAAAGACAGTGTATGAGAGGCAGCAGTTGTACCCAGACATTGCAGGATGCTTTATTAAAAAATGTGGAAGTGTCATGGAAGTAAGTTTATGCAGCACAAATTAGAAATTTTTTTCTGAACAACTTAATTAGAAGGAACATTGTATTTACTTACTTTTTTGGGAATTGGTAAATATTCTAAATATTCTATTTCTACACAGTCCTTTGTGTTAGCAAGAACATGGAAGTTTGAAAGCCTGTGTCTTCTAAGTCCATAAGAAGTGTCTTAATTGCCAATTACTAATAGTGGGTTTGATTTTCAGGGTAGTCTTATGGGAAGAAAACGAGAAATTAAAAGAAAGGAAAAAATCAGAAGGAGGGTGGTAGACAGTAGCAATATGTTGTGGATGTAGACAATCCCTGTGATTCATGGAAAAGTTAGGGCTCACAGATTAACTCTGTCATGAGAAAGCATTTCATTTCTTGTAGAATACTTCCCATCAACCAGATCATTACAAAAATTAGCATAAAATTTCACCTATTTAAGAATCAGGCAGTGCAAACTATACAATACTAAATATGAACTTCAGTTTAGCGGCGGTGGTTGTTGTTGTTGTTGTTTTATAAATATCACCAGACACACATCTGCGGTTTTAGTGCTTGCCACAGTGCAGTTTTCTGGTTGACATATATCTAAGAAATGTGCGTATTAACACCCAGGCTCTAGAGCCAAGCACATTTTAGTGCCGGCTACAGCTGAAAGAATATGTTTCCATTCCTTGTCCATCTGTTCTCAGCAACATAAATTTAAGCTAGAAACACAGAATAAGTTTCATGAGAAATAAGTCTAAATATGGCTTAGAAAAGCAAGGTGAATGCTTTAAGTTATTATGGCTTGTTAACATTTCATTTGGTAGCTAGATGGTTGTGTTTATATGAAGAAAACTCACACTGCAGCTAGACCTTAAAGTTTAAAAAATAATAGTTTTTTAAAATGAGTTCACTTGAAAAAATGCAGTGGCTTGGTCACACTTTCTCTTTTCAGGGCTTTAATTTACTACAGATCATGGGCCTAACAAACTTTGAGATTTCAAAGTGCTGTTCACCACACACTTGAACTACCCTGAAAATATATCATTTAACCTCTCTGAGCTTCATGCTAAAATGGATTCATTAGTGGAAAGTGAGGGTTTTCTATACAAAATGAAGTACATAACAACACGCATATGCTTGTTTTCCCTGGAGGCGTCTCTCAGCTATAAGCAGCTATTACATGGGATCATGTACAACGATCATACCCACCCTGTGCCGCTACATACCACCTCTCTAGCCTACTTACTTACTTACTTATTATTTATTTATTTATTTAATAAACCAGCTTCATTCACTTTATTTTCTTCATATGCAACTATGTGGTGACCACAACTGGAGCCTGGGTCTGGTGCACAGACACACTGGCGTGGGTCTTTACAAGAAGGCCAGTGAATTCCTGACAAGGAGACTTGGTGAACACTGTGTTTCCCCAGAGATAAGGAGTGAGATAACTGTAAGTCTTGGAAATAGCATCAAAGGTGGCCTTGGTGAAGTTGCCCAGGGTGGCAAGGCAGCCCCTGACAGAGGTAGACAGAGGTGTTGCAGTCGTCAGTTCTGGCCATCACCAGTAGCTTCTTGAGCACAGGGGCTATGATGATGCCAGTGCCCCTGGGGGCAGGGATGAGGTGCACCAGTCCTGAGCCACAGCAGCCAATCACTTTGCAAGAGGCCACAGGGGGCTTGCTGATCTTGTTCGCCCAGTAGCCTCACTGCAGGGGAACAATGTAGAGCTTGGCCAGAATGATGGCTCCACGTATAGCAGTGGCTGTCATCTTAGAGCACTTGACACTGAAACTGACACATCCATTATAGTCCCTAGCAGTGACAAGTGCCTTGAACCTGGTCCATTGACCAGCACAGGTTTGCTTTTGCAAAGGCATGATCTTCAAAACCTGCCCTTGAGGGACGCCCCTGGAAAAAGGCAGTGATCTTAGATTCCTTGATGGGCAGAGATAAGAGATCTCCTCCAGGGACTTCATGTCTTTGACCAGGCCACCCAGCTAGATGAGAAGAAGCCACTCCTTGTCCTCCACCTTGCCTCCACAGCCTCAGTCCCAGCTCGGCCCTGGCCTAACCATGGCTGAGACCCCTGCCCCTGACGCCACTGCCAAAGCCCCTCTGTGCTTCTCATTCCAGGGCCCCAGACCTCCACCTCCCCACCGCCCCTCTGCAGCACCTCATCATCAGCCATATGGTGTTGTCACAGAGAGGAGCTCTAGCCTACCTGTAAAAAGTGTTTAGTAGTAAATACTTTAAAAATATCAAGTAATTTATTTACATTTGAAAATACATGAATTACATGAAAGTATCACTACAGAAAGGGACCATACATGTGCACCTAAAATTTTACCTTCAAAGCAAGAGTTCAGGTATTTAAGCAGAGGTGCTGTGCTCCAAGACTGGGTCCTGTAGAATTTTCTGATGTGAGGGCATCCTCTGCTTTCAAGCCACATGAAAATCTTCAGTTCGGAGAGGGACCTTGCGGCTCACACATACCACTCTTGCTCCCTATACAAGAAATGCTTCTATAATTTTGTTTTAAATATCTCTTTTTGCTGTGGTTGATTTATCAAATATAGCATGTAGTTATGCCTCAGAGTAGTTGGATTCAAATTTTGGCTCTGTCACTTCCTATATATGTGAATAGGGATAAATTAGTTAACTTCTCCATTTTTCAGCTTCTCTGTAAATTCTAATAATTATATTTGTCTTAAATTGGCTCGGGGTGGGGAGCTGGGTAGCAAAGGAGATGATATAGAGAGTGAAGAGTCCAGTGACAGATACTTAGGAAACACCCAGCAAGCAATACCTAATACTGTTAGCCTCTTTTTACTGTCTTCTGTTAAAAAATATAATGACTGTAATGTGCTAATTAGCCTAATCTACTCTCAGGTGGATTTTGGTAGCATATTCCTTATCATCAGAAAAGCATTTCTGGAAACTAATATGGTTTCTCGAACTTCACAGATTTACCTATGACTGTGGACAAGTCACTCCGTGATTCGGGGATTCAAGTCTTCTGATCTTTAAAATGAGAAACTTTAAATCTGTAACCTCTAAGGTCTTTGTCCAAGTAATTTAACAAAATCATGTTTGACAGCATATCCTCATACTTTATTTATAGTACTGAAGTGTGTATTTGCTGCCAAATGTCTGATGTGGGGGTGTATAAATGTTCCATATATACTTGTGGAATAGCATCACATTTGTGGATGATAAAAACTACTGGTATATTTTTTGGCATTTTTTGGCTAAGAATCCATTCTTCCCATTTGATTTTAGAAAAAGCTGACAACACATCTTTTCCCAGAGCACCTCAAGGTTTAGTCAAACTGAGTGTGTCGGAAATAGGCCACCTTTTGTTACTTTTAATAGAGAATCCTAGTCAGAGAAACTTTCTCTGCGAAGTAACTTTTATTTTTCATTTCCATAATTTTAGGCTGTGCAGTAGGCATATGCACTGGAACTGACAAGGCTTCTGTTTTCTTTCAGATCTGAGTGATCAGCTGCTGGAGGTGGTTGGCTTGGAAGGAGCCATGGAGATGGGGCAAATATACACAGGCTTGAAAAGTGCTGGGCGGCGGCTGGCTCAGTGCTCTTCTGTGGTTATCAGGTAGCTCCCTTCTCTATAGTGAGAAAGAGATTGACATGGCATAACTACGAACGAATTATTTTAAATTATAGCAGACTCTGATAATAATGTTTGTTTTATCTGTACGTCATTATCAATTTCTTTTTTTAATGATTTTTATTTTTTTTGCTTATAGTTGGTTTACAGTGTTCTGTCAATTTCTACTGTACAGAAAAGTGACCCAGTTACACATATGTATACATTCTTTTTCTCACATTATTCTCCATCATGTTCCTTCATAAGTGACTAGATATAGTTCCCTGTGCTATACAGAAGGATCTCATTGCTTATCCACTCCACATGCAGTAGTTTGCGTCTCCTAACCCCAGAACAAATAATGGAAATTGGCAGAATTTACAAAGTTTTCATTCACTGTTACTTGCAAGTTCATTGGAATTTGATTCTTTTTTTTGAGACCATGCATGCAATTCTAACATACAAATTTTTCCCCCTCTAATCTAGTTCACACTCAGTTTAGTTTACAGAGGGAAGTATCTACCAGGCCAAATACCCAATGAAAACACTGTTGAAGGACCATTAACTTGTATTTTTTCATGAACTAAAGTCCACCACTGTTTCTAGAAAAGTAAATAATGACTTATTATAAAGTAAGATTTTATATTTGTATTATATTTAAATTTGTTTAAAAAACAGTATTCACAAATTTACCTATAGATAAAAAAGATCTATTTTGACCTTAAAATGAAACCACAGGCTATAGCACAGATATGATTGGTGTTATTTATATGTACGAAAGTGTTGATGCTAGAAAATCTGCGACGTCAAACACTTTTCTCCAGGTTTGCAATGTGGGTTTGCATGAAAACAAGGAGGCCCTTTTGACTATAGGAATTCTGATCGTGTCATTAGGCATAAAGCCAGCATTTGTTTTTTGGCATCCAGGATTTTTTATCACCACATTTACCAGGAAGCTCTTAACGGTCCTGTAATTAAGGTACCTTTCAGGGTATTCATTAATAGTGAAGAGTTCAAGTTCCTTTTCAGAAGATATAATTTTAGAACAGAGCCTAGCTATTACCATATATGCATTCCCTGGTCTCATCATCTTATATGGGACTTACAGCCTGTTGTATAAAGCTGTGTTAAACTTTGAAATATTTTTCCCCAGGACTAGCAAGTCTCTGCCAATGCAGATCGATGGGGAACCGTGGATGCAGACCCCATGCACAGTAAGTACAGGGTAATTAAATTGCTGTGTCATTTTCTTTTTTGTTTCCCAGATATTATATACTCCCATAACTAACTAATCAAATACTCCCATAAGTAAATAATCTAAGCTTTGGGCCTATCACCAAGTACCTTTTTCCCTCCTTATTTATGTGGCAGAGCCATTGTATTCAGGTTTTAGATACTTTCTGCACTTGGCAATGATTTAGTATTTGAATGTTTGTGTTAGCCAAAGTATAACCTTTAGATACCATAGATCAGTTATAAACTCTGGAATTTAGCAAAATTGAAAAAGGTTCTTTTAACTGTTTTTGTACTTATTTCAAAACACCTTATGCAAGTTCTCTTGTGGTACAGTGGGTTAAGGATCTGGTATTGTCCCTGCAGTGGCTTTGGTTGCTGCTGTGGCGTGGGTTCAAGCTGTGGCTCGGGAATTTCCATACACTGCACATGCAGCCAAAAAAAAGAAAAAAAGAACACCTTATGGGAAAATATTTATGGGAACTTCAGACATGAATTTATTACCCATCTGCTCTTTTGCCCCCATGAGGGGATCTGAGGGCTTCCTTCTCTGTAGAGAACCTCCCATTACAATTGTTCTCTCCACAGTAAGATATGATTTAAGTGAAATCTTTAGATCTCCCTAAATTTCAGTTTCCGTTTGTATAGTGAATATTTTATTACATTTCAGTAATATGCTTGGCACTACTCTTGGAATTTAGAAGCCTGTTCGATAATATAGATCATGGTCAATAATAAAACATTGCAGTAATAGAACATGGAATAGAATGTAGTCAATAATATAATTGTCCTGGAGTTCCCATCATGGTGCAGCAGAAACAAATCCGACTAGGAACCATGAGGTTGCGGGTTCAGTCCCTGGCCTTGCTCAGTGAGTTAAGGATCCAGTGTTGCTGTGAGCTGTAGTGTAGGTTTCAGACGCAGCTCAGATTCTGCATTGCTGTGGCTGTGGCATAGGCCGGCAGCTGCAGCTCTGATTCGATCCCTAGCCTGGGAATCTCCATATGCCGTGGGTGCAGCTCTCAAAAGACAAAAGACAAATATATATATATTGTCCTAAAGAAACTTGCATTCTTATAATAGGAAATTGAATAAATTAATATAGAGAAATAGATATGTAGTAAATACAACTTTTGATGACAAGATTTATGATAAATGATGAAGAGGAACTAGGTGGAGTACAAAGGATCCTACTTTATGTAAGTGGCTCTGGGAGGCCATTTTGAAAGAAGAGAAATGAGTTGGGTGTGTTAAAGAGTAAGGAGGATGGTGTGACCAAACTTTTTAGAGGTAAGGTGGGAGTGGTAAGAGGTAAAGTAGAAAAGATGAGCAGGGGACAGATAAGTAGAAAAACGATGGTAAAGTTCACCTTAGCTGCCACGTGGTGAATGGATTGTACTGAGTAACAGCTGAAAGACAGGGTTTGTCAGAATGGTCTGCCCTTGGGCCAGGGTAGTGGCCAGGAAGTGGACAGATTTGAGCTACATTCTTGAGGTGAAACAGGAAGAGTTTGCTAATGAATTCCCTTAGGATGAGAGAGAGGAATGAGGGAAAGAGATGAATCGAGGTTAGCTCTGTGTGCAAATAAAGGCACCATTTACTGCCTAGTTAAGACTGGGAGGGAAGATGGTTAGGGAGTGACGGCAGAGGTCTTCGTCTTAGATTGGTACAGGCATTGTGTATGTGCTGATGTAACGTGGTTACATGTGAATATTGTGTTGGGGTTTATTTTTTTGAGAATAATTGACATACATTATATTAGTGTTTATTAAATAGTCACACAAACTCTTAATAATAAATATCACCATTTTTCCAGATAGAGAAAACTGAGGCATTAGAAAGTCAAATAAGTAGCTTAAGGTCAGATAAGTAACAGATATGGAACTCAAACCCAGACTCTTTGATTATAGCCCATTCTCCTAACCACTAATGCAAACACTTAGCTACTGATCGCAAAGAGCACAGCTTAGCATATAAGAAAGGAGTTTTAATTTTTACCTTTCCAATGCTTTTACTCTGAAGAAGTTGGCTCAGACTTTGTATACTGCACATGAATATGACTTTGTGTTTATTTGTTGCTGTATTCTTTTTGGCTAATTGAACCACTCATTTGTAAAATCCATTAATTCTGTTATAATAATGTAAAACAAACTTGCCTCAAAATCTTTCTAGACTGGCTAACTTCTCCTGCCTTCTGCTACATCTGTAGTTGGTTTCAAATCTCCTTTAAAAAATCCCTGCACATATACACTTACATCCTGTTTGTTATTCTCCCCTCTTCCAATGGCACTTCTGAGTTCACATTTATACTCACATGCATATTGAAAGTGCTATTGTTGCTGTCAGTGGTGGTGATGATCATGTGCTGATAATGATGGTTAGGATGATGTCATGATGGTTATGGTGAAAATAGTGGTGAAATTTATGGTGATGGTAGTTTTGATGATGGTGGTAGAGGTGATGGCCATGGTCGTGGTCATGATAACGGTGGAGGTGCTGTCAGTGATGGTGGTGATAGTCGTGATGCAGGATGGTAGTAGTCATGGTAGTAGCAGAATTCTTGTCTTTTTTTTTTTTTTTAATCTTTTTAGAGCCACACCCATAGCATATGGAAGTTCCTAAGTCAGAGGTTGAATCAGAGCTATAGTTGCCGGCCTATACAATAGCCACAGCAATGCAGGATCCAAACTGCCTCTGAGATCTACGCCACAGCTCACAGTACGCCAGATCCTTAACCCACTGAGCAAAGCCAAGGATCAAACCTGTGTACTCATGGATACTAGTCAGATTTGTTTCTGCTGAACCACGATGGGAACTCCCAGAATTCTAGACTTAATGAAAGGTCACTTTTCATCAGCCTTCATCACAGAAGAATAAATGAAAGACAATGAAACCAAACACCTTCCATGAATATTCTGTGTTCTTTTGAATTCTTCTCAGGGAAGAATTCTTGGTACCTATGCCGTGTTTTAAATCAAGAAAAAATAATGGCAACAATAATATGTGACATTTATTAAGCTTTTAGTTTGTACCACATACAGTTTGAGACACTTGACCTGTGTTTACACATTTAATTCTCACCAAAACCCTATAATAAGCTTTATTTCATGAATAAAGCTACTGAGTCAGATCAAGTTTAAATAGGTTGCCCGATTCCACACAGATATTAAGGGGCAGACTAGAAATTGAAAGGCAAGAAGCTGGCTCCACCGTTGGCACTCTTCATGGCTGCTCTCCACCCTGAATCTCCACCTGAAAAGGCCCCAGGCCATCCCTTCTCCAGTATGACCTTTGGTAATCACTTACTGCCCTTCTCCAGGTTTAAAAATCTGTCTCTGTTAAAATATAATTAGGGTCTCAGAATACTTTTAGCTTATTTCACACAATCTCTGCTGAGAACTCTCTTGTTAACTTTTGTCTCAATTAGCAATAAGATATTCATTTCACCTGTTAATTATCATGATCTAAACACTTGTTAAATTAATAATAACTTTTAGAGAGAATATTAATATATTTAAAATATAACCCCCTCTTGCATTATTAACATACTTTCTCGAGAATCTAACATATTTTCTTGAGCATCAGTGGCTACCTCTGTGCATGGTGGAATTGTGATTTCCAAAGAGATGCCACGTACAGAGGAGGCAACGTGGTAGCATGACAAGCAGGCCCAAGCAAAGACCCACAGAGCCTTTCTTGAGTTTCTATAAAGTAATATCCTGGTCTCATAAAAAGCCAAGGAACAGGTCTCTAAAGAGTGTTTCTCACATTCTGTATGGTTGGGGTTGGTCCTTCTGTAGCTGCAGTTACATCCTGTTTCTCCTCCTAGATAGATCACTAAGTTCTCAGCTTTTTATCTCTGTCCTTATCATCATCCAAGCCTCTGTCATTTCTCACCCTAATCAGTGGGCTCTTTGCCATTTCTTTCCTTGTTCTCTATACCTGCTACCCTCAATAAATGTTTATTACAGTGAGTGATTTTGATTCACTAAAATCTAGTTGGCATCCTCCATACTCATGACCCTCCTAATTATTCAATAAAGAAAAAGCAATTTTCTTTGTAAAAAATAATGAATTTTATATACATTAAATTTAGTTTTCTCTCCATATAAACACTCTTATTTCAATCATTTATCGCAGTCTACAGTGGGCCAAGAACTGTACTAGACTATGGCTCATTACCATTACTTCGTATTCTGGCATACTCTGCATTTCCTAGAACCACGTGGAGATCTGAACTTTAAATTTCACTTTAACTGAAGAGGATATTTAGTATTCACAGCACTGGTATGGTTTAACTAAAGCGTGTTCTCGCTTCGATTGAATAACACAGTGTTTCTCTTACAGAACATACAAATTGGTAGAATGTTAAAATTCTTTTCTGAATTTAAATATCCATAAGCCGATACTCAGTTTATGAAGGAATTGCTCTAGATATAATTTTAGAGCACAGCAGAAGTTCTGCTTTTCCTTAAGATGAATATGTAAAATGGAAAAGCAGGTGATAAGTGGGTTTTAATTCTTTTATAAATTAATACTTTAAAAAAATCAGAGTAATATAAATTCTGGAGATGGATGGTGGTGAATGATGGCACAACAGTGTGAATGTACTTAGTGCCACTGAATTATGTGCTTAAAAATGGTTAAAATGGTAGATTTTATGTTATGTATATTTTTCAACATAAAACAGTAATTGAAAAAAGTTAAGGTAATATTTACTTGAAAATTTCACTAATCCTAAATTCAAGTATCAGGAAAAACAAAAACTATAAAGCTTAAAACTTTCTTCTCAAATATATGCTTTGTAATTATTTGTATGGCCTTTTAAATTACCTCACTGAAAAGTAGTGCACAAAAGCTTGTTAGGTACTCCTGTATTAACAGTTTTATGCTAGTCACTGAATCAATGGAGAATGGATTTTAACCCTGTAATAATTAGCAATGTTAATAAGCATGTCAAACTAAAGAGACAATTATTTCAAGAAGACATTATACTGAACCAGTTCGTGAAGAGCCTTTTTCTGTGGTGGACTCCAGGGCCTGAGTAAACTCCCCTTTCTATCATCTTCCTCCCTAATCCTTCCTCCTGACCATTTCGAACATACAATGGGAACATACTGACAACATAGTGGAGAGAAAAAAAAAAAGAGCAGTTTGGGGAGGAGAGAAGGAAGAATACTAATATGAGAGATCACGTACTGGATCAGATTTCATTTTGTATCTGCACACCCAGCCCATCCACCTCAGTTTATTACAAGTGATGGGTGCCTAGTAAAATTTCATTAAGTGAAGAGTGACCATCTTAAGCCTTAAATTCAGTGTAGCCACAATGGACTCATCATGCACTTCCTTCCATCTCCTTTCCACCCACCAAGTAATGACTTCTTACTTTCCCAAAATCCTGTCCCTCCCTTTACTATATAGAGTAGTGGGGCACACAGTTTCATAAGCTAAAAATCTGAGGCTCATTCTATATACTTCTCTCTATACCCTAAGATTCCATAACTCTGCCCACTTGATATTTCATATTTCTGGACTCTTTTTATCCTTAGTACCTTGTCCTCGATTTGGTCCATTTGATTTCTCTCTCGCCACATCAATCTTTCCCCATCTCCATTTTTTTTTTCTATTTAAATCCAACCTTCACTTTTCTACCAAAGTAATCACTATAAAATACTAATCTCACCATGACACTGTTCTACCTAAAATATTTGATTACTTTCTATCTGATAAAATATAATTTGAATTGGGCTTCCTGTTTCACTGATACCATCACTTCTTTTTCATATTTTCATATACTTTCCTCTTGCCCAAATAAGCTTTCTTCTCCTTTAGTTGAGTTAAACACCTCCTCTTTTGAGACTCATTTCATGCTGCCATTCCTTCATAAAGCCTTTTTTGAATATTATCTTTCCTCCACTCCATCCCATCCCCAGCCTCAACTAGTCCAAAAGCTCAGCCTCAGTGCTTCATATTTCTTTATCAAAGAACTATATGGAATTGAAACTATCCACTTTTCTAACTAGCTTATTGGTGACGTAAGCTTATTGAGGTCAGGCACAATGATTTTGGTTATCTCTCTACCTCCAGAGCATAGCACTGTGCCTCACACATCATTAGGCTGCCAACACCAAGTGCATTTTGAATTTGTGAGTTTCCTAAATATTTCTTGGGATAGTATAACAGCTTAAAAGAATGCAGTCTACTGAATCTTTCACTGAACATAATGTAGGTTGGCTAGCAATTCACTCACATATTTTTCATATGTATACATGTAAACGTTATTTTGAGTTATCTTTATTCATTACATTCTCAAAGCAAAGAATGATGAATGTATCAGAGAAGAAGTACTTTCTCAACCTTAAAAGATTCAATCTCTGTTTTCTGTAATGGGTAATTAAACTTCTTGGGCCACTTCACTCCATTATCAATCATGTATTCATTTTATACATTTTGTGAGCTACATTCCTTTAATACTTTGTAATATTAATACTCATGTATTAATTGTTACTTGTAATACTTCTTTGAAAAGTAATGCCAAAGAAGTTGTAATGCAGTATCACTCTGAGTATTTTATTTATGATTAAGTCAGAAAGGATTCCTGAAACTTTCTTCCATGTGGTAGAGAATGGGAAGGAAGTCAAGAACAGATCATAAGCTAAATGGTGAAATGACCACAGGTAAAATATGAAGATTCATCAAAGTGATAGCTGAATTCAAGGCAACTACTTAAAGGCACTTACGTGTGTTTTGGTCTCCCTTGCCTGTTTACCTTCCTTAGGATAATACTTCTCAGGACTCTGACCTACTTGCACAATCTCAGCTTCCAGTGTTAAATACCTTCAGCACACAACTCAACCCTGATCTGTAGTCAGCCAGTCTTTGCCAAACCTGGTAGTCTTGCTGCTTTAAGTTTACTTCCTAGTATTCTTGGGACAGAGACTTGTTCACTTAGTGCCTTAAGAGCAACTGCCTGCCTCCCTCAGGCCCTGTTTCCACTGTGTAGACCATTCCATCACAGGCTGTTTTCTGACTCCAATGCCACTTTCCTTCTCAGACTCTAGTATCTAGTTGATTCAGACACTGACTAGTTGCCTAGACTTTGCTTGCCTCCTCTCTTAGGAAGGCCTGACCTTTATCCTCATGGCCCTAGGCACACAAGTACACAGAGTTTATCTTCTTTTTGACACTTACGTTTGCTGAGAAAATATTCAGCAGAGCTTTAAAATGCAAACTGTTTAAAAAGAGTAACAGTGTTTCGGGCCTATTAAATTTTTATTTATGTGTTTTTGTAGTAATTATTTAAAATAACCATAATTGTTAAGTGACATTCAATCATTTGCCAGAATGACAAATTAATCTCAGGACATTAAGATAGAAAATAAAAAGTAAAAGTAAGATTTTCCAGTCCCAGGAATTTAGTGATGTATAGATGAAGGCTAATTGAATTTTTAAAACATTTTGATGTCCTAGAGATGTTTGGAGGAAACCACGGTAGTAATGCTTAACAATATTTAACAGCATTTACCGTGTACCAGTTTCAGTTCTGCATATTAATATCCATCATTTATTTAGTCCTCAAAACAACCCTAAGAAGTCAGTAAAGTTATTATAACACCTATGTCATAAATTAAAAAAAAAAAAAAACCTGAGACAGATAAGCCAAGCAACTTACCCAAGGCCACACAGTTGGAGGTAGAGCAGCTGAGCTGGCTTAAAGCCTTTTCCCTTAATTATGATGCTTTACTGCCTCACTCAGTCACTTGTGTTAGCAACCAGATAAATCTCTATCATTGATAACAGAATTCAATTCTTTTTCACCTTATTTACATTTTTCTCTTTATTTAATACATTATTTTTTGCTTCCCCATATAGCCAAAGCCATCCATGCCATTACCAGAATTAGTACTGAACAACATAACTCTGATTATCTAAGTCTGATCTCAAAATTCATTGCCTCCTCGTTTCATACATCATGGAGTACACTATCTTTGTCATGGCATTCAAGCAATCTCCCAAAGCTGCCATATGCCAGCCGTGCTTCATAGAAACCATTCTGCAAAGGCTTTCTCCTTATACAGCTTAATTTTGTACCTAAAATCCTCGTTCCCTATTGTGTGGTTTAGAAAAAAGACACATTCTTCTGGCCTTCAAGCAGACTCCCTGCAAATCTGTGGTTCTTCTCAGCAGTTCTCTAGGATTAATGGTTTTTATCTCTTTCATTTAATCTTACCTACTGTTTATTATTTTGCCTGAATTAATTATCCTACCCTGTTGAGATATGTGTATTTTTATAAGTTTACTTCGAAGTCTTTCTGGAAGGCAATGGCATATAAATACATATATACTAAAGATAAAATAAAATCCCTCCCTTCAATGCCAAGCTTAGCAGCAATTTCCTCATGAAGACTTTTTAACTGCCCATCTGTCTGAAATAACTGCCTGGTCCTTTGTATTCATGTGACTGTGTTGATATCTTTATAATGCCATCCCAATGCACAGCCTTGTATTTCAGCTATGCAGTTATGTGTCCATCTCTTTTTTTTGGGGGGGTGGCTGCATCTGTTGCATATGAAAGTTCACAGGCTAGGGGTTGAATTGGAGCTGCAGCTGCCAGCCTATGCCACAGCCACAGCAATGCCAGATCCAAGCCGCATCAGTGACCTATGCCTCAGCTCACAGCAACGCAGTGATCAAACCAGCATCCTCATGGATACTAGTCAGATTCTTAACCCCCCCAGCTGAGCCACAATGGGAATTCCAGTGTGTCCAGCTCTTCTGATTTAATTGTAAGTATTATAAGACTTCATCCTTAAATCCTCTTCATTTACTTCATTTACCTCACATACTGTCTTTTACATAATATGATTTCTAATGCGAAATCCACATTTGAATCATTGCTGTACAAAATGTAATGCATCGTTTTTCTCAGGCTGCTTTCAAAAATGTTTTTCTTTGTCCTTAATTTTCAGTACTTTTATTTTGGTGAATCTGGGCTGGATTTCCTTAAGGTTATTCTTTTTTAGTTTCTATGAACTTCATGAATCTGTAGGTTTATGTCTTTTGCCAAAGTGGGAGGTTTTCAGCCATTATTTCTTCAAATAGTGATTTAAGCACTGCATTCTTTGTCCTTTCCTTCTAAACCCTGATGACATGTTTTAGGTATTTATGTAGTATCTCAATCTTTAAGTCTCAGTTAACTTTTTCTTCCCTCTTTGTTCTTTCTCTTGTTCCTAATGGATAATACCTATTCATCTATATTTAAGCTCACTAACTTTTTCTTCTTTTATCTCCATGCTGTTCTTGAGCCTCTGCAGTTCCCTTTCATTTGTCATTAATTTTTCTGTTGTAAAATTTTTAGTGGGTGCCTTTTTATTATCTTCCTTTTCTCAGCTGATAATCTCTATCGGCTTTCATTTCAAGACTGTCTGTCAGTAATTCTTGGAGCTTGGTAATAGTAGCTGCTATAAATTTTTTGTCTGATAATTCCAACACTTGATCATCTCAGGGATTGCATCATTGGCTATCTTTCCCCCTTGGGAATTTTTTGAGATCTTCCTGGATCATCATATGTTGAAAGTTTTGGATTGTGTCCTGAATATTTTTATATCTGGGTGTCATTTAATTCTCGTGAGGAATAATTTTTTTATTGTTGTCATTGTTGCTCTTTTAGCAGGTAATTGACCCAGTTAGGTTCAAGCCACAAATCCTGACCTGCTGCCTGTGAATCATGGTTCCAATATCAGTTCAATTTTCAAATTATTATTAGATTTATCCTACATGTACAAGATCCATAGGTTTATCTGGAACCTGGGTGTGGTCTACCCCCAACTCAATTCTCTCCGTTGTCAGTATGCTTCTTAAGGTCAAATCTATTTCTTACGCTGTCCAGGGGTAAACTCTGAAGATCATATAACAACTTTAAGAGATAGTCTTTTTGAGGCCCTCTCCACTCCAGGATCTCCCTGAGGTTTTTGAACTGCCAGGGCTCCTCTGGCTAGAAATCCAAACCTTTAGTTTCTCTCCATTACCACGTGCTTCCTGATTTAGCATCTACCTCCAGGGCCTTAAGGAAAAGAAATAGAGAGAGAGAGAGAGAGAAAGTCAGCAGGCATTTGCCCATGCTTTTGAGACTGTAGTTTCAGTGACCATAGAGAAGGGCTCTCCTTCACTGGAGTTGTAGCCCCCTGTCAACGCTATGGAATTGCCAGGGTACTGGGATGGGAGGGATTGGGGTGGAGTAGGGGTGAAATGACACAAGATACTTCTCTCACCCTCTCTCACCTCTCCCTACAAGTCCTTCATTGCCTACCCTTGAATCAAAAACAAGGCTTTTCTTGGAGCCCTCCACCTATACTTGGTGTTACAGTTCCAGGCTGGGAAATATGAAGGGGGAGAAAAAAACAGGAAGATCATCTCTGGCTCAGAGCATTTCATGTTCTGGTTTCCTTCCCTTATCTACCTGCTATCATTTGCTTTGCAGCAATCCTCAGTTAGCTGTTCCATGCATCTGTGCAGGGTTTATAATTGCCTTCAGTGGGAGATTCAGGATGGTGCCAGCTTACTTCTACTTGACTAGAAATGAAACCACCACTCTCCTTAGATTTTGTATATGGCCACTTGAGATTTGCCTGTGTAGTACCTGTCAGATTGATATATTATTAGCCAGAAGTACTTATCTGCCAACTTACATATTTTACAGTATAGTCACCATTTACATGTCTTTTACAAAAATTCTAAATAAGTCTGAGAAGTGCCCTAAACCTCAAATCATAAATCTTATCCATTTTGAGAAAACTGCATTAATTTTTTCTATTTATGTGTCCTGCATTTAAGCAGTTGAGACCACATTTACCTTGTTGCTTGAGGGAAAATAATTGACCCAAAAAGTCATTGATTTTTCTACTCACTTATAAAAATTAGGTTATGTTTTAGGTATTTCTCTAGGCAGTAATGGTGTGGATGACCATAGGAGATGTGTTTTTCTAGATTACTTTGTATGCAGACATATTTAAGACTATTGCAAGTAAGTTATGTGATTGTATGGGAGCCTTTTAGACTGTGGAGATGAGGTTAGGTGACGGTTCAAGGTCATGAAGCAAAGGGTTATAAAAGTGGGGCTGTTCCCAAGTTGTTTTTCTACTCCTAAAACCCATTAACCATTCAATAAGCTTATTTGCCTAAAGATATAAAGTTCAGAGAGGACAAAAATACAAGATCTCTGAAGCTTTCTGTAATGCACAGTAGTGGGTGAAAGAGTGCAGGTATTAAAAAGGCAAAGCCAGTCAATGAGACTTCTCTGGCAGTTCTAACCACAGCAAACCAAGCATGGAGCACTCACGGTTGAAAAGGAGTTAAGCTGGTTTAAGAAAGAGATTATTTTAATGGTGCTTTAAACCTACTTGTAAAGTTGAATACCATGAAAATCCTTTGTGTTTGGGAATACCATTTAAATGAGAATTTCACATAATATTACATTAGGAAATACAGTATCAGATGGATTGCTTATTTCCATAGTTTATGTGTTTATATCTCTCTTGATTACTAAAGGTACGATAAATACTTTTAAAGGTAAATTATGTATAGAATGATGTCTCCTGTCAAGAGGCTAGTAAAGGCTAAATGTAAACAGTACATGAAAAGAATTATGAGGAAAAAGGGGAGAATCTGAGAAGTAGGAAAATAGCTAGAATTTGCTTATCTTTAATGGCAGGTGGATCTCTTTATGCCGACTACCTGGATTTAACCAATCACAGACCTGGGAACTGAAAACAGATTAGAAATTACAAATCTTTACCACTCTTTTATTATAGAATCTTAACTATTTTATTACAACTTCTGCATATCAGCCTTTTATTTGAAAGTTATTCTTGGTTTTAATGTTTTAGAAGTTATTTTGAGTAGGCTGGCCTCCACAACTGAAATAGTCCACTTCTCTAAGCACTTTAGCGGAAATTCATAGTAGTCCGAGGTTAAAATATTTTTCACTCCTTGAAAACAGTGTTTTATGGGACTTCCATAGGAGGGGAGATAGAAGCTGCGTAGGAATATTACTGTGCAAAATAACTATACGCCACTGGGTAGAAAACAGAAATAAAGGCCATTGCCCGGGGTCTTCTATTTGTTGTATCAGTGACCTCTGGATTTCAGAAAAGTACTTAATCTTGGAACTTTTTCCTTATTTCTAAAGCCAACTACCTGCAAAATCACAGGAGAGTACAGAAGGGTTGTTGAAAATTATTATGCATCGCATTTATCAACACTTCAAAACTATTAGTTATTTTGCGGTGTATATTAATTATCATTATATTTAATAATGCACCTGAAATTCCTCTTTTTCATTGTTTAGACTAACACCCTACACGAAAAAAAAATAGTTAAATCCATGTTATTTTATGCTGAAATAGTATTTGATGTATTTTTGAGATTCAGCCAGAGTGTTATAGAAAATTAGCAGTGACTTTTACTTTTTCCCTATGATCATTTAAAGGTCAATCTTTAGTAATTATCTAAAAGGAAAATTATATTAAAAACCCATGCAGAATAAAGCAGTTCATGAAACGTGTAGGTTTACCTAACTCTTGAATCTCTCAAGACCTTTGCATTAAGTCAGTTAACTTTTAATGGTATTAACTGATAGTTAATGCACCAGGCTGATTTCCTGGACAATAGTCTTATTTTGAAAATTTAATAAGAATAATATTTTCTTATTAAAAGTTGCACACCTATTGTAAAATGACACTTGCTGCCTTGGCAGACACCATTTTTAAGGCATCTTAAGCAACTCTAATGGCTTACTTTATTTATTTATTTATTTATTTTTATTTTCCCACTGTACAGCAAGGGGGTGAGGTTATCCTTACATGTATACATTACAATTATATTTTTTCCCCCACCCTTTCTTCTGTTGCAACATGAGTATCTAGACAAAGTTCTCAATGCTATTCAGCAGGATCTCCTTGTATATCTATTCTAAGTTGTGTCTGATAAGCCCAAGCTCCCGATCCCTCCCACTCCCTCCCCCTCCCATCAGGCAGCCACAAGTCTCTTCTCCAAGTCCATGATTTTCTTTTCTGAGGAGATGTTCATTTGTGCTGGATATTAGATTCCAGTTATGAGTGATATCATATGGTATTTGTCTTTGTCTTTCTGGCTCATTTCACTCAGGATGAGATTCTCTAGTTCCATCCATGTTGCTGCAAATGGCATTATGTCATTCTTTTTTATGGCTGAGGAGTATTCTGTATAATACCACACCTTCCGAATCCAATCATCTGTTGATGGACATTTGGGTTGTTTTCATGTCCTGGCTATTGTGAATAGTGCTGCAATGAACATGCGGGTGCATGTGTCTCTTTTAAGGAGAGTTGTGTCCGGATAGATGCCCAAGAGTGGGATTGCGGGGTCATATGGAAGTTCTATGTATGGATTTCTAAGGTATCTCCAAACTGTTCTCCATAGTGGCTGTACCAGTTTACATTCCCACCAACAGTGTAGGAGGGTTCCCTTTTCTCCACAGCCCCTCCAGCACTTGCTATTTGTGGATTTATTAATGATGGCCATTCTGACTGGTATGAGGTGATATCTCATAGTAGTTTTGATTTGCATTTCTCTTATAAGCAGCGATGTTGAGCATTTTTTCATGTGTTTGTTGGCCATCTGTATATCTTCTTTGGAGAAATATCTATTCAGGTCTTTTGCCCATTTTTCCATTGATTGATTGGTTTTTTTTGCTGTTGGGTTGTATAAGTTGTTTATGTATTCTAGAGATTAAGCCCTTGTCAGTTGCATCATTTGAAACTGTTTTCTCCCATTCTGTAAGTTGTCTTTTTGTTTTCTTTTGGGTTTCCTTTGCTGTGCAAAAGCTTTTCAGTTTGATGAGGTCCCATGGGTTTATTTTTGCTCTAATTTCTATTGTTTTGGGAGACTGACCTGAGAAAATATTCATGATGTTGATGTCGGAGAGTGTTTTGCCTATGTTTTCTTTTGGGAGTTTGATGGTGTCCTGTCGTATATTTAAGTCTTTCAGCCATTTGGAGTTTATTTTTGTGCATGGTGTGAGGGTGTGTTCTAGTTTCATTGCTTTGCATGCAGCTGTCCAGGTTTCCCAGCAATGCTTGCTGAATAGACTTTCTTTTTCCCATTTTATGTTCTTGCCTCCCTTGTCAAAGATTAATTGACCATAGGTGTCAGGGTTTATTTCCGGGTTCTCTATTCTGTCCCATTGGTCTGTCTGTCAGTTTTGATACCAGTACCACACTGTTTGGATGACTGTGGCTTTGTATTTCTTGAAGTCTGGGAGAGTGATGCCTCCTGCTTGGTTTTTGTTTCTCAGGATTGCTTTGGCGATTCTGGGTCTTTTGTGGTTCCATATAAATGTTTGGATTGTTTGTTCTACTTCTGTGAAAAATGTCATGGGTAATTTGATAGGGATTGCATTGAATCTGTAGATTGCTTTGGGTAGTATGGCTATTTTTACAATATTGATTTTCCCAATCCAGGAACATGGACTATCTTTCCATTTCTTTACATCTTCTTTGATTTCTTTGATTAAAGTTTTATAGTTCTCGACATATAGGTCCTTTACCTCCTTTGTCAGGTTTATTCCGAGGTATTTGATTTTGTGAGGTGCAATTTAATGGCTTACTTTAGAGCAGGGAGAAAAGCAGGCAAGGTAGCATGTGTATTTTAGTGATTAAAGAAAAAGAGTAACCCATAAAATAACAGTAGGAAAATGGTTAACAGGTGTAGACAGTGAATATTTTCTTGATATGCCTAGATATTGCATTTTGACTAATATTTACATACAAAATAAAGATAAATCTTAAAGAAGAAAATACCAGAGTTCCCATGTGGCTCAGCGGTTAATGAACTCAACCAGCATCCATGAGGACGCAGGTTCCATCCCTGGCCTCAAACACTGGGTTAAGGATCTGGTGTTGCCGTGAGCTGTGGTGTAGGTTGCAGACTCGGCTCAGATCCCACATTGCTTTGGCTCTGGCATAGGCTATAGGCTGGTGGCTACAGCTCCAAATGGACGCCTATCCTGAGAACCTCTGCATGCTGCGGGTGCAGCCTTAAAAGACAAAAAAAAAAAAAAAAAAAAAAGAAGAAGAAGAAGAAGAAAATACCACCATTTGTTGTTTAATGAGTTACATCGTAATATTTTGAAGAAAGAAAATTAACTAACAGTCTCCTGTCATCTTGAAACATTTAAATAAGCAGGTTGCTGTTCTAATGGATGAGTGGTAGTGAGACTCCAAAAGCAGTTAAATAAAACATAAAGGGAAAGCATCCTTTTACCTAAGACTTCATTGGTAAATACTCTTGCATAAATTTGCATTTCTAAACATTTTTCCCCCCAAAGACTGGCACATTAGTGTTTAGTAGCATTATTTTGTGTGTTCCTCTGTTACTTATGCATTAATTAGTTTTGTTTACCTGTGCATAATTTTTTCCTCATTTCACAACAGTTGTTGTTTTTGTAATTGACAATGCAATTTACTGCATGTGTGCTTTCTGGCCCCCAAACAAGAATGTTAAGGTGTAAAGCACCAATCTATTCATCTCAGATTGTTTAAAAAAAAAAAAGGGGATTGGTTGTGACTAATTTCCAATTAATTTGTGGTGGTTACAGAGAAGAAAACAATTGCACCTACTAATTAAAATTTAAAATATTCCAAAGTGTCATCTTTAGGTGTCTGTGGAATATATAATTTCCATTCTGGTTCATTGGTGGATCTGTAACACCCTTGAGCTTGACAGCTCTATTAATTTAAAGGCTCAGTAATACCTATTAGTACAAAACATGAAAAAAATACCATTAATCATTTATTTTAATATTGCAGCTCTGTCATTTTCTCAGTATGTTTTAAAATTATGATGACACTATAATGTGCACAAATCGTCCTGGATGAAGGAGAAACGGATCACAGTATTTAGGAAAGATACTGAAGTACATTATTAGAGCTTAATTAATGCCAAACTGATTAGATTTGGTTTCATTTTGCACAAAAATATTTTAAAGAATTTTTTCTTATAATACTATATTTTAAAAGTTATCCCAAACAGGTTACATATACAATGACTTACCTTTTAATAGCTCTTTTCTGTACTTTAAGTATTATGATATAAACCCACATTGTTCTTTTATTTTCCATTTTGAAACCTGAATTAATCTACTAAGTTTCGATTTAGAAAAGTTCATTTCAGTTCTTTGATAGGAATGGCTAACCCACATTGGACATGATGTCCAAAAAACATGAAAGGTCAAAAAGTGAGATGAGAAATATACTAAGTATATGTAATACCTTATGCATTTATATTGAGGTTAAATTTCTAAAACTGGGCTGTTAATCATGCTAAAGGTGATCAAATTGTATGCATGTAATAGAATTTTTTGATTAGCTTTCAAGAGGACCAATAGTTGTTTAAATTTACATCTAGTTCAAAATTGAATATATTTCTCTAGAACGGGGAAAGTTAGTAGCCTCCTTGCTGATGAGCATCATTGTACTAATATGTAGATTTGATTTCTTTCTTTCCTTCCAGAGCAGGTAGAGGTTGCTCTTCTGGTGGACACTAACCATTGAATCACACAGCCTGAGCCTGACTTTTCTCCCACAATTACCTTGTGAGAGAACTAGCCCTTCATTTCTTCTGACTTTATGTATAAAAATTAGAAATTAAATTCTAAGCTTTTCCTCGAGAGGCAACTACTGTATTGTTGAAAGTTTTAAAGCATAAGACTTCTTAACTACTAAGAGAGCAAAGATCCAGTATTTCATAGAGATATTCCCAGGACAGTTTACCAATTTCAAGTAAAAATTTGAGTAAGGAGTTCCGGTCATGGCTTAGCGGAAACAAATCTGATTAGCATTCATGAGGACACAGGTTCCATCCCTGGCCTCGCTCAGTGGGTTAAGGATCCAGTGTTGCTGTGAGCTATAATGTAGGTTGCAGAGGCGGCTCAGATCCCGCATTGCTGTGGCTGTGGTGTAGGCCAGCAGCTACAGCTCTAATTTGGCCCTTAGCCTGGGTACCTCTCATGCCAAGGGCGCGGCCCTAAGGAAAAAAAAAAATTGAGTTAAGAAAACTTAATAGGAGATCCCGTCATGGCACAGCGGAAACGAATCTGACTAGTATCCGTGAGGACACAGGTTCGATCCCTGGCCTCACACAGTGGGTTAAGGATCTGGCATTGCCATGAGCTGTGGTGTAGGTCACATATGCAGCTTAGATCTGGCATTCCTGTGGCTGTGGTGTAGGCCGGCAGCTGTAGCTCCAATGAAACCCCTAGCCTGGGAACCTCCATATGCCATGGGTTCAGCCCTAAAAAGACAAAAAAAAAAAAGAAAACTTAATAAAAATATACAAAATATGATGCAATAATTTACTGTTTTTATTTCCTTGATTATTCAGAACATAGTTGCACGTGTCTTATTTGAGACTTTAAAAAATTTTTTAATTTTAACATATTACAGGCATACCTTGGAGATCAGTTCCAGACCACTACAGTAAAACAAATATTACAATAAAATAGGTCACATGATTTTTTGGTTTCCCAGTGCCTATAAAAGTTATATTTACAGTATACTGTAGTCTATTAAGTGTGCAATAGCATCGTTTCTGAAAAACAATGTATGTGCCTAAATTTAAAAATATTTTCATACTAAAAAATGCTATTACCTGATCCTTTACTGAGACATAATCTTATTGTTGGTTGAGAGTCTTGCCTCAGTGTTGCTGGTTGCTAACTGATCAGGGTGATAGTGACTGAAAGTTAGGGTGACTATGGCAATTTCTTAAAATTAAACAACAGTAAATTTTGCTGTTATCAATTGATTCTTCTTTTAAGGTCAGTTACGCTATAACATGCAAGGCTACTTGATACCATTTTACCGACAAGAGAACTTCTTTCAGAATTGAGATCAGTCTTTCAAACCCTACAGTGCTTTATTAACTAAGTTTCTGTAATATTCTAAGCCCTTTTTTGTCATTACAACCATTGTCACAGAATCTTCATTTGGAGTAGATTCCGTTCAAGAAACCACTCTCTTTGTTCATTCATAAGAAGCAGCTCCTCATCTGTAAAAGTTTTATCATGAGATTGCAGCAATTCAGTTATATCTTCAGGCTCTACTTACTAATTCTAGTCCTCTTGTTATTTTCACAACATCTGAAGTTGTTTCCTCCACTGAAGTCTTGAACCCCTCAAAGTCTACATGAGGTTTGATCAACAACTTCCAAGTTCCTGTTAATGTTGATATTTTGACATTTTCCCATGAACTGTGAATGTTCTTAAAATAGCCTCTGGAATGATAATTCCTACCCAGGAGATTTTCAATTTACTTTGCTCAGATCCATCAGAGGAATCACTCTATTGGTGGCTATAGCCTTACACAATGTAGGTCTTAATAATAACACTTGAATATCAAAATTACTTCTTGATCTATGGGCTACAGAATGGATGTTATGTTAGCAGGACTGAAAACAATACGAATCTCATTGTATATCTCTATCAGAGCTCTTAGGTGACCAAGTACATTGTCAATGAGAGTAATATTTTGAAAAGGAATCTTTTTTCTGAGCAGTAGGTCTCAACACTAGATTTAAAATATTCAGTAAACCATGTTGTAAACAGATGTACTGTCATCAAGCTACATTGTTCCATTTAGAGAGCACAGGCAGAGTAGATTTGGTATAATTCTTAAGGGCCCTAGGATTTTAGGAATGGTAAGTGAGTATAGGCTTCAACTTAAAGTCATCAGCTGCATTAGCCCCTATTAAGAGAATCAGCCTATCTTTTGAAGCTTTGAGGCCAGGCATTGACTCCTCCTCTATAGCTGTAAATATCCCAGATGGCATCTGCCTCCAATATAAGGCTGTTTTGTCTATATTGAAAGTCTGTTGTTTAATGTTCCTAACTTCATTTATTATCTTAACTAAATCTACTGCATAATTTGCTACAGCTTCTACATCAGTGCTTGCTGCTTCATCTTGGGCTTTGATGCTAAGGAGATGGTTTGTTCCTTAAAGTTCATGAACCAGCCTTTACCAGCTTCACAGTTTTCTCCTGCAGCTTCCTCACCTTTCTTAGGCTCCACAGAATTGAAGAGAATAGGGTCTTACTCTGAATTAGACTTTCGCTTAATGGAATGTTATAGCTAGTTTAGTCACCTCTATATGCAAATAAAAATTAATAATACAACTATTTAATACAAACCCTGTCAAAAATATCAGTGATTTATTTTTTCATTCTTTCAACAAATTCTTACTGAATTCCTTCTTTATAGGTACTGGCTTTTTGTCCTAGAGTGTTATAATGGAGAGAAAAAACAAAACTAAGGCATGATCTCTGAACTCTTTTCAGGTATACATTACTCGAAGATTCCCATGTATATAAAGTTTCAATAATGAAGTAAGATCTGTTAATGAAAAGTTCACAGGACTGATACTGTGATACTGTGGTACCATGGTACTCCTGTCATATTAGAAGGTATTTTATCATAGAAGGATTTGACCTTCACAAAGGAGTTCTAGGAAGGCTGTCAAACTCAAAATAGATCTGAGAACTAAAGGATGAGGAGCATATATCTAGTCATAAGGGAAGGAAGAGTGTCTGATGCAGAAGGAACAATACGGTGTGGGAGGGAGCATGATGTTTACAAGGACATGAAAGAAGACATGATGGAAATATAACAGGAGGAAGGGGGTGTGGGGTAAGGCAGGTGATTCCATGGGAATCTGAGCTAAAGGACCTTCAACCTCACAGGAAGGATTTTTAGCTTAATTTAGAGGTCATGTTGAACTAGAGAGTTTAAGTAAGATCATTAGATTTGCCTGATGATAAGATCATTTTGGGTTGGGAATGGAATGGAAAGCCAAAAAAAAAATAAATAAATAAAATAACAAAAAACAAAACAGATTTCTGCAGTTGCTCAGTCCTTAGAATGGATAGGGAAAAAAAATGTATATATATATATATGTTATCATCACGTAATGGGGTGGCAGGTTTTTATGAGTAGCCTGTCAAAATGTTGACTGGATTACCATGAAATAGTTTAAAATTGAAGAGGAAGTCTTTCAGTCAGTCCTGTGATATGTCAAATAATGAAGGGTATAGCTGAGACTAGGAATTGGGTCATTAAAGAAGCTTCTCACAGTATGTCAGAATGGGCTTATTGATCTCCCTTGGTTTAAAAAACCCAGACTTTCCATGGGTTAGTAAATGTCCAACATGGATTTTTTTCTAGTCTTTCCATTGGGTAGAACTGGAGCCTGGCATATGGCTGAAATCCTAACAGGTGCTCCTGGCCTCCTCAGAGGAAAGGCAGATGGCCATAAATGTCATCTCTCAATGTCACCCAAGGAATCCCAAAAACCTTGTCTCGGGGAGGAGTAAGCAAAATGTGTTTTCCACTGGACTAAGCATAATTGTGCTAAAATTATTAAGTAAAATGTATTAAGCACATAAATAACATGCATAGCCTCACTTGGTACTTGTATTGGTCTTTTTAAGTAGGTGTATGGTTATCCACATTTAGTCAATAGAGACTGAGGCTCAAAAATGTGAGATCCATTGGTCAGTGGCCAAGCTGGCACGCAAACCTTTGCCTCCTGTCTTGAATCCATGATCTTAACCTCTATGCTATGTGAAAAGACTACATAGGAAAGGGTATATGAAATATTGTTTGTTGAGAAGTAGAACCACAATTTGTAAATATTGTCAATATTCTCTGGTTGTAGTCAAAGAGGGGAATTTTTTGTTTTCGTTTTTTTTTTTTTCTCCCATTTGACCAAAGAGAGAGACCCTACAAAAAGAAAAATAGTTACTGGGTTAAAATTGTGGATATAATTTCTCTGTAAAGACATGGAAATAATAAAAACATTTTTTAAAATGTCATTGACCTTCCCTGGCAGCCAATTTACAACCATAAAATAAAGAGAGAACCAAATTTATATCTTGAACGAGATTTCAAATCCAGGTATGAATATTTCCCCTGTGATGTAGCCAAATAGCCCATCACTTTCAGGAAAAAGTTTCTCTTTTCTCATTACCCCACCTATTTAAAATTCTTTTGGGTTTAATCAGCAAGTAAACCTTTCAAACCCATTTTTTAAAAATATTTTATTGTAAATCGTCACAATGATTTCTCTGAATTTGATGTTAGATCAAAGACTTTAACATTAAACTTGGAAATTACTATCATTCCAGAAAATAATGGCTGGAATCATAAAGAAGCTGGCACAGGGATTTTAGAAAATTGTTATGTTTCATTGCTTTGCTTTTTGGCAGTTATGGACCTGAAAAATTTAACATGCTCTTTATTCCCGCTGTCATATGGCTCAGCTACATGCATGAATTCAAAATGGTTTCCATTATTGGAAGGAGACAATCTTATTCCAGAATCAAATTAGGTAACTTCTAATGTTCCGGATAATTGCTAAATTAAGCTCTCCCCACAGATATTTTATGGAATTTTTTTTTTTTTTGCTCTGAAAACCCCATTCATTTTTAAGGCAGCTGAATAAATCCAGTGATAATAAACTCTTAAAGAGATGAATCAGAGAAAGAATATGTTGGTTAGATACAGGGAGAATATTTTAAAAAGAAGATAGTCCCTGCTGAGGTACTGTCTAAGAAACAATATTATTAAGTCCACCCTAGTGCAAAGCAATAAAGAGCTAAACATTTAAGCCAAATTTGATCGGTTGATATGTTACCAGAATTGGGAAAGCTAGTACATGTTCTAATTCAGATTTTCACGGAATGAATTCTAAATGGTGGCACTCAGTATAGCAAAAGACATGCCATGTGAGACTATTTCCACATGTATCCATCATTTAGCTATTGACCCATCAAGTCATAATTTTAAATTAAAATTCTTTTCTGCCACCTTATGCCTCATAATTCGAGATGTAATTTTCAGTATTTGACTGTAATTGCATCAGGGGTCAGCAAGTTATGGTCTGTAGGCCATATCTGCACAGCTACCTGTTTTTGCACAGCCAAAGAGTTAAGAATTATTTTTATATTTTAAATGGTTGAAAAAAATCAAAAGAAGAATGGTATTTCATAATGTTGAAATTAGATGAAATTCACATTTAATTTTACTGGGACACAGTCACACCGATTTATTTATATGTAGTCTATGGATACTTTTTCTGCTGCAATAGCGTAGTAAAGTTGTTACAAAGACCTCACAGACCACAAAACCTAAAATATTTGTCATCTAGCCCTTTATAGAAAATGCTTGCCAACCGCCACATTACATAAATGTTCTACAATATATCACTCTCAAATATGACTTCTGGATTTAGAATTAATATAAACAATTTAGTAGCTTACATCACTTATATGCAAACCATCGTGACAAATGGAGGCATGCCTAGGTACATGTAATTGGAAGACTTCTCCTTCATTAATAGGAGTCGGCCACACTGAAGATTTTCTAGAAATGTTTGTATGATGGTACTTCTTTCTTGCTTTTCTCCTGCCTCCCTGGCTATTTCTAATCATATTCTTTCAGAGTATATAATCTCCTGCTTCACTGTTACATGTCCATGTTCCCCAGTTACACAGTTTAATATTTGATATTTGCATTTGCTAGACACATTTGTCCTTCACTAATCTCATCATCAATAGATGATGTTATTTATAGGATTGTAACACCCAAATCTGTCCCAAGACCTGTTCTCCCTTCTAAATACCAGACCTACAAATTCCAGAGACACTGAGTCTCTCCTCTGAGTGTCACACTCAACAGAGTTCACTAACTTCTGGTTCTTACTCCTGCCAAAAGCACACCCCTTTCTATAAAAAAGCATTACTGCACACATAGCAAACATCTAAAAGCATTGGCGCCATACTAGAATCTTTCCCTTTTCCAGTCGTCCACACCTCTGGTTATACCCTGCGGATTGTACCTCCTTGCTGTCTCTCAAATCTGCTGTTTGTTCCCTTTTCCACTGCCACAACTAAAATCCACTTTACCTCTTTTCTACATTATATTCACCTCCCATCTAATCTCCTTGTTTCTGTTTTGCCATGCAGCCCGAGCTATGCTTCCAGAGAGATGTTGCTAAGGCTCAGTTATAATTAGTCCTGACCTTTCTCCATGATCTAAATGGCATTGTTTTGTGCTTCCATTGCACTCTGAGAATATCTTCTTAGCAAAATGCATATCACATCCTACTGCTGTATATGTTGTTATCACTACACTGTCCTGCACCTCAACTGTATTTTAAAACGAGTCTGTTCAACTTGGAATCCCCACTACTAAGGCTGAAGCAAGCTGGTCCCTAGTAGATTATCCATAAAGCTAATTAAAGTTAAGTAGATCAGGTTATTTGGATCCACATTAATATTAGGTTTCAGCTATATGTTTTGGGGGGGCATATAAGAAGGTGCTGGGCATTCAGTCTCTCAGTCACTCAGCAGATTGTTAATGACCCTACCCCTTAGAAAGAGAAGTGAAATGACATATAGACCAGGGCTTCTTGAATTTAAACATGCATATGAATCACCTGGCTGTCTTGTTAAGGCAGAATCTGATTCAGGTCTGGGGTGGGACTGAGGAGTCTGCATTTCTAACAATGATGTCAGTTGTCCTGGATTGTGAACCAGAACCAAAACACTAGAGTGCAAGAGAGTTACCTGTAGGGGAATTTTTATTTTTACTGATTTTTTTAACACTTGTACGAAAGCATAATATATGCACATTGGAAAAAATAGAATGTACAGAGTTCCAGGAAAAGTAGCTAGCCTCTGTCCCATTATTTCTGGATCACTAGGTCCCTCTTCGATTCTTTGGCTCTCTCTTCTGATCTTTTACTGCATGCCTTATATGCTTTTACTGCATGCCTTATATGCTTTGCTATAATTTTTTGACCTATTAGTTTTAGGTATATTCAACTTACTTTATGCTATAGAAAAGTGATTTTTATTCCATTTAACTCTCTTACTAATAGTTAATATGTCCTGAGTGGTTTTTATGTGCCAAGTAACATTCTTAGCATCTTGTGTGCATTGATCCTTTTAATCCTTATTAGAAACCAATGAAATAGACACTATACTAAAGTCTCTGTAGTACTGATGAGGGAAATGAATTATAGTCATTTGCCCAAAGTTGCCACATAGGAAGTGGTAGATCCAGGCAGTCTGAATCTTAACCATTATGCTGTTCTACTTCTGGACCAATATATAATAATTTTATTAAAATAAATATAAGATATATAATGATGAGATAATGAAAATGTTGTCAACTCTAGAACCAAGTACTCACACACAATTACATTTTCTTTCCTTTAAAGATTTTAGAATATCTTTTTTTCTTTCTTGACAAAGTCTCATGATAGTAATTCTCCTTTTCTTAAAGCTCCACCATATCAACCCATCTGTTATCCCCACTCCTCTTCTTATGGCCAGAACCCTTCCCTGCAGGTTTCTTTCTAGATTCCTTGCAAATCTGTCCTCTTAGGTGGCAGTTGGATCTGCTGTTTGTTGTTGTTGTTGTTAATAATCTTAATTTTTAGAGCATTTTTAGGTTCACAGTAAAACTGAGGGGAAGATGCAGAGATTTCCCATATATCTCCAGCCCTCACACATACATAGCCCCCCACCAGCCACATCCTCCACCAGCATGGTATCTCTGATCCAAATGATGAACCTATGTTAACACATCTTAATCACCCAAATTCCATAGTTTACATTAGGGTGTATTCTCTGGGCTGGTTTCCATCACTATAACATAAAGAATATTTTCACTGCCCTAGAAATTCTCTGTGCTTTATCTGTTCATCACTCTACCCGTTTCTTCTTTTTACTGTCTCCATAGTTTCACCTTTTCTAGAATGTCATATAATTGGAATCATATAGAATGTATTCTTCTCAGATTGACTTCTTTCACTTAGTAATATGCATTTAGGTTT
This sequence comes from Phacochoerus africanus, assembly GCF_016906955.1. Taxonomy (NCBI): domain Eukaryota; kingdom Metazoa; phylum Chordata; class Mammalia; order Artiodactyla; family Suidae; genus Phacochoerus; species Phacochoerus africanus. The sequence continues at coordinate 82,883,288 of NC_062554.1, read as the reverse complement.
CCTCCATGTCTTTTCATGCCTTGACAGCTCTTTTCTTTTTAGCACTGAGTAATATTCCTTTGTCCATATGAACTGCAGTTTGTTTACCATTCACCTATTGAAGGACCTCTTGGTTGCTTCCAAGTTTTGGCAATTGTGAAAAAAGCTGCTGTAGGGAGTTCCTATTGTGGCTCAGTGGTTAATGAACCTGACCAGTATCCAAGAGGACGTGGGTTCAATCCCTGACCTTGTTCAGTGGGTTAAGTATCCAGCATTGCTGTGACCTGTGATGTAGACCAGCGGTTGTAGTGCCAATTCATCCCCTAGCTTAGGAACTTCTATATGCCACATATGCCACAGGTTCAGCCCTAAAAAACAAAAAAGAAAAAAAAATACTGTAAACATCTGTGTATAGGTTGTCTGCAGATGTTAAGTTTTCAGGTTTTTTGGATAAATACAAAGAATGCACATGCTGGATCATATGATGAATGTGTTTATTTTTGTAAGAAACCTCCAAAGTTATTTCCATTTTGCATTCCAAGCAACTATGTATGGGAGTTCCTGCTGCTCCACATCCTCCCTGGGGTGTTTGGTGTTGTCATTGTGACCCCTGCTTTTTGAATCTCTTTCTTAGCTCACTCATTTGTTTCACTGGAGAACACCCTCAAATATGTTTTAAAGGGCATATAACAGGAAAATTTTCTAGATCCTGTTATTACTGAAATGTCTTCATTTCACCCTTGTATTAAATCAATACATTGACTAAGTATAGAATTCTAAAATTAGCTTTTCCTCTGGGATTTGAAGGTGTTTCTCCATTTCATCTAGCACTAATGTTTTCGAGAAGCCTGATGCCATGCTGATTTTTACTTTTCTGTAAGTGACCTGTTTGTCCTCTCAGAGAGCATTTAAAATCTCCAAAATAATGTGTGATTTGAGCTGGGCAGGACAGGGATCAAAGTTTGACTGGCAGAAAAGAGGGAAGATTCTCCAGAACACTAACTGGCACAGAGGTGCATAGGTGGAAATTAACAAGGAGCACTTAGGAGATTTGAGAGTCAGCTTTCAGATCCAACTCTTGCACTTATCAACTGGAGAGGTGTAATACTGGTTACAGAACCTGTCAAGTTTTTGTCCCGTATTGTAAAATATGGATGTTGTCACCTACCTCCCAAAGTTGTTGGAAAGATAAAAGTAGATAATACATGATTAAAATCATGGGGAAAAAAGTATTCTTTTGGTATAAGGTAGGAGAGTTCCATGAAGAGAAAAACAGACCTACCTTTGTTCTAATTTTATCAAAATGCTTTGACAAGCCCTTGTGTGGGTGGATGTGGCGTCCACAGGCTGGGTGTTAAGTATGATGTTCAGGTAGCATTGAGTAAGAGAAGCATTACTCTTCATAAAAAAAGAGTAGTGGAAATATTCAATACTGATGGACAAGGACTAAGAAAGAAAATATCAATGAGTTGGGTCAAATACAACCTGGAGAATGAGTCCAAGAAGACTCTCTTCTTTTCCTTGATTTAAGTTGGATGAAGGAAAGTCTTTGGAGAGAACACAAAAACTGGTGGGACTAAATACTATTCACTGTGTGCTATCAGATATAAACCCCTCTTCTATCCCATTTATGAAATCATTCTTCAATTCTGTGCACTTCAGTAGTATTAACTTTTATGGGAGTTGACTTTTTTCAAGAGCAACTCAAAGAGATGGATGAAATAGGTAGCTTCTGAATAATGGGTATAAAGCACTTAGCATAATACTTGGCGCACAGCAAAAGCCAAATCTTGTTACTTTTTTTTCTTGTTAATATTACAATAAGAGGTACAGCTGTCATTCCATGCAACCCTGGAAGTGTCATAGAAACAAGAAAACTGCCTTGTGATCCTTGATCTGGTCTCTATGTATGCATCTTTCATATTGAATAATTATAAAACTGAAAGTGAAATCAACTTTGTTGTTTATATTTTTAGATGTTCCCAATCTTAACCTGCAATAGGAAGATAAAAGTAGAAAGAACCCTAGAACTTTTGCTGCTGTTGGTTTTCAGGGGAGTAGAGGTTAAATAGAAACGAAAAGTTTTTATAGAAGGACACCATCCTAATTCTGACAGTATTTATCTTGCATTCTCAGCAATGCCCTTCTACCTTTGTGCAGCTATTCCAACTTTAGGAGTCCCATCACCATTGCCTATGGTTGCCCACAATTCTCTCTCAATTACAATATCAGATTCTCTTCCAAACTAAACAGTCAAAATCAGGTTGTGAAATGCCTTTCCCATAGCTTGTGCTCAATAAATACTTTGATATATTCAGAAACAACCAAGAAGTAACTACCTGACTCTTACAAGAGATGAACACACTTGAAGTCCCCTTCATGGATCAGCAATTAACAAACATGCATGACTGGGATCCATGAAGATGTGGGTTCCATCCCTGGCCCTGCTCAGTGGGTTGAGAATTCGGAGTTGCCATGAGCTGTGGTGTAGGTCACAGACATGTTTCCAATCCTGAGTTGCTGCGGCTGTGATGTAGGCCAGCAGCTATAGCTCAGATTTGACCCATAGCCTGGGAACCTCATATACCATGGGTGCAGCCCTAAAAAGTTTAAAAAAAAAAAGGAAAGAAAGAAAGAAATGAACACACTCAAAGAGAGCCTAATGTTTGGTTCATGTTTTCAGAGTGCTGAGACATCTTTCAAGGGATAAAATTTGCTCCTTATGCAGTATTGTTTTTCTAATAGATAACAGGTTCTCAATAATAATAACAACACAAAGAGTGTGGAGGGTTTTTTTTTTGGGGGGGGTTAGGGGTTTTTTTGTCTTTTTGCCTTTTCTAGGTCTGCCTACGTGGCATATGGAGGTTCTCAGGTTAGGGGTCTAATCGGAGCAATAGCCACCAGCCTATGCCAGAGCCACAGCAATGCGGGATCCGAGCCACATCTGCAACCTACACCATAGGTCACAGCAATGCTGAATCCTTAACCCACTGAGCAAGGCTAGGGATCAAACCCAAAACGTCATGGTTCCTAGTCAGATTCGTTAACCACTGCGCCATGACGGGAACTCCAGAGTGTGGAGTTTAAAACAGGCATCTGAGTCATTATCCCATGCTAATGAGGCTCCCCCCTTACCGAACTCCCCCCCCCCAACACACGCACACACACAAGCCATCTGAACCTGTTAAGTTTCTACAGCTTTCTGAAGCCAACACGTGGACTTTCTGTGATTATCATATGAAGAGTTCACGTGGACTGGAATTAGTCTCATCCTTAAAGGAGTAGTTTTTGCTTCTGTTCAAATATGTGAACACCTGTAATTATCAGACAAGGTAACATATGCAAAGAGCCCGGATACACAGTAGACATTTCATGACTGTGAGTTTCCTCCATGTTATCTCCCTTGAGAGGAAAACAGTTGTTTCTCAGCTTTATAAAAAACAGACAAAAAGGATGTAGATTTCATCTTTTCCATAATTAATGTTACATTAAAGAAAGAGTTGTGTACTTTGACCAAGAGGAAAAAAATAGGATGGGCCCTTATCCTACATAAAAACTGTAAGCTACAACTTCACTTTAGTCAATAGCACGAATGAAGGGTCCCACTCTGTCAAGAGCACTAAACGAGACACTGTGATACTTTTCAAAGGAATAAGAACATGTAATTTCTTTCAAAGGGATTGCTAATAAAAAGATAGCTATGATAAAACAAAAATCCAAATAGCTAAAAATACAAAGGGCAAACAAAATCTCATACACAACGAAATGGGGACTTTTGCCTATGCTTTGTCATGAATTGATGCTAGTCTTTTGTAAGTGACTAGAATGATGTATTTCTTCCAAGGTTTTAGTGACAATAATATTACCATGCCCTCTAAAAGATTTAGTCCAGCAACTGTAAATCAGAAATCTGTACTTTCTTACCTTAGCTACTGATGTTTTGTTTGAACCTAAAGTTAATATATAAGTGGTATGTGTTAACTGAATCCTCAAGTACTCATTTAAAAATGGCACTTTTATATAAAAAGATTCATTTTTATTTTCAGCACTAAAAAATAGTCATTTTCTGCTTAGCTTCTATAGCACCATTGAACAAGCTTATTAAATTTATCTTTCTGGACTAACTTACTGAGGGCAGAGATTGTGCTTGTCTATTAAAGGTTCCTTATACATTGTCTGAAGTACGTAGGGGCTCAGTACATTTTGTGGAATGAATAAGTGAATGAATGATGGTGTATTAATTAGATAGAGGAGTATAAATGTCAATGGCATAAGGTAGAGTGTAATCTAAAAGTGAATTGTTAAGAGAGAAAATCTGGTAGAGATCTTTCTCACTCTACGTGGATGGTTCCACTCTGGCATCTTAACTGTCTGGCTATTAGTTCCTCGGTTCGTAAGATAACAAAAATAAAATAAAATCAGATATCCAGAGAGTTTGGGGCTGGTTTTAGCCTGGGCTTTTACAGATAAAATTTATTTTTACGGTATGAAGAAGAACATTGAATCTCCCCAGAATAACCTGATTCCACCAAAGTTAAATAAAATTGTTCATTTATCCAGGTTTTTGACATACTTCTGTCTTTCTAGACTGTAAGGTAAATCGCCATTTCCCAAAAGCCCCAGTGCTGATTTTAATGATCCTGTCCACGTGACATACATTTTTTTTTGTTGTTTCATTGCTATTAGTGAATGACAAGTGAAGGATATTCATTTTAACTTGAAAATGTCAGCTATGCACTTTAAGAGATATATTTTTGCAGCTTTTAATGAGGTGGTGTTTCTTTTTGAAAGAAGTACTCATCTCTGATGCGGGTGCCGTGCAGGTTGACAACCGATATTTAATAAGCGATGGTTCTTGTATTAGTCGCAGTTCTCTAAAGAAAATGTCTCAGATTGCTTTTGAAAAACTCTTAGCGTCACTAGCCCAAAGGCAAGATGTGACCTTTTTATTACATAATGAGAATCATTTATTATCTTACAATGTATCTTAAAGTCACAGACAAAATGCCACTTTGATAATTGCTTTCAATTAGCTTTGAGCATAGCATATATTCATAAAATGTCTTCTCTAATTTAGACTTGAATTAGAGAAAATTGCAGACATAATCTACTTTAAGGTTGTCTCATTTAAGGTGATTCGTAGTTTTATTTCAAAGAAATCAAAATGAGTAGTTTTAGAACAGTCTCTCAAAGTGTTTTAAGCAGGCTTTTCAATATTTGATTCCTTTCTATTACCAATTAATTAACAAATTAGAAAGCTAGTTCATCATTTCTGACCTTTTATGCACGTTAACTTTTGACTTTCATTCTTAATGATTGTTTTGAAATTAAGCCTTGCAGTTCGTGTTGAAAGAGAGAAACAATCTGATTAGCAGGGTAAATAAGGCTGGCCTTGATAGCAAGTACATCTTGATGTTAGGCTATAACTGGGATTCTGAATACTATAATGGTGCACTATTTCCTGTCTTAAATAAATAATACATAACTTATGGTTAATAAATTACACTAGATAATCATGCGGCATGAACAAGGAATTTGGGGGTGTTATTACAAGTGAGGTTAGAGGTAACGTGATACTTAAAATGTAATTTCAATTAAATTTCATTTCTTGTTAGCACCCTGAGCATCGGAATATGGTTTAAATGCGTACTCTTATCTTCCTTAAAAATATTTTTTAAATAATAGAAACTCTAGAACTATGTTTTATACTTGTGTTTCAGTTACTCATGGGATATTATTAACCTTAACAGATTCTCAAAAGTGGGTATCTGGAACTATTTCTACCCTCTTTTTCTTTTTTTTTTTTTCCCTAGATAAAAATTATACACAAGAATCAAGCCCCAATGCTGATGGGCCCTCCTCCAAAAACGGGGTTGTTCTGCTCTCTCGTCAAAAGAACAAGAAACCGAAGCAAGGAATAATCCTGTATCATTTCATTCTTAGAGATCTAATTAGCATAATTGGGCCATGGAACACTTACGCTGGAAATCTTTCAACTATTTCAAGTCTTCTGCTCATGCAAAATCATGGAATTGGTTTAACAGTTTTTGTTACCAAGCTAATGTAAAATCCAGCTATAAGAAAATTTATTGTCTCAGTCTTCAATAGGCATCTCTGCATGAAGAAAGCAGAAGTTTACATGAAGTGATACTGCATATTTTTGTTGCATGCATTCCCATAGATTTTTATGTTCTCTACCCATTATTTCCCCAAATTACATTTACTAACCTGTAAGAAAAATCTGTACAACATAAAAAAAAAGGAAATACCATGGGAAATGTGATTCCCATTATTAATAAGCACTAATTAATAATGCTACAATGATCATAAATACGGATTGCTATACTTTTCCCACTTAGAATCGAACAATATATCAATGATCTCTGACCTTTGACTTGAGGAGAAACTTGTAATTGAAAGATTTTATTAAATAGTTGTCTACTTGCTGTATCTAAATAGTTTTTCTTCAACATCTTAATGCTTCTGAGTGGAATTTAAAATATCAGGTATAAAGTTTCTTGTGATAAAAAATAGGAAGTGGTTTTTATTTTGTTTAGTTCTGTTTTTAATTCCAGACATAAGTGAAAACATGTTACTTGGCAGCAAAGTGTGTTAATATGGCAAGCCTTATTCCTTCCTGCATGTGAATCTAGAAGAAAATTCTTAATCACAACAGTAACCAAATAGATGTTTGAAACTATGTGCCTAACAAACTGTGTTTCCCACCAAAGATTCAGGAAAAAAAAAAAAAAAAGATGCTTGAGAGAAATGGGCTAATGCGTAATTAAGTAAGCATTGTGGAGAAAATTTATGGTTTTCATGATTAATTTGGGGGATGACTAAAACTCTGGAAGAGAATGAATTACACATTAACTATAATTAAAATTCTCACCTTTCGCAGACAATAAGCCATACAACACAATCCAAGCTCAATAGCTGATTTCTTCCTTTTTTGGTTATTAATAAATATGTGTGTGATTTTTAACAGATCAGTTAAATACACTTGAGAAAGTAAATGATTGTATCAGTTCCGTTCTAGTATAAATTGATACCTGTAATAATATGGAGCGCAGTGAAGCCAATCATGCATGTAATTAGTGCCCTCTCCCTCACCTACTCCACTCCCCACTCTGTGACATTTCAAATATTTATTTGGAAATAATGGCCTAGATTGTTAAGTTTTTCATGACATAATTAGTTTCTCTGATTGTTTGAAGAAATCATTGAATAGTATTTTTTAAATGTTTCATTAAGCCTATGATGTGAAATGAAATGCTATTCTGGGCAGTCTTGATATTGTTCATTCATAATGACCTGCATCTCATCATTGCATGTTTTATGTTTTCAGACATGCCATAAGGAAAACGAGTGCTTGAAATGCATGATTTATTAGTTTATCTCTCCACTCTGCATTAAACTACTCATGATTTATCAGTTCTATTTTTCTATTGATTCATTTATCTTTGAATAAAAAATAGCATTTAGTGATTCTGTTGAACATAATCCTGTGCATGGATTTATGGATTTCCAGTGAAGTCGCTATAATTTTAGTTCTTTGATTTGTAAACTCAGCTCACTGTGGTTATATCAACTAGCTACTCTCAAGCAGTGTGCTATAATGGAAGATTATGTATAAAGCATATTTTTTTAGTGTTCCAGGAACATCGGATGGTAAATATCAATCAACAAGTTTAATTGCTTTGAAAATAAAAGCTTTTGAATAAATTAGGACATAATTTAGCATTCTCGGGAAAATTATCATTACAATTGCAAATGTAGCACAGCAATCACTTGCCCCAGTATAATAAAGAAGTTATTTGGCAGAGCAGTAATCTAGACCAAAAGAAATCTCAAGGTAGTAACAACTGCATTACTGACATAATGTTACATAACACACACATTGATTTTGTGTATCTATGGTTACAGGTAATAAATATTTTTACATAAATTGACAAAATTCTCTATGATGGGCAGGCAGGCTTTGTGTCAAAAACATATTCTGAAGCCACAAATTATTTTGTGTTCATTACAACATACAATTATTTCTTGGCTAGCTTTTATGGTATATAGTTTGAAGGCAGCAACAGTTTGTGAATCAATCTGTGCAGTGAAAAGCTGTTGAATAGACAGTGAGATGAGAGAAATCAAACAACCTGTCTATAAGACTTCAGTAATTGAGATAATGGGATGTAGCTTTACTTCAGTGTAGCGATATAGCGATAATTAGTGATAATCATAGTTAGATTTTCAGTTAGTAGGATTCACTGGTACCAATAATAAATGTTCAAATAGGAATCAAATTCTACTTTCCCCCACTCATTTTCTAAAGATACTGACTAGTTTGCCCTTCAAGTACACTACCCTTGGGACTTGGAAAGTAGTTTTAAAAACTTCCTTTGATGGTTTTGATATCAGAGAAGGTATTCACCCCATTTTAATGACAGCTACAAGTGAAAAAAATATATTTTAAGAAAAATTTCAAACTGAAAGCTCTATGGTAGATAGAAATATTAAATACCAAATGTTAGCTTTGTAATCTGGAAACTCTTCTGATGTGTGTATGGGGAGTGTTTGTGTTCTGGAGCAACCTCTTTTCAGTATAGTCAGTATAGTTGCATAAAGATTTATGTGGATGAAGCTCTTAGGTAAAAATTAAACTGAGATTGTAAGGGTCAGAGGTAAAGGGGAAAAGAGATAGCACTTTGCTAAACATTGTCATACACTGAGTGGATAAATAGAGATAGATTCCAAAGGAAACCTGGATAACCGTGCTTCTAACAGAAGAGGAGATGTGTGTGAAGAACCAAGAATTTTAAAGGTCATAACCACTTACATGCATATACCACGTGTCTCTGATGCTAAGAGTGATGGTCAGTTTATTGTGGAAGAAGAACATATTTTGTAGAAAATGAAGAAAATAGAATTTTTAAGCAGTTTTCTTTTTTAAAGATTACGTGATTATAGCCAGGATAAAGCAAAATACTCAGATATTTAGTGTATTCTACTGTAGGGAAAAATTTATATCCAATGAGAATAAATGAATGGCATATATACTTTTGCATTTTGTTCTTTTTTCCTCATTTCAGGGGATGGGAAACAATTGCAGTTTTCAAGGAAGAATCTTTTTTGAATCTCAGACTGCATTCTATTTGAATGAGACAAAACTTTTAAATGGCCACATTCCTTTTTTGTGTCAGGTAATTCACTTTTAATTGGTAATAAAAAGGAAAATGTACCTTTCTTGACACATATAACCCCCAAAGAGCTATTCAAATACAGTATATATACTCTAAATTAAAATATTAAGTTCTTGTAATATATATTGAGAATGTAAAATTTAAATAAACTAATAAAAACTTGCAAAGGAGCTTTTATTTTGTGAAATGTAGAAATTACCCCTTCAATCTCTTACTTTAAGTGTATTCTGTTTAAATAAAATTTGAATAAACATATTTAAAGGAGTCTATATGTCTTTATTGTGTTTAAAAATATGGAATTCATTTAATTATACTATCTTTTTTGTTTGTTTGTTTTGTTTTTTGTCTTTTTTCCTTTTCCAGGGCTGCTCTCTCAGCACATGGAGGTTCCCAGGCTACAGGTCTAATCAGAGCTGTAGCTTCTGGCCTATGCCAGAGCCACAGCAACTCGGGATCCGAGCCACATCTGCAACCTACACCACAAATCGCAGCAATGCCAGATCCCTAACCCACTGAGCAAGGCCAGGGATCGAACCCGCAACCTCATGGTTCCTAGTCTGATTCGCTAACCACTGAGCCACGGAGGGAACTCCTAATTATACAATCTTAATTATTTTCTAAAAAAGTGTTATACACAGTATCCTGCTTTTTAAAATAAAAATGTTAACCATGCAGTCATATGGTTAACAGATTTTGTCTTTTTACCCAAATTTTGTCCATAAGTGAATTCTCCAAGTAATTGACAGTCTAGCCCAGTGACTATCCACTGGGGGTTCTAGACAGACCACCTGTATTTTGTCAGAGAGAAAGGAGCCTGGATATTTGAGTACTGAGTTGGGTGTCATTGAGGATAGAATCATTTATGGTGCTTTAGCCCCAAGTTGCTGCTGAACATTATTCCACCAATTCAGAGATTCCAGGAATGCCAGCAAACCAGATGGTAGAATCGTGGGGACTGAAAGACTAGAGTGAGGGTTCTATGAGGCCTTACACTTAATTTTCTGGATGAACTTGATTTCTAATTTTATTTTGTGTAACAGACCTTAGCAGGTATCTCATAGGTACAAGATAGTCTACAATGGGGCTGTAGAAATTAAACTTTTTTTTTTCTTAAATGATGCAATCTCTTCTCTAAGTATCTTTTCATCTATTGGAAAAGTTAAGTAAATTAATGACCAAGGTAAGAAGCAAGGTAAGTCAAATATATATTTAAGTGAGAAAATATGATTTTGTTGAAAGAATTTTAAAAATCCTCTAGAGAAAATAGATCTGCAAATGGCTTTTCAGGACAACTAGACTTTGACTTGAAGCTAGAAATAGAAGGAATTCCTGAATCAAAAATGACCTAGGGCATAGGGATAGAAGTGAGGTCCTGGATGCTCCATTGCCTCAATCCATAAAAAGATTAGGGAATTTATACAGTAGGCATTTAATTTCTACTTAAAATTATTAGGAAGGAGGAAAAGAAGAGGTATAAGAAGAAGGGAAAAAAATGAAGTAATGAAGGGGAGAGAGAGAATATAAACAAACCTCCAAATTAGAATTAAGTGACTGTCAGAAGTAAGTTTGCATTCTGGAAGAGAGAAAGAAATAACTCCAAGGAGAGTGGCTTAGAAAACCTCAAAGTAATATCTTGCTATTCTACATTTTCGGAGAGTTTTGATGGCAAAGTATTTTAATAATGAAGTAATTTTCTAAACTCTCTAAAACTTAACAGAAAAATAAAGTAGTAGAAAATACTAATTGTAAAATGTGTTAATGCTAAAAGTATAAAAATTAAATATTAAAAAACCCACATAAAATAACAAGCCAAAAATTCATAATAAAATAATAGGCTAGAATAATAGAAAAATCCCTAATAGAATAGTCTAACATCCTACAAAGGGAAGCAGAGCCATAGCAGGTCCCAAAGTCTCTCTTATTCCATTTTTTCTATCCAAACAGCCAGTTGATCTCAGAAAAAACACTGCTGATTAAAGTTGTGTCAATAGTACTAAAATTATGAGAGACTTTATAGCATGTTGTTGAAAAATAGAAAACCCTCAAGGGTTTGTTCACCTCATTTTGGAGGGATTTCTGGAATCACCCTGGTATTTAGTTTTTCTGGTGAATGTTGTTTATGCTCCTTTACGACTTGCACCCCTCTGCTAAAGTTCTTATACTCTGTATTTTAAATGGTTACTTCTTTGATTCTCTCATTAAACTTGAGTCATTTGAAAGCCAGTCTTGAGTCCTAGTCACTACTCTTCCCCTGGGGCCTTCCCATATATTAGATTATCAATTAATCCTTTTTTTTTTTTTTTTTTTCCTGCCATGCCCAAGGCATGAGGAAGTTGCCAGGCCAGGGATCAAAACTGAGCCACAGCAGTGACAATGCAGAATCCTTTAACAGCTAGGACAGTGGGAACTCTGTTATCTTTAAATAGATAAATAACAGACACCCACCTAGACAATTCCCTAGTCACCATAAAATGTACTTCTTGCTTCACAAGAAAAAATATAAAAAGAAAAGGAAAATATAGTCTATATTTGGTAAATCATAAAAATTGAAGTCAGTACCACAAAAGAAGTATTTTATTATCCTTTAAAAATGTTGTCTGAATAAGCTTACACTTCCTCCTAATGGCCTTCTCATCTCTCGTCACTCTGCCCTGCTCGGTAGTACATTTCCAACTTTTCGGTGAATTCAATAGCCAATAGGACACCTCAATTCACAGGTGGGTATTATTGGGCCAGCACAAGGGCTGCATGCCTGTGCCGATAGTGGGCCTAGTGGGCAGCTGTCTTCTGTTTTCCAAGAAATTCTGGGGAGATGGTGGGCAGAATAAGGGGCCGCCCTCAAAATGTCCACATTCTAATCTTTGAAGCCTGTGACTATGTTATGTTTCATGGCAATAGGGAATTACAGTTTTGGGTTAAGGATGTAAATCAGCTGATTTTAAGATGATAGTATTTTGAATAAGCCAGGTGAGCCCAGTGTAATCTCAAGCGTCCTTTAAAGTGGAAGAGTGAGGCAGAAGAGGTCAGCGTTGAAGAGGGATTTGAAGGTGCTGTGCTGCTGCCTTTGAATCCGGCAGAAGGGTGATTACAAGTCAAGGAAGGTGGGCACATCTAGATGCTGCAAAAGGCAAGGAAATAGATTTTTCTCTGCAACCTCTGGAAGGAACACAACGCTTTGACTTCAGCCCTCTGAGACCTGTTTTGGACTTGCGACTTGCAGCACTGTGAGATTGCTTGAAGCCACCAAATTAGAGGTAATGTGTTACAGCAACAATAGGAAACTAAAATAAGGAGTAGGCAAGTAAAATGACCATGTTCAGAGCTGTTGCTACATATTGATGTCTTTTAAGATAGAGTAAGAATTCTCTGACTTTAATCCTTAATATATTTGAATCGCTTAATCCTCACTTAAATGCATTTGGGCTCCCAGAATTCAGTATGCATGTCTCGTCTTGGACCTTGTGTAGATAAATTGATGAGAGAAGGGAAGAAAGGAAGAGAGATTTTATTTCCCAGTTCTTTGTTTTTGAGTGATGCCACTCGAGCAAGAAAAAAGTGAAAATATAAAAGCATCTGTTCTAATGAGACCTATTTTGCTGAAGACAATGATCTCAATTTCTTCTTTCTGGTGATATACTTAATCCTGGTTTTAGTTATTTGATAGTTTGTGATATAATAATATTTCCCTCTTTTCAGGACACTTAAGACAATTTCTACTTTTTGCCTGTAGGAGTAAGAAAATAATAAAAGGTGGCTGTAAATGAGAGGTTTAGAGTACTTCTCTCCAGTTAAATTATTTGTTATGTCTGCCCTACATTTTCCTGCACATTCACTTGGCAAGTTCAGCTTCAACGGGAGCAATAGCTGAACAGAGTTGGTAATGAACTGGCTCCTATGCTCTGGGTCAGAGCCCTACTTTTGCTTTTGGATTGCTATCCCAGTTTGAAGCTTTTGAAGAGTATGCTTGGCAAATGCTAATCAATTCAAACTGGTTTACATTTAAATTATTAGGTGTTTGGAGGGAACAGTAAAATACTTTGCAAATATTTTACAGTGTCAAAGACTTTATGGGCCTCTTAACTTATTCATAGATCAGAATTTCCCAAGTCAAAGGAAAGTTGCCAGCTAGATGAAAACTTAGCAAAGCTTTACCTTGAGTCCTTTTCCTATGTCACGGCCTTTACTATTGTGAGTTTTACACATAGCTATTATTTACCACTCACATACATGAGAGAAATTGATCAAATTAGTGGTCTTTTTGATACAGTTCAGTGACAAAGATTCTCTCCTTGAACTTCAGGCCCCCCTGAACTCTTCCAGCTAGACCTCAACTTTTGTACTTCTTTGTCTTTGTATTGTCTAGGTGTAGCAAGAATCTTGGTAATTCACTTTAGCTGGATTTTGCAGCCTCCAAATCTGATCACTTATGATATCTAATTAGGTTCCTTAGCCCCCAGCTTCCCCCACGTGACATCTGATTACCCTGCCTGTCTTCAACAAGAATGCCCCCTTGCCCTGGATGTTGTTTCTTAGTAATTTTCCATCACTAATACTGATCCTTAGCTTTAAATTCCATTTGCCCATGCTGGCTTTACAGTTGAGTCCAGTCTCTCTCCCCTGTTGTAAAATTCTATTAGCCAGCCAAACTTCAGCTTTACTCTGCAGGCAAGCAGACCCATCGACTAACACTGGATTTTGGTCAAGGCAAGTACAGCATTTATTGCAGGGCACCAAGCAAAGAGTCAAGGAAGCTAGTGCTCAAAAGGTCTGAACTCCCTGATGGCTTTTAGGGAAAGATCTTTAACAAGGTGCGAGAGGAGGTTACAGGGTTTAGGATCAGCTCTTGGGCATTCTTACTGATTGGTGGTAAGGTAATTGGAAGTCTGACATCATCAACTCTCTGGTTGCAAGAGGTCTGAGGTCTCTGTGCTGGTGGTTAGCATGCAATTAACTTCTTCCACCTGTGGGGGTTTCAGTATCTGCAAAACACTTCAAAGGACATGGCTCAGAATGTTATCTATAGCCCTTGAGGAGGAGCTAAAAGCTCCTGACTTTGTTTAAAGGCTAAACTATTACTGTTTTGTCTTGCTTGACTCTTTCTGCATTTTCTCACTTCTCTAATTAAATTTATTCTTTGGAACTTGGAGAAGGTCTAGGAGGCTAAGGTTTTTCTACAAACAAGAAGCTGATAGAGAGCACAGATGGGGGAAGTCTGTCTCTGGAAGGCCTCACAGGGTCCTGTTGCATTACAATTCCTATGTCTATCCTGATAGCCCTCCCCTAGTAAAGTCTTCCTTACCTTGCTTTAACAAGTGTCAGTGAACACTTTTTCTTTAACATTAGTCTTTGGTATAATGACAGTACATTATCAGAGTGTAAGGACTATCTCACAGTACCAGTCATATATAATATTCGCTGATGGAAATTCATCTTGCATTCCAACTGATAGAGATTAAATACAATCAAAAAATAATTTTTAAAAATCAGAATGTAGAAATATTGTTATTGCCGTGCAGAGATTTAAGAAATTAATGATTTGCAGTTCCATAGTACAGGAAAGTTGTAAAAGGATCCCCCCAAAGCCTACCTGAGTTTACCTGTGGCTCTAGAAAGTCCTCTACACACTGACCATTCTCTGCCTGAGAACACTCTCCTGCAAGGAGGCAAACGTGCTGAGGCATGCCTAGGCTCTACCCAGAAGCACAGCCTAGTAATAACACCAAGCTCAACTTTCAACCAACTGGGGATGGGAGTCCACGATAAATGTCCCAGCCTTCCTTGTTCTTAGAGGGCTGACAGTTCAGAGGTGTGGTTTCTGAGAGGCTTGTCAGAGGGACTGATTGCCAGTTGTCCACAGCAGTAGTCCCCTCACCAAAGTTCCCTTCATTAGCTTATCGTGGGCTTCTTATCCCTGTTTTCACTTTTGCTTCCTGGCATTAATCTTCCAAATAAATGACTAACACCCAATCGCAAGCTCTTCTTTGGAGGAAGCTTTGAACTCAAAGACAATATTAACGTCCCACTTAAGCTTGCTGCTTTTGGAAAGAGAATTATATATATCAAAGGTTAAGGGAAAGAGACCACAGGGAAGGGTGTTAAATGATAAACTGAGGCATGTTAAAATAGTTAAGTATTTATTTGAGCAAAAACCAATTCAAATTGGGCAGCATTGAATTTAGCAGATAGAACGGAGCTCTGAGGTGTTGAACAAAATGGAATACTTTCATAGACAGAAGGGAGCAGGTACAAAGTCACAAAAAAAGCTGAGTGGTTATTGCAAGGTTATTAAGGCAAAAAAGCTGAGGGTTAGTGCAAGGTTACTTACCCTGAGTGAATGGCAGATATTTAACTAGTGCTGATGGGGTGATTCTTGATTGACTGGTTTGAGAATCCATTTCTGTGAGAGCTGAAACTACATTTAAGTCTCTATTTGGTGATGAGAAGCTTAGCATAAGCAACTCCATTTGGGGCCTGTTTAGGTTTTTAAACAAAGGTAACATAAGGAGTGTAGCCTACTGGGTAAACCTTTTAAGTGGGAATTGGGTAAAGATGAAAACTGTGTTCAACAAACATACACCTGGTTGATAGGGGACTGTAGCCACTTAGGGCAAAGTGCATTGTTACCAAATGAGGAAACTACACTGGTACTGCCTTTTCATACCATCTTCCAAGAGAAGTGGCAAACTAAGATTTTTATATGCAGGCTTTTGTATACAAAATGCTGTGGCTAACAAACTAAGCAAAAACACATCTATAAATTTTGTTCAGCCCATGGGCTCTTAAGTACTCACTACCTTTTACTTAAGGATTTTTTTCTCTTTGGAAAATGTCAATTGTGTAGTCAGAGGAACTGTTTGTCTACTTCATAATAAGACTCAATACTGTGTAATCCTCAATTTCTCTGCTGAGAAATCTGATCAGTTTTGTCATGGTTTCAACTGAGATTAAATATGCCAAAACTCTTGAACAAATTTAATACATGCCTTTTAAATGCCTCTGGGTCAGGAAGCATCTGTGACTTAAAGTCCACTGTCCTCATGTGAGTTATATTCTAACTGAAAGGGCCATTAAACAATCTACAGGACATTTCAAATGGCAATATCCAGAAGTTATAATTAAAAACTTTCATGAGGCTGTACTAGGGGAACTTAAAAGCAAGCATTTTGGAGTTCCCGTCGTGGCGCAGTGGTTAACGAATCCGACTAGGAACCATGAGGTTGCGGGTTCGATCCCTGCCCTTGCTCAGTGGGTTAATGATCCGGCGTTGCCTTGAGCTGTGGTGTAGGTTGCAGACGCGGCTCGGATCCTGCGTTGCTGTGGCTGTGGCGTAGGCCAGTGGCTACAGCTCCGATTCGACCCCTATCCTGGGAACCTCCACATGCCGTGGGAGCGGCCCAAAGAAATAGCAAAAAGACAAAAAAAAAAAAGCAAGTATTTTATAAGATATAATAACTTTCATATATTATTAATGAGTTTGGGATATTTTTTATTCTTTACTCAGTTTTCCTAAAATTTTATTGACTCTTACGTTCACCCAGGGCTTGTCTAAAAGGACCTTACATACTAAAAAGAAAGGGACAAAAAAATTATTATGGCAGATTTTTGTTGATACTATATGATGTTCCTATTTTTAGCTATTGGTTGAAGATAAATCTCCTTATGTTCATACAGCCAAAAACTAGGAATTGAATATAGGCTTTTGACTCTCTACAAAGTATTTTTTTCACTACTCACTGCCTCCATGCCTTTAAGGTAGGGTAGTAATGTGCAAGGAATGAATGAATATCTTGGGAATATTACATTTACCTAAGATTTGGGGAAAAAAATTTTATGTAAAAACCAACACAAATAGCACATACATGTATAAGTTGGAACAATATTAAAATGAAACTTCACCATGCTGTATAGTAGAAAAGAAAAATGTATTGGGAAAATTAAAAAAAACTAAAATTAAAAAAATAAAATAAAATGAAACCTTAAGTTTACAATAGGCCCCTTAAAATACTCCCCAAAAGTTCCCTAGTTTATGCAGTCAGAACTTTGAAAAATACTCTGGGAAAAGCATGACCCACAGGCAAATCTTGACGAACAGCTAGATCTTATTTCTAAGCGGCAGACCTACTGGTAAATCTATTTGGATGTTCCACAGACATCACAGACACAACTATGCTTGAATCTTACCACATTTTCATATGACAACCTTTTCTCCTCTCTGTATTTGATTTTTCACTTAATGGAAATGGATGACCCATTCCTTCATATCTCCTCAGTCATCCATTCTTTTCAGTTTTGTCCAAATCTTTTCATTCATTCTTCTCCTTCTATTCCCACTGCTGTTGTCTAACTTTCAGTCTTTAAGAAATAAGTTCTCATTTGAACTTTTTTGCAGTAATTACCTAAGTTAGCTGCCTGCTTTCCCTTTGTTCTGCTTTCAATGATCCTACCACATGATGGAAGAGTTATTTCTAGACTACCAACATTTGGGGGTTCCCTTCATGGCTCAGCAGTTAACAAACACGACTAGGACCCATCGGGACACAGGTTTGATCTCTGGCCTCACTCAGTGGGTTAAGGATCTGGCACTGCCTTGAGCTGTGGTATTGATCGCAGACATGGCTTGAATCCGTGTGGCTGTGGTGTAAGCAGGCAGCCATTGCTCCGATTCGACCCCTAGCCTGGGAACTTCCACATGCCACAGGTGTGGCCCTAAAAAAAAAGCAAAAATAAATAAATAAAACAGCAATATTATTCTAACACCCAACATTGACTGTATACTGAATAAAGTTAATTTTTTTTCATATAAATGGGAATAGCTTCAGGGTTCTTAGATGGCAATGTCATTATTCTCCTGTGTTAGAATAAGCTATTTTGACTGGAGGAAAGAATAGAAATAATAGAAATACACAGCATTCATCTTACCAAATCACAGTCCAGTGCTAGCTGCATGAGGTGTGTGATAAGGACGACCGAACCTTATCCACCACATGGATAGGAAGGCGTGGAGTAATAGCTGACCTAGAACACTTCCAGCACAACTCAGAGCTCTCCAAGCAATCCCAAGCTCTCTCCCTTCATGTTTCCTTTACCCTCTAACATCTTTTCAATCTTAGAAAATGTGGAGCTTTTAATATTTTACTGTTTATTAGAGAATTGGTTGAAAGATTGCAAGCTTGTTTCACTGCCTCTAGTCATTAAACACATTGTGACTTATAATGGAATTGGTGCTAGAAATAATGGACAAAATAGGAGTTTAAAGCACTTAGCATCTGTAGAGAGCTGCAGATGGGCTAAACAATATTTTCAAAATGTTTATACATATTTGTAACTTTTACTATGCTCTATAGTAACTGCATGCTGAGAACTCAGTTCTCACATCCATGAGGAATAAGTTGGGTTTTGCCTTGTAATATTTTAGATTACCTTAACAGATGCAGTTCTAAATATCTGGCATTTATTTTAAAGTCGTTAAAGCAAAGGTAACTTTTTTTCCTTGTTCTCAATATGTGTATTCTCCCTTTTAGAGATTTTTTTTTTTTACAGAAAGAGGCAAAGTTTGTCTAACTCACACTTATTCACACATATAACACACGCCACTTCACACAAAATTGGCAAAGTCAATTTAATTGAAGAATGTGAGAATCAGGTATAGCCTATATTAATTTCAAGTGCATTAAACTATATAGTATAGAAAGGAATTTAAAATAATGGAAACTTCTCATTCAGTTGTTAATTTGTTGTTTATTTTCATACAAGAACATACAGGCAAAATAGAAGTTCCCTTTCATTCATGCACCTGGAAGATCAGTGATGATCTTTCAGTAAAAAAATAATTTTGTTACTTGATAAATGCATAAGCTAAGGTTTCTAAATGATCCTTTGGTTTTAAGCAACTTCCACGTGTGCTGTTAAACACACAGTATTAACAATGAAAAACAATGACATTTATAAACTAAAGAATGACATTTATAAATTCAAAAATACACAACTCTTTAGATCTAATATTGATTTTATCCTCCTCATTTATAACTGCTCTTAAACAGAAAATTTCTGTCAGCTTTAAAGACAGGGTGATAGGCATTTGAAAGTAGAAAACAATAACATCAAATACTGCTTCCTAGTTTCTAGTCCATATATTTTTGGAAAAGCATAATGTCTTATTTTATAGCTATTAAATTGTTAGAAATTACCATTTCATTTTAGAGCTATTTTGGAATTTGACTTCTTTGAATTTAAAAAATAATTTTTAAGATCTCATTTTAATTTTTTCTGAGTCTTGGGATGTGTACTTTAGATATGTAAACAGAATTTTCATTCTCTGGGTCTTTATCTGGACAAAAGTATCATTTAATTTCATTGTATTTTTAATTCTCTAAACTAGTCCAAGTAAAACTTTGTACATTTTAGAATCAAAAAATATTTAGACCTGTAAGAACCCCTCATTAAACATATTTTGAAAAAATGTGCCTAAATAGCTTAAATTCGTAGACTACATTCTCACAGTTATCTAGGAACAAAATAGCCACATACGGAATTCCCGCTGTGGCTCAGCCTTAAGAACCTGACATAGACTCCATGAGGATGCAGGTTCAATCCCTGGCCTCACTCAGGATCTAGGCTTGCTGCAAGCTGCAGTGTAGTTTGCAGATGCGGCTCAGATCCAATGTTGCCATGGCTGTGGTATAGGCTGGCACCTGCAGCTCCAATTCGACCCCTAGCCTGGGAATTTTCATACGCCACAGGTGCAGCCATAAAAAGAAGGAAAATAATAAATTTAAAATGAAAAATAATAACACCCACCTATTCCAAAACTACTCCCATCTCTACAAATAGTTCAAATTGTTTAAAAAAAAATGTGAAACAATAAAACGAATCCTAGTCAAGTCTGCATTATACAATAAAGTAAAAGTATATGGTAAAACAGTTATTTCTAAAACATTTGATTTTGGAGATTGCTGTTTAATTTTAGAGGCAATTTGTATAATTATGTTTTATTAGCAAATATTAAAATTACTTTGCTTCTCCTGAATAAACAATGCCTGATAATAGGGATAAATGAGGCATGGGGTTGACAAAAGTTGGCAAGGATTTTCAGAATAATATGTCTTAGATAAAATGCAAAACCCCAAATCAGGTAGTTGAAAGTCAAAATTGTAATAACTCAAAATAATAACCACAAAAGAACCTAATATGCACATGCTTATATTAAATATTAGGATTATTTATTTTAAAAGTATAGGCTTCCAGATTCTTTGGAGATTTTTTTTTTTTTATTTAGAAAATTTGATTAAGAAACCTTACAACCAGGTATGGTATTATCTAGTCAAAAATATAAAAATAAAGTTATAAATTATTAGGTTTTTTTTTTGTCTTTTGTCTTTTTTAGGGCCACACTGCAGCATGTGGAGGTTCCCAAGCTAGGGATCTAATTGGAGCTGTTGATGCCGGCCTACACCAGAGCCACAGCAACACAGGATCCGAGCCACGTCTGAGACCTACACCCCAGCTCATGGCAATGCTGGATCCTTAACCCCCTGAGTGAGGCCAGGGATCTAACCTGCAACCTCATGGTTCCTAGTTGGATTAGTTTCTGCTGCACCACGATGGGAATTCCACAAAAGTATTAGATTTTTAAATAAAGGAATATATTCTTCCTTATTTTAATTTTAAAAATATGTTTTTAAAAAAATTGATCTGAAGCAGGTTTTACCAATAAAATAGAGATCTTAATTTAACACTTGCAAGAGAAAATACCTCATAGATTTTGTAATATACTCACTTTTAGCTTCTCTGTACTAACGTAACATGGATTGTATGTAAACTAAGGTCAACAGTCATTTACAAGGCTTGTTGTCAACTTTTGGTTTGCATGGAAATGACAGGAAAGTGTCTCTCCTCTCTTAGACCATGTCCTATGCTTGCATGGTCACACATCCCCTATTCCACTTTTCTGTTCATGGTGTCTGGATCACTTGCTAGGGAGCTTTCAGCGGGTTAGCTATTGCATTTTTGACCTTCTCTATCAAGTTAGGATTCAAATATTGTCATTTATCATTTATTTTATATTTGCTCATGTTTTTTTCATTTCCTGTTAGCACAGAAACCAAGCCGAACCTCCGTCAGGTGCAGGAATCACCAGGGCCTTGTAGTGTTAGGAGAAGGAGATGGGGAGCTGGCACAGAGAGAGGCCAAGATGATGAGTCTTGGCCTGTGCAATTGTGCTGTTGTTTGTTTCAGCCACTGAAGGGTACCAACAAACTCCTGGAGACGATACCTGGACTGGTGCAGATTTCTGAGCACTACGGGAGTGCTCCCCAAACACAGGTTCTAAATCTGTGTTGCTTTTCCTTAATTCACAGTGTTTGGCCATTTTCCCCTAAAATAAAACACCATGCAATGTTTGTTTTGTTGTGATGGGCTTCCTCCTCCAAATAAAAATTGTGTTCATACCAACTACTCCTTCACTACTGCTTAGCCCTTTCTCTTAACATAAGTACTAGATGAGATTCTACCTTTCCTCACAGCTATTTTATTTAGGAATAAGATTTCCTTTTCCTGCCAGTAGGGCTTTCTGAAAACATCCTGTCCTACTCCAGTCTCTTTACCGTTAAATCTCAGAGAGCGAGAAGTGGAGATTTCTGTCTAATCTCCCACAATTAGGCCTGACGGTTCCTTCTTTTTCTACTGAGTCTAGTAAGTAACCTCAGGAAATCAGTCATGATAAAGTCATAAGAGGTTCTATCCTACTATTTTGCAGGTTTCCTATACCCTAGCTCCTCCTTGTCACAATTCCATAATGTATATCTACTTATCTGCAGCGTGTACATATCTTGGAGTGTGCACATATACATGTATACATTCATGCATGTATACAATCATAAATACTGCTTGATCAAGGGAGCATCTTTTATTCCAATATGTGTATACTCTTCTGGCCTTGGTGAAGATTGTAAATTTAGGAAAACTTCTCTTTCTTCACTGTTTCTCATCTTCTTTCAGGGTCTCCTTTTCAATGCCAACTATAAATGGTTGCATTTGACCAAAAACTCTTAACATTTTCCACTAAAGCAGAACTTACTAGTCTCCAGGATCAAGAAAGTGATAACACATACACAAGAAAATGGGAATTACTGTCATGGTTCAATGGAAATGAATCTCTCTAGTATCCATGACGATGCAGGTCCAATCCCTGGCCTTACTCAATGGGTTAAGGATCTGGCATTGTTGTGAGCTGTAGTGTAGGTCACAGACACAACTCAGATCTGGCATTGCTGTGTCTGTGGCATAGGCCAGTGGCTACAGCTCTGATTCCACCCATTTCCTGGAAACCTCCATGTGCCACGGGTGCAGACCTAAAAAAAAAAAGACAAAAAAAAGAAAGAAAGAAATAGATAACACATTCCATGTCTGCAGGGAATATTTATAACCAGATCTTACATATTTAGGGATTGAGTTTTTACAGAGTACTTCCTTTGAGAAACATCCTCGCGTAGCAAAAAGCTCTCTGGGTTTACAGTCATCCTGACACAATTCCAAATTCCTGAGCAAAAGAAAATGATGAGAGAAAGAAAAGAAGGTACCAAATAAGAAACCGAAGACAAATGAGAAAAGGAAACTTGTGCTCTGGTTATTATTGTATTTGGACTCTATCATTTGGAAACTAAATTGCATGATAGGGTATTTATAACTACAAAAGTTTGCCATGTACTTGAGCAGTATAAATAATAAATAGTGAATATTTAAGAAGGTGGGCATAGTGAAATTTTAAGGAAAATTTCGGGAAAATGTATAATGATTTCAATGTTTAAAATCTTTGCTGCATAACAAATCAGATGTCATTGGAAGCAAATGCCAATGAAATTTCTCACTGCTGACTTTAATACAAGGAAGCATCATCTGTGACCATTTCCTTCCATGAAAAAGGAGGCTGACTAGGTCCTTGGATTTCAAGTTCATGGTTTCTAAAATGAAATCCACAAGTAGAAGCCAATTTAAATAAAAATTCTTGAAGTAGTAAAAGAGAATGCTTTAAAAGTAAGGATAATGACTGTTATTTCATAGAGCAGATTGAAATGCCTTACACGGACTTTTCCAGTAAGTGGCCTGAGGTGACCTCTAAAAATGGTCCACTATTCACTTGACTCAGAAAACCCCACACAGTCATGCAAATCAGAGATTCAAATCTTCATGTTCACATTAAGAAGTCTTATGACACTGCCCAGGCCGTTAAGGATACACATATTTGAAAAGCCACCAAGTATTGGAAGGATGTCACTATATAGAAGCAATGTGCGCCATTCCATTTTTACAACAGTGGAGTTGGTAGGTGTGCCCAGGCCAAACAATGAGGCTGGACAGAAGGTCAGTGGCCCAAAAAGAGTGCTGGATTTTTATTGCACATGCTCAGAAATGCAGAGAGGAATGCTGAACTTAAGGGCTTAGATGTATATTCTCTGGTCATTGAGCATATCCAGGTGAACAAAGCCCCCAAGATGCAGTGTAGGACTTACAGAGCTCATAATCAGATCAACCCTTACATGAGTTGTCCCTGCCACATTGGGATGATCCTTACTGAAAAAGAGCAATTGTTCCTAAGCCAGAAGAAGAGGTTACACTGAAGAAAAAGATATCCCAGCAGAACTGAAAGAAACAAAAACGTATGGCCTAGGAATGAATTTCACAAAAATAAATGCAAATAAATTTTTTAAAATGTATTACATGAAAAAGACAATTCAAGAGAAATTTTTCTGTAACTAACTTGGTTTGGAGTAGCTAGATCCTAATTGATGGAAGTTGACACAAAGAGTGTTTGGTTTTCATGGTTGTTTTTTTGTCAATATCTTTCTCAAATTTGTATATAGATATTTATTACGTCTATGTACAATTTATACACACATCTAGATTTCTAACTTTTCTGTATCTGTATGTTTACTACCCTGGGTGCTATAGTGCATTTCATAAACACATCCCATATTAATTTATACTGAAATAAGTTTGGCTATTTGTTAAGCGTTCGTCAGTTCTAAAAAAATACATATTTTTAAGTTCTTAAAAGATATGTACACTTTGCTTTAATATCAAATCAGAAAAATGATTTTTCTTTTCCCATGTGGAGCTTGTTTAGTCATGTGTTAATTGTCTACTTTTATCCCCATCAGAAATGTATTCTTTGGGAAGTAATTCAGAGTAAGTAAATTATCCCCATTACTGGGTTTTGGTAACCCAAGTGTTAAAGTTTAGCAAATACCAAAATCTGCATTTGATTTCTAAGCTTTTCATGTTTTTACCAAGTGTCATCTTCAGTGCCATAAATAATTTAGAGTTCAAAGTGAATTTTGCCAATAAGTGCTCAAGAGCTCCAAATCACATTTATTTAATTTGTTAATATTTCCTTCATACAACCAAACTCTGAAACTGTTGCAGTTGTCCACCATTCTTCTTATAAATAAAGCCAGATATGCTTTCTTCTTGCAAGGGGTAGAGGAATAAATTAAACATCCAAAGTGAATTGATTATAGAACAACCTTAATATATATTCTTACTAATGACAATATGATTATCTTACTATATGTGATTCATATAGGGAAATCTGCATTGAACATGGCCAAAACCAAGAATATGAACGCTCATATTTATTGATTTAGAAATAGTGTTTTTATTAATAGGTTATTCAAGAGTGGCATCTAAAATGTAAGAGAGTTAAATTTACTGTATTTTGCGTCAAAGTGTACATAACCAAACTGCTGCCCTTGAAAGAACAGAATAACGATTTAATTGAATATTTCTTAAAACAATGTCTCATGAATAATAAAAAATATTCACTTCAGCACATTGTGAAAAATGACATAGAAGGTTCTTGACAATAGTAGGAAACATTTGGTTACTTTATTATAGTGGTTTCCTGAGGCTAAAAAGCAGCCATTTCAAATTATTTTTTTTGTTTGTTTCATGTGTATGACCTTGAAACAGTTTTTAGAATGAGACGGGATCTAACAAAAAATCTAGATTATACATTCATTTAATGATTGTGAAGAAAGAGGTTCAAAACATTTTCTCTTTGCCCAAGTTATAAAGGCAAACTGTAACTGCTTTAGAATTAAAACCCCAGGAATCTGGTGGCCTGCTCTGGCCACTCCACTTCACCAACTCATGCAAGGTTTCTGAAATTCTAAAACCCTTCTTTTAAGAGTGGGTACCACAGACAAGTTTAAGATATCCTTAGTAAGGTGCCATTAAAAAAAAAAAAAAGTAATTCAAAAGATTATCTAACTTAGTCATTTAAATATCTTACTTGAAACCAAAATATGGAAAATTATTTCTCTCCCATTTTAAGTCAGATTAGAAAATACAGGATTTTTGGAGTTCCTGTCATGGCTCAGTAGTTAATGAACCTTACTAGCATCCACGAGGACACAGGTTTGATCCCTGACCTTGTTCAGTGGGATAAGGATCTGGCGTTGCCATGACCTGAGGTGTAGGTCACAGATGAGGCTCATATCGTACATTGCTGTGGCTCTGGTTCGACCCCTAGCCTGGGAACATCCATGTGCTGCCAGTGAGGCCTGAAAAGACAAAAAAAAAAAAAAAGAAAGAAAGAAAATACGGGCTTTTCAATGGACAAGACAAGAAAGCAGGAATTGCAATACTCATATCAGATAAAATAGACTTTAAAATGAAGGCCATTAAGAAAGACAAAGAAGGACACTATTTAATGGTTAAAGGATTTATTCAAGAAGAGGATATTACAATTGTCAATATATGCCCCTGATAGAGGAGCACCCAGATACCTCCAACAAATACTAACATACATATAAGGAGAAATTGATGGGAATGTACTCATAGTAGGAGACTTCAACATGCCACTCACAACAATGGACAGATCCTCTAGGCAGAAAATCAATAAGGCAACAGAGATCCTAAATGACACAATAGAAAAGTTAGACTTAATCAACATTTTCAAGACATTACATCCAAAAAAAAAATCAGAATATATATTCTCCTCAACTGCACATGGAACATTCTCAAGAATTGATCACATCCTGAGTCACAAAGCTAACCTCAACAAATTTAAGAGTGTAGAAATTATTTCAAGTACCTTCTCTGACCATGATGGCATGAAACTAGAAATCAACCACAGGAAGAGAAATGAGAAAAAATTGACTACATGGACACTAAACAACATGCTACTAAAAAAACCAATAGGTCAATGAGGAAATCAAGAAGGAAATTAAAAAATACCTCAAGACAAATGAAAATGAAGACACATCCACTCAAAATTTATGGGATGCCACAAAAGCAGTGCTCAGAGGGAAATTCATAACAATACAGGCCTTCCCCAAAACAGAAGAAAAATCTCAAATCAACAATTTAACCTACCACTAAATGAATTAGAAAAAGAAGAACAAGAAAAACCTAAAGTCAGCAGAAGGAAGGAAATCATAAAGATCAGAGAGGAAATCAATAAAATAGAGGTTAAAAAAAAATAGATAAAATTAATCAAACCAAGAGCTAGTTCTTTGCAAAGGTAAACAAAATTGACAAACCTCTGGCTAGACTCACTAAGAAGAGGAGAGAAAAAACCCAAATAAAAAAAAATCAGAAATGAAAAAGAAGTCACAATGGATACTACAGAAATACAAAAAACCATGAGAGAATGCTATGAACAACTGCATGCCAACAAATTTGACAACCTAGAAGAAATGGACAACTTTCTAGAGACTCACAGCCTGTCAAAACTGAATCAAGAAGAAATAGATCAACTGAACAGACTGATCACTAGAAATGAAATTGAATATGTCAAAAAAACACTCCCTACAAATAGAAGTCCAGGACCAGATGGCTTCACAGGTGAATTCTACCAAACATACAAAGAGGAACTTATATCCATCATCCTTCAACTTTTTCAAAATGTTGAAGAGGAAGGAACACTCCCAAAGACATTCTATGACGCCACCATCGCCCTGATTCTAAAACCAGGTATCTAAGATACCACCAAAAAAGAAAACCATAGGCCAACATCTTTCATGAATGTAGACGCAAAAATTCTCAACAAAATTTTAACCAACTGAATCCAACAACATATCAAAAAGATCATACACCACAACCAGGTGGGATTCATCCCAGGTGCACAAGGATGGTCTGACATATGCAAATCAATCAATGTCATACACCACATTAACAAAAGAAAAGTCAAAAACCACATGATCATCTCAATAGGTTCACAAAAAAGCATTTGACAAAGTCCAACATCCATCCGTGATAAAAACTCTTACCAAAATGGGTATAGAGGGACCATACCTTAACATAACCAAAGCCTTTTATGACAAACCCATAGCAAATATAATACCCAGTGGAGAAAAGCTGAAAGCCTTCCCACTAAAATCTGGAACAAGACAAGGATGCCCACTCTCACCACTGTGATTCAACATAGTATTGGAAGTCCTAGCCATAGCAATCAGACAAACGAAATAAAAGGCATCCAAATAGGAAGAGAAGAGGTAAAACTCTCACTGTTATGCAGATGACATGATACTAAATATAGAAAACCCTAAGGACTCAACCCCAAAACCACTAGAACTGATCACCAAATTCAGCAAAGTAGCAGGATATAAGATTAACATTCAGAAATCAGTCATATTTCTGCATACTAATAATCCAATGTTACAAAAGGCATACAAAAATACAATACCTTTTAAAATGGCACCCCAAAAAATCAAATACCTGGGAATACACCTGACCAAGGAGGGGAAAGGCTTATATGCTGAGAACTCTAAAACATTAATCAAGGAAATTAAAGAGGTTTCAAAGAAATGGAAAGATATCCCATGCCCCTGGGTTGGAAAAATAAACATTGTAAAAATGGCCATACTACCCAGAGCAATCTATAGAGTCAATGCAATTCCTATCAAATTACCCATGACATTTTTCGCAGAACTGGAACAAAAAATCCAAAAATTGATATGGACCCACAAAAGACCCAGAATTGCCATAGCAGTTTTGAGGAACAAAAGCCAAGTGGGAGGCATAACTCTCCCAGACTTCAGACACTATCACAAAGCCACGGTAATCAAGACAGTGTGGTACTGGTACCAAAACAGACATGTAGAGCAATGGAACAGAATAGAGAACCCAGAAATAAACCCAGACACTTACGTATTTGGGAGGGTTTGGGAGCTTGAGTTTAACGGATGCAAACTATTGCTCTTGGAATGGATTAGCAATGAGATCCTGCTGTGTGACACTGGGAACTATGTCTGGTCACTTATGATGGAACATGATGATGTGAGAAAAAAGAATGTATACATGTATGTGTAACTGGGTCACCATGCTGTACCGTAGAAAATAGACAGTACACTGTAAATCATTACAATGGAAAAAAATAAAAATCATTTTATATAAAAAAAAGAAATATATGTATTAAAAAAGAAAATCGGGCTTTTTAAAATGGTTAGAACTTGTTTACTTACTTATGTACGTGGAGTCATCTGTTATTTTCTTTATCTTATGTGTAACGAGAACAATGCTTAGCATCACTGCCAACTCTCTCTAGGCTTCTTTCTCATTTATAAGATATTTGCTGATATTTAGGGCTTTCGTGTGGTCTAGCTATGAAGAGGCATGTATAAATACCTATGCTGGTTTCAATTAGTATTACTAAGTGATTGGCTTTACCGAATCATTATCTCCTAAGATTATCTACTTGAATTACTCTTTTCCATTAAACATCTTTTCTTTTCACATCCATAAGCTTTCTAGCTACTCCATCTCCCGAATTAACATTGAGAATTCCAGTATGAAAGGGGAAGACTAACACAAACCCTCTTAAACACCTGCAATAACGAAAGCACTATCATAGGTGTTTCATATATTATTTACTTTGATTCTCTCAAATGTCCTATCAGGTGGGTATGAAAGTCTCCCATTCTCTTCCCATGGGCACTCAGTTCAAAGCAGCTGACTTGACTAAAACTCCATGGCAATAAAAGAAGCTGAATTCAAATTTAGCTTTGCCTCCTTTTGAAGTCCATCTATTTTCTGATCTATCAGGTGACATCAAAATCCAAAAGATCATGTAATTTTAAAGATTTAAAAAAGAAACTATTTACTCCTATGGTAGAAAAACAAATTTTGTTTAAAGTACATGAAATTCCAATATATCATCCAACATCAATGGATGATATATTGAGAATCAATTTCTGAAATTTCTGAATGTTGTTCCCAACTCTCCTGAGCAGCAAATTTTAAGATAGGATTTAGGATTGTTGAATTTCTGTCTGATACAACTTCACATGCTTTGCATTTCCCTTCCTTCAGCAAGTCAAAAGTGAACACTACACAACACACACACACACACACACACACACACACACAGAGTCATCTGCCTCATTTCCCTCATGAGAAACTAGAGCTTTCTTTGTATGGTAAGACCCATATGAATCATGATGCAACATGGCTTGTCCACCTACCAAGTCCCTTTTCAGGAGTTCCCATTACAGCCTTCAGACCACTTTTTCCACCTTTTTCTATGCCCTGATCAAATAAGTCCCAATTTCTAAACATTGAAAATGAGCTCATGAAATTTCTTCAGCTTTCACATGAATAAGATGAGATATTGGCTTTCTTAGCAATATGTTCCTGGTGATAGCTAAGCACATTGCACACATTCTAATGGTTACAATAACTGTATACAATAAATCGTGGTCCCTCCCCCTAATTTTCAAATGGGTAGCCCCCAGAAAGGCAAAAACAAATCACACAAAACACCGGGATTAATAAGAGAAGATTCAGGAATGCCAGTCAGAACTAGTAGGGATGGTCTCACATTTGACCTTATAAGATTAACTTTGGAAAAGCAAACTCCTTAGCTGGTCAGACGTGAGACCAGGAACATCACTTTGGAGACTGTCCATAAGCAACGTGGAGCATTTTCTCCTCTCCATGTCCCCAACTTTGCCCAACAAGAAAATAAAAAATTGGATACTGAAAACTGTGTGGAAAACAGGAACCTGTGATACATGATCATTGCCATCACAGTGTTAGTTCAGGTTAGTCTTACTGTCCAGGGTCTCTATAACAATTTTGGGCACTTTATTTCATAAAAGCAACTCCATTGCCATTTTCATTTCTGTTTATTAAATGTGCTGTCATTTGAAACAATGATATTTATGGAAAACAAAAGAAATACAAATCTCCAACAACTTTACACTCAAAATGTATTATATATACTGTCAAACTTTCCAACTGATGATAGAAAAATCATTTTAAAGTTTAGTTATGATGCATGTTGTTTAGGAAATTTTGGATTGGTTCTATTAGTGCTCAGATGGCTGTAATGAAGACAGCTGCCGGGGAAATTTGGCAGGTGTACAAATGAAGTTAGAAACATAAGTGTTTATCACTTAGATGCTGCATATACCTACTGTTCCTCTTTGCCAAAAGATAACAATTCCACATTTTATAGGCAATTGTCATTCCTTTTTTTGTCCCAGAGGCTCGCCAAAATTCAGTAAGTTTATTTTAGTGGAAACCACCTTGCTGCACTCAGCATCTTGCCTAAGCAAAGTTCCTTAAAATAAAATGAGCAGCAGCAATTACTGCAGCGTAACAAAGCCAAAATGATCATGAGCCCATTTCTTTCCAAATGAGCTCATTACTATTAATTTCTCATATCCTTAGAGAATATTTGGAAGCACAAGTTCATCAGGAAAGTGAAAGAAATGTAAAAACAAAGTTGGTAAAAATATCTTCCCTCTTCAAAGCTGCATCCTAAGTAAGGCAATCCCATAGGACCCTGACTTGCCAAAGCACAGGTCTGAATACATATTTTAGATGATTAGCTGTGCATGATTCTGGGATGTTTTGACACTGTTATCAAACAGGAGCTAAATGTTTGTAGAACCACCTTAGTAAATACACATAATGCAACAGTTTCCATTCTCAAAACTCAGGACTTTCCCTCCTTGGAAATCTAGTGAGACTCTGTAATGGCAAAGAATATTAATAGTAGATACCAAAAGTTAAAGATAAATGGTTACATTTAGAGACTCTCACTGTGAGTGAAATTCTGACAGTTCCCAACCTGCCCGAAGGATGGCTTGTGGCTGTATTGTGTGCATGGGCTGCATGAGGCTAGAGTGAAGGCTTGAGGTTGGAAGAGGGGGGTGTATATAGTATTTGCTTTCCTTGGTTCCTCTTCACACTTCTTTTGAACCCAGCTCCTCCCTCCACTTTCAAGCTGTTTCACATTGGACTTTTACTCAACTCTTAAGTATGCTCCATTTTTTACTTTGTAAATGAGAATGGTAAGAGTTCTTGCATTATACAAATAAAATATTAAATGTAAAGAGCCTAGAGCAGTACCTGGCACATGGTAAAAACCAAACAATTGTGGTCATTAATTTCATGAATTGGGACAGCATGTCCTGCCCAAACAATTGTGGTCATTAATTTCATGAACTGGGACAGCATGTCCTGCTTTCTCCATTTCTTTCCAAATGGAGAGCATAGGAAGGTAAGCACAGATCTGCTTCCCTGCCTTTGAAAAGTGGAGCAGGATGAGATGGGTTTGGGAGCCACAAAGTGGGAGAAGTGGCAGACTGCATACATGAGTTTTTGATGGAGGTAGGTATTCTTTCCCTATGAGCTAGATCTACCATGCTTGCTTTCTTCCTGTTGTCTTTTTAGGGCTGCACCTGAGGAATATGGAATTTCCCAGGCTAGGGGTCTAATCAAGAGCTGCACCTGCTGGCCTATGCCACAGTCACAGCAATGAAGGATTCAAGGCACATCCATGACCTACACTACCTATGCCAATGCCAAATCCTTAACCCACTGAGTGAGGCCAGGAATCAAAGCCACATCCTCATACATACTCAGGATCATTACCACTGAGCCACTACAGGAACTCCTAAGGACAATATTTTAATTCTCCCCCAGCCACCTCTTGTTCCCTGTCATGAATCTGTCTTTCTCCAAATGATTCTTTCTTTCCCAGAAGAGAGAATTCAATTGTTATCAAAACTTCCAGCCGCTTTTCCTGGTGAGTTGACTTAACGGAAGACAAGATGAAGCATCCAGGCACCCAAAGCTAGAATGCTGCTGCTTAGCTCTCTGTGAGCAATGCTGTCAATTATTTCTAGAACAGAAACACACATTTCAAAGTAGTGGCTGCTCCTCGTTAGTAGTAGTCAAGCTGTTAGAGGTAGTAGAAAATGGAAATTGAGAAACTATTGTCTCATTTAAAAGCTAGGGGTGGCCAAGTATTAGAAAAACGTCCCGCTAATGATACATGCATGTCAAAACCCAAAGCAGAAAATTCCATTTAACGTTTGACTTCCAGTGCCTGAGATTCTAGTTTTTTGTTTGTTTATTTGTTTGGTCTTTTCTAGGGCTACACGTGCGGCGCATGGAGGTTCCCAGGCTAGGGGTCTAATCAGAGGTGTAGACCAGCCTATGCCACAGCCACAGCAATGCTGGATCCGAGCCGTGTCTGCAACCTACACCACAGCTCATGGAAATGCCAGATCCCCACTGAGCGAGGCCAGGGATCAAAACTGCAACCTCATGGTTCCTAGTCGAATTCATTAACCACTGAGCCACGATGGGAACTTTGAGATTCTAGTTTAAATGTTTATATAGCTTGACATCGCTAGAGGTTTTCAAAGCAAATGCTTTAAACCAAGGATGGGGTGATCCTTGAAATGTGCATACATTTTTCTTTATTCTAGAAGACTGAAAAATGTTAAATCAGAAATGATCTTGTCTTAGCCTACTTGACAGGGATTGAGTTACTAATAATATCAAGTATGTTAAGCATTGAATGGAAGCTTCCATCCCAGACTACACACTTGCCTAACATCTACAGTGTTTCCCAGAGGAAGGCCTTGAAGAACACCTTGCAGGAAAAGGCTCTGCTCCTGA
This sequence comes from Phacochoerus africanus, assembly GCF_016906955.1. Taxonomy (NCBI): domain Eukaryota; kingdom Metazoa; phylum Chordata; class Mammalia; order Artiodactyla; family Suidae; genus Phacochoerus; species Phacochoerus africanus. Next base: position 82,850,196 of record NC_062554.1, on the reverse strand, counting down.
TCAACCAAAAAATAGAGGTGGTTTTGAATAATTTATCCAAAGCTGTCAATTCACAGGTCTTAAAATACTCTTTCAACATGAATACCTTGATAGGTGATCCAATTCATGGCTTTACTTTGTGCTCAAACATTTCATCTCTGGGAAATATCCCAACAGTGGCTAAAACTTTTGCATAAAGTAAGAAATATGGGACGATTATCTAGTAATGCAATCTCTGAATTTTTTAAAAAAGATTGTACCTGAATTTTTTTTAAAAGATTGTTCCTTCTCCTCCTCCCCCTCCAACACTACTTAGTATTTCTTCGTGGGCATCAAGCACATGCATAAAATGAGATGCATTTTACAGAGAAGGGTTTCAAACTCCAGAAATTTAATTCTTAAATTCAGTGCATTGCTCACATTTTATTTGATTGATTTTTTTTTCGTAATATATATTCCAAGGTGCAACTATTGTTCCTCAGCTATAAACAAAGCACATTATGCAGCTTTTGCCTAACTTCCTGGGTAAACCACAATCCAGTCCAAATGCTTTCTATACATGATTCAAGATATTCAAACTGCAAATTAATTCTCAGTCATAAATGTTGGAAGAGAGAAAGTTGAGACTGCTCTGCATGGTTCTGTTTATTAGACATTATGATGGTTCAATATAAAATGATCACATAGAAAGTAAGAAAAAAATCAATCTGGGTTCCAGAGAGGAAAATCAGGGTATCAATACGTGCAAGATTATAAGAACATGGCACAAGTGGCTTTCAAACTTTTGACCTCAGACCAAAACCAAGAAATAAATTTTACTTCATTATTCAGTACACAGTCGCAAGCACACATACATGAGAAAGAACTGAAATACAATTTTCATGAAATAACACTTGCCATTATTACCTGTGATATATTCTGATATTTTCTACCTTATCCTATCCCATGTCATCTCATTCCATCCTATTCTGTTCTGTTTCACTTGTCTTGGGATGACTTAATTTTCCACATATTGACCATAGTCTTTGTTGTGGACCTAGGTGCCAGTATTTGCCTTGTCAGTGTCAGATTCTTCTCGTTTGTGCCCTGGAGCTTCTCAACCACATCTACTTAGGACTAGATGAGAACAACATCAACTATTTTGATGCATAAAACTAAAACTATGAGGTAATTACCTCATTTTTTGAATAATCTTTGATGAGGGCACAGGAGTCAGTGGAAAGATATTCTTCCATGCCTCTTCTGAGGCACAGGACTCATGGCTTTTCAGAGTTAGACCAGTGAGCTCTAGCCCCTGGTGCCCATCATAATGACCAGGATATGATACCTGTTAGTTTTTTCTCTTCTTGGTTTCACAATTCTGAAGACCCTGACTACTATTTCTTGGGATCAAAACCCAAATAATTCACTTGCTCATATACTCTAGACTCAGGCTAAGATATCACCCTTTTTTTTTCTTTTACCAGCCTAATGTGTATTTGGGTATGGCAGAATAATAAAAATTTGGAATACGCAAGCTATGGCAAACCATTGGCAAGTCTGCAAAACAAAGGAAAAGAATATTATAGAGGAAAAGGAGGAAGGTGGGAGGATCTGCTTTGTTTTCTTTAATTTTTATTTTTTAATTAAAGTAGAGTTGATTTACAATGTTGTGTTGGTTTCAGGTGTATAAAAAATTGATTCAGTCATACATTCACATATCTCTACTTTTTCAGATTCTTTTCCCTTATAGGTTATTATAAAATATTGAGTATAGTTGCCTGTGATCTATATTAGGTCCTTGTTGGTTATATATTTTATGTGTAGTAGAATGTATATGTTAATCCCAAACTCTTAATTTATCCCTCACTCTTCTTTCCCCTTTAGTAGTCATAAATTCAATTTCTCTATCAGTGGATCTGTTTCTGTTTTGTAAATAAGTTCATTTGTATCTTTTTTTAGATTCCTCATATAAGAAATATATTCTTTCTCTGACTTAGATCATTTAAAATGATAATTGCTAGGTCCTTCCATCTTGCTAAAAATGTCATTATTTCATTCTTTTTAATGCTTGAGTAATACTCCATCACATACACACATACAGACACACGCACACACACATATATATAATACACTTCCCACATCTTCTTTATCCATTCTTATGTCAATGCATGCTTAGGTTGCTTCCATGTCTTGACTCTTATAAACAGTGCTGCAGGTATATGTACCTTTTTTTTTTTTTTTGGCTACACCTGTGGCATATAGAAGTTCTGGGCCATAAATCAAATGTGAGCCACAGCTGCATCCTACACCACAGCTGCAGCAGTGCCAGATCCTTAAGCCACTGTGCCAGAGCAGCAACTCCCATACATCTTTTTGAATTATGGTTTTCTCAAGATACATGCCCAGAAATGGGTTTGCTAAATCATACAGTAATCTCTATTTTCAGTTTTTTAGGAACTTTTGTACTGTTCTCAATAGTTTCCACTTGACTTTAAAAATGCTAGTTGTAAATTGATTTCATGATTTATTAATATTAGTTGGCAAAACAGTGATCCAAGCTTTGGGAAGGAGAAATCAAGTGAAAAGAATGAGTCCTAGGTGATAGGAGAGAAGAATTTCGTTACTCAGAAAATTTGCAAAATACCCATTGGTGAATGATACTCAAGAGGCAAGGGTAGCCCAGTTAATAAGAAAGTATTATCTATCCCTGTTTATGATATCAACTCCACTCACTGCTACCACCTTTGTTATTTCATGTGAAGACAGGATGTACATCATGCATTTTAATTCAATTAAATAAGTATTTACAATGCTGAAGGTTGGAATGTTTCTAGAAAAGAGCTGAAACATGCCTCTTTGTAATAAGAAGTTGAAACCTTCATAGGCTCTATTGGTGCTTTTAAACTTTTGGTTAGGGGAAATGAGGGGGTTGTAAAGGAAATAAAGAGAAACGACAGTGTTTGTGTATGTATATATGATTAGAAAAGATGAAATACAACGTGATGGTTTGAGTTAAAATTCACGGAAAAAGAAATACCTAGACAAGGAAAACAGAGAAGCCAGTATGGAAAAAACTGAACAAGTGTCAGGAATACAAATTTTACCATCACATTCTTATTGTACATAAATACCCAGGGAGTTAGAAATAAGACAGACATGAAAAGGAGCTACATATGTCCACATAGGTATTACAGGGCTTCTCTGATGACTGAGGAAATTTACTGGCCACAGGGTTTCCTTTTTTATAAATTTTATCATCTCCTCATTGCCCATCAGTCTGCAACTTTTTTTCTATGGGTCTCTAGAATTTTTTTTTTTTTTTTTTGCATATTGTGAAAAGTAATCTACTGTCACTGATGTGTGTTAGATGAAGGAGTCTTACTTCATTAGTATTCCAAAAGAGGCCCAGTAGCACCTAACAAACTCTTGCTAGGATGAGTTTAAGTAAAAATTAGATACGGAGCCTTAAAAGAGGACACTGATTGCTTTAAGCTTTTATCACTTTTTGGTCAAAGGGTCCAAACTTCCAGTTATAAGATGAATAAGTTTTAAGTAACTAATGTACAGCCTGGTGATTATAGTTAACAGTACTGTATTATATACTTGAAAATTGCTGAGAGGGTAATTTCTAATGTTCTCATTACGAAAAAGAAACGGTAATATTGTGTGATAGAGATGATAGCTAACACGGTGATAATCATTTCATAATATTAATGTATCAAATTAAGGCATCGTACCCTTTAAATTTGCATAATGTTATTAAATTTTGTCTCAATACAACTATAGAATAAAGTTTTATCTCTGGTCCAGAAACATAATGTCCAAGGGTTCTGATAAAACTCCTAGAGCCCCATCATTATATTTGAGGAACTATGACGACTAGTGGAAAGATCAGAGGATAAAAAACATACGCAAACAGTGCTGATAGATCAAGGGTCTTGTCATCCATCTCTACCTAAATTTCAGCATACTTAAAATAATTGATGAACACTTACAAAAGATAGGGAGAAAAAGAAAAAGCATCATCTATCCTTTCCCTGGTTCAGCACAGGGCTTACTAGTGTCTTGCCCAGTGCAGTGGCATGCAATAAGTGCTAAATAAAGTCTTGCTGAACAATAGAGTGCTGCTGTGGGCATTGCTTCTTAAGAGGGATGCCAACAACTGGGAGTAAATCCAATGATGGACAGTGAAGGTCCTGAAGAGTCCAAAGGCCATGCCCTGTGAGAGTCGTGGAAACAGCTGAATTTATTAAGCCTGAGAGAAAACATGAAGACAGTGGTGAGGGAGTGTACCATGACTTGAATTTGGAGGTCATATTAGGATATTAGTTTCCCATTGGCAGGAGAGGCCCATGGGAGGAAATTCAAAAGGAGAAGATAAACTTTCACTTTCAACTTAACAACAGCAAAAATGTAAGCATTTATTATTTGCTAAACAATGTACCTGTGCTGAGGTACAAAAGCATATGAGACCTAATACCAGTTCTCAGAGGTTTCAATCAGGTAGAAGAGATGGTATCTAAACTATTAAAATTAGTAAAATGTGATCAAGTAATGTAATATACTAAGAGAGAAGAGAGGATCTGGAGATTAATTCATTTAAATACATTGAATCAGTTAATGAGTTACCTTGAGAGGCACAGAGACCCCAATGCAGAGGCCGTTTGAGCCAAATGTCATTGGACTCAAATGCATTTGGACACGGACAATAAACAAAATTGTTTAAAAGCCGATTGCATTTAAAACAACAGAATCTAAGGTGACTATTTCTAAGAATGTGTTTGCTTAATGGATTTAATTCTGAAACAAACAAACAAACAAACAAAACAGCCATGAACTCAATAGTAATCAAAGAAAATTACTGTTGTTTTCATGTTAGGCTGGGGTTGCCAGTTTATGATCCATAGTCTAAACTGGGGGTTGGAAAACTATGGCTCATGGCTCAAATCCAGGTGTCTGCCTGGTTTTGTAAATACAGTTGTATTGGAACATAGCCATGCTCATTAGATTATGTATTGCCTATGACTGTTTTTACATTACAAGAATAAACTTGAGTACTTGAGTGAAAGAATGCCTTGTCCTCAGATCTAAAATACGTAGTATTGGGCCCTTTCCAGAAAGAGCTTGCTGCATGCTGTTCTAGCTACCTGTTACTCATGTTGAAGCAGTGGAGGGAAGGGGGATTATAGGGTTAAATGCTGGACTGGATTATTTTGAACTATACATGATACCTTACAGTTGTGATTATTATGGGTTTTTATTGCTTGATCTTGAGCAAATTATTTTGCTAATATAGATAATCAAGTTCTTACCTGTTAACGAGTAAAAATAATACTAACTCTCTAAGAGTTATGCAATTATCAGTGTAATCAATCCAATTCAATTGGATCATGTGAGTTTCTTCTTCCAACCTAAAAATTACATTATAAATATACAGATTACTTGGGTTTCACCGCAATTTCCGCTCAAAAACATATTTATATTGATTAAAAAACAGTTGACCTGATAGCACTACATCAGCAGGACCTATATGATAAAACAGGTAATGCTTGCTAGATATTTAATGTTAAATTATTGAGAATTATGCAACCATTACTACTCTTGCACTGCCAGCAATGGATGTCTTATTATTATGTGAGTAGAGAGATACCGTCTTCTCACTATTTTGCTCTTACATTGATTGATCTGGCCAAGCTTCCCAGAGAAATTGAATGCTGAGTTATATTTTGAATGCATGTGAGGAAGTAGGAATTGAAAACTACTATTTATACAAAAACAGGTAAGTTAAAACAGATAGTGTTATAACATTAGAAAAAAATCCATTTATCCAAGCCTCAGCATTCAGACCCATCCTCTCATAAATAGAATGTTTTGCTAGAAATGTGAGATTTGATTCTCCTGTGGGCAGCTCTAGGAGCCAGCCTCCAAAATGGCCCTTGATGGTCTTCATTTCCTGATATTCACACCCTGGTATTGTGCCCTCCCATATTAAGTGGTGCTCACTTGTGTCATCAAGAAGATACTGCACAAATAATGGAATGTGGTGTCTAAAGCTAGATAATAAAAGACAATGAGACTTCCAGGTTGCTCTCTTGGATCACTCACTCACAGAGAAGCCACGTTTTATCACAGATGGATACTCAAGCAGCCCTGTGGAGAAACACTGTGACACAGAAATGAAACCTCTTGCTAAGAGCCAACAGCAACTTTCCAGCTACATAGGAGGACCTTAGAAGGAGAACCTCCAGCCCTAGGCAAACCTTCAGATGATTGCAGGTATCTTGACTGTAACGACAAAAGAGACTTCAAGCCAAAACCACCTAATTATGATGCTTCCAGATCCATGAAATACAGAAACTGAAATAAATAAAAATGTTTATTGTTTTAAGTCACTAAGTTTGGAGATAAATTGTTATGTTTTAGTAGATGACTAAGATAGCAGCAATACCCTATGTTGAGCAGTTACAGAGCCCTGCCTCACTGTCAGAATCGATCTACCCTAAAGAGCCCTTGGTACCTTGGAGCAGAATGTCCCAGCCCAATTGTGGTACAGCAACTTCATACAACAGGGATGAAGACTCCTCTCTCCGGCTATCTTCAGCCCAATCAGGGTGCCTATCTTACTGCCTAGAAGGATGCAACAAGGAAACATTTTGAACTCAGAGCCTGGCAAAGATACCATTTCTACTCATTTAAAGCCATATGACATTGGATGTGGCATATAACTCCTAAACTTCATTTCTATATAGTTGAAATGAGCCTTGCCTTTTTCCAAGTCAAATAAGGGAACACATGTGAATATATGTTTGAAAACACCAAAGACCTATGCCCATATCAGTGATTGCTTTTCCTTGGCACCTTATATAAAAGATGAATGCTGGCTCCTTCTTAGTTATAAATATTGATAAAACTACCCATTTTTCTTGGTCTGAATCACTGGACAAATGGGTAGCTCATAAAATTGTCTTCCATACCTGATGTTCCCTGCTATGTGGGTACCTGAATTTATTCAATTCAGATTTAGCTCAGAAGTTAGAGAGAGTATTCCTTTCCAATGGTAATTGTCCTCATGTTTTCTAAGCATTTTCATGCTGGCCTGCCATATCTATCCAATTTCATAAGATCTTATATGTCCACTCTTATTCATTTCTTTGCCCTGTGCTATGAACCACTCAATGTTCAACACCTCTAAAAGAATAAAAGGCACACACTTTTAGTATATGTGCTCATATATCATGAATATAAAAAAAATTCTGCAATATTAATTGAACTCATTTATCACTTTGTGTAATATAGCAAACACTACTAATTCTGTGTCAGGCTCTATTCTGTGTTAGGCGCTATTCTAGCTGTTGATATAGCTGTGAACATAGCAAAAATCTATACTTCCACAAGGCTTTTAGTTTATTACTGAGTGAATGCAGGACATAAATTATATAAAACGCATAGTATACTAGGTGGTGCTCTTAAAAATATGAAGGAATTATAGGGAATGCATGAAAGGTGCATTTTTAAATAGAGTTGCCAAAAGTCTTCATAGGGAAGGTGATGTCTGAGCCAAGACTGGCAGAGTTAAAAAGTGACATACGAGTCTCCAAGGAAGAACATTGCCATCAGAGGAAAGCTGGAAAAAAGGCCTTTGTTTGCAAGCATGTCTGATTTGTCTAAGGAAGAGAAAGAAGGTTAATGTGGATGAAACAAAGTGAGATAGGAGAGGGTGTAAAAAATGAGGGTAGAGGTTTTAACAGGAGTCAAGATCTTTTCCAATGATTTGGCTTATTTATGGAGTGAAATGAGAAGCCACTGAAGAATCATGAGCAGAGGGTTGATCTGATCTGATTGATATTGTATAAGAAGCACTCTAACAACTGTAATAAGAAGAGTGAGGAGGCTTGATGGGGAAGGGGAAGGAGTGGAATGGACTGGAAATTTGGGGTTATAGATGCAAACTGTTGCATAATCTGCATTACTGTTTATATCTGCTCTTAATTCTTTTATATTCACCCTTAATTCCCTCAGTGTTTTCACTGTCTCACTCTTGAACTGAGGGAACTATATCCATTCACTTGTGATGAAACATAATGGAAGATAATATGAGAAAAGAATGTATATATATATATATATATATATATATATACACATATATATATAGGTCACTTTGCTGTACAGTAGAAATTGACATAACACTGTAAACCAACTATAATGGAAAAAATAAAAATTGTAAACCTATGCTTCTGCAATTGGGCACACTAAGTACTTCATTTGAAGAAATATGTCTTTACTAGATTTCCAGAAGACACTCTGAGATATTCAGAGGGTATCTCAGTCCTCCATTGAACCATTTAATTTATTGTTGCAAAATCTAATCTACTTTTGTAAATAAATCTCTGTGAAAAATAATTTTAAAAAGAAGATGATTCAAAAGATTTTTGGCATGAGCAAATAGAAAAATGGGTTTGCCTTTAAGTAATGATATAGATTACAGGGAAATCTAATTTTAGAAAGTAGAACATAAGGGGTTCATGTTGTAATATGTTAACTGGAAAAAGCCCACTAGACCATTAGATGTCCAGGTGAAAATATCAAATAGGCAGTTAGTTGTCAGGAATTGGAGTTCAGGGATAAGGTCTGGGTTGAATATGTTCATTTAGAATTTGCCTAGATTTAAATGATCTTAAAGTTGAGATTTATGGGAAAAATGTGTTGATTAAAAAGGGAAGTGGTCCAAAGATTGAGCCCTGAAACACTCCAATTTTAGAGATAGGCAAGTAGAAAAGAGTGCAGCCAAAAAAACACCCAAAACAAAATAAAACAAAAAAACTTGAGAATGAATAACCTGTGACTTAGGAGAAAAACCATTGAGCATACTGGAAGCCAAGTTAAGGCAGTGTTTTAAGGATGAGAGACCCTTTAAATCTGTCAAATGCTTTTGATAGGTCAGTAGATGGATACTGAGAATAAAAGCAGTACAGAGCTTATTGGTGACATTGACAAGAAAAATTTTAGTGGCATTGGAAGCATGAAAACTTGAATGGAATGAGTTCAAGGTAAAAAAAAGCAAGATAAATTAGAGAGTGCTGGTGAGGACTAGTATTTTGAGCAGCAGAACATATATGATGTATTATCTAGGGAAACGAGAAAAACCCAAGGAGAATTGTTTTAAGATGAAAGATACAACAATATTTTGAGTTCATGAGAAAATCTTGGTAGAGTAGAAAAAAGCAATGATGGAGCAAAGGGGAAAATTTGTAGAAGCAATGTGCTTGAGTGGCTGAGTAGAAACTGCTATGCAAGTGGAATACTTGGTCGTTATTTGGCATACAAACACTTTATGATAATAGACCATTCCTAGGCACAGACCGAGATAGTAGGCATATGCATTTTGTTGGGGCTTTTTGGAATTCTCTTGTGGTGCTTCAGCATTTAAGAAAAATTATCATGCTATATCATGGACTAAGAATTGGCATAAAAAGTAGATGTTGGAGATTTGAGAAGAGAGAAGGCAATTTGAAATAGTTACCCAGGAAGATGAGAGAGCTAGATTGAGGAAATACAATGTGAATTTCAGGCATCCTTAAAAGCTCACTTGACATTTGCAGTCATATTTAAAGAGATGTGGTGTGTTTTTCTCCAGTATATTTAGCTGTACTGTCTGGGCAGGAGTAGAAAATGAGACAAGTTGGATGTCAACAGATACATATAGGCTTTGTGAAGATGTAGAGCAAAATGAGTGAAAGGCAAGATGGAAAGTGGAGGCCAGGGAGTGGTAACAATGACCCAACATGGAATTTAAGCAGGATAAGGAGGGAAGTAGAAATTATGACAATGGATGAGGATAATACAAGGTGGTGGGGTCAATGGGTTATAGACCTATGAGTTAAATAAATTGTTGGAGTTGGGATTTTAGACCAAATGAACTCGAAAGATGGGATGTGGTTGTTGGAGGGAAATGAATGTTCATAAATGGAATTTGGCAGAACTATAGTTATTGGTAATGACAAGTTCTAGAGTGTGAATACCTGGAGACACAGGTATTCAAAGGATGTCAAAGAACGTTAGACAAAGATATTGAAAGGACTGTCTATGCGAATGTTGCAATTCTTTCAAAGTACGGCAAGAGTAGTGTCAGAGAGACTGTGAAGCAGGAACTAAAATTTTCAAGGAAGGAAGGAAAGTGATGAGAAAGCCAGATACCAGCTGCAGCAAGGAGGAATACCAGACAGGATATTCTCAAGACATGGAATTGTGGGAGTAAAAACTGGATTTTTTTCAAGAGTAAGAAGCAAGAAAGTGGCCTGTTGCACCTCTAGGAGAGGAATATGCAGTATGTGAATAAGCAAACCTATGCCACTTGAAATGACTCCAGGGGAGGCTGATTACAATTTTTGCAAAAGAAAAAAATATTGAAGAATGCGAGGGGTTTTGCTGATGATCTACTGTCAGTGGAACAATCAGTTAAATATTTTCCTATTCCATTCTTTAGTAACTTGATTATATATCCAAGAAAATAGGTGTAGAGGAGAAATAACCCATACATGTGCAGTTATTCTTGAAGCAGAGCTCAGTTCAGTTGTATTAATTATTCACCTTCGATGATGCCCTCATGACCCAGGTGATGGATTTGAGGGCACAGTCAGAATAACCTCTGATCTTTCTGAACCATTTTTAGTTCTGTAGCTTCATAGTGTTTTTATGAGAGAGAACGGCATTTTCCATTAGCCTAGTCAGATGGAAAGTAAGAAAATGGTATAAGATTTTGAGAATAAAATAGTAACTCTGACATCAAATGCAAATTTGGCAAGCTGATAAAAATATATCAAAAACAAACAGAAAGATAATAAAGATGTGAGAACCTCTGCTAGATGAATTCTAGCATTATTTCCCCCACCTCTTTGGACTTTGATTTTTTCTGTATATAAACTGTGAGGGTCAGACCAAATAAAACCTAAGGTCCTGGCTCTAAAATTCTAATATCTTTACCCACTGACAAAGAGAATAATTTTTAAGTGCTTTAATGTAATAATAACTTTCCTTTATTCTACTCTGCTTTAAGGTATTTGAAAATTGTTTATGTGGTTTAAAAGTTGGAATTCACAGCTAATATTAAATAAATATTTTTTCTTTAGAAACCAAGTGAAAGAATGACATAAAACAAATGCCTATACTGAAGAAAAAAGAATAAAATTTATCTTTCTCCAACCCTGAACAAAGGAAAGCATTTCCCTAGATATTTCTCTCCCCTAACCATTCTATTTAATATCAGCAATATAACTATTTTCCTATTAATATGAAACCAACATGAATCTTTGAAAAAGTGATAATAGAAATAATGGTTGATACAGATGAAAGGAAAAAATAGTGTAATATTAAATTTTTTGAAAGAAACCATTTCTGTAAAAACTATTGTAAGATTTCACCCTTCATCTACCACATGAGGTGGATATGGTCCCAAAGCTAACTCTGCACTGGGATTTTTCAGCACCTTTTATGTTAAAATTTAGTCTTTCCTTATGCATGCACTCAAATTATAGCCTTTGTGAGCCGATCATACTGTGGATAACTCTCAATAATGCGGGAATACAGTCTAGAGCCATAGGATCCAAAACAAGCTCAGAAGACTGGCTGCCCATCAGGAAATTTTTTCTTGTAAGTCTGCAGCAAGATAAGGACTTTTGTAGAATGTTCTTGATGAGACAAGGACCTTGTACCAGAAGAAAAATAACCCACTTCATGAGGCACACTCTTAATTTCCAGCTGCTTTTTTTTTTTTTTTTTTCCTTAGCATCAGTGTATTGGTTTCCATTCAGGCTCACTCATGGAGTTTGTCATAGAGAAGAACTTGGCATAGCATTGACAAAGAAAGTAAATGCAGAGGGCTTTCCTGCTAGCTACAATGTTTCATACCTCCAAATTCTTCATATATTAGCATAAGTTAATTACAGATTAACTTTGTAAACTCCTTAATGTTGGCATTGTTCACTGCTAGATTCCCAATACCAGGCACAGAGCTGGACTTTATTACGTGTCTGTTGAATTAACTGCAAAAACAGAAATAAGCACGATCCTTAAGATGGTTTATTCCATCATATCCAAAAGCCATCTTTACTATGAATTCATATTTGTTTTCAATTTATTTTTCTTTTACAGTTTATGTAGAGAAATATAAGAACAAATTTCATAATAGAATACATATGTATAAGATATTTATCTCCATCAATTCGGAGTAGATGCTAAAGAATGAAAATATTAACATCATGACTAAGTACTAATTATTTATTGATGTTTATAGGACTTCCAGTACTATGTTGAACAAACATGGTGACAGTGGGCATTGCCTTGTTCCAGATCTTAGAGGAAAACTTTTCAGATTTTCAATATTGAATATTATTGCAGCTATGGACTTGTCACATACGGCCTTTCTGTTAAGAAATATTCCTTCTATATCCTCTTTGTTGAGGGTTTTATTATGAAAGGATGTTAAATTTTATCAAATGCTTTCTGTGCATCTATTGAGGTGATCATATGTTTTTTATCTTTCATTGTATTTATGTGTTATATTGTACTGATTGATATTCCAGGTATCTAACCATTCCTGTATGCTGGGGTAAATTCCACTTGATCGTGGTGTGTTACAATTTTATATTGGGTTCATTTTGCTAATATTTTGTTTTTTGAATCTATGTTCAGCAAGGATATTGGCCTGCAGTTTTATTTTCTTATAATGTTCTTGTCTGGTTCCCCCCAAACTTTAGTCTTAAAAAAGCAACATAATTTTAATACCTTACAATCTCTATGGGTCCTAAATTCAAAAGCAGCTTGGATGGACATTTCTGGCTTCATATTTTTAATGATATTGTAGTTAGATTTTGGTCAAGTCTGAAGTCATTGGATTCAATGACTAGAACAGAAGTATCCAATTCCAAGGCAGCTCACTTATATGACTGGTGAGTTGGTGCCAGCTGTTGTCAAGAGACCTCAGATCTTCATCTAAAGCTTCCTCAAGCTGCTTAAATATCCTAATATGGCAGCTGGTTTCCCCTAGAAGTGAAACAAATAAAGCTGTCCTTTTTATGACCTTGCCTTGATTTTTAATCACATTCTATTTATTAAAAATCATTCACAAGTCAGCCCACATTCAAGGGTAGGCTCCTCCTTTTAAAGAAAGGAATGTCAGGAATTTGCAGAAATATTTTTAAATCACCAAGATTACTTGGGAGATTAAAATTTGCTCATTTTTTACTTTACTTAAAGGCTATTTAGTCTACTAGCTAGTAAATTCATAAACATAATTGGCTTTTTCAATAAATTGATCTTTTTTTTTTCTTTCTTTCTTTCCTTTTTCTCCTCCTCCTTCAACTCCCCACTTCTCTAAAATCTGATGCTTTGCTCAACTGACCACCTCAGTTGTCTATCTGGAAATCTAGGAGGCATAACTTAAGTACCTCTTCCAAGGTCACCCAACATAATGTGGAACTCATTCAGAGTTTTCCAAGCGACAGATTCAATTCATATTATTTTTAGTTATTTTGAAATAACCCATCAACAACAGCAGCTTTAACATTTTTTCCAAGGCTTTGTGATTGTGAATATAAGATTCAGGGAAGTGAGTTCCTGATGAATATGGGGTTGGGAAACTTTATGAAAACTTAAATTGACAAGGTCAGAGAGAGATTTTGTCACCCAGGTAGTTTAAGTCTGGATGCATGATGTGGTAAAATAAATTGAATTGATGACTACATAATGCACTATAGACTTTTCAAATAGCAGGAGCAAAAGTCATTTTTTCTTTTATTTCTTATTTATTTTAATTAATAATGCATGATGGTGATCTCAGCAGTTTAGCACAGCAAGTTCCAAGTCTCTCATTTTCTATCTGCAGTAGAGCGATGTGACTCTGCCATCGATACAGTTTGCGGCATTTGTTATATTATAAAACCAAAATCATATTTAGCATGGCTAACTTTTTGAATCTCTCTATAGCAAAAGGATACATTGTTGTCTTAGGCAAAGAGATGATGTCATGCCTTGCTTGAGATAAAGTGATAAAGTTTATATACTGAGCAGAAACAGGGGTTGAGAGAGCCATTCTCTGAATATTAAGAATGTCAGAATGTCATATCTAAGCCATAATAAAGAAAAATAAAAAACAGTGATTCTTTGATAACTGCTATATGTCCTATTATCATATTTCATATTTAATTTCTAGTAAGTTAGATTTGGAAACTAAAATGTTTAGCCAAGACCAGCAAAAATTTTCAAGCCTATAAATATCTTTGCTTCTCTCAACCTAGGTTTATGCTGCACTTTTTTTTTTATTACTCAACATGCTGTACTTTCCAACTGAATTTCAGTGCACATGGATCAAAGACTGGCATCAAGAGAAATTTCTCTGACATTGAAGGTCAGAAACTTCAAAAATAGTGCTAATAAAATAAAAAATAACAGAAAGGAGCTATCCAAGAATGTCTGTGTTGAGTGTATATCCAGACAGCTGAGGACTTTTCCCAGAGTTTAGTTATTAAGTAGATATTCTCATCTCAATTTGCATTGGAAGACATTTTAAGTGATTTCTTATGAAAAAGTATTTTGTTCCCAATTGCTGACAAGCAACATGATTATCACTTTTATTCTATGCAACTTATAAGAATAGGAGTGGCCTGTGGGCATGAAAGCAGAGCTAACTTTTTATTATAGCATAGTGCATCCTAATATAAGATAGTTCAATATGATAGACAGTTTTGCAACTTACAGAAAAGAAATTACCAACCGATAATTAATTTTTAGACTCATCCTCCCTTTTAGGGCTCTGGATTTTAAGAAGATTATGGAGAAGTTGAAAAGTTTCATTCAAATGTTTCTAAAGAATAAAGAAATAGTAATCTTTTTGAGCAGGCTAGAGAAGATTACTGCAGGAATGTATCACTGAGTTTATATTTAAACATTTACCAGAAGATGCATTTTAGATCATGCAAAATTCTGCCTGAAAAGACTGTCTGAATTAAATAATTGAGCCACCCAGATAATTATTCCAGCACAAAAACGAAAAATTCAAAGGCTTAGGTAATTCTTGAAATCTGAAGAGCTAATTCCCATTGCTTTTTTTTTCTCCTCAATCTTTTCCCTAACACGGAAGAAAGAAAAACTCAAACATGTAACCTAGGAAAAGCAAGAGAAGCCCTACCTGAGCTTTATCAGACTAGGCAAGAGCGGAGTTCACTGCTAACAGAACACATGGCCATCATTTTTTTTTAATAAAGAGAAGAGGGTCTGCTAATAAAATGGAGGCTCTCTTTGATGAGCCTTTTCCTAATTAAAATCATTGTGATTTGGCTGAATATGGAATCTATTGACATAGCCTACAGAGACGTGGGCAGGAAATAGTTATGCTATAAAGTTTTGTGCCATTTTAGGTACAGTAGAGAACGGAAGTGCTGTTTAATATTGCAATCCAAGAAGTATCAAAAGAAGACTCAAGGTCAAAGACAATCTGAAAGCTTCTTTCTTTTATCTAAAAGACGGGTCAGACCATACTATTCCTCCCATTTTTTTTTTTTTCTGAGTGGGAGAAGCGTATAGAAGAAAGCAAAGAAAATATTCAAAGTGAAGATACAGACAGGCAAAGAGAGAAGACCCTATACTTTTAAAGGGTCAAAGAAGAATTTTAAGCAGAGTGTACAATGAAGGCACAAATGGTGTTACTGATTCCAACAGTGTCCAGAGCAGCTAGAACCAGAGAAATATTGGTGACAAAGTCTGAGC
This sequence comes from Phacochoerus africanus, assembly GCF_016906955.1. Lineage (NCBI taxonomy): Eukaryota > Metazoa > Chordata > Mammalia > Artiodactyla > Suidae > Phacochoerus > Phacochoerus africanus. Next base: position 82,834,476 of record NC_062554.1, on the reverse strand, counting down.
AATTGCAGAAAGAAACAGTTATAGAACAGCAGCACTGAGAGCCACACAAGTGGGACCAATAATGCAAAACTCGGAACAAAATACAAAAGGGATTCAGAGAAGAACATCTTGTTTACACAGCAATTCTTCCTTAAGATGTTGATTTCACCACAGTAAAAGACTGAAAGAGTGAACGTGTGTGTGTGTGTGTGTGTGTGTGTGTGTGTGTGTGTGTGTGTGTGTGTGTGCATAGAAGTGAGCAGATGCTCCTGAGAGTATGTGGTGGATTTAAAAGGCCATACTTTTAATCTTCCTTGACTAGGAAGGGAAGAGGTTTTTGTGAGGTTAATATAGTATTTTTGGTGATAATGTACAGCCCCTGTTGGTTCTCATCAGACCAGAGGGCCAGTGGAGACAGGATATTGTGAAGCCTGGCTCCCAAACATGAGTCCCTGAGAGCAGCAGTAAGTTTCTTTATGGCTAAATTTGCTGTGAGTGAGATTCATCTCTGAGCCTCTGAGAGGAATCCTTGCTTGAGAGAACTAGGGAAAAGGTGTTCATTCGCTGTCTGTTGGAAGTAGAAAGAGCAGTGATGGGATTTACTGTGGTTTTAGGAGCAAACCCAAGGTGTTCAAGCACCTTGTAAACCTCAAAGATTCTGTTGCAGAGCAATAGAGAGATCCAAACTCTTCATGACTGGGAATCTCTGTCAACCTTAATTTGCTTTTACATAGTCATAATGGTACTCCTTGCTCTTGAATGTTGAACATATACCCATTCACTATATAAATTATGCTTAGTACTTTGCTGTCTGAGTTTTATTTGTACAATGAAAACAATGCTAAAACTTTGGAGACTTTTAGACAATCTTTTAGAGGTTTCTTTTCTAAAGGGGAAAAAAGTAAAATGGCAACATAAGCTTGAGAGTATATCAGAAAAAAAAAGATTGACGTGATGCACTGTAAAATGAAAAATAAAATGAAGGAATGATAATTCCTAGCTCCTATCTCTCAAATCTTAAAAAAGAAGGTAGAGACAATGATATTTGCAGAAGGTGTAGAGGAAATTGGATAGTCCTCAAAAATCATTCCATAATATGCAATTCCTGCCTCTTCTAACACTTTTTGTTTACTTTTTTTGCCTCTCTTCTGTTAACTCTCAATTCCATTTCTTTAAATGTTAAACTTTTGTCTTTTGTCTATCAGATATATCTTAACTTCACCACTTAAAGAAAAAATTCTTGACTTTTCCTATTTTTCTTACAATAAGTATTGTTTTATTCTAACATAAATTCTTAGTTGTATACTTTTCTAAATTTTAGTATTTTGTTTTAATTTTTGGTTATCTCTTTGTCATTTATATCAATCCTGTTTGATTTAAAATTTTGCTTTCATATTGTTTTAAAGTTTTCCCTTTTCATAACCCTATTTCTTCTTCTTGAAGTTATCAGTTTATTATCTTTATTTTCACAATTTATCTGGATCATAGCTGAACAGTGGAGAGAATATCCATCATGTGTAGGCAGATGATATCTTTCTTTTTATAGAAATTTTTATTAGAGTGTAGTTGATCTACAGTGTTGTGCCAGTTCCTGTACAGCAAAATGACTCAGTCATACATATATATACATTCTTTATGTTTTATTTTTCAAGTGTAAATAGATGAGCAAGAATATGATTTATTTTTCATGTTTACTAAAAAACAAAATAATATGGCATGCAAGGTAGGGATGTGAGCGGAGAAAAGGAAAATTCTGTTTTGTTCAGTTGAGTTGAAGGTAGCTATGAAATAGCTAACTGCAGACAGATATCCATTTATGGAGCTCAAAGTAGAAGTTCATGCTGGTAGATATCAGCTTAGAAATCGCCAGCCTGTAATAGGTATTTAAGCTGGGAATGAATGAGTTCAGAGGAAATGGAGTTGGTTCAAGACTGTGCTTTTAAGGAAACTTCCCTTCAGAAGTCATGGAGAGGAATCCAGCCAAAATATAGGAAAATCCCTGCCACTGAATTAGGAGCAGCCTATTTCAGGGTATCCCAGAGGGGCTAATAGTTCAAGAAAAAGTCAATGGACAAATTTAGTAAATTATGTTGAGAGATCAAGAAAGACAAGTTCAAGTAAGGGTTTGTTTTTTTTCCCCAAGGAGGTTACTGCACCCCTGACAGGAGCAGAGGAGTGATGGGAGCATTTTGGAAGGATTAAGGAGTGAGTAGAGAATTTTATCCTAAGAAACTCCTCCCCCAATCTCTCTCTTTTCTCCAGGAGTAAAACTCATGACAAAATTTATAAATAGTAGTCAGACAAGCGATAATAGCCTAAATTAGTCAATAGGAAAAAGAGAAAATTGTAGGACTCTATACCAGAGTAGAAAGAGAAATTGGCATAGATCCACTCCCTCCATATGATAATTTTGCCTGTCAACTTGGTGAGCTAAGGGGTCCCAAACAGCTGGTAAATCATAATTTCTAGGTGTATTCGTGAGTGTGTTTGTGAAGGAGATTAGCATTGAATCAGTAGATTGAGCAGAGAAGATGGCCCTCACCAATGTGTGTGGACCTTATCCAGTCCTTTGAGGGCACAAAGAACAAAAGCCAAAGGAGAGTCAGACCATCCTTCTCTCCTCAGCTGGGGCATTCATCTTCTCTTGCCATCAGACATTGAAGCTCTCAGTTCTTGGGCCTTCAGACTCTGGGTACATCAGCAGCCTACCCATTTCTCAGGCCTCTGGACTCCAGCTGAGTTATACCACTGCCTTTCTCATTCTCCTGCTTACAAACAGCAGATCTTAGGACTTTTTGTCTTCCATGATGACATGAGCCAATTCCTATAATAAATCTTTTTTATGTATATCAGTATGTGTCTTACTGGTTCTGTTTCTCTGGAGAACACTAACCAAAACATGCTGGCATTTGCACAGACAATCCTGAATAAAACTACAAAATCTTGAGTTAAACCGCTAATGGTGGTATGTTTTTCTTCTTCTGATTATGAAGCAAAGAAAATAGCATCTGTCAAGGACTGTAGAGTGCTGGAAAGTGGGGAAAGAAAACAAAGAAAATGACTGATAGGAGGAAATCATGACTATATATTGCTTGAGAAAAGAAATCTTGAGTCACAAGGGTACAGAATTAAGGCAACACCTAGTTAAGGCAGATTTACTGGAGGCTAATAAAGCTTAAGCTTCAGATTTTCTTCATTTAAGGTGAGTCCTTTCTGAGGCACTAAACGTAATTTTGTTTTCATAATTTTGTTTTCATAATTTTGTATAATGTTCCACAGCAAGAGCCCTAAAATTTGTATAAACTCACTGAACTTCCACTTAGCCCTTGCCTACAACGAAGAAGAGTAAACCTCGGTAGTACATACCAAAAAACAAACAAACAAAAACCCATAAAAGAAAGGGCAGAGATTCTGCAAATGGCACCACAATCTCTACCCTTCATGACGGTTCCCTGTCTCACAGAAATTGAATGGAGACAATCATCCAGCCTTTATAGCATATATCAGGGAGAAAATAAAGCAAAGCTGACTTTGATACTGCAGGAAGAAAACCAAGTTACTTTCACAATTACCTGAGCAAAATCATGCCCAGATAGGGACAAACCATAATAAGAAAGAAAAAATAACTGCCATGGCAATTAAGAAAATACTCTATGGTAGACAATTCCAGATAAGAAAGCAAGCATTGTAAAGCAAGAAAAAGAGCTCATCCAGAAGGAATCACAGCTTGAAGGAAGTTCTTCACAATCGTGTCGTATTTAGAACAAATTAAGAAAGGTGGTTTCTATAAAGTAAGAGCTCCAAGATGAAATAAGGTAACAAATGGCTTAAAAATGATTGCAAAGGTAAAGGGAGATAAAGATTAAAACATCATAACAGAATTAATACATTAATTAGAAGCAAAGAACAAAAATGACACAACTAAATATAAAATTGCTGACAAAGGATTTGAAATAATCACAGTAGATAAAAAGGAGCTTAAAGAAACAGAATGAAACAATTGGACATTGATATTATAGTAAAATAAACTGACATTAGGTATAATTTTTGTTCTTAAAGTAGAAAAATCCAATATTAAAACAGATGATTATTTTAAAATTTAATATGTTCCCCAAAATAAAGTAGTAATTAAACCTACAGATTGAAAGAGAACCCTATTTAAGGATAATTGGGTATAGAAATCTCAAGATCAAACTATATTCTAAATCAGATATTTAAGTAGTATTTTAAAGAAGACTTTTTAGGGCATCTAGAATTAAAAATCAAATCACCTACAACAGGGGAAAATCAGGCACACATCAAAGTTCTCAGCAACTTTCAAAGCTAGAAGACAATGAAGTGGTTTCCATAACACTCTTAGAAAAGTATTACCCAGCAATATTATACCCAGCCAAAGAACATATCAGGTACTTTGCAACAGGAATATATTCTCAAATGTGAAAAATATCAGGAAATACCCAAACCTGAATATTCTTCTTGGAGGGAAAGATGTTTGACAAAGAAATCTAGAAAATTAGGAAAAATGTGAAATAAAAAAGCTGGAGAAAAACAAAAGCTCAAAATGATTACTGGTAAACATTAAAAAAAAACCCAAACCAATTATAAACAATATTGAGAATAATTATTTTTATAGAAGTCAGTCATAGGTTTGCAGAGTATAGCATTTTAATAGCAAAATTCAAATGAAGTAAAATATATAAAATGCATACAATATGATTCCATTTTTATAAAAAATATCAAGTATTCATATTAATATATATAGAATGATACATGCATTTACTTTGTGTAAATGAAGATGATTTCAGGGGAGTGGTGTTTGGAGATTTTTTTTCAAAACTTTCATCTCCATCATTTCTTTAGAAAATTTGAGTACTTAATAATTTGTATTTATCCCTTCGAAAAACAATAAAGTGAGTTTTTAAAAGTCAAATAAAATGACTCAGATCCCATGTTTCTGTGGCTGTGGCATAGGCCAGCAGCTGCAGCTCCAATTCGACCCTTAGCCTAGGAACTTCTATATGCCATAAGTGTGGCCCTAAAAAGAAAAAGAAAAAAAAAGGAAAATAAAACAAACTCAAAAGTATAATTTCATAATGTTAACCAGCATTAACTAAGAGTGGCAGAGATGTGAATTTTCTTTTTTGTTTTTTTTTTCTCTCCTGTGCTCTGAGGGCATCCCTCACCCCACTTTCTTGTTGAAAAATTTATAAAATGTGTGAAAATAAAGTGATAAAAGGGGTAAATGTAGAGAGTATTTGAAAATATTTGGTTATGAGTGAGTTGGAGAAAATGCTATAGTTGGAAGGAAATGTGGACTCAAGTCAGGGTTTTTATTAAAATAAATGAAACATGTTTCTATTCTGACAGGAAAGATCCTAGATAGTTAGAAACTGATACTGCAGGTGAGATGGAGATAACTAAGTGAAGGACCAGTTTGTTAAAGAGGTTATAAAGAATGGAACCCACAGTTCTAGCTCTAGCAAATAATCCTTAGAAACAAGGAAGGCTAATCATTCCATTGTAACAAAAGAGAAGAAGGAAAAAATGGGTACAAATGTAAACAGGTTGTAGGGTTAGGGATGGAAAATGGAGGTAATTGGATGGTGGTAGCTTCAGCATTCTTAATGCATTGTGTATTACCTGAAAATACAGTAGTAGGAAAGGATGTTGTATTATAATAAAAATACTAGTTATTATAACAAAACAAATCCCAAATTCTCAGCAGCTGAGAACAAAAGACATGTATTTATTGTGTACAGAAAATCACTGTAAGTGTTCCTAATAGGCAAGTTGTCTTCCTCATAGGAACTCAGGTCCCAGGTTCTTTCCAACTTGGGACTTCATCTTCTAGGTGCTCCTTGTGCTCTTCCATTCAATTAGCAGGTCAGGAAAGAGAAGGATTGTATGCAGGAGATTGTTATGGGCCAGTCCCAAGGTGATACATATATCTTCTGCCTACATTCCATTGGCCAGAACTCAGGAACATGACTACTTCTAACTGCAAAAGAAGCAGGGGAATATAGTCATTTGTGAGTTCAGGAGAAAAAGAAAATGATTTGGAGAGACGTTAGCCAATTTCCACCTTAAGATAGTGGTATAATATAATTTCAGGTACTGGGGAAGTGAGTCTGATATGTAATATGACTATTGGGCACACCAAGTGCAAATCAAAAAATCTTAAATTAACAGTGTTAAATCTGCAAAGGAAAATGTCAAAATGTATAGCAAAAATTTCTTGGTTCAGGTGGATGATTTCCTCTGTCACTACAGGACAGTTCAGTTTAGCTATAGAAAAGGAAGATGGCAGAGCTCATCGAGACCTAGTATTTTCCTAGATGAGTAAAATGGAGAATCATACAACCAACTGAGAATACTTTCAAAAGAGAAATGTTATTTATGGACCATAGAATCCAGGCTGATCTAGGAAGCAGATGGGTATTGAAAAAGTGACGGAGTTAACACATTGGCTATCTCAATGAGGTCAGATATTTGTAGCCAAAGAAATACTTGATAGAAAAGCTATAAAAATGAAGTTGTTGATCTCACAGTGCATTACTTTAAGTCTCTATTTTAAATGTTTCTGGTGATAACAGGGTTTATGCATATTATCATAAGATGGAATGACAGCAATAGAATGGATGAAAAGGTCGTTGGAAAAGAGAACAGTAAAAAAACTGAAAGGCCAGGGAAAAGGATTTGTGCATACTGAAGTTTTAAAGAAAAATGACATAAATAGGGAGAAAATTGTTAGCTATAAGTTTTAGCCTTGGGTGAAAAGAAGACTGTTAGGTAGCAGCATGAATGAGGATGAAGTAATTTATCCAGAGGAATGAATCAGAAAAAAATGACGTTGAAGTAATGGATTGTAAGGAATAACAGAAAAAAATTCTAAGTGGTATGCCTCAACCCTGTGGTGAGTGAAAAATGAAACAGCCTCAAGTTAAGAAAAGGAAGAAGTTACTCTTATAGATAGATGGGGTCATACAAGGCAAGGAGGACAAAAGAAAATTCTAAGAGGGAGTTAAAAATACTGGGGAGCTTTCTGATTACAGTGGGTGATCTTGTAGTTGTGGAGGGTTTGTCAAGAAGTTTGTGTGGGTGCTTAGGTCAGACAAGAGGATATCAAGATGGAGATAAGACTAGAATGGAATATAATATATAGCCTAGAAAGCTCTAACATCTGGTGGTGACAGAGAAGAAGAGATAGAAAGCATGATGCAAGTATAGGATTATAAGTGTTATAGGCAATACTCGATATTATTCTGGATTGTTCTCTGAGGAGGCGACTTCTGGCATGAGTAGAGAACACAGAAAAATAAAAGAGACAGATGTGAGACTATTTGCAGGGTAAAAGATAGAGTTACTGGTGATTGACCAGAAGAGATTAAAGAAATAAAAAAGGATGACTTTCTCATTTCTGGTTTAAACAATGGACTAGCTATTGATGTAATCATCAAATGTAGGGAACATTTTCCCAGGAGCATAGATGATAGGGTCTGGTTTTTATGTTTTTGTTTTTTGTCTTTTTAGGGCCACACCCACGGCACATGGAGGTTCTCATGCTAGGGGTCGAATCGGAGCTGTAGCTGCTGACCTGCACCACAGCCACAGCAATGCCAAGTCCGAGCTGCATCTGAGACCTACATCATAGCTCACGGCAGTGCCAAATCCTTAACCCACTGAGCAAGGCCAGGGATCGAACCCACGTCTTTATGAATACTTGTCAGGTTCGTTAACCACTGAGCCACGAAGGTAACTCCAGTCTGGTTTTGTTTTTGAAAGAGGGGAAGGATAAATTAATCATTCAAACGCAGATGGAGATGTTGAGTTAAATAACTGCACGAAAGTTTAGGAGAGCTCCCTGGGCTGCGAATATAGAAGGATGTCGACATTTATGGGTTGAGTGGAAGGGGAAGACAAAAAAGACTCAGAAGGCATAGCCAGAGAAAGAAAAGAAGAGCCATACCACAAAAGGAGAGCTAAATCAACAGGGAAAATGTCAAGAGATATATAAGCAAGAAAGTTCAAAAATGTCAATTGATTTTTATGACATGGGACACATATGGTTTCTACTTCTGTAATTGCCTAAAATTTTCTGGGATGAAACTCTACCAAATTTTCAGATTTTCTAAATCTTTCTACTAAGCGCAAATATATCTTAATTTCATCACTATATACATAACCTATTTTTTAAAAGATTGCGTCAGACATAGTAATTTAAATAACACAATTATCAGATAATATATTTAAGTAGAGTAGTTTAAAAATGCATCACCCTCTGCAAGTGCCATTTTCAATATAGGCGCCAGTTCAGTTTTTTAGAGTATACTCCAAATTCTCACCAGTAGTGGAGAAATAATTTGTAAAGTAAACTAATCCATCACAGATAATCATCATGCAGCATAGTTTCTAGATGAAATACAATACCTATGGGAATTGAGTATAAGACCTTCTGGATTAGCAATACCAATTTCCATTTCCTAATAAACATTATTATACATATAGGAAATATACCTTAAATGACTATTTTTGTCAAAGGCAAGAAAAGTACCACCACTCAAAGTAACAAAACTATAACTCATTCAGGAAAAAGAATTTAACTTAAAACTGCTAGAGATCCTCTCAGTTCCTCAGATTCTCGTTTACAATAATCAGAGTTTACCAAAGAGAAGCTGAAGTTGAAGCAACAGGAAATCCTTTGAAGACTTAGGAATTGCCTCTATCAAGTATGACAGCTTTATTAACACTCCTTTTTTTTCCTACAAAATTACATGCAGCACAAATGCCTATTTATTATTCACTCAGTACTGTAATGACTTATGGACCCAGTAAATTCAAAATTTGCTTTACAATGCAGGGCTTGATGCCAAGTATGTGTCTACTTTTTAGCCCCTTTTCCCCCTTCTTTTCTGTTTCTTAAGACAGACTGAGATTCATACTATATTCCACTGCTGAAATGCAAGGCAGCAATCTGCTTGGGTGGTTTACAGGGAGTCCCAGATACTAGCTCTTTGACTGTCTAGAATATTTTCAATTTGGGAGGTCATAGAAATCAACATTATTATACTTTTATTCTCATTTTTTCAAGGATCATCAGGCAGCCGATACAGTATTGGAAGGTCAGTAGGGCAAGGTGAAATGCAAAAATCCTATTGGCCAAGTGTATGAGAATTTGTAAAGCTTTCTTGACTTTGGTCATTGAGTCAACAAACTTAGCTACAATAGAAATATGCAGAAGAGCTAAGTAAGTATACTTTCTCGAATTTGCAAACCAAATTCAACGGCAAGAGTTTTTTGCAAAATAAATCCTCTTTCTAAATGGGGCAATCCTTTACATTTATCCTACAAGGGTTAATTATTTCTTTTTAAAAACAACACCGAAGGGAATATTTTAAAGCAGTGTAGCTGATTAAAGATTCCTCTGAATGATGTATTCCAATTGTAATAAATTAAATCAGCTTTATTAATTGCAAAATTATGGATCCACCTGACTGGCAATGGAGTATAGCTGCAGAGAACAATAGCACAAATGAACATTGTAATAAGACTGTAGTTTGAGTCCCACCTCTACCAATGTGTGTATGACTTTGATGAATTTATTTAGCCCCTCTGTGTCGTAGGTTCTTCATTTGTAAATGCCAATAATAGTGACATCTTTCACATGTGGTTGAGTAAGGATTAGTTAATATAGGTGAAGAATTTAAGACCAAGTTTGGCAGGAATTAAGCTCTATCTGAATACTAGCTACAATAAATATTAGCCAGAATGAATTTTTTCTCTCACTTGCAAGAAGATGGCCTCACTTTCTCTTAAGTTTTGGCAATTAATTTGTTGGGCAGAGTTCTACCATCACCTATTGCAGAACTTCTGGAAGGAAATTCCAGAGGATGTAAATGGAATCTAGGGAACATTACTTACAGGTTTATTCAATGAGCGTTTATTAAGTGCCTACTATGTGCCAAGTGGCTCTTACTTTGTCAAGCAGAGAAAATCAATAAGTCTGTGCCTGAGGCCTGTCCCATCATATTTGCAAACATATGATGAGATGGGCAGCATCAACATATGATGGGGGCTAAGGTGTGTGTTTGCCAAGTGAGCTATGGAGAGAACAGTTGAGTCTGTTGAAAGGAGGCAGGTAAGGTTCAGACAGGAGTCCAATCTGGACAGCCCCTGAAGCCTGACTATAAACTCCAGCCTATTTTAGTGATTAAACATGTCAGTTATCAAGGGACATTATAAAAAAAAAAAAAAAGGCTCTGCCCTTTAAAGTTAAATGTGTCTTGAAATCTTTCTTGCAATTTTAGCTGAAAGCCTGAGGCTCACACTAGCTGTAGATGACATGCTTCTTATAATTCTCACAAAAGTTACTGATGAATATAAAGCATAAGTGTTTGGTCAGATGAAACCCATTATTCCCCATCCCTACATTTCTTCACAAACAAGTTGCCACAAACATTAGTCTCAGGATAAAAGGTTGCAGAGGGCAGAGGAGCTACAGTCAAATTTGAATATTGAAATGGATTTAAGTGACAGAAACCTATCCATGAACACTTAGTTGAAGGGTAGATGGAAACGCAGACAGTTGTCATAGCATGTAACTTTTTCTGTAGTGTATGCTCATGTTCAGATACACAGTTTGAACATGTTTGACTTGGCAGGCACATCCCACACACTCTGAGGGCTTGCGGCAGAGAAGGGAAGCCAGGCTGCTCACAGAGTAGACGGATCCCAATCTCTTATCTCGTGACAGAAAGGCTTTTTATTTAGTCGTAGGAATGCCAACATGTAAAATGAGAAGCAGCTGGAGTGACTTAGAATCATCTGCAGATACTTTGGGACACTGTTTTTTGTTTTGTTTTGTTTTGTTTTTGTTGTTTGTTTTCTGGGTTTTTTTTTTTACAAAGAACAGCAAAAAAAATCATGGCTTAGAGTTAGGAGGTAACTTATCTGCCCCATGCCTCCCCTCTGCAGTTAAAAGACAAAGGATCCAAACCCTGGAAAAATCAAGTGCCCTGAACAAAATCACACCTCTATCTGGAACCAAAATCAAGGCTGGAATCCAGATTTCTTGGATTCCATTCTTGTTTTATTTCTACTACACTATGAATTCTTCCTGATAATTATGAGTGAAATATGGAGAACCATCATGTTCTGCTCTCTGAGACCTTCTCAAATTCAGGAACACAGCTCTAAGCATATATTTTGTTCTTTCAAATGCAACAGAATATAGCTAATAAATGTCATTGATACCTTCAGATTTTTAATGTATCTATAATATGTGACTATGATTTTATATATATATATATATATATATAGCTATTAAAATGTCTCCAAAAGCTCATTTCTTTCTAAAGTTACATGTTTCATACTAGGAGTAATTGCTTTTTCAGATTTTACTAAAGTTTTATCTTTCACAATAAGAACAAATTTGGGTCTATTTTGAACATCCGCTGAATCAGATTCACAAATCACTTTTTCTTGTCTTCTCATAGAACTTAACAGTGGGCTTGACAACTTCAGTTTTCTAAGCCACCACATAATTTGACAGTCCATTTTGAATTTATCCAAAATGTGAATTTATGGATAAATGCATTAATATTTGTACTGAATCTCTACCACCAGCAGGTAGATTTCTTTTCAGATTCATTTTCCATAATGGAACACAGTTCTGTAGCACTTTGCTAGGATTTTATAAACTATAAATATGACAAGAACTCAAATCCAGAGTGAACGTTGGTGCTCTGTGGTCATCTCACTCACTAACTAAAGCTCATTCCTCCCCACTAGCCTGGTGCTGTAAGTCACTCTCTCACAATTAGGAAAATTAAATATTGCTATTTAATATATATGTACAAAATCTCTCAGTGATCTAAGCAGTGTGTTAAATGTATCACATCAAGGTATCCTCTTATTAAATCCATATTCTAGCCTGTACCTCAGAGAGTGCAGCATTTCCCCTGTTTCACAGGTGGAAACTGAATTAGCATGAAGTTTGATTACATAGAATATGTCCCCATGTACCTTTTTTAACCTGTATATATAGACACAATAGACAAGTTTTGCAAATCAACATGGTACATTACATAACAAAATCCTTTCCTCTCCCTCTTTCAACTAAAGAACTTTTAGCTGTTAGGTAGACTGAGTCTCTGAAGAAAGCCTTCAATGACATATTCAGAGTATTTTTAGAATGATGTAAAAAAATTTTTTTAGCAAGTTCATTCCTATAGGAGAGAGCTTATCTCTATGATCACCTCCCCAAATTTTCTTTTTGCAGCTTTTCTCTCTGTTGTTAGGACTTTGATCTTTTTCTAAAATAGGCTTTTTTATCTCTAGGTTACGTGTCTTCAATGCAATTGTCCCAGGTTCCTGCTGATCTTCAAGATTTTTATTCTACTTCTCACTGGTTAGTAGTGATCTCTTTGTACTGCAAATATTCCTCTTTCCAATAAGCTAGTCTTTCTATCATTATCAACATAATTTAAGCTATAATTGTATTGCTGTTTTGAACTTTGGATGATTTATAGATTTGGTAGTACATGGAAGAGGTAGTGCAGAATAATCTTTCTTTGAGGCCATAAATTATACGCAGTCTTAAAATTTCCAGAACTCAGATTGTATAATAAATTTGAGCTTATGAAACAATCATAAAAATAATTGCTTCTTAGAGTTTGCATTCTATATTTGTGCTAATGTTCCGTACATGTTCATAAATGAACTCCCAAATTTAGGAGATGTGAAAAAAAGTAACATTTTGCATATTAACGGGGGTCTTACCATTTCATTGTCTTGTTCCACCAAGATAGCTGTCCAATCTTTTGGTATTTATTAGTAGAATGAGAAGCTTCCTTATGACTTCATAGTGCATCAAAAAGCAGAATTTTTAAGTCTTTAGTTACATTGGAAACAGCAATTTGAAAATGAAAAATTTTCTTTTCAAACATCATTGGAAAAAATGACTGACTTCATATAACCCAAAGCTTTGGAAAAAATATATATCTTATGGTTTGAAACAAGAGTGAGAGGTCTATTTTTAAAAGTAATATTGTATTTAAGATTGAAATGTGTTATAATATGTATTTCCTTGGTGTTTCTTCAAAAATGGGCAAGATATATGATCTAAATCAGACTGAACAGATTATTTTCTGGGGCATTTGCTGAAGTTTTCAAAAATAAAGCTAGTGTTTTGGGGTTGCAAGTGCTATTATTAATCTGGATTATTATAGCCATCACTGCTAGAAGATTGGTGCCTAAAAATAAAAAGGACCCCTAAGAGATGGAGGTTAGAAATGGAAGAAAGAGATCTTGTTTGAGCATGCTACTCACTCCTATACTTTTAATTTATGAAAGTCAAGATATTCCGGAGTTCCCGTCGTGGCGCAGTGGTTAACGAATCCGACTAGGAACCATAAGGTTGCGGGTTCCGTCCCTGCCCTTGCTCAGTGGGTTAACAATCCCGCGTTGCCGTGAGCTGTGGTGTAGGTCGCAGACGCGGCTCGGATCCCACGTTGCTGTGGCTCTGGCGTAGGCCGGTGGCTACAGCTCCGATTCGACCCCTAGCCTGGGAACCTCCATATGCCGCGGGAGCGGCCCAAGAAATAGCAACAACAACAACAAAAAGACAAAAGACAAAAAAAAAAGATATTCCCATCATGGCTCAGTGGAAACGAATCTGACTAGCATCCTTGAAGACATAGGTTCAATCCCTGGCCTCATTCAGTGGGTTAAGGATTCAGAGTTGCAGTGAGCTGTGGTGTAGGTCACAGATGCGGCTGGGATCCCGCATCGCTGTGGCTGTTGTGTAGGCCAGCAGCTACAGCTCCGATTAGATCCCTAGCCTGGGAACCTCCATATATATCCAGGGCCACCCTAAAAAGACAAAAAAAAAAAAAGATATTCCACTTATCGCTGAAGCAAAAATAAACAATTAATTAAGATTTATCTGTCATGGAACATCAACAACAGAAAAGAGAAACACCAAGGTGAATAAATAAAACAGTTAAGCCCATAGAAAGGGATATAACACAAGAAGTAAAAGAAAATTTAAGAATTATAATATTTTTAGAGTGATTTGAGAAGTTACTATAGCTAGAAAAATAATAAAAAGAAAACAAGATTATAGGAATGAATCAATGTATGAACAATAAACAGTTAAAATGTCAATGCCAAAGTAAAATTTTACTGGAGTAAAATGATAGAATAAGTAAATGAAGAATAAATACTACTACATAAGGTAAAATCAAATTTCTATAATATAAAGCAAACCCAAGAAAATTATAGGAATCAAGTAGAAAGCATAAAGGATGTTTTCAGAAAATACAGAATCTTAAATGCAAATCAAAACTATAATGAAGTATTACTGCACACTGGCAGGCTAGCCATCATTAAAATGTCTACAAATAACAAATGCTATAGAGGGTGTGGGAGAAAAAGAAACCCTCCTCCACTGTTGATGGACTGCAAATTGGTGCAGCCACTAAGGAAAATAGAATGTAGGTTTCTCAAAAAACTGAAAATAAATATGATCCTGCAATCCCACTGCTGGGCATATACCCAAAGCAAACTATAATTCAAAAATATGCCTGCACCCCAAAGTTCATTTGAGCACTATTTACAATAGCCAAAACTTGGAAACAACCTAAATGTCCATTGACAGAAGAATGGATAAAGAAGATGTGGTACATACATACAATGGAGTACTACTCAGTCTTAAAAAAGAATGTAATAATGCCACTTGCAGCAACATGGATGCAACTAGATATTATCATACTAAGTGAAGTAAATCAGAAAGAGAAAGACAAATAGGATCTGACGTCATCTATACGTAGATTTTAAAATATTACATAAATGAACTTATCTACAAAACACAAACAGACTCACAGACATAGGGAACAGACTTGTGGTTGCCAAGAGAGAGGGAGCTGGGGGAGGAATAGATTGGAAATTTGGGATTGGCAGGTACAAACTATTACTAAAGTATAGAATGGATAAACAACAAGGTCCTACTTTATAGCACATGGAACAGTATTGAATATCCTGTGGTAAACAGTAATGGAAAAGAATATAAAGAAGAATTTGTGTGTACATATTTTTAAAAGAAAATACATCATCTCATCCCCAGAGGATTAAAAAGAAAAGACTGAACAGGAAAATTTTTTAAAGAACAGAGAAAGAGAGGAAAAACTAAAGAATGGTTTTCCCAGTGTGAAAGAAATGCCCAAGTCTTAAGATGGAAAGGAAATATCAAAGACAAAATCAAAATAGGGGGAAAAAAAAAACTTGTATGTAGGTAGATACTATATTGAAATTCTGGATTAAAAACATAAAATATCTTAGAGGCTATTTATTACAATTCACCCTCTGCCATCCAAAATTCTCAGCATTTCCATAGGCAAAATATTCTCATCCCCTTCCAAGGTCCCCGAAATTCTCATCTCATTAAAGTATAAGTTCCAGAATTCATAATCTCATCATCTAGATCAGTTCCAGGTATGTATAAAACTTGTCTGATGTAGTTCCTTATTCAAATTACTGAATTATTATAATCATCACATTTCATGGAAGGGAATAAAAATCTTAACTATTTAGTATAGCCACACAACAGGTCCTGGGAAGACACTGACTAGACCTCTTTGGGAAGTAACACAGAGATCTAAGGCCACTTATGAAGCTCCAAGTCCCTAGACTGAGCTAATGATTTGGGGGAAAAAAAACAGGAGGACTTCTTTTCAAAATTAATAGCATATGACCTCTTCAAAAAAGGAAAATAAGAAATCAACATCAGGCTTCTCATCACAACCAGGAAGTCAGATGAAAATGAAAAAAAAAATCAAATACATGAAATCGATATGATCACCATCATTTTACAATGTTTTTAGAGGTCATGGCCAATGTAACATAGTAAGAAAATGGGGAAAAATGTGTCTTAGCCTAAGAAGCTGACCTTAAGGTAAAAGTTCTTGTGCTACTATTTTTTTAAGGAGTGCAATCATAAAGAAGCAGGAGTAAATAAAGGAGAAAAATAACAAGTACAAGTTTTTAGTTTTAAGCAACACTTTTTGCTTAAAACATCACTTAGTTTTAAGCACAAATTGGTTGCTTTGTCTCATAGACAATTCTGGTCTGGGAGAAAAATGGAATTAAGGATTTATCCAATGACTCCTATGACCCATTGGTCTTCCATAGGAAGTTAACACACCTAAACTTTTTGTTTTCACATGCTCAAGAACTGAAGCGTTCCATACTTTCATTATGAAGAAGGAAGCACTGAAGTCTGAAGCCAGGGGTGAACAAAGGGAGCATTAGACAAGACTGGAGATGAATGAGTGAAAGAGGATCTAAAGCAGCACATAAGTTGTGTCTCACACAAGTGGTATAAGTATTAAAAAGTAAGAGATAAAACTAACATTATTTACAGAATTTATGACGACTTAGAAATCTAAGGCACATCAGAATCTGATATGTGGTTACTTCTGAGGAGAAGATGGAATTTAATGGGGACCAAAGAGGATTTTTATTTTATTCCAAACATGCTGAGTTTCAGTTCTATAATGGGTAATTTCACTGTATAATTATTATTTAATATGAAAAAAGTTTAATGTATTTTTAAGAGGGCACAATCCTAGGGGGACTCACATATTTATGATTTTTACCTCCAGGAGCCTCACCAGGTTCTCATGGTTAAGATCAGAGAAAAGTCCCCTTGAGCTCTAGAAAGGTATAAGGAGGAAACTAGTCATTTCACAATATTCCTAGAGCATTCAAGTCTCCTTGTTGGAAGTGTACTCTCAAGGTAAACTACCTTCCCAGAGCTTTATCTAGCCTAGGGGAAGAGCTATTGGACCACTCCAAGCATGCTATCCTTCCTGTCTACACAAGGGGAGGAAAAAAAAGACTAAGAAACTCTTCTGAAAGCCATATACGAGATGTGAAGGATCTCTTCAAAGCACTGATATTTAAGCAAAATATTACAGAATGCTTCACTTCCCCAGTGCCTACCAACACATCAACAGAGCCCAATATAATAACAGTGGATTATAACTAAGAGAGGTGAAAGACATAGACTTTAATTTAGAAGGAGTTTCTATGGAAGCTCAAAGATAAAAACAAGAACACAAGAAGATAAACATAAAACCTCATAGTAAAGTCTGCTTATCTCCATTCATATTACCTGATTCATCTTGTCTGGCTTTAAACAAAAAAGTTATAATGCAACCAAAAGATGGAGAAAATACAGTTTGGGGAGACAGAGCAAGCATTAGAACAAGATGTAGAAATGGCAAAGAGTTGAAATTATCAGACTATGAATTTTAATGTTATGATTAATATGCTAAAAGCTCTAATGGAGAAAATTGACAACATGTAAGAATATATGGGTAATGTAAGCAGAAAGAGAGGCACACTAAGGATGGACTGCTGGAAATCAAATCATTATAACAGAAACAAAGAATGTCTTAGATGGCCTGGTTAACAGACTCAACACAGCAGAGGAATGAATCGGTGAGCTTGAAGATATGTCAATAAAACTTGTCCAGCTGAAAAGCAAAGAGGAAATAACAATAACAAAAAAGAAGAATTAAAAAAAGAGAAGATCTAAAAACCGTGGGACAGTTACAAAAGGTGTAACATGTAATGGGAATAACAGAAGAGAGAAAAAAAAGCAGAAATATTTGAAGTAATACTGCCTAAAAAATTTTTCAAACTCAATCACAGATGGCAAACCTCAGATCCAAGAAGCTTAAAGAATATCAAACAAGATGAAAACCAAGAAATCTATACCTAGACATATCATGTGCAAACTGCAGAAACCAAAGACAAACAGAAAATTTTGACCTATACAAGCAAAGAATAAGAATTATATCATACATCTCTTCAGAAATCATGCAAGCAAGAAATGAGTGGAGTGAATTATTTAGTGTTGAAAGAAAAAGAAAAGGGTGGATCTGAATGAGTTTGAGTTTTATTAACTCAATGGGATTAACCATTACTAGGTTTTGAGATAAGAATGTTAAAACTTCTACCCTGTGGAGGTTCAAAATATGATATCTATCTTGAGACAGAGAAGCCCATGAGTTTTAAGCAGTCCCTCTTGGAGAACTTTCTCTTAAGCGCCACAAAGCTAAAGAATATTTCACTCTGCCTTTAAAATATTTCTAACCTAGTCCCCTGCTTCCCACACCACATAAGTCAGCAAATATCCCAAGATAAAAGCTAGCCATGCATTTATGATTCCTTAAATATCAGTTCATAATTTGAGAATACATAATTGTTTAAAGCTCTGCTGGCTTCCCCTTCCCCCAGCAGGGATCCTCTACCTAAACGAAACTAACCACAGTTCATACCTGGGAAATATTCCCAAGAAAGATAGTTTTCACTAATCCAGAGTACTCTGATAGTCTCAAAATTATTTTTATTTATGTTATCCTTTTTTAGTTTCAGTTGTTACAGTAGGACCTTTTGCCTACCATAGTTTGTTACATCCAACAAGAAGCCATTTAATCCTTTAAAACATAAATATACAATACATATAAAATATATCAATGTATATATGTTGAAAGTCATTTGGATCCTGGAATAGAAGCACAGGTTTATTCTTTATTAAGACACATATACTGGGTTACAGACTTTTAAATGTTTCACAAACATTGATATATGATCAAGTGTGTTTAAAGATCAATTTATGAAAATAGTGTTACACTGCTCCAAACGCCACCAGTAGTTGATTTCTTAGCATGTTCTCAATTCTACTTCAGAAGAAATTAAGATTTTCTATTGTCTTTGCCGAAAAGTATTGGTAAATATGTAGAATCTGACTTAATAGGACATAGTCACAGAAATTTGCACCTGTCCTTAAAGATGTAGCAATGTTCTGCATTAGATGATTTTTTTTCTTTAAAGAATGGTGAAGTATAGGACCATTAAAAAAAAGATAAGAATCACGTTCCTTTTGCTGAGAATAGTTTTACTTCTTTAAACAAGTAATGAACATATTAGTTTTATTCCTGTTGAATTCTTGATGTTCACAAATAATAGCCTAGTAAAAGAAGTGTATTGTTTTTTAACTATTCAAGTTAAACAAATTATCAAGATCTTTATATTTCATAAAGAAGCCTAAACCGTTTCTATGTCCCAGTACTTCTCCATATCTTCCAGATGTTCCCATCACCAAAATATTTTGAATATCCACTCCTTTATGGTAGCTTCATATCTCTCAAACTTCAGTAGTTTTTTTTTTTTTTTAATCTCTTGTCTTATTTTACTTTCTTGGAGCTATTCTGTCAAGCTTTTTGTGCTGTTTGAAAAGCGCTCAGCTATCTGAACATCTGGAAATAAAATTTTGCAATTAGCAGTCACATTTTCATCACTGGAAGTCTGTTAGTTTATGAACATCTTGTTCTTGCCTTTCTACTAGGTATGTTGAAAAACTGCACCATCTGGGTCCAAAGAAAAGAATGAAAACTGAGCATCAGAATCTCATGGCATGGATGCCCAAAGCATCCTTATGCCTTATTTTACCTGTGCATTTGTTCTATCTTTCTTGGACTAAGTGCTTTCCTTATTCCATATTACTGAATTGCCATTGACACAAAATGAGTATTAATGTCCTTGCAAAAATTATTTAAAATTTAAATGCTTTGATGGAGCTCTGGTTCTCAACATGAGTTCTGAATTTTAATAAGAGAACATATTTCTTTTGTGTATCTAGACTTGTTTTGACTTGAAAAACAATTTAGAAATCATAATTTCTCTTGGCTGTCACACAAAAAAAATGGAATCTACTTTAATTTATGAGCCTCTAGGCTACTGTATCTCAAATTCTGACTCTCTTATTCCAGAAATAGAGAAGATCACATTGCTGTATATTTATGATACTTTGTCCTGAAATCTTGCAGGACAAAATATAAAATGACATCTTATTTAATTCCTTTAAATGATTAGAAATTTGATGAAATATTAGACTGATTTTAAATGAATCATTTATATGCAAATTCAGTTTCGTACTTGGGATTTTAAGTCAATAAATGAAATTGAAAATAGTTGAATCCACAGGTTTTCAAATTGAGGTAAGCAGATCACCAGAAATTTCAAAGCAATCTTTGGGTGGGGATTTAATAGAAACAAGGGTGGAGGGTTGTGAATAAAATAAGCAAGCAGGAGTCCTCTAGGCTTTCCCATCATGATCAGAGAAGACTGGCTTTTATCTGTTTTGCATATTCAGTTTTTTGTAAGATTTGGTTTAAAAAAGATTTTCCAGCATCTTAACAAAATTAAAATAATTAATATTATCAATGCCTCACTCTGGAGATTAAAAAAGAGAAGGAAACCTGGAGATGATGAGGTTCCCCACAGATAATTCATGAGAAAGTTAGGACAGTTTCTCCCTCTATGGTCATTCAAATGAACCAACTGGAGAATTGAGGAAAGTACCCAAAAGTATTAAGAAATATAAGAAAGCATCAAAATTATAACATCGTTTAAATTGATGAAGAATTTTGAGGCATTTATAAAATGTGCCACTTTTGAGGAAAAGAGTTTTTTTCATTTTTTAAAGTTTTATTTAAGTATAGTTGATTTACAGTGTTGTGATAATTTCTATTGTACAACAACATGAGTTGGTTATATATGTATGTACACATACCATTCTTTAGGAAAAGAGTTGCTGTTGCTATAGACAACTATAGCTTCAGTTCTGGAAATCTATGGGCATGTGTGTGTTTTTCTTTTAAAACTAGCCAAATAATTATATATGTGGTAGGATTGCTAGTAGAAATATTTGCAGCACTTTTTTCTCAAAAGTTCTTTTTATCCCTCAAAACCATTCTTAAAGTCCCCAATATGCTCAATAAGCATCTCACCAAAAAATTTTTTTCAAAATGCATTAGAGTTAATATTCATTATCTAAAATCATACTAGCTATTCTAACTTGGGCTAAAAGTCTCAAACCCACTAGGGTAAATGAACAGACAAGTCTTTAGTGAGAGTAGAAAAGGCAATAATAATTGAGTACTGTAACTCTACCATCAATGTTATAAAAGTATATAACAAATGGAAAATGTATCAGATTTTAAAGTAACTATTTTACCAGTTTAAATCATTTACTATGAATGAAGGAATTAGCTTTTCCACAATATTCTTTAAAATCTAACAAAGTTTTAGCAAATCTATCAGCATGTCTGTTCTTAAAAGGAAGACTAGAACTAGGAAGTAGAAATCTCTTTCGAATGGGAAAATGGGTCACAAAGGACAGTTATTCCCACGTCTATGTCATTTTACACAAAACAGTAGTACTGGGAAACAATATATGCAATTTGGGCTCAAACATGCATGTATTATGATGAAATAATACATTCAGGAGTGATAGTGATTTAATTAGTCATTAACTATCCACTTGCCTTACAACACTGTATAATTAGACAATTAATATGCCCTAAAGATTACATTTTGTACTTTTGTAATATCCCCTTGAAGTTGATAGGGATTTAAACAGATAGCTTAATCATTTGATAACAGCACACATTTTCTTGTATTTTTGTACTAACTTATATTTCTTTTGTATCTCTAATCTTCAGCCATCTGTACTTTATGATATACATCTACTGAGTAATTAACAACTATAATAAGTCTTAAAAAAAAAGTCTATCAGTAATCAAGTCTGAGTCTTCTCCAGAGCAATTCTCCATAAGCCTAATGACCTGAGATGGTTTTCTTTGAATCTACCAGTGCATTGGACATGAATACCAGTGTTTTTTTTAATTGGAAGAAAAAAAATAAAATTCACCCTCTTAACGATTAAAAAAAAATTTTTTTTTTCTTTTTAGGGCCATGCCTATGGCACATGGAAGTTCCCAGGCTAGGGGGTGAATCTGAGCTGCAGTTGCCAGCCTATGCCACAGCCACAGCAATGCAGGATCTTTTTTTTTTTGTCTTTTTGTCTTTTTGCCATTTCTAGGGCCGCTCCCTTGGCATATGGAGGTTCCCAGGCTAGGGGTCGAATCGGAGCTGTAGCCACCAACCTACACCACAGCCATAGCAACGTGGGATCCGAGCCACGTCTGCGACCTATACCACAACTCATGGCAACGCCGGATCCTTAATCCACTGAACAAGGCCAGGAATCGAACCCTCAACCTCATGGTTCCTAGTCAGATTCGTTAACCACTGAGCCACGACGGGAACTCCAGCAATGCAGGATCTTAGCCATGTCTGAGACCTCCACAGCAGCTCACAGCAACCCTGGATCCTTAACCCACTGGGTGAGGCCAGGGAGCAAACCTATATCCTCATGGATACTAGTCAGGTTCACAACCCACTGAGCCACAAGAGGAATTCCTCTTAACCATTTTTAAGTGTACAGTTCAGTCATGCTATGTGTTTAATGGCTACATAACAGATCTCTAGAACTTTTTCATCTTGTAAAATAGAAACTCTATAGCCATTAAGAAGTCAACATTTCCCCCCTCATTGCCCAAGCCCCAGAAACTACAAATCTTTCTTTTTTCATGATTTTTACTATCTAGATATCTCATATAGCAGAATCATATAGTACTTGTCCTTTAGTTATTGACTTATTTCATTCAGCATAATGTCTTCAGATTTTAATGATATTGTGCCATGTAAAAGTATTTACTTCTTTTTCAAGGCTGATTAATGTTCCATTGTATGTATATACCACATTTTCTTTATTAATTCATCTGTCAGTGGACATATGGGCTTCTTCTAGCTCTTGGTTATCATCAATAAAGCTGCAATGAAAATAAGTGTATAGATATTTCTTTGATATTCTGCTTTCAATATTTATATATATATATATGTATATACCCAGAAGTAGAATTGTAGGGTCATGTGGTAGTTCTATTTTTAATTTTTTGAGGAGACTTCATATATTTTTCATAGCTGCTGCAACATTTTCTATTCCCAGCAAAAAAATGCACAACTGTTCCAATTTCTCCACATCTTCATGAACATTTGTTGTTGCTGTTGTTTTGTAGTTATCATCCCAGTGGGTATGTGAAGTGATATCTCCTTGGGATTTTGATTTATATTTCTCTAGTGATTAGAAATTTTAGTATCTTTTCATGTACTTCATGGCCATTTGTATATACTCTTTGGAGAAACGTCTATTCTGGTGCTTTGTTAATTTTGTAATCAGGTTACTTTTTTTGTTGTTGAGTTGAATAAATATCAGTTTTATTATAAGTTTTATTAGCTTTTACAATATTAATTTATATCCATAATAATGGGACAATTAGCTGTTTTTGGATATAATATTATTACAGTTGGGACACGCAGCAGATAATCTTATATGAGCAAATCTCAGCACACTGAAAAATTTTTAATCATCACAATTAATTTCCACACAGTGTTTATTCAAATTATTACGAATTTGTATTTTCCAGATTGTAGTCAGTAAATATTCCCTCTTATTTCCTTCTATTCATGGGTCTTTGGTAATAGACACATCCTGGAAAATGAGAATCAAAGTAAATAACCATATTAATATTGTTTCCTGTGATCCTAGTCAGAGCTCCTATCATTTTATCCACTTTGAAGGCGTAGACAACTCCTGAATAAGTGTTTGTTAAAATAGCTGTCGTCCAGCTCACTACCTAGTTCTTTATAAAGCGGGGGCAGGGTGTCAACAGAATGCTTCCCTCCATGTGCATATGAGTCAAGGTTTGGGAAACTGTTACTCTTTTTCTCCCAGCTTCCCTCAAGTCACCAAAATTATATTAGCATTTCCCTTTGTTACATGCATAGACTGACTCCTCCACCATCAGTAACAATCTCTACTTTCTTTTGTTTATCATTAATTTTCATCTAAACCTTTCTCACTGAGATAAGCTCAGGCTTTGAACCTTCATGTTGCGGTTAGCAAAATGAAATCTCTCTTATTCCATTCTCACTTATAGGTGGTCAGATTGAAGACATATATAGAAATGGGACTATCACATTCCCTAGACTACAAAACATTTACAACCATCAGCCCCAATTTGGCAAGGCATGGGGAAGAAATGATCTATCCCATCAATTCTTTTGGAATGTTTTTAGTTAGGTTCAGATTAGTAGATATATTTTCTTATTTTGGAACACTGTAGGCTCTTGGAGACTAGCTCTAGTCTAGGTACTATTGAGATTGGCATTGAAAAAATTGTGCTTATATACAAGAGAAGACTTGTATACAAGCTCCTGTGCTGACCCCATCCCCCTACCCCCAATTTCACCACAAATGCATAACAATTTAGTTAATGAAGACCCATAATTAAACCTCTTGATATTAAATTGCAAAATATAATGCTAGAAGTTTGTAGGCTAGCTCTTTAAACTTGGTCACCATCCATCATTTTAAACAGATATTTTAATTTACCATGTCAATTAATCTACTACCTTGAGAATGATAAGGAATATGAAATATTCATTGAGAGTAATGTTTGTATACCCATTGTTGCACTTGGTAGGTGGAGAAGTAAATGCCTTGATCTGATGAAATGTAACTGGGAGGGTCAAAATAGTATAGTGACTACTTTCTTTTGCAACACCCACAGCATATGGAAGTTCTTGGTCCAGGGATTGAAACCTGGATCCTTAACACACTGAAATGAGCCAGAGATTGAACCCATGCCTTTATAGTGACCTGAGCCACTGCAGTCAGATTCTTAATACACTATGCCACAGCAGGAACTCCTGTTTTAGTCTATTTATGATGTTAACATTGACTCTTTTTTGTCACAGTCTTTTAATAGTAATAACAGCATTGGCTTCAATTTACTGGGTATGGAAACCCAAACCCAGAATATGGATCAAGTCCTGTCAGTGTCCATTTACATACCCTTTCCTATCCCCAGCAATAGGAAAAAGTAGAAGTAATTTACTTGCCAACTATGTACAGGCAAGGATGAACTATAGATTTTGCCTTTTCTGGTTGTTAGAAGTTTGACTTTGGCAGGACTCGAGTATATGCCACCATTTGGCACGTTGTTGCATGACCTGAGTTCCCTTATGTCTGTTCATGCTATGGACCTAAGCTTCCACCTCAAGAGATCAAATTAAAGGGTCAATTTCTTGATTCCAGTCATCTTCAGATCCTGGCATAGGGTTGTTTTTGTTAAGTATCAGCATGCCTTCCTTTGATTTTATCTCAGAATTTCCATAAAGATTTTCAAAGAGTGGTATTCACATATAAAGGTCCATTTCTCAGCCCATTTGGTCCATTTTGCAGAACAAATTGTAAGCCCAAGTGTCAATTACCCAAATAGTGGGTGTTTTATTTGTTTTTAGTTCTTAGATCATTGCAAGAATGGAGCTCGTAAGTGAGCTCTTCCAAGAGCATTTTACTGTTTGATGTTTACAGGGTAGATCATTTTTACACTGAGTCATGGCCCTTGCTTCTGGAACTTCCCTCTGTACACTGGCCAATTGCCTGGCCTTCTTAAGCAATTGGTCAAAAAAATGCCCATTTAGCAGTAGCTATGGTTAAGTCCTTGGGCTGCTCTACAGTATGTTATGGGAGAAAAGAGACTACTTGCTTATGAAAACAATGACTTTTTCTTGCAGAAAAAAAAATCTTCATGCATATACCATTTCTGTTCCATCGTATTAAGGAGCTTATTCAGGCATTGCTCTCTGTTGGAATGCATTTCTGATAGCACCTATGGTAATAGGTATTTCAGATTTTCATACAGTCTTAAGCATTTACTTCTTTTGGCTATAGACACTCAGAAACTGTCTTTCAAGAGGAGTACACCAAAAAACCACATCTGATAATTTTCTAGTCCAAAAGACAAGACAGGTTGCCACTAAGTAGTAGGAGGTATAAGCTTTTGTGAGAGACTCCAATTGGCATGAACATAGGTGACTAACATTTGCTAATGTCATTTCAGCCTTAGGAATATGTAGTGATAAAATAATAGCTTGATTTATAACCTTGCGTAGTTCTAAGACTTGTTTTTGCTCAAGCCCCCAGTTAAATATAACCTTTTTTCAATAATTTTTAAGGATTCTAACCAACAGTATCCCAAAGTGAGGTGTGCGAATTCTGACAAGTCAAGAAATTCCAATAGGCCTTGTTCATGCTGAGAGACGGCCAGTGAAAATGATTTATGTTTAGTGATCTTTGATAAGTCATAGATTGCTCCTATCCAAGTAATCCTTAAAAGCCTCACAGTTTATGTGAGATTCTGGATTTTTGTGGAGTTAATCAATAATCCCTGATTATTGTGTGATTTATTACCAGAGTAAGGTTGCTTTAAGTTTGACATTCAGCTTCAGAAATAATTATAATGTCATAATCATAGTATATTAAAATCCTGCCCGTTATATTAGATCCAGGTTCCACCTCATTACAGTGTGACAATAAAAGAGAGAGTTCAAATATTCATCAGTTGACTAGCGTATCATATCACAAACTGAGAACATTGGGGATACTACTATACTGAGTTTCAGAATTCACCATTGGCCTCTTAATCCCATCAGCTTGCTTTATTGTCCACACCAAGCTATTGTACAATGAATTTTTGAGCACTAATACACCTGGATTTAACATTTTGAGTTGGCTTTTGTAACTCTAATTCAGTTTTGCATGTTTAATTAGTATTTGACAGAGAAAAAATTATATTTTCATTTTTACCTGGTTAGGAGGAATTTTCATTCAGATATTATGTCTATACCAACTGCCCATTCAAGTAATATAGACACCACCAGGACATATATTTATTTTATCATACATTCCAAATTTTATCCAGACATTAATTTTTCCCTACTCCTGTAGCATCTCCATATCCCCATAAATTAATTCTACACCCAAGAGGCCTTTAGCAGGTCTAGACAGTACTCTACACTTTTACTCCTTTATTTAATAGGACTAAAAAAAAGTTCTATTCAACCCTTAAACCATTTCACCCAATATTGAGGTAACTTATTGGAGACTGGATCAAGGGACCCTGACCTTTATGTCAGTTTTATTCTTACATTACAAACAGTGTTTAAAAAAAGAACATTTTGGCATTAATAGTGGAGGCTCATCAAAACTTTTCTTGGTTATCGGTCTAAGCTAAGATTGACCATATCTGCCTTGAGGTTTTCACATCCTAGAAATTTCAAGGATAGAGAGCTGTAAGTTCTGGAATTTCCTATAAAATTCTGCCAAGCTTTTGGTGAGCATGCTGTCAATCTTCTCCTTTTGCATATCATTTATAATTAACCATATCAAGATTTCCATCTGTTAAGGTCCTGAATAGCTACCTCCTTTTATTATGTTAAAGTCCCATATGAGGAAGCTGGGATAAAGATCTGTGACTCCTTCTTTTACATTTTCCTGATGTCCCAAGAGCAAAGTCACTTACATGTCTTGCTAATAGGATTCCTTTGGTTACAAGTATAAAATTAGGAGCCGTAGATGTAGATGGCCACAAGCAGGAACCTGTTGGCCTGAGACTTTCCTCTCCTATTGAGCAACACCAGGCAGCCTGGTTTGGTTAAAATCCCTGCCCCATCCATTCCCTCAGGCGATATCAACATGTAAGTGCCCCAGTAGCATAAGATAAACCAAGAAGACCAAAAAAAAAAAAAAATTTAACTGTCATTGGAATAGCAGCCCACAAAACTAAGCTGGAATCTGAATGCTAAACAGAGTGACTGATTCCTAAAATAGAGGATTTAAACTGGAACCAGACCCTCCTAACATAATGGACATAGCTTATTGGATACAAGCGAAAATGACTTATCATAGTAAGAACTAGAAAAATTAAAACTTGAATAAAAAAGACAATTATGTGAACATTGAGATGAATCAGATGTTGGAATTGTCAGCAATTTAACTGTCATTCAAGTTAAAGTTGTTCATAAAAACACTTAGGAGTTCCTGCTCAGTGGGCTAAGAACCCAACATAGTGTCCATGAGGGAGCTGGTTCAATCCTTGGCCTCTCTTACTGGCTTAAGAATCCACCATTGCCACAAGCTGCAGCAAAGGTCACAGATGTGGTTCAGATGGCACATTGCTGTAGATGTGGCACAGGCCTGCAGCTGCAGCTCCAAATTGACCCCTAGCCCAGGGAATTTCTATATGCTGAAGGTATGCCCATAAAAAATTCATTTGTTCATTCATTTAAAAAAATAAATAAGGAGTTCCCATCGTAACTCAGTGGTTAATGAATCCGACTAGGAACCATAAGGTTTCAGTTCAATCCCTGGCCTTGCTCAGCAGGTAAAGGATCCGGCATTGCCATGAGCTGTGGTGTAAGTCACAGACACAGCTCAGATCTGGTGTTGCTGTGGCTGTGGTGTAGGCTGGCAGCTACAGCTCCAATTAGACCCATAGCCTGGGAACCTCCATATGCTGCGGGTGTGGCCCTAGAAAAGACCTAAATAAATAAATAAATGTGTAATATCAATTATAAATTGTCTTGAAACAAATGAAAATACAAAACTCAGGAAAGAAATAGAAGCTGTTAAAAAAAAAAGAACCAATGGAAGAAAATGGAAAATAGGAACTGAAAATTTCATTAACAGAAATTTAAAAAAAAACTTGCTGGATTAGTTCTATACTAGACTAGAGATGACAAAATATAAAATTGGTGAACTTCAGGACAATCAATAAAATATACCCAATCTGAATAATAGGCAGAAAAATAGACTGAAGGAAAAAAATAATCAGGGCTTCAGGAACCTAGGGACCTCCATATGCCATGGGTGTGGCCCTAAAAAGACAAAAATAAATAAATAAATAAAGAATGAAGAGGAAGGGAATTCCAAGCACAAAGAGTCTTCTGTGAAATGCTTTGGAACTGTCCCTGAGAGAATGGAAATGAGAAAGCTGTCTTAGGCCAATAGGACAGATCAACAGAGTCATGTCACTTGTAGGAAAAAATGGGCAATCTCAAGTGAAATGGATGTGGGGTAAAAAGGAAAGGAGCTTAAATAAGTAAAATTGGCATCAACTACAGAGAGTTTTAGACTCCAAATCAAACTTACCTCTGAAGGTCTAGGGAAGTATTATGAACACTGGAATAGAATGAATAAAATTGAATAAGACTATTCTGGAAGGAATGAGTAGGCTGATTAAACTGATAATTATGATCTTTAATTTTCATTGTCATGTGTGTACAGAAATTAATGCTGCTGATGGGATACTAAATAAACAAGGTTGTATTCTGGCAGTATTGAGTGGTTATTATGTTATTAGAATATACACTATTCTGGAGTTCCCATCATGGCGCAGTGGTTAACGAATCCGACTAGGAACCATGAGGTTTCGGGTTCAGTCCCTGGCCTTGCTCAGTGGGTTAAGGATCTGGCGTTGCCGTGAGCTGTGGTGTAGGCCGGCAGCTACAGCTCCAATTAGACCCCTAGCCTGGGAACCTCCATATGCCGCAGGAGTGGCCCTAGAAAAGGCAAAAAGACAAAAAAAAAAAAAGAAAAGAAAGAAAGAAAAAAAGAATATACATTATTCTGGAGTTCCCATCATGGCGCAGTGGTTAACGAATCCGACTAGGAACTATGAGGTTTCGGGTTCAGTCCCTGGCCTTGCTCAGTGGGATAAGGAGCTGGCGTTGCCGTGAGCTGTGGTGTATGTTGCAGACACGGCCCGGATCTGGCATTGCTGTGGCTCTGGCGTAGGCCGGCAGCTACAGCTCCGATTATACCCCTAGCCTGGGAACCTCCATATGCCGCAGGAGCGGCCCTTAGAAAAGGCAAAAAGCCAAACAAACAAACAAAAAAAGAATATACACTATTCTAAGCATTCTATATGTACTTCTTTAATACTCACGTAACCTTATGAGGTAGGTATTATTTTCCCATTTTACAAGTGACAACTAAGGTACAAAGAGCTAAGAAAATTATTCAAGTTCAGCCAGATGTGGAGCTGAGTGGAGTTTTATACTTTCCTAATATTTGATGCTATCCTTCTATAGTCCTGTGGAAATAAAAGGCTTTTAGACTTTTCAAAAGAGCAGGAATGCACATTTGGACATGAAGAATATTTCAAATTTTGACTCAGTAGCTCTAAGGAATAACTGAGTTCTTTTTCCGAAATATCATCTCTTAGCTCTTGAGTTATATTTTCCAGAAATACAATTATATAAAGCAAGGCATAAGAGTTTCCCTTTTCTGTATATATTTTCATTTTGTTCTTTCTATTTCTTTTTACCTGGAGCCTGAGTTAAATATTTAGTTAATATTTAGATTTTCCACAATATCTTTTTTCTTTTTGCATATAAGTGTTTTTCACTAACAATATATAATTCTTACTCTTGAGGGGGTTTTCTTTCAGTATTTCTTTTTTATTTCGATTTTGTTGAACACTTAAAATTTCTGAAACCTTTGATTTATACCCTAAATATGTAATTATACTTATAAATAAGATGTTTAAAAAATATCCCCACAAAATATTGCATCTTTTTTAGGATAAGAATACTTGCATTAGAAATTCTTTATTCCATATGTTCATAAAATATATAGTTAAATAATATCTATGTGCTTTTTAGTTCAGGAGTAGTAGTTTCTTTGGTAATCTAAATTGGTTCTTCACTTAGCAAAATGCTCATGCTTTTATTCTTTTTACCTCAAGATAGTCAAAGTGTTGATCTCAGTTGAATGGCATTTCAGGAATATTTTTTAAGGTGCTTGAAAACCTTTTTCCTTCCATTTTTTTTTTTTACCATAAAAAAAAAGTAAATTATTCAGGAAGACATTTTTTAGTGAGTTCCTTCAATGTCACTCTCTTAACATGGCATGGCCTAACCATACTTTTCTTTGAAATGGTTAATATCTCAGTACTAATTTTTGATGTTCTGCAAACATCATATCGATTGCACACTATGTTTAATCAGCTTTTCTAAGCAGAAATCGTCTTTATCTTTTTATATTCTATAAGATGTTTTACCTGTAATTAAAGAGTCAGCTATACTGAAAATCACTGTACTTTGCTCTTTCCACTATTATTGCATCATTATTGATTGTTGGACTGCTTTTAATTCTCTTTTTAGAGTACATCATTTAAAAATATGTATTATATAAAAAAATCCCGAAAGTAGTGAATTATACCCATTTGGTTTTTCCCTAAACCTATTATTTTTGTATCAATGCTAATTCAAAAAATAAATTGAATAGCAAAATTTTAGCCTGTTAGTTGATATAATTAATGACTTAGCATATTTAAATCATAGAATGGGTTGATACATCATAGAAATTTCATTGCAAATCTCCATCTTTTAAAGTTTTCTTTGCCTAGGTGGACCAATATCTATGAATCTAATTTTGTGGAAATTTTTTAGACATACGTCTTAATGAAATCAATCATTAAACAACTAGACATTTTGCGATTTTTTTTTCTTAAAGAATTAACTCACAGCCCCAGAGCATATGGGTATATCAGGAAAATTACTTTCTTTCTCAAAGGCTAAATTAACCTACATGACTAATAATCCATAAGGGAAGCTTGAGCAAATCCTATTTTGATATTTACTCTTTCTATATTATCTTTGCTCTAGCTCATTGATTCATGAACCTAAACAGAATTAAAATAAAAATAGACACATTAAGCTTCTCTGAGTCAGTTATTCCACATACCCTTAACCTTAATTATATTGGTTTGCCCTTCTCCTGTGGTTGTTAAATATTATAGTATGCAAAACTATTCCTGGTGCTATTGACAAATATGTCAAACCTTGTGTCATCAAAACTGATCTAAGTGTTCTGTACCTTGGCATGTGCACTCAGATCTAGGCCTTGAGGTCAGGTCCATGAAATTCTGTGGGAGTCAAAGAAAAGGACAGAAGAATCTGAGTCTCAAAGAGGATGTTTGAATCTAGTTCTTGTGATGGCAAGATGAGAAATTCATTGACGTTAGTCCAAGAGAGATAAAATTTATTATAAAGAGGATGAATCCATCAGAGTCCAATAAGGAGGAAGGAGTCACAGCAATTTGACTGTACACAAATTTTAGTATAAAGAATTGTTTAATTATAGTAGGGGGTGAACTATATACAGAGAACACTATGGGTTAACCAAGGGCTAAGGAGAAGTATACAGTGAAGGACAAGTTTGGACTGGGGGATTCCAGGGTAGCTTTGGATCTTTTTGGAGAAGGTATGGTTGCAGCCCTCTGGAGAGATGGTGAGGTGACTTAGGTTAGAGCCAGTACACGGTGGCTGGGCCAGCAGGATATAAGGTCACAGACAGCCAAGGTTCCTAAGTGAGGATGTACAGAGAAGTGGGGCAGGCCTTCACTGGAGAATTAAAGCCTATGGTGTCCCTATAGAGAGGGCCCTGAGAAGCACCCCTTGCAGGTATGCAGACAGCTGAGGCTGGGGCAAATGCCCAGAGGAGTCAAAATACAAGTGCAAATCCTAGAGTGCTTAGTGTTCATGGGCAGGGCTATGGGAAACACCTAGCCAGGGCATAGGCCAGTGGGCAAGCACACTGAACTGGGAGCATTAAGTCCTTATAGTTCCAAAAGAGAGGACCACCCAAGTCATCAGTGGGCTGTGACTGCAAGGTCACTTAGGGACTGGAGGTCAGTAGATATCCCTACTCATCCACCACTGACAGAACATACAGCAGGAACAAAAAATAAAAAAAACAAAGTAAAAGACAGCACACAGAATCAAAAATCTTCTTCTTCCCTCATATCTCTCCTGGGTCCTCTACTACTACATGAGTCCACTGTCAGGAGGAAATGCTTGAAGTCAAATTTATTATTCAGAGCAAGTACTGAAGGGTGAATTTAGAGCTGAGAAGCAATAAAATGGTAGTTGGCACAACTGTAAATGGAATGAACCTATAACTAATACTAGAAAATCACAAGCAATAGAGTCTGTACTTAGGGACCAGTCCCTTTTTTTGGTTTCTCTTTCTCCTGACTGTAGGTCTTTTCTCAAGTATCTCTCTTCAATCTCTTAAATCTGATTGCTCTCCTCATCCTCGGTTTCCTTCATCATTTTAACTTGTGTATGACCAGCATATATATCAGCAGTCTCTCTCTCTCTGTGTGACACATTTCATCTTCAACTTCCATTTCTAACACATGTATTCTACCAGGACATAATACCCCAAGTTGTTAGAAGCAAGAATCTGTTCAGTAAATTTTATAGATTAACTGTCATTTAGACCACTGCTAGTCCAATTGGTTCTGTACCTAGAGGTAGGGTCACATGGTATAAGACGAGACTCCCAAGAAAATCTTTTCAGCAAGAGTCATAGCAAAATAGTTCCCCATTGATTACAAGGGGAGGAGGCACAGACTGAGGGACATGATTGGTGATGGTGCTATTAAATTTGGTGTTTGTCTCTCTCTCTCCATATATATGTATATATATATATATATATATATATATATATATATTTATTTATATAAATGTTTCATATCAACAATCAGTTATATCTAGGCATTTTTATATTTCATTCCTTCTAGATATGTTATGAACTATATCCATAAAATAACATTTTTCCATCTCATAAAACCTTTTTTCTGGACCACCTCAGTTTTTTCATAACTTTTCTTTTTTATGTGCCAACATCAAAGTGAATCTAAGAAACTTAATTTACAATGGAAGTATTTTATCCTGGTTCTTCTTTGACATAACTTTCTGCATTGGGCAAGATCTTTATAGTTCTGAAAGAAGGAAACAATGCAAATCAGTTTAAGTTAGAAAGGGAAATTTATTATCTCATGTGTCTGAAAAACACTGATTACGGATGGATCCAGACTCAAATATTGTCATGCATTTCTCAGTTCAGCTTACTTTTGAAATGGTGTCATCTGCTATAGTCTCTCTCTATGTGAGGGTCCTCACTCTTCTAAGCTTCTATCGTTTTTAAGAGTGTCAGAGCAGATGCAGGCAATGGTTCCTGCTCGCAGGATTGACAGTCAGTAATGGAAGCCTAGGAAGACAAAGATCAAGTGACCCATGTAAAAGCAACAGAAGTTTAAATTTTTTTGCTCATGTTATTTTCTTTCTGTGGATTTCTTTAGATTATATATAAATATAGGATCATCTTTTTAACTGAAAGGGCAGCTAATTTAAAAATAAATAACAATCTTTTATGAATTACCTTTTGATAAGTTGGATGCACACTTTATGTGATTGGATGCACACTTTATGTGATCTCAATTGGGGTAGAAAACATTTTGTTTATTTACTGCTACTTTGCCATCCTTTGCAAAAATCTCTGTAACAGTGGTTCTCAACCAAGGTAGTTTTGCCTCCCAGGGGAAATATAACAGTGTTTTGAGACATTTTTAGTTGTCACAACTGGTTGAGGAGATGATTATTGGCAGCTGGTACTAGAGGCCAAAAATCTTCCTAAACATCCTACAATGCCCACAACAGCAGCCCACAGCCCACAACAAAAGACTTTCAGCTCTGAACGTCAGTTGGGTGAAGTTGAGAAGCCCTGTTCTGTATGATCATGCCCCCAATTCTCTCTCCTTTCCTCTCTTCTCCCCACTAATCATATGTATGAGAGCAGAAAATCCTTTTTTAAAAAAAGGGCGTATTGGCCATCAGTCTCATGGATGTTCCTAACAGTCATGTGGAGAGAAATCAGACACTGGATAATTATGTCTATGCATCTACATCTCCTTATGCTATTCCCTGATCAAAAATTCTGATTGCCTTGGATAAAAATATTCTCAAAAAACTCTGGTAATTACTCCCCTAAGTGTATTTCTACCATATCCTCCCACATAAAAAAAGAATCAAGTAGTATAAAAAAGTTCTGAGAGTTCATGGTAATTAGAGAAAACATATTCAACTATTATACAACTTAAATACTTGACTGTTTTGTTTTACCCTTTTAATTTTATCAGAGTAGTTGATTTACAATGTTGTGTTAGTTTCATGTATACAGCAAAGTGAATCAGTTATATATTCTTTTTCAGATTAATTTCTGTTACAGGTTATTGTAGAGTATTAAGTAGATTTCCATGTGCCATACAGTAGGTTCTTGTTACTTACCCATTTCATATATACTAGTGTATGTTAATTCCCAACCTCCTAATTTATCCCTCCCCTCCATGTTTTCCTTTTGATAACCATAAGTTTGTTTTCAAAATCTTTGCCTGTTTCTATTTTGTGAATGTTTTGTGTAATTTTTATTAGATTCCACATATTATTGATCTTATATGATATTTTTCCTTCTCTGACTTCTTTCACTTAGTCTGATAGTCTCTAAGTCCATCCATGTTGCTGCAAATGGCATTATTTTGCTATTTTTATGGCTGAGTAATACTCCATTGTCTTTTTCATGGCTGTGTGATATTCCATTGTCCATATGTACTACAGCTTCTTTATCCTTTCCTCTGTCCATGGACATTTAGCTTGCTTCTATGTCTTGGCTATTGTAAATAGTGCTGAAATGAACATTGGGGGAGGAGGTGTCTTTTCAAATTATGGTTTTCTCTAGGTATATGCCCAGGAGTAGGATTGCTGGATCATATGGTAGTACTATAGCTTTTTTTTTTTTTTTTGTCATTTTGTCTGTTCTAGGGCCAGTTCCCATGGCATATGGAGATTCCCAGGCTAGGGGTCTAATCGGAGCTGTAGCCACCAACCTATGCTTGAGCCACAGCAACGTGGGATCTGAGCCATGTCTACAACCTACACCACAGCTCACAGCAATGCCAGATCCTTAACCCACTGAGCAAGGCCAGGGATCAAACCTGAAACTTCATGGTTCCTAGTCGGATTCATTAACCACTGTGCCACGACGGGAACTCCAGTACTATAGTTTTTTAAGGAACCTCTGTACTGTTCTCCATAGTGGTTTGACTAATTTACACCCACACTAAGAGTGTAGGAGGGTTCCTTTGCTCCATATCCTCTCCAGTATTTTAAAAGATATATTTAATCATTTTTAACACACAACAAACTTAATCTAATAATATAGATATTTTGCTGTAGAAGGTAAAAAATAATTTGAAATGTTTTTGGAAAAGCACCAGCCTAAATTGGACAATTCTCATCTAAGACTAAAATCATATGGTTTATAATTAAGGTATAATTCAGATTACTGAAACATGTACCAAGAGTTTAAATCAGCAGATTCTCTTAAGAGAGTATTTTCAGCTATAAGATAAAGCTCATAGTTCAGTAAGTCCCTTTTTTTTTCCTTCAGAAAATAAAAAACAAAGTTCTATCTAACTGCATTTGTCAAACTTACCTCAAACTCTAAAACAGAACTTTAATAGCAACTATAGAATAAACTTTACCATGATTTTTCAGTTTAGACTGTAAGATGATATAACCTTGCTTGCTACCTGAAAAAACAAAAAAAGGCATGGCAAAAATTCCCCCCAGCTACATCAATTTCACATATAAAGTAGAAAAAATATCTTAGGTAAGTATCATGTTCCATTTACATTAATTGACAGGCATCTATTAAGCACACCAATACTCATGGCCTGATGGAACTACTGAAAATGAAATATTACAAAATTAATACCTATCTTGATAATTATCTTAATGATAATCATTATCATATCATTTCATTAGAAAGAAAGCCTCCAAGCTAAATCTTATGGCCATTTAATAGAATGATAAAATAACAGGTCCATTCATTGGAGTGCACATGGTAAGAGGAAGAAGGGTTAGGTAAGTTGGGATGGATGGCAGGCAATCAACGAGTTCAAGTTGAACTTCCATTTTGTGCAACCAAACAGTTCTACTGAGCACAATAATTACCAATTATGGGAATTCTTGTTGTGCCGCAGCAGAAACAAATCCGACTAGGAACCATGAGGTTGTGGGTTTGATCCCTGGCTTCACTCACTGAGTTAAGGATCCAGTGTTGCCATGAGCTGTGGTGTAGGTCACAGATGAGGCTTGGTTCTGGTGTTGCTTTGGCTCTGGTGTAGGCTGGCAGCTGTAGCTCCGATTAGATCCCTAGCCTGGGAACCTCCATATGCCTCTGGTGCAGCCCTAAAAGAACAAAGCACACACACACACACACAAAAATTAAAAATTATGATTATCAGAATGTAGACTTCAACAAGATCTCTTCATTGTGACCTATTCAGTTATTTAATATATAAAGGCAACTTAGTGGGAATAGAAATATTTTCTCCTTGTGTCTACCTTAGCTACATACATTTTTTTCATCAAATATTTATTGATGCCCACTCTGTTTCTAACCCTATATTGTTACTGGAGATACAGCAGTGAATATCATTTTCTACCCATAATTTTTAAATTCATTAAAGATCTGATGTACTTGTCTGCTGCTCAGATTCCCCCTTAGGGGGATCATTCCCTCAACTGCCAAGTGTTTTATCCACTGAAGGCCTAGACCTCAGTCCCTCTCTGGGAGTTGCCTTTGATTTAAGAAGTCTGCCTTTTTTAATTTAATGGCCATTCTAGAAGCTGCTCAGGTGGATGATTGTTGGGGCAAAACGAAGGCCTGGCCATTCACACAACTGGAACTACATGGCCTGGCTTCCAGAGTTCCTCCTTGGAATGGCTGAGCCCTATTTGTGATTTCATCACAGTTCAACCTCACCTTTTACCCAGTCCAGCTCTTCTCACCCCTCAGAGATGTTCTTCCTCAAATTAACCTCACAACCAAAATCTCGAGTCTTTCCCAGAGAGACCAGCCCACAGTACTTGTATTATAATTAGTATACTTTTATATAAAACACTTTAAATTAAAATAGTTTTGATTTATTCCAAATTTATCCAAATAAAAGTTAGCTTAAAAATAACACTGTAAGTGTGAAAAGTAAAATGGTACAGTTTTATAAGAAAATGTAATTTTTATAAGTTTGAGCCCAGAAAAATTTCTTAGTAAGACTCCAAAATCATTAATGTTAGGTGGTAACTGTACAAAATGAAACACAAAGCTGCAAGACAATAACTGGAGAAACTCTTAAATTGTAACAAACTAACTTGTATCTTCCCTGTTTCTTATTCCCTCGAGAACCTGTGCTAAAAATAGAAACTACCCCCTTCCCTTATAGAACCAGCTGCTCCCTAAGCTGCTGGGAGCCTTAGTCCTCTCTGCTCAATGCTCCCAGCCACTCTGTTGTTGGATAAACCTGTTTGAGATCTCATTGTTGTTGGATAAACCTGTTTGAGATCTCATTGTTCCCCTCTGCCTTCTTCTTCCCTTGCCGTTTCTCACAACTAAAACTAAAAATGATTCTAAGGTAGGAATGTCTTTTCATCAAGAAAAGTAAGACACGTAAGATAGTGAAAATAATGGAATCCACAACCTAGAAGAAAGTATTTCAAATCATGTTAATAGTAAAGGATTACAGATACTGGGATTAACACTTAACATTAATAATTTTTAAAAGTCAACCCCTAAAAAAGGACAAAATAGATGAATAGCCACATCATAGAAAACTTTCATAGTAAATAATCATATGAAAAAGTGTCAATCTCAGTAGTACTCAGCAAAACACATTAAAATCCAGACTTGATGTTAATTTTACTAACTAGATGGGCAAAATTTAAGTCTGAAAACTCTTGCTTTGGTAAGGATGTGCTACAGGAGAATTCTGATAAACTGCTAGCAGGAACGTTAATTGGTAGGATCATACTGGGAAACAATTTGGCACTATTTTGCACAGTTGAATGTGACAGTAACCTATGATCTCAGAATTCCATTCTGTGGTTCATATTACAGACACTTTTCTGCCTGTGTAATGGCAGATACATTGCTCATAACAGGAAAAAAAAAAAAACTAGACAAACAGTATGTTCATGAACAAGAGAATGGGGAAATAAAGCATGACAGTCAGTCTATGAAAGATTACACAGCAGTAAAAATGAATGAATTGCAGCTACACAAAACAATACAGATGAAATTTAGAAACATTATGTTGAGTGAATTAAAACTGCTATATGTAATATTTTTCTAAAGCTTAAAAACTAGTAAAACTAAACAACATATTGTTTAAGAACATACATATGTGGTAGAACTTTTTTTTTTTAATTTATTTTTTCTCCTGTATAGAACTTTTTTTAAGAAGTAAAAGCAAGAGATTAATAAATATAAAACCCAGCTTAGTGCTAATTTTTGATACAGTGGCACAGGGTTTAAACAAAGGAGGCAAAAATAGGTGATTTCATCAGTATTGATAGATTCAAGTTCTTGAATCGGGATTTAAGGTTCATAGGATTTTATTACCTGCTTTATGTCTTTCCTGTATGTTACCTGCATACTCTTCTGTGAGTATTAACCTTACATAATGTTTTTCAAAAGAGAATTGTCCACATAATTTGGATACTAATTCGAACAAACCAGCAAAGAAATATTATGAGAAAATCATGGAAATTTGAACTCTCACTAAACATTGACTGACATTGAGGGGTTACTGTTAATATTTTAGTTGTGTGTGGCTATGATTTTTTAGAGTTCTCTTTTAGAGAACTAAAATATTTGCAGGTTAAATGATGTAATGACTAGGATTTGTTTCAATATAATCTGGAGGCTAAAGGGGAAGTTTACGTGGAACGAGACTGAGTGTGCGTATATCATTGTTGAACTGGATATCAGAAAAATAAAGATTTATCAGATTAGTCTTTCTACTTAATGTTAGTTTTAAACTTCTATACTAAAAATTGAGCAAAAGAGAAAAGTAATTACTTCCAGGTAAAAGTTTTATTAAATGACTTTAACTCTGATTCTATTGAATGATGATTATTGATTATTCTCTTTTAAAAAATGCCACTTGAACAGAAAAGGCAGAATCAGTTTCCTCTCCTAATGTTCCTTTTTGTCAATAATGTTATGGTACTCTTAATCAGCCCAACTTAAAACTGCCAAAAATCTATTTTATGTCAATGTTCAATGCCATCAAGTCCTACTGAATGTCTTCCACTGATGGAAAGACTTTTGTCATCTCATTTCATTTTTGAAACAGCCTGCCCTGTTTCAAAAATGTAATTTTTGTAATTTTCGCCAACTCCAAAACCCCTCCTGGCTCTCATGTTTCTTCCCTACTCCAACCACAAAAACCCTCTATACATGAGCCCTCCTAGTCTCATGCCCAACCTCTTCTAGACATCTTCAATAAGTAGCTAAAAAGCTATTCCTTCTAATTCAAAAAATATTTATCTCTCAAGCCCCTTCATCTCCAACTAAACCTTCCCTGATCATTCTAGACTTCAGTGACTCCCTCCCACCATTGAAACACCTTCTTCCCTTGGCATTTTTAATGCTGTCATGCCCATCTGAATGTCCCTTTGAGTCACTAGCATGTCCTGTTTGGTATTCTTTTCAGACTGCTGTTTTATTTGATTCCAAAATGTTTGAACCCACAGGATTCTTTCCTGACCCATTTCTTTTGTCTACGAAGGAAGCATATCCTGTCCCATGTTTATTATCTAAACACCAGTGACTCCAAAGTCTCTATCTCCAGCTCTGATCTCTGTCTCTTAAAATCCAGAAAGCAGAGTAATTGACGATTCTCCTTATATTAGTCAGCCTTTGTTCAGGAAACTATTAACCACTCTAAGCATTTCATAAAGGAAATGACTTAATTCAGGGAACTAGAGATGTATACAACCATCAGCAAGACTGGGGAAACCCCAACTAGGAGTGAAATGAGGATGGGCAGGAAATGCAAACGCTACTGTTACTGGTCTTAGCTGCCCAGGAGGAGGCTCTCTGGAAGCCACTGGGGAAAATTCTATGTCTGCCATCTCCAAAGACCATGCAACTGCTTTCCAACAAAGAACAGTGCCTCCTCCTCATCTTTGTTCGCCTTCCAAATCACACACACTAGTCCCCTCAATGGCCAAAATGAAACTAGTAACTGTTGAAAAGTAAATTGAAGTAATGTGGGTTCCATACTTTCAGTAATTGCAAAACACAGACCAATTTAAAAGGAGTTCCCATTGTGGCACAGAGGAAACAAGTCTAACTAATATCCATGAGGATGTGGGTTCAATCCCTGGCCTCACTCAATGGGTTAAGGATCCAGAGTTGCTGTGAGCTCTGGTGTAGGTCACAGACACAGCTCAGATCTGGCGTTGCTGTGGCTGTGGAACAGGCCAGCAGCTACAGCTCCAACTCAACCCCTAGATGGAGAACCTCCATATGCCACAGTTTTGGCTCTGAAAAAAAGCAATAAATAAATAAGTAGGTAGAGATTACTGTGAGACGATAAATAATACTCAGATACAAGCAAACTTCTTACTCCCTTGCCGTTATAATTTGGTAAATAATATTACAAAATATCCATTTGTTTAAACCAAATTCTAAGATTTAGTGCTGATTTTTTTTTCTTTCCTGTTTAACTCACACCCAACTCACCAGCAAGTTCCATCAATTTATTCCCGCAAACTGTGTGGAGTCTCCACTTTTTTGCCATCTCCACTGATGGCTTTCTTGTTTGGGCCTCCAGTCTCACCTGAATGATTGCTGACTGCACTAGTCTAGAATTTACACCCTATCTTCCACTGGTGTCTGCCTACAACAAATTTGTAAATATTCAAGATCATTCTTTTGTTCTTCCTAAGAACTTTCCATAGTTTCCTATCACACCTGGAGTTTAATCTAAAATCCTCAGTTCTAGGTTTCTGGTTTCTATATTTCAACCATTATGTTCTAGTCACACTATCATTAAATTCCCTCAAATTTACCAAGTTTATTACACTGACCTGCAATATTATCCCCCCATTATTCACATGGTGGGTATTTTGTCATTTACATCTCAGCTTAATACCTCTCACTGAAAGACTTTCTTTCCCAATCTGAAATTACATCTGGCACTTTAAATCACTTCATAGCATTAATTTCCATCAGAAATTCTTTTATATACTTGTTTATTGTCGATCTCATCCTGCAGCATCAAGCATTACGCAAAGTCCTTTTTGATTTTGTTTACCACTGCAGCATAGTGCCTTGAACAGCATATGGAGATAAAAATTACTTAAGAAATATGTGTCAAATGACTAACCACTCTAGTATGCATGGTTATAACTGTGCCATCTTTAAAGTAATAATGATGTTTCCTACGCCATTATATCTTACTGATTATATCAATCTTGATGCCATAATTGGCCTGTGACTCTTTCTAAGTGACCATTCCTTGTTGATAACCTCTGCTAAAGGGTCCTTAGGACTCTATCTTGATCCACAGTATATCCCATTTCCTTGTATACATACTGGTTAATATTTTAACTATTCAAACTAACCAAATATCATTATATGGAATGTATGAAATGAGATAGCAGTGTTTCTGTCATTATTTTCTAAAAGATGTTGTAGGGAAAATGTTAAATCCAAATCACCAGTAATGGCCATTAATCTTAAAATACAGATTGATTGAGTCAATGGAATATTATTTTGTTTTCAGTTAAAATTCCCTCTGTTAAACATTCAAAAAAACATTTGAAACCTTTTTGTAAAATAAGACACTGCCATCGCACCAGATGGTATCAAAGGAGTGTGTCTGAAACAAAGACAGCCAATTCTCAGACTGACCTAACTTGTAAAATTATCTGCTAGAGGAGATTATATCTCTTATGATTTACAAGTAAGAGATAAAGAAAGAGCAAACAGCAGTGAGACCTGAACCTGAAAGTTCATGATATATGAAGCCAGAAGTGGGGTGGGGGTGAACATGGACTATGTTCAAGCCAAAGGCATCAGAGAATAAAAATTATTCAATACTGAAAAAATATGTCTGAAAATAGGTTAGCAGGACGGAAGAAAGAAGAGTGAGACCTGACCAAAGTTGCTACATGATGTAAATGCTTCAGTGCTTAAGTAAGGATCTACAAACCCTTATGGTCCAAGTTCCCTGAGCTGACTTGGAATTCCCTGGTCATAAACCTCGAAATTCCTGTCTTCCTGGGTGTATGTATTTATAATCACTTCCTCATAACCTGGATAAATTTGGCTGAATTTCCCTTCTTTATATCATTATAAGTCTAACTGGACAGTTCATGCCTCTAAGTTCCACGTTTTTTGTCTTATCATTTAATCATTTATTTGACAAAGATTTATTTAGCAACAGCTATGCATTAGGCACTCTTCTAGGTTTTAGGATAGAACATTAAATAAACAAACAAAAGGACAAAAAACAAATCCCTGTCCTGAAAATCACATTATAGGAAGGGATATGCCATAGAGAAGAAGAAAAAGTAAGAGTTTTAACTAGAGAAATAACCGCCCCCCCCCCGCCCCCACAGCTGAAGAGGCAGCCAAGTGCTTGTCAGCAGCCTTTGCTTGCCACATACCACCCCTCTTATAATCCTGTAGCAACTATGTACCTCATGTCCTTGCTAGCAACCCCACTAAAGGTGCACCAAGCATTGCTTGTCAATTTTGCTTTTATAATCTTGTTTGCTCAGCTTCTTAGGCAGGAACTCTGCTTAGGGAAGAGGGAGGGCCAGAGCTGCTTGGGGGTGGGGTTGGGGGGAACAAGACCTGGAAGTCTGTATTGTATAAGAGCTACCCAGAACAGAAGTTCCTGTTGTGGCGCAGTGGTTAATGAATCTGACTGGGAACCATGAGGTTGCGGGTTCGATCCCTGGCCTTGCCCAGTGGGTTGGGAATCCAGCTTTGCCGTGAGCTGTGGTGTAGGTCGCAGACACGGCTCGGATCCTACATTGCTGTGGCTCTGGCGTAGGCTGGTGGCTACAGCTCTGATTAGACCCCTAGTCTGGGAACCCCCATATGCCATGGGAGTGGCCCTAGAAAAGGCAAAAAGACAAAAAAATAAAAAATAAAATAAAAGCTACCCAGAACAAGGACCTGGTGTTCAGACTCTGGAAGCAACTCCTTTGAGCCTGCATCAGTACTGAATAAACCTGGCTGTTCCACATCTCTGAGTGCTACTTGTCTCTTTCAGCTGCCATGATTTCTGCACCAAGTACTTCGTAAGATAACAGTAATGCTAAGGAAAAAAAAAAGAGAGAGAGAGAGAAGACAAAACAAGGGGATATGAAATACTGAAGGAGCGAAGAGATGGCAGGTATTGAATTTTAGATCAAATGGCCAGAGTAGGCCATAGGTAGA
Organism: Phacochoerus africanus; assembly: GCF_016906955.1. Taxonomy (NCBI): domain Eukaryota; kingdom Metazoa; phylum Chordata; class Mammalia; order Artiodactyla; family Suidae; genus Phacochoerus; species Phacochoerus africanus. The sequence goes on along the minus strand of NC_062554.1, from coordinate 82,790,531 downwards.
CAGTCACTTTCGAGTAGACTTAAAAAAAAAAAAAAATAAGAGGAGTTCCCACTGTGGTGCAACAGAATTGACAGTGTCTGTGCAGTCACAAGACTGTGGGTTCAATCGCCAACCCAACATGGTGGGTTATGGATCTGGCATTGCCACAGCTGTGGCATAGGTTGCATCTGTGGCTTGAATTTGATCCCTGGCCCTGGAACTTCCATATGCCTTGGGTGTGGCCCAAAAAAGAAAAAAATTAAAAAACAAAACAAAACATTGCTATGAGCTTACCTGGAAAATTCTGGGCAGACAAAGGGAAAAATAAACATTGAAGCCTAGTGCCAGGTGGGCTCAAAGAATAGCAGAATAAGCAAAAGGAAGAATATTAAGCTATGAAATCAGAACCATGGGTTGGGGAAGGGCCAAGACAAGGAGGAGTAAGATGTAGAGGGCAGATCATACTGAGCCTTTTCAGTCCCAGTACAGATTTTGGCTTTTATTCTCTGTGAGGTAGGTTGCCACTGGATGGTTCCAAGCAGAGATGTGCAATGTTCTGACAGGTTTTAACAGCATCATTTTGGTTACTGTGTTGGTAACCACAGGTGTCTAAGGATAAAGAGAATAATGAGTTACTAGGCTGTTTCTACAGCCAAGGTAAGAGCTGAATGGTCAGTTTTGACTAGGCAGACCATGGTGTTGGCCAAGATGGTGTTGAGAAGCAACCAAATTATGCATGCATTTTAAAAATATTACTGGAAGAACTTGCTTTTAGGTGGATTTGAGGGGTGAGGGAAAAAAAAGAATCAAGATTTGGGGTCTGAAATGGGAAGGTCATAGGTAGCAGGTGTATCAGGAGCCCCATTTTAAGCATAGGCATGTTAAATTTAGGATGTCAAATCTAAGTGGAAATATCAAATGGGCCAGTTAAGAGAGAGAGAGAGATCTGGAGTTCTGGGGAATTTTGTGGATTGGAGAGATATAAATCTGATCTTCGGAAAGACAGACAAATGGACAGACTGTAAAGCCATGAAACTCGGTAGGATTCCCTACTCACAGCTTCACATTTAGAGGCCAGTGAGATGAGAAGGAAAGTAAGTGAGATGAAGAAGTCAGAAAGGAAAGAAGAAAAACTAGCTCATAGCTCATATCCTGGAATCTCAGAGAAGGAAGCGTTTCAGAGAAGAGTAGTCCTCAAATATCAAATGATGCTGATAACCTACCTAAAGTAGGGGCAGATACTCGGAAGCAGATCAGATATGCTTGAGAGAGCTAGAGTAAGTTCTCTTTTGAAAGTTACTATTTTCTTCATGGATAAAAAGCAAAGCCATCAGCTGAAAGTAAGGATGAAGGAGATATTATGATTTCATTGTAAATTTGCAATTATAATGCTTTTTGCTTATTGATTAGATACTGTTTTTATTGACTATGTAATGGACAAAAAATTCTAAAAGAGAGTGGGACTTTTATGTGAAAGCTAAAATATGACACAAATCAACTTACCAATGAAACAGAAACAGATTCACGGGCATAGAGAACAGACTTATGGTTGCCAAGAGGAAAGGGAATGGGGGAGGGATGGATTGGGAGTTTGGGATTAGCAGATGCAAACTATTCTATATAAGATGAATATACAACAAAATCCTACTGTATACTATAGGGAACTATATTAAATATCCTGTGATGGGATTAAACCATAATGGAAAAGAACAGGAAAAAAATGTATGGAATATGTATAACTGAATCACTTTTCTGTACCTTAGAAATTAACATACCATTGTAAATCATCTATACTTCAATGAAATAAACATTTTTAAAAAGAGGGTGAGAAGATAAGGATTAGAGGGCCTACTCTAGTCCTTATTATGTTAAGTAAGTCACTTACTTCCTCTACTCTTTTAAGATTCCATTCTCTCATTAATAAAATTAGGCTAAAAATAGCTGCTTAGTAGAGGGAACATATCTCTGATTGATAGAATTTGTGGTAAAATAATTAGGAAATGATGAGTCTTGAGTATTTAGTACCTTTGTTTCAAATATAATTTATGTGATTATAAGTTATAAAACTTAATATTTAATTTTATTAAACTTATTTCTGAAAACTTAGCAGTTGGCTCCCAGGAGCTAAGACAGGCCGGCTCCAGACTGCTATAGCTACTTCTGAGTTTTAGTAAGAACTGAATAAAATACTGTATGAGGAAGAGCTTAAAAATCTATATATTAAAAAAATCTATATATCCCAACATCAAGGGTCATTTTTTTTTTTTTGAGGTATTTTAGAGAAAGTGAGAAAAGCTTCAACCTTATTTCCACTGGGTTTATGACTTATCCTCAAACAGAGAATAATTAAGAAGTTAATGAACAATGACTTAAATTTCCTTAGGTGAGATAGGGAAATCACTCTCTCATCATAAAAATGGAAGATTTCAACATTTTTTCACTCAAGATCTAAAAACTTGAACAATTTATCCTCTTTCTTTTTTGTAATTTTACAGTTTAAATATGCTTCTCCCTATAGATAGAAGGACCACCTATAGAGCTTCTAAAAGTTTCATTTAAGTTATGTGTCATTTTTTTTCTGGAATATTGGGTAGCATTCAACTTTAAGACTACTTTCTACTAGGCAAAAAGAGATACAGTAAAAAGAGTTAACTACTAACACTTGAAAAAGTGACACATTTTTATATATGTGTAGAAGGTACCCCATGTTTTTAAATTTCTATGTTTTATTGTCAATTTGAGGCTCATATAGTGTTGCCAAAAGTAGAAAAATAAATATAAACTAAATGGTTATTTAATAACTGTGGCTTTAGTTTCACAATTTATGAATAAAATTAGCCCATTTTTTAAAAAAGGAATTTTTTTTCTGTTTTAACTTTTAATAAAATGCAACTTTAAAAAATCCCTATAGTGCAAGTTCCCTTGTGGTGCGTGGTTTAAGAATCCAGTGTTGCTGTAGCTGTGGTAAGGGCTTGATCCCTGGCCCAGTAGCTTCCACATGCCATGGATGCAGTGAAGAAAAAAAGTCCCTCTGGAACCACTAAAGGTCATCATACATTCTATTTTGGTAAATAGATTGTAGTTAGAGGAGATGGTATCCACTGTACCATAAACTTTTCAAGCAAGATTAGAATAAATCATCATTCCTCCTCATCCCTTCACTCTGTCCTACAAATTTGAGAAAGACAAATGTAGAGAAAAAGAAATTAGAGGATGTTAGAGTCACATTCATATACAAATCATAACTAATATGCACATGACTTAGTAACAGAATACAGCTTTTCTAAAATGAATAGTATTTATCTTATTTTAAACCAAATTTTTAAAAAGTATGTTAGTAATTCCTTGACCTAATAATCAATTTATTACTGATATTGGGGTTTATTTTTTTTTTCAATATGCTTCATCACCACAGCAATGCTGATTCTGAGCCTCCTCTGCGACCTACACCACAGCTCACAGGCAATGCCAGATCCCTGGCCCACTAAACGAGGCCAGAGATCGAACCCACATCCTCATGGATGCTAGTTGGATTGTTTTCCTCTGAGCCACAATGGGAACGATGCCCCTGTGATTCTCATCTTCAGAACCAACCTGGTGATTTCTCACTGCCTATACAGGTTTTTTAAATGCAGTGGTAACATAAAAGATATTTTATGTCCACTTAAAAAATAGCAAAACCCTATAAATCAACGATAGTAAAAAACTGAATAAAACAACAACAAAACTCAAGGAAAGAAACAATACCTCAATAAATTCCTCAGAAATTAGAAAGAAAATGGAGGAGTTCCCGTCCTGAAGCAGTGGTTGATGAACCCGACTAGGAACCATGAGGTTGCGGGTTCGGTCCCTGCCCTTACTCAGTGGGTTAAGGATCCGGCTTTGCCATGAGCTGTGGTATAGGTTGCAGACGCGGCTCGGATCCCACGTTGCTGTGGCTCTGGTGTAGGCCGGTGGCTACAGCTCCGATTCGACCCCTGGCCTGGGAACCTCCATATGCCGCGGGAGCGGCCCAAGGAAATAGCAAAAAGACAAAAAAAAAAAAAAAAAGAAAATGGAGGAATTTCAATTATTTCTTTCTAGAAGTAAAGATGACCTTAAAAGTAAAGATAGATGGAAATCTTACTTGTGGTCCAAATCCAATGTTACATTTAAAGCTTTTTTTTTTCAGATCTACAAAAAGAAATCTGCTTTTTATTATGTTTCTGTCACAAGGGCAATATTATCTAGAAAATTCATTAACAAAAGTATGCAAACAATCCAGGACTTGATGTTAAACATATCAAAAACTCTAACCATCCGTGAGAAAATTTTCGCACATGCATCTTCGAAGGCAGTGTCAAAATAAGGGAAGTTTAGGATTGTATTTATATACGTTCTTGGAAGATTTTCTAATATATATAAATACATAAGTTTAATTCATATTCTTTTCAAAATTGCTTTTAAAGTATTGACATTATTACATTTTTATAATTTGAAGGAAATGTCTCCCACTTCCTTTAATTTTTTTCCTGAAAGCGGTTTAAAAGACAAATCTTAGTAGATTACACTAATTCAGTGTAGGATATCAGCCTATCAGAGATTCTTAACCTTTTCTTTCTTGTGCCATGGATATTTCTGATATTTGATTACAGCCTAAGTTCTCAGAATGATGTTTCAAAATTCATAAAACAAAACCTATAGGACTATAAACAAAACCAACTATGAGGACTATATAGGACTATGACTTACATAGGACTATAAACAAAACCAATGAAGTTATATAGATATTTTTAAAAATTGCATGGCTCTAATTAACACATTAAATGACAAGACTTAGCAATATGTAAAATAACTACCAAAGCAGTGATGAGCATAAACAACACTGTGATATCACCAAAAACTGTAATGTGATTTTTAAATATCTCTGATATTTAATTCATAATTAAATTATAGGTACTACGACTACTGTTGCCTGCATTTATAATTGAAGGAAATGTAAATTTCATTTGGCAGATAATGAAAATAAGGGTGTAATTTATTCCCATACAATTTACACAGCCCTTGTAATCTATTTATGGATCCAGGAGTTAGTGAATGCGAGGTTATAGACCCCTGATAGAGACTCTTATTTTATTTATTTTTTTAATTTTTACCAGTTTATTTTTTTATTTTTTATAGAATAAAATACATATATTTAAACGCAGTTACATTCACACAGATTATTATATCATAGATCTTAAGAAACAGATTAAGTGACTCCCTCTGAAGAAGTGGAATGGAAAATATGCTGAGACAAATATGAAATTTATTCTATACTTTATCCCATTTTGTATGGCTTTCATCTTTACTATTTAGTATTACCTATTACATTTCAATTTTTCTTTAACAATTAGCATTATATTAAAATTGTGTATATTGTGCAACTAAAATTTATAAAGAAGAAAGCCTTATATACCATTAAATATTTTATATAGCATAATATAAAATAACAAAAATAATAAGAATAACAAAAATAATACACCCTCTGAAAATAAGTAAAATATAAAATGCATAAATTGGTTAAAAAACTGTGTAACTATATAAATATGTCTTCACAATTTGTTACATCTTATTGATTCTTCAATAAAGGCATTACACCATTCTAGGTAATGTGATAAACAAGACATTATAGACCTTACATTGTACCATGGAGAGAAATGGTTATTAATAATACAATTATAGAACTGTATTATTTAATTTTACAGTTGCATTATTTACCTATAATTATCATAAATTCTTTGATGGAGAGGAAATCAGAATCAGATATAAGAAGACTTCAGCATTCCAAGAATGATGTCAAATGACCCCCTTCATGGTGGATTATGCACTTATTTACTATGAGATATATTTCTTCTCCAGAGATTCCTTGTTTATGTATCAATTGTAGATTTTTGGTTTGCAGTTATTCTGAAGTTTTGATATAAGAGTCTATGTGTATATGAGTTGTTTTAAGGTGTTGGTCTCTTAATTGCAAGTGCATCTCCAGTGTCCTGCATTTGTACCCACCTCTTCTCATGATTTCTGATTTTGGTGGTATACTTGGGCATGGATGATTTTGTATCTTTACTGTATATATACCTTTACTGGTGAGCCTTGTCATTTGTGGAATTTTTGTTCCTGTTGCAGGCTTTTCTTTTCTGCCTAGAGAAGTTCCTTTAGTATTTGTTATAAGGCTGGTTTAGTGTTGTTGAATTCTCTCAACTTTTGCTTATCTGTGAAGGTTTTGACTTCTCCTTCAAATCTGAATGAGAGCCTTGCTGGGTAGAGTAATCTTGGTTGGAGGTTTTTTCCTTTCATCACATTAAGTATATCATGCCACTCGCTTCTGGCCTGCAGAGTTTCTGCTGAAAAATCTGCCAATCACCTTATTGGGGTTCCCTTGTATGTTACTTGTTTCTTTTCCCTAGTTGCTTTCAAGATTTTCTCTTTGTCTTTAATTATGGTTAGTTTGATTAATATGTGTCTCAGTGTATTCCTCCTTGGGTTTATTTTATATGGTATTCGTTGTGCTTCCTGGATTTGAGTGAGTGGTTCCTTTCCCATGTGAGGGAAGTTTTTGGCTATTATCTCTTGGAATATTTTTTCTGTCCCCTTCTCTCTCTTCTTCTTCTTCTGGCACCCCTATAATATGGATGTTGCTGTGTTTAACATTGTCCCAGAGTTCTCTGAGAATCTCTTCATTTATTTTCAATCTTTTTTCTCTTTTCTGTTCCGCATCCATAATTTCCACTAATCTGTCCTCCACCTCACTTATTTGTTCTTCTGCCTCCTGTATTCTGCTGTTGGTTGCTTCTAGTGAATTTTTTATTTCAGTTATTGTATTTTGCATCTCTTCTTGTTTAAGTTTTATATCTTGTATCTCTTTGGTCAGTGTTTCCTGTAAGTTATCCATCTTTGCCTCCAGTTTATTTCCAAAGTCTTGCATCATCTTCAGCATCAACAATCTAAAGTCTTTTTCCTGGAGGCTAAGAATCTCCTCATTGCTTAGCTGATTTTTCTGGGGTTTTTCCTTTCTCCCTCATCTGATTTATAGTTCTCTGTCTTTTCATCTTTATAGGCTTTTGGTGTGGTGACCTTCTTACAGATAATAGGGTTGTAGCCTCTCTTACTTCTGGTGTCTGCGCCCATTGTAGCTGAAGTTGGTATGGGGTTTGCTGTATGCTTCCTGATGGGGGGGGGGCTGATGCCTGCCCACTGGTAGGTAGAGCCGATTATAATCCCTCTGGTTGGTGGGGCTTAGTCTCTCGATGGGATTAGAGGCAGCTGTGTGCCTGGGGGGCGGTCTTAAGTAGGCTATTTACTGAGGGGCATGCCTGTGATTCCAGTGGATTGTTGTTTGCCCTGGGGCTTCTCAGCCTGACTGATGAGTGGGGCCAGATTTTCCAAAAATGGCCCCCTCCAGAGACAGGCAAGCTTCTGAATATTCCTGAGAGCTTTGCTTTCAATGTCCATCCCTCACAAGCCACATTCACTCCTGTTTTCCCAGGATGGCCTCCAAGAACTGCAGTCAGGTTTGACCCAGATTCCTATGGAGACCTCGCTCTGCACTGGGACTCAGTGTACATCAAAGTCCATGTGCACCTTTTAAGAATGGGGTCTCTGTTTCCCCCAGTCCTGTGGAGCTCCTGTGCACAAGCCCCACTGGCCTTCAATGCCAGATGCTCCAGGGGCTCTTTCTCCCTGTGCCAGGTCCCTACATGTGAGGGTTTGATGTGGGGCTCAGAACTCTCACTCCTGTAGGTGAGTCTCTATGAACCAGTTAGTTTTCAGTCTGTGGAGCTTCCCACCCCAGAGGTGTGGGGTTGTTTATATCACAAAATCACCCCTCCTACCTCTTGATGTGGCCTCCTCTTTTTCTTCGGGAGTAGGGTATTTTTTTAAGGTTTCTGGTCCATTTGGGTGGAGATTGCTCAGCCTTTAGTTGTGGATTTTGTTGTTTTTTAGGAGAGAAGTTGAACTCCAGTCCTTCTATTCTGCCATCTTAATCCTCTCTAGAGACTCTTATTTAAAAATATCTTCCTTGGGAGTTCCCTTCCTGGTACAGCAGAAATGATTCTGACTAGTATCCATCAGGATGAGGGTTTGATCCCTGATTTCACTCACAAACACAGCTTGGACCCTGTGTTGCTGTGACTGTGGTGTAGGCCTGCAGCTACAGCTCCACTTCGACCCCTTGCCTGGGAACTTTCATATGCTGCGGGTGCAGCCCTTAAAAAAAAAGGAAAGAAGAGAAAAAAAATGTCTTCCTTGTAATAGCTGCAATTTAGAGTATCTCCCACTAAACCATTTAGTCTTTCAGATTCCTTTTATAATGGATGCAGCTTTGACTCATTCCTTTTTTTTCTTTCTATCCCTTTAGCATGTGTTTGACTCAAATGGAAAACTCTCTGAATGCTAGTCGAGTGGCCAGTTTGAAAGGAGGCAAAAATGTCTCATTTTTTCAATTTACATAGCGTGACTGGAACGTAATGTTCTGGTGAGGAAGTCACAGCTTGGATTCCCTACTGCATACCAGTTACCTGTCTGCTTAACTTTTCATTTTAGGAAGCTCTTCAATTTCCCTGGACTAGATGTATTATGAATTTTTGCTTCTAAAGAGAGGGCTGAACCTTCAAAAAGAAGTATAAGACCTTGTTAAAAGAAGAGGAAAAATGAGGCTTCCCATGTATTTACCTTGATGAGATGCTTTGAGGAGAATATATAAGGAAGGAAGCTGATATGCTACGAATTTAAGACTTTTGGTTCTAAATCACAATTATTATGCAGTTAAACCCCCATCTGATTTTCTGAAATTTGTTCCAACAACTTTCATGTTTATATTATGTAAGAGATCTTTTAAAATATTTTCCCAAATTATAAACATTGTAAAATTTTATATATTCTTTCTTCTCTGATAAGCATTTGTTGCTTGTCATCTACATGGTATCAAAATTTGGTGTATGATGATTTCCGTTTGTCTGTAAAGAACAAACTTAAAAAGATTAGCCACAAGAATTCCATAAGAGACCATTCCATTCCTTAATTATACATAACTTCTCTGCTATGACTCTTTCTAAGAGAATGATGGAAGTGTCTGTCATTGTTGTCAGTACTACAATATTCCCAGATGGAAGAAGCTGTTACATTACAGGCCTGAAATGGGCTCGTTCATGTGGATAGTTCATACAATTAATTTTGTGGCATCTTGAAACTGAAAGCATAACATGAAATCAAAGATAGGAGAGTGAAATAAAATCATGTCATAGCAGAAAAAGTAAAGACTAACTTAAGAATCAACAATTCAAGATCTAGACCCTCTTCTGATATGTAATGGATTTGTCATCCAAAGTTTGAAACAAGACATACTCATCACAGAATTGAAACCCTCAGATGAAAATACCATCAACAAGTAGTTTTTGAAAATCTGCCATATTGAAGATACACTGTCAGACCATTGGTGTTATTTTAAAAATTAGAAATGATGCTGCCTTTGACAACAATTCTCAATGTATATCTTCATTAAAAACACCAGTTATGGAGTTCCCGTCGTGGCGCAGTGGTTAACGAACCCGACTAGGAACCATGAGGTTGCGGGTTCGATCCCTGGCCTTGCTCAGTTAACCGGCATTGCCGTGAGCTGTGGTGTAGGTTGCAGACGCGGCTCGGATCCAGCGTTGCTGTGGCTCTGGCTTAGGCTGGTGGCTACAGCTCTGATTCGACCCCTAGCCTGGGAACCTCCATATGCCACTAGAGCGGCCCAAGAAAATGGCAAAAAGACAAAAAAAAAAAAAAAACACCAGTTATATTGGATTAGGGGCCTAACCTACTACAGTATAACCTGGTCTTAACTAATTATATCTTCAAAATCTCTATTTTCAAATAAAGTCACATTCTGAGGTAATAGGGGTTAGGACTTAAGCATTCCTTTTCTTCTTTTTTTTTTTTGACAGAGAATACACAACTCATTAACATTTCAACTGTGTTGACGTAAAGATGCTTTTTTCCTCATGGACTTATATGTTGTTCAATCTTATAACAACAATCAAAAGGATAGTTAGTATTCTTTTAGCTGAAAGTAACTGTAACCCAACTTGAAAATATTTTGAAGGGAAGCTGTAAAATAAATGAAGGTCACTGACTCAAAGGGCAGCTCTAGAACTCTCTCTGCCTCTCAGCTTTGCTTTCCTCTGGGTACCTGCTATGTCCTCTCAGGCTTATACTTGAATCCCCAGGTATGGTTACCTGAAGCTCTAGGTCAATAATCTTAAGTAAAGAATTAGAGAACCTGCCACATTGTTCAATAGAAAAATCTACAGAAGGATTTTGAAGGACCCTGTTTAGAGCCTGGACAAACGACTCTGCCTGTTAGAAGGTGCTATGGTCACAACCAAATCTAGTCATAAGCTCAACCCTTTTGTCCAATGGAGTAGGTCTGTTTCCAAAACAAGAGGAGAAAATTGTCTGGATAGATATATTAGCTTTCCAGGACTGTCCTAACAAAATGTTATAGTCTTTAACAAGAGATATTTATTTTCTCATAGATACGCAAGATAAACATCCAAGATCAAGGTGCCATCATGGTTAATTTATTCCAAGACCTCTTTCCTTGGCTTGTGGATAGCGGCCTTCTCTCTTTCCTCTTTGTGCTCACAAATCTGTGTCAAAATCTCTTACAAGGACATCAGTCATACTGGATTAAGCCCCGCCCATATGTCTTCCTCTGACTTTAATCAACTCTTTAAACATCCTATCTGTAAAGACAGACACATTCTGTGGTACTGAGTGCTAGGACTTCAACCAACACAGGGCATTTAGGGGAGTATAATTCAGCTCATGACAATAAAGTCTGATAAGATCCAAGAAGCATTTGCTAAAAAACCACTATGTCCTGTGTAGCAGGCCATCTGCTAAACAAAGTATATCACAGAATCTTTCCAAGAATCTCTCAAGATTGACAATACCATTGCCCAAAATTTTACATGTGAATTTATTATTTTTTATAATGAATTTTTATTTTTTCCATGATAGCTGGTTTACAATGTTTTTTCAATTTTCTACTGTACAACAAGGTGACCCAGTCACACATATGTATATCCATTTTTTTTTCACATTATCCTCCATCATATGTGACTAGACATAGTTCCCAGTAATACACAGCAGAATCTCATTGTTTATTCATTCCAAAGGCAATAGTCGGCATCTACTAACCCCAAATTCCCAGTCCATCTCACTCCCTTTCCCTCCCCCTTGGCAACCACAAGTCTGTTCTCCATGTCCATGATTTTCTTTTCTGAGGAAAGATTCAATTGTTATTAGATTCCAGATATAAGTGATATCATATGGTATTTGTCTTTCTGACTTACTCCACTTCGTATGAGAGTCTCTAGTTCCATCCACGTTGCTGAAAATGGCATCACTTTGTTCCTTTTTATGGCTGATAGTATCCCATCATGTATATATACCACATCCTCCTAATCCAATCATCTGTCAATGGGCATTTGGGTTGTCTCCATGTCTTGGCTATTGTGAATAGTGCTACAAAGAACATATAGGAGCATGTGTCTTTTTCAAGGAAAGTTTTGTCTAGATATATGCCCAAGAGTGGGATTTCTGGGTCATATGGGAGTTCTATGTACAGTTTTCAAAGGTACCTCCATACTGTTCTCTGTAGTGGTTGTACCAGCTTCCATTTCCACCAACAGTGCAGGAGGGTTCCCTTTTTTCCACACCCCCTCTAGCATTTGTTATTTGTGGACTTCTTAATGATGGCCATTCTGACTGGTGTGAGGTGGTACCTTGTAGTACTTTTGATTTGCATTTCTCTAATAATCAGTGATGTTGAGCATTTTTTTCATGTGCTTGTTGGCCATCTGTATATCTTTGGAGAAATGTCTATTCAGGTCTGTTGCCCATTTATCAATTGGGTCTTTGGCTTTTTTGCTGTTAAGTTATATAAGTTGTTTGTATATTTTAGAGATTAAGCCCTTGTCAGTTGCATCATTTGAAACTATTTTCTCCCTTTTTTTTTGTTTTTTTTGTTTGTCTCTTTGCCATTTCTTGGGCCACTCCCATGGCATATGGAGGTTCCCAGGCTAGGGGTCTAATCAGAGCTGCAGCCACCGGCCTATGCCAGAGCCACAGCAATGTGGAATCCAAGCCACGTCTGCAACCTACACCACAGCTCATGGCAACGCTGGATCCTTAACCAACTGAGCGAGGCGAGGGATCGAACCCACAACCTCATGGTTCTCAGTCGGATTCATTAACCACTGTGCCACGACAGGAACTCCTCTCCCATTTTTTAAGTTGTCTTTTTTTTTTTATGGTTTCCTTCACTATGCAAAAGCTTGTTGGTTTGATTAGGTTCCATTGGTTTATTTTTGCTCTTATTTCTGTTGCTTTGGGAGACTGACCTGAGAAAACATTTGTAAAGATGATATCAGAGAATGTTTTGCCTATGTTCTCTTCTAGGAGTTTAATGGTGTCTTGTCTTACATTTAAGTCTTTCAGCCATTTCGAGTTTATTTTTGTGCATGATGTGAGGGTGTGTTCTAGTTTCATTGATTTACGTGTGGCTATCCAGTTATCTCAGCACCACTTGCTGAAAAGACTATTTTCCCCATTTTATGTTCTTGCCTCTTTTGTCAAAGATTAACTGACCATAGGTGTTTGGGTTTATTTCTAGGTTTTCCGTTCTGTTCCATTGGTCTACATGTCTGTTTTGGTACCAGTACCACACTGTCTTGATGACTGTGGCTTTATGTTAGTGCCTGATGTCTGGGAGAGTTATGCCTCCTGCTTGGTTTTTGTTCCTCAGAATGGATTTGGCACTTCTGGGTCTTTTGTGGGTCCATATCAATTTTTGGATTATTCTGTTCTAGTTCTGTGAAAAATGTCATGGGTAATTTGATAGGAATTGCATTGACTCTATAGATTACTTTGGGTAATATGGCCATTTTTACAATATTAACTTTTCCAATCCAGGAGCATGGAATATCTTTCCATTTCTTTGGATCCTCTTTATTTTCCTTGATTAATGTTTTGGAGTTCTCAGCATATAAGCCTTTCCCCTCCTTGGTCGGTGTATTCCCAGGTATTTGATTTTTTGGGGTGCAATTTTAAAAGGCATTGGATTTTTGTATGCCTTTTCTAACATTGGATTATTAGTATGCAGAAATTTGACTGATTTCTGAATGTTAATCTTATATCCTGCTACTTTGCTGAATTTGGTGATCAGTTCTAGTGGTTTTGGGGTTGAGTCCTTAGGGTTTTCTATATTTAGTATCATGTCATCTGCATAACAGTGAGAGTTTTACCTCTTCTCTTCCTATTTGGATGCCTTTTATTTCGTTTGTCTGATTGCTATGGCTAGGACTTCCAATACTATGTTGAATCACAGTGGTGAGAGTGGGCATCCTTGTCTTGTTCCAGATTTTAGTGGGAAGGCTTTCAGCTTTTCTCCACTGGGTATTATATTTGCTATGGGTTTGTCATAAAAGGCTTTGGTTATGTTAAGGTATGGTCCCTCTATACCCATTTTGGTAAGAGTTTTTATCACGGATGGATGTTGGACTTTGTCAAATGCTTTTTTGTGAACCTATTGAGATGATCATGTGGTTTTTGACTTTTCTTTTGTTAATGTGGTGTATGACATTGATTGATTTGCATATGTCAGACCATCTTTGTGCACCTGGGATGAATCCCACCTGGTTGTGGTGTATGATCTTTTTGATATGTTGTTGGATTCGGTTGGTTAAAATTTTGTTGAGAATTTTTGCGTCTATATTCATGAAAGATGTTGGCCTATGGTTTTCTTTTTTGGTGGTATCTTAGATACCTGGTTTTAGAATCAGGGCGATGGTGGCGTCATCGAATGTCTTTGGGAGTGTTCCTTCCTCTTCAACATTTTGAAAAAGTTGAAGGATGATGGATATAAGTTCCTCTTTGTATGTTTGGTAGAATTCACCTGTGAAGCCATCTGGTCCTGGACTTCTATTTGTAGGGAGTGTTTTTTTTGATATATTCAATTTCATTTCTAGTGATCAGTCTGTTCAGTTGATCTATTTCTTCTTGATTCAGTTTTGGCAGGGTGTCTCTGGAAAATTGTCCATTTTTTCCTTGGTTGTCAATTGTATGTCATTTGTTGGCATGCAGTCGTTCATAGTATTCTCTTATGGTTTTTTGTATTTCTGTAGTATCCATTGCGACTTTTCCTTTTTCATTTCTTATTTTGTTTATTTGGGTTTTTTCTCTCCTCTTCCTGTTGAGTCTGGCCAGAGATTTTCAATTTTTTACCTTTTCGAAGAACCAGGTCTTGGTTTTGTTTGATTTTTTCTGATTGTTTTTTGAATCTCTATTTTATTGATTTCCTCTCTGATCTTTATGGTATCCTTCCGTCTGCTGACTTTAGGTTTTGTTTGTTCTTCTTTTTCTAATTCATTTAGTTGGTGGATTAAGTTGTTGATTTGAGATTTTTCTTCTTTTTTGAGGAAGGCCTATAATGCTATGAATTTCCCTATGAGCACTGCTTCTATGGCATCCCATGGATTTTGAGTGGTCGTGTCTCTTTTATCATTTATCTTGAGGTATTTTTTAATTTCCTTCTTGATTTCCTTATTGACCCATTGGTTTTTTTAGTAGCATGTTGTTTAGTTTCCATGTACTTAGCTTTTTCTCATTTCTCTTCCTGTGGTTGATTTCTAGTTTCATGCCATTGTAGTCAGAGAAGATACTTGAAATAATTTCTACACTCTTAAATTTGTTGAGGTTAGCTTAGATACTTGAAATAATTTCTACACTCTTAAATTTGTTGAGGTTAGCTTTGTGCCCCAGTATGTGATCAGTTCTTGAGAATGATCCATGAATGCTTAAGAATGTGTATTCTGATTTTTTTGGATATATTGTCCTGAAAATGTCAATTAAGTCTAACTTCTATTGTGTCATTTAGGATCTCTTTTTCCTTATTGATTTTCTGTCTAGAGGATCTGTCCATTGATGTGAGTGGGGTGTTAAAGTCTTCTACTATGATTGTATTCTCATCAATTTCTCCTTTTATGTCTGTTAGTGTTTGTCGTAGGTATCTGGGTGGTCCTATATTAGGGGCATATATATTGATGATTGTAATATCCTCTTCTTAAATGGATCCTTTAAATAGTGTCCTTCTTTGTCTTTCTTTATGGTCTTCATTTTAAAGTCTATTTTGTCTGATATGAGTGTTGCAATTCCTGCTTTCCTGTCTTGTCCATTGGCATGAAATAGCTTTTCCCATCCCCTCACTTCAATCTATATGTGTCCTTTGCCCTAAGGTGAACCTCTTGTAGACAGCAGATTGTAGGTTTTTGCTTTTTTATCCAGCATCTTTTGATTGGAGCATTTATTCCATTGACATTTAAGGTAATTATTGATAGATATATATTTATTGCCATTTTAAACCTTGTTTTCTGGTTGATTCTTTTTATCCTTTCTTCCTTTCTTTGGTTGGTTGGATGCTTTCCATTTATTTTATGCTTGAGTACTTTTCTTTTTAGTTTTTGTGAATGTAATGTTTGCTTTTGATTTGTGGTTGCCCTGCTTTTTAAGTATGTGAACCCCTTCCTGTATCTGCTTGCTTTAACCTGACAGTCATATAGGCTCAAACACATTATTACAAAAAAAAAAAATCTATATTTTCTTACTTTCTGTCCCTACATTCTCTGACTTTGAAGTCCCTTTTAAATATGTTCATGTTTGTCCTTTTGTTGTTTCTTGTGTTTATCATCACTTTTACACTAGTTTTTTTTTTTTTTCATTCCTCTTTTAGATCTGTATGCTGGCTTATTTAAGTGATTTCTTTCTGATTATAGCTTCCCCCACCCTATTTCTTCTTACTTCTTTTTTTATTTAGAGAAGCCCTTTAAGTATTTATTTTAGAATGGTCTTAGTTTTCCTATATTCTTTTGCTTTGTTTGTTGTAAAAATTCTTTATTTCACCTTCTGTTTGAAATGATATTCTTGCTGGTTAGAGTATTCTAGGTTGCAAATTTTTTTCCTTTCAGCACTTTAAATTTATCTTGCCACTCCCTTCTGGCCTGCAGTATTTCTGTAGAGAAATCAGGTAATAGCCTTATGGGGGTTCCCTTATAATTAACACTTTGCTTTTCTCTTGCTGCCTTTAGAATCCTCTCTTTAGCTTTAGCCATTTTTATTGTACTATGTTTTGGTGTGGGCCTATTGGGGTTCAACTTGTTTGGGGCTCTCTGTACTTCCTGTATGTTGAAATCAGTTTCCTTTAGATTTGGGAAGTTTTCCACATAATTTCTTCAAGTATATTTTCAGTCCCCTCTTCTTTTCTTCTCCTTCTGCAATTCCTATTATGCATAGATTGGTGCACTTTATGTTATCCCATGGATCTCTTATATTGATTTTGTGTTTTTTCATTTGGTTTTCTGTCTGCTGTCCTGATTGGTTAATTTCCATTATTCTATCTTCCAAGTCACCAATTCATTCCTCTGCATTATTCATTCTGCTCTTTAGTGCCTTTAGCTCAATTTGCATCTGTGAAAATTAATTTTCTAATTTTTCTATGTTCCTCCTTATATTTTCTAGTTGCTTTCTAAAGGAATCCGCATTACTGTTCATATCTGCTTTAATTCCTTGGTATTCAGCCTTAATTCCTTCAGTATTTTCACTATCTCCCTTTTGAATTTAATGTCTGTCAGACTGCAGAGGTCTGTTTCATTGTTTGCTGCTTCATGTGAATTCTGTTCCTTTAACTGGGAATGGTTTCTGAGCTTCTTTATCTTGCTTATGTTTTTCTTTTTCTGTGAGTTTAGGGAAGCCAACCTGTAGTCTTGGAGAGCTACTTCTGTGCAAGAGCACCTCTTTGTATTTTGTGGGGAGGTTATTACTTATTTTGGGGGTGGGAGTTTGAATATTTGCTGTCTCTTTCTTCAGTGTGGGCCAGCTGTTACCAGGATGCCGAGTGTGTTTCCAGGGAGAAGGAGGCATTGGGTAGGGCTAGTAGTCAGTGCCTGTTTGCTGGGCTCTTAACAGCAAAAAGGACCTTCACAAAGGTGGCACAGGCTATTCCTAGTTGCAGGACCCTGGGAAGTGGTAATAAGCCTTAGACAGATTTACGTGGTGCCCAGAGCATTTGACAGTGGCAGGGTGTGTGAGTTCCCAGGGGAGTGAGAGCAAAATAGATAGTGTTCGATTGCAGTGGCCTCCTCTGAGATGAGTGGAGCCACAAGTTGTGCCCGTTCAGGGACCCCTAGTGGTAGTGAGCTACACCTGTCTCTGGAGTCAATGATAACTGTGGTGGTTTGCCCATACCACCTGCAGACCATGCAAGAAGCACCCCGTCTCACTTAGCCCACACAGGAAGTGATGCACAGGCTGCTCCTAGTTGCAGGATCCTGGGAAATAACAGAGATCAAGAGTGTGGGCACTGCGTGGATCATTTGGCAGTGGCAGCAGCAGGGCCAGTGTGTTCCCAGGGGTGCAAGAACAATAACAAGTGGTGTCTGTCACAATGCCCTCCTCTGTGGTGCCTTTAAGGTGATTGGGGCCCCAAGTGGGGCCTATTCATGAAACTCTAGTGGTGGAAGACCATGCCCACCTCTGGAGTTAGAGATAACTGTGGTGGTTTTCCCCCACCACCTGCAGACCATACAAGAAGCACCTTGTCCCACTTAGCCCCCACAAGAGGTGCTGTACCAGTTGCTCCTAGTTGTAGGGGCTTGGAAAGGACAGTGATCGAGCATTTGGGCACTGCCCAGAGCATTTGGCAGTGGCAGAAGCAGGGAAGGTGTGCTCCCACGGGAGCAAAAGCAACAACAGGTGGTGTTCCATCAAAATCTCCTTCTCTGTGTTGCCCTCTGAGATGATTGGGGCTGCAAGTGGTTCTTGTTCAGTGTTCCCCAGGGATAGTGGGCCATGCCCACTGCTGGAATCAGAGATAACTGTGGTGGTTGGCCCCCTTTACCTGCAGACCACACAAGAAGCATCCTGTCCCAATTAGCTCATGCAAGAGGTACTACACCACCTGCTCTTAGTTGCAGGGTCTTGGGAAGGGACAGTGATCACACATCTGGGTGCTGCCCAGAGCATTTGGTAGTGGCAGCTACAGGGCAGGTGTTTTCCCAGGGGGGAACAATATGTGTTGTGCTTGGTTGCAGTGCCCTCTGTTTTTGCCAACCCCTGAGGTGACTGGGGCCAGAGGTGGAGCCCACTTACAGTCCCCCTTACCTCTGGCCTCCAGGATGACTGCCTTGGCCCATACTTGCTGCCTGCTGATCATGCAAGAGTCACAACATCACACTTAGCCCCCCTGCACTGACCTTAGTCCACCCAAGAAGTGCCTGGCCACCTGTAGCCCGCACAAGAAGTACCCGGCCTCCAGTGGCCCGATAAAGTGGCTTCTTGCCACCTGGCACCTGCACCAGAGGCACCCTGCCCTCTGAGAGCCCATGTGTGCACAGGGAGATTCCTATGGCAGTCCACCCTCCTCCTCTTGCCCTCCCCAACAATGGCACCTTGCTTCTCCTGGTGGACTAGACCTCCTCCCAGATTCCCTCTGCTGTGGCATTCCAGTCCCCAGCCCATAGCACATCTCTCCCCTGCCCATGGCACACTGCTCCTTAGCCCTTAGGCTCTCACACAGCCAACCCTAGTCCTCTCCCCAGAACTGACCTCCAGAGCCTAAGTCTTAGTGCACAGCCCCCACCCAAGTGTCTCAGGCTCTGGTGTCTGGGCTGGTGGTGCAGATGATCTGTGTGGCTCTCACTCTACTTTGTCCCTCCTCAGTCCAGCTGCTGCGCTTTTCTTGACAACTTTGTGGCCCCTCCGTCTAGGCTGATCTCCCTGTTAGTTAGGTGGCTTCCCAGGGTGTGGCTTCCTTTTCTCTTTCACAGCTCCCTCTCAGAAGTGCTAGTCCCATCCTGATTCCTTCTCTCTCTTTTTCTTTTGTTCTATTCAGTTATGTCAAGAGTTTCTTGCCCTTTTTTGAGGTTTAAGTTCTTCAGCCAGCTTTCAGTAGATGTTCTGTGTGAATCATTTTATATGTAGATGTGGGTTTTTTTTTATGTGTTTGTGGGAGAAGTTGAGTGCGATGTCTTACTCCTCCACCATTTTGATCCACCTCTACCTATGAATTTAAAATTTGGAAAAGTTACCATTGTGGCTCAGTGGGTTACAAACCCAACTAGTATCCATGAGGTTGTGGGTTCCATCCCTGGCCCTGCTCAATGAGTAAAGGATCTGGTGTTTCCATGAGCTGCAGTGTAGGTCACAGACATGACCTGGATCCCATGTTGCTGTGGCTGTGGCATAGGCCAGCAGCTGCAGCTAGGATTTGCCCCCTAGCCTGGGAATTTATGTATGCCACGGGTGCAGCCCTAAAAAAAAAAAAAAAAAAGAAAAAAAAAAAGAAAAAGAGAGAGAGAGAAAGAAGGAAGGAAGGAAGGAAAAAAAAAGAAAGAAAAAAAAAGAAAGAACGAAGAAAGAAAAGAAAGAAAGAAAGAAAGAAAGAAAGAAAGAAAGAAAAAGAAAGAAAGAAAGAAAGAAAGAAGAAAGAAAGAAAGAAAGCAAAGCAAAGCAAAGCAAAGCAAAGAGCCCATATTTTGTTTGTGGTAATGTAGGAAATCTGAGATTCAAACCCAAGTTTACCTGGTTCCAAATTTTACATGCTCAACAACTGCACTATAAGTACAGAATTCATTTTGGGTTTTTAATTTTGGATTTTGGGTTGCATTTGTTTTTATTTTTTGTAATGGTGGGGAGTTATGCTAAAACAGAGAACGAATTTAAATCCTATGGTATTTTGCATTACAGACCTTTGGGGGCCTTAGAGAAACTCTTACAAATTTTCAAATTGCCTCTTAACAATCTTAGTTCATATCTGAAAATGAGGCAGATAATAGCGAGGAAAATTAAAAATAAATTTAAATTTTAAGAAAAAAAGTTTAAAGAATATATTCAATTAATAGTGTGGCAAAATTTTATTTTAAGTGGGAGCTTATCTCAGCCTATATAATTTTATACGTGGAGAGCTGCATTAATTGGTGACATGGAAGGCTTATCTTTTGGTCAGCAAATGAAGACCATTTCAGTTCAGTAGTATCATAAAATGAACTTATATGCCAATGGCCGAATTTCTGTACATTTTATCTCAGTTGTAGAATTTCTTTTTGTTTATACTTGTACTTCCCAAGTGCAAAACTGTAGAAAACCTTTTTTAAAAAGTAGTTTTAGAATCCCATTGCAAAATAAACTACACAATAATAATTTTCAGTAATAAAAACACATTGTTGCTTTTTATAATGCAGCTACACTAATCTTTTGGGGAGCAGAGAGAAGTTTGTGGCTGGCAATAACATCAGGCTGATTATTATGGAGAAGAAAGGGGGGAAGAAGGCCACATTCACTTGTTTGTTGTTGATGATGTATGCTCGAGATCGATATCTGAAACCTCACATAACACAAGAAGACTAAGCAATTTTACTTCATAATAGGTTGTGGAAAGTGACCACACTTTGCATTTCCTGACTTTGTGGTAGTTTGGGGCTTTCAGTGGCTCCATCAACATAAAGAAAATGAGAGTCTAGTGATCTTCACCTTCATAGTACTGCAAAAATACAGGGAAAAACTAACAATCAGGAGGAAGCAGACAGATTTATACGTAGTTCAAGTTTCAGTCCAAACTCCATCTGTGTCTTCATATTATTTCAAAGTGCTTAAAACTTGTAAATGTTATGTAGGCCAAACTATTAGCACTTGGAACTTATTACTTCTAGAAAAATTAATGATGCTGCATTGTCTTTGAGCAGAGGGAGGGAATGTTCTTTTGAATTCAGTTTGTTGAACTAATTACCCTGAGTTCATCATTTAATTGATGATCCTTTACTATTAGACTAGATTTAAGTTCAGAATTAATAAATTTATGATCTTCTCAGCTCAGCCTTTTGAAAGGATGGGGTTGACATGTCTCATCATTTTTTTGTGAAGGTGACCAATCATACCTCAATATATAAATTATATAATTTATAACATTGTTTAAAAAAATTATTATAGTTGATTTACAGTGGTCTGTCAATTTTGGCTGTATAGCAAAGTGACCCAGTTATACATACATACAAACATACATATATATACACATACATACATATACACACATACACACACACACACATATATATATATATATACACATTCTTTTTCTCACATTATCCTTCTTCATCTTCCATTGCAAGTGATTAGATATAGTTCCCTGTGCTATACAGCAGGATTTCATTGCTTATTTACTCCAAATGCAATAGTTTGCATCATCTTTAAAGTGTACAACGTGATTTGATGTACATCCCACCAAGGTAATTAACATACCTACTAACTCACATATTTACATGAATTTTTTTTGAGGACTCTTAAGTTCAACTCTCTTGTCACATTTTAATTACACAATGCACTGTTGTCAACTATAATCAATATGTTGTAATTAGATCCTCAGAGCCCAATTCATCTTATAAATAAAAGTTTGTACCTTTTTACCAGTCTCTGCCTCTTTTCTTCACTACCTTACCCCTGGCAAACCACCATTCTACATAGTGGATGTACCAGTTTCTGTCCTCCCAATAGTGTACCAGAACTGCCTTTTCTCCACATCTTCATCAGCATTTATTATCTCTTGTCTTTTTTGGTTATAGCCTTTCTGAAGGTGTAAGGTAATATTGTATTGTGGCTTTGATTTTGAATTTATCTGATTAATGACGTTGGGGACTTTTCCATGTACCTGTTAGCCATTTACATATCCTCTTTGAAAAAAAAAGTCTATTCATATCTTCTGCCAATTTTTTAATTGGATTATCTGGATTTTTTTCCTGTGGAGTTGTATGGGTTCCTTGTACATTTTGGATATTAACCTCTTATCAGACATACGGGTTGCAAATATTTTCCCCCATTCTATAGGTTGCCTTTTCATTTCATTGATGGTGTCCTTTGCTGGGCAGCTTTTTAGTTTGATGTCTTATTTGTTTAGTTTTACTTTTATTGCTTTGGCTTTGGCATCAAATCCAAAAAAAGTCATTGCTAAGACCAGTGTCAAAGAACGTACCCTCTATGTTTACTTCAAGGAGTTTTAAGGTTTTAGGTGTTATGTTCAAATCTTTAATCAAATATTTCAAGTTTGTTTTTCTGTATGGTGTAAGATGGGCATTAGTTTCATTCTTTTGCATGTGGATATCCAGTTTTCCCAGCACCATTTTTCAAAAAGACTATCCTTTCTCCATTATATATTCTTGCCTCATTCATTGAAAATTAATTGCATAAATTTATTTCTGTGCTGTCTGATCCATTCCATTGATCTGTGTTTATAACAACACTGTTCTATTTTAATTACTATAACTTTGTAATGTAGTTTTAAATCAAACATTGTGGTGTCTTCAGCTTTGCCCTTCTTTCTCAATGTTGCTTCGGCTATTCAGGGTCTTCTGTGGCTCCATATGGTGTCTGATCATTCTTAATATTCCAATGATCTAAGATTCTGATTAAAACCAAGAGAGCTTCCAGGGTGGCATAATAGGATATTGTACATACACATATATATTAGGATTTGACGTTGGAAAGTTAGTAAGATGTTATCAGTATAAGAGTAAGACACATAGTGTTAATAATAAGATAAAATGTTAACATGTTGACTTTTATTACAAGATAATATAAAGAAGCTAGTATTTGATTTCTATTTTACTGATGTGATAGCTATGATAGAAAAAAAAATTCTAGAATATCCAGGCAGTGCAGAAATAATAGAAGTTAATGAAATGTCAGCATGCTGCGTGGAACTCACAAAGCACAACCATGTCAAGGCCCTTGAAATGATTACACTTGATGATCCTTATGACTAAGAGCTACTAATAACTTAGCCTTTAAGGTACAAAAGAAAGAAAGAAAACTCTCCGTTGAGGCTCTTTGAATTTGGTCTCTGTCTAAAATAGAGAGTTTCTAGCTCTAAGTTTCCCAAAAAGGTGTAGCTGTGTTGTCATCCTGACTCAAGAGCAGCATATTGGCACTGTTACTAATGAGAGGAATGGAAGAAATCTGGATTATCATTGATCAACCTTGACTAGAGGCAAAAAAATCTTAGGCCCACATAACCAAGGTGGTAAATAGTTCTTTTATATCCTGGTCCTACATGTAAATATAGTGACACAACATTTAGATATGTATCACCTCAAGTAAACTTTAGAATCTGCTGAAATTTAATATGGCCCTAACTGAACTTTATATCTGACCTTTGGTCTACACTGAGAATAAACAATAAAGGACCTTGTTTCCACCTATTTTAATTTTATTTCATGATTCCATCTCAGAAAGTTTTAAAATGTATTTAAGTGCCTGATGTACATAACCCTATATTGTTTTGATTAATATGTTGGCAGTTTTACAAAATGTTTGTTTTTAATTACCAAAAGGAACCAATCCATATTAAATATTAAATGGTTGCATTTTTTTAAAGCTCTGGCTGCTTATTAAGCTAGAGTTAGCTATAAAAACATTTTTGGCTTCCCTACAACAGAAGAAAGATTTATCTAAGCTACACTATTAAAAAATCCATTTCGGCTGTCAACAAGTATGTCAAATATCAACCGAATGTGATTTAAAGATTCAAAGCCATAAAAGAGAAATATTCCTTGGACTGTTGTAGAATCTTTATGGTTTCAAAGAATCAGAGGAGAGTGACAGGCTGGCGCAAGGACAAGAAATAATCAACAGTTAACTGGGGTAGTAGTTTGAGGGCTGATCCTCTTGTATGTGCCTGTTTCTGGCCCAACCGGCTATGACCTCCTTTTTCCCATCTTCTGTTCCCTTTATGTGTGCATTCCTGGTTAATTTCTATGCCAGTTCACCTTTACAATTATGCCTTTATTAGTCTCATTTTAAGTGTATTTTGTACTGTAATTCCACTTTTCTGTCCCCCCAGGACTGCTTTCCTTCTATCAAATACACAGGCATCGATCATTTGCCACAACTTCTAGGAATAAGTGATAAGAATTTGATTCAGGTCCCTATAGACTCACAAACTTGCAGTCATCTGGTAAAATGATTGAGGGAAATCTAGACCATGAATAAACCTTTACAATGTCATCTTTTCAACTTATTTTATTCCTAAATTCCTCCAAATACATTACTAAATCTTCACAGCCTCTTTTTTCCATAGGTCTAAATTATTAGTCTTCTTTCAAGAATAAGTAAAGTAATATACCTTGATTTTCTATATATTGCCATATCCATTAGATAACTATGTATATAATAACAAATATGAGTGTGTTATCTTAGAAATTAATTCTTTGACTTCTTAGTAAATCAGTAGTACTTATCTCATTTTCTATTAGACTCTAATATCTTTTTAAGGGTTCAAATTTACATTTTGGCAATAATTCCACACCCAAACAAGAAGAAGTAAACTCAAAAGGAAATTCAAGAATTTCTGTGCATGTGGGAATAAAGCACTAAAAATTTAGTGTTTACAATTGAATTACCTTTGTGAAATTGAAATATTTACTTAATAATTGTGTTCAGTATTTTCTCCCTAATGTTTCACAAAAATGAAATTATGCCTAGTGTAGAGAATTATATTCGTAGTACCCTGCATATTGGATGAATTAACACCTCTTGATACTGCTGCCAAGGTCATGGCAAAGCTGTCCACCTTTCAGAAAAGCTTCAATTCACAGTGAAGTGCTCCAGCAATGAAAAATATTCTATGTATCTTGTTACCTTTGGCCTCTTGTTCCAGAGGTGGCTGGAGATTCAAGTTGGGCCAATCCAGATACTCCATCCTAAGAAAGTGTACTTTTGAACCCAGGGACAGGGGAAAGGGTAGTTTAGAAGGTTGAATGGCAATGTTTTGCTCAGCAGATCATGGCTGACTACTGCTGAGGCCACTGATGTTGCTGTGATCACAAAGCCTTTTAAATATGAATTATTCACCTCTTCTAGGAAGCAGAAAATAAATATCCTTCCAATATATTGTCTGCTGTGTTTCAACTAACATGAGGTAATAGTTTTGAGAATATTATAAAATAGTAAACTTTTAATGCTGAAAGTGATCTCAGTTAAGTCATTCAAACCTGCTATTAATGATGAGAAAACTGAAGCATAGAATAAGTATTGTCCAAATTTATGGAAAAATGTATTTATGTATAAATAAGTTTATATTAAAGTTAGCATTTCCTCCTTTCGTACAAGTGATGACATGAAAGCTGGTATATTTAATCCTTTAAAGAATATTATCCACAA
Source organism: Phacochoerus africanus (assembly GCF_016906955.1). Taxonomy (NCBI): domain Eukaryota; kingdom Metazoa; phylum Chordata; class Mammalia; order Artiodactyla; family Suidae; genus Phacochoerus; species Phacochoerus africanus. The sequence goes on along the minus strand of NC_062554.1, from coordinate 82,765,283 downwards.
ATCGATATAATTTATTTGATTGAATTGAAAAATTGAACTAATATGACATATAAAATATTGCTTCCTTGGGTTTAAGGTTGTTAGAAATAGCACTTAAAAATGGTATTTGGTCATATGTTTGAAAGAGTATATAGGCTTTGTTGAAAATTCACCAAATTGTTTCTGAAGTTCATCAGACATGACCCCTCATATCTGATGTTGACAAATGGCCAAGATAGTAAGTGAAAAAAGGCAACATACACTACAAATGCTATTATTTTATGAGAATAAAAAGTATTTATGTTTAGTTATTACATAGAGTGTCTCCAATAAGAGGAGTTGTCTCTGGTAAGAAGTTAGAGGATCTGGGAAAATGTGTACAAAGAGACTTTTCTCTGTATTTCCTTTCAAAAATTTTGTAATACTTGTACATATTACCAAATACTAAAAGAAATAAAATTCATCAAGAAAAAGAAGAATGTGAAAAAAAGCTAAGAAAATTGTAAAAAAAAAAAGACAAAAATAATGAGGAGACATGTATTATTAAATGTTCATCTATAAAGCTACTTTAATTAAAACAGCCTATTACCACGAGACAAATAGATAACTGGCTAGGTTTCATGGAATAACGAATCCAGACAGAGAGGGGAACTTAATACATATTTTTCATAGGAGGATATAAAACTTTGAATTTATTAAATCTTGATGGTACAATTATGTGTTGGTTTGGGAGAAAAATAACAAACAACAAAAGTAAGTCCCAAGTGGGTTTAATGCAGAAGTAGCAACAACAAAGAAATGATAAAAGTACTAGAAGAAAGTAAGTGATACCACATTTGTAACTTGGGTATGTTAAAATACACCATAAAAAATTTTTTATAAAGCAGATAAGAATTAATGAATAAAGATGCCAGCCAGAACTTAATGAAATAAAAACAAAATGACAGTGGAATTTCAGCCAAAAACAGCAGAAGTTTGTTCATAGAAAAAAACAATCTTCTAACAAGACTGATGGAAAAAAGGAAAGAAAAAATAAATTTGTAAATGGGACATAATTAGGTAAATAATAAAGGATAAAAATAGTAAACACAAGGAAAGAGTTCATTAAATTTAAAATATATGAAAAATGGAAAATACCTAGAAAAAAGAAATCTTACCAAAGTGACTCAAAAAGCATGAAAACCCCTGAAATTCCCTATATTCATTAGTTAAATTTGATTATTAATTAAAATCATCTGATAAAGAAAGCACCATACTCAACTAGTTTTTTAGGAAAATTGTATCAAATACTTTTGGAACAGATAACTGAGAAGATACATAGACTCACCTATATAAAGAAGAAAAGCTTCCCAAACTATGTTAAGACTATTATATTGCCAAACAATACTGTATAAACCACCACTTTATGCAGATACAACATCCTAAACAAAATATTAGCAAACTAAATCCAACATTATGTAAAGAAGATAATAATAACCAAATTATATTATCCATGGAATAAAGAGTATCAGTACTAGAAAGTTTCTAAATTTCACTTACACACTAGCAGATAAAGGAGAAAGGAAAAAAAGCCAAAAAAAAGGTCTTCTCACTAGGTGCCAAAGACCTGCTGGAATATTCAAAAACCATGATGAGAACTCTTAGCAAATTTGGAATAGAATAGAACTCTCTAACCTAGTAAAGCTATCTATTAAAAAAAAAAGAACTTATAGTATTTATCTGATTCAAAGATAAAAAGGAGTTAGGAACCAAACTAGTGTGCCTACAGTGACCAGCTTGCTGAGCCTGCTCATACAGGCCCAAAGAGAGGTATACCTCCTCCATCCTTCTACATCCAAGACACTGTTGGTAGCTTGAAATTGGCTATAATAGAGTTACTTGCATCATTGAAACTGGCAAATACTACAAATCTAGCATCTCAAGGTAGAGGGTAGAGGAAAGTGGGGCTCAGGAAGAGAGAGATGATTTGTCAGAACACCACAGAGTAGAGGACATAGTTAGATTAATTAAAGAAGAAAAACAAATGAATGAGATAGCAGTTGGGTGAAAGAAATAAAACAGTCACTAATAATGATATGATTGCACACATAGAAAACACAACAGAGTACATGGATCACCTACTATATTTAAAAATAGGGTTTAGCAAGTGTTTTGAACAAAAGAACAATTACTGAAAAGAAATGAACTGCAGGAGTTCCCATTGTGGCTCAGTGGTAACAAACCCAATTAGTATCCATGAGGACATGGATTCTATCACTGGCCTCTCTCAGTGGGTTAGGGATCCAGCGTTATGGTGAGCTGAAGTGTAGGTTACAGACATGACTCAGATTCCACATTGCTTTGGCTGTGGTGTATGCCAACAGTTGAAACTCTGATTCCACCCCTACCCTGGGAATTTCCATATGCCACAGATGTGGACCTAAAAAGCAAATTTAAAAAAAAAAGAAAGAAAGAAAAGAATTGCAGCTACAAATATTAACGCAAATTCAATTTTGTGAATATATCATTGCATGAAAAATCAGGATACAGAGAATACAAACAGTTCAATTCCATGTTTTTAAGAGTTCAAAAACAAGCAAAATTCAGCACTACGTTTTCTAGGAATATGTATATATGTGCTAAAATTATATTGTACAAAAAAATAAGGAATGAAAAAGAATGGAATTTCAAGACAATGATTCTCTATGAAGTAGAAGCAGGCAAGAGGATGTGATTAGGAAATGGAACACACAACTTTTTCATAAGAAAACCGAATGGAAAAAATAACAGGCAGGTAGGGAGTACCCTGGTGACCTAGTAGGTTAAGGACCTAGCATTGTTATTGCTGTGGTGAGGGTTTTATCCCTGGTCTGGGAACTTCTGTGAGCAAAAAAAATAAAAAAATTAAAAAAAAAGGCAGGTAGAAAACTTTTGCAACAAATATAGCACATTTACTGTTTTATAAATGAGAGATATGCAATCTGCCAAAACAATGGATACAAAATCAATACAAAAAAAAAAAAAGATGGCCCAACTCAAAAATGGGCAAAGGTTATGTAACAATGGTTACTCCCACTAAACAAATAAATAGTAGTTAATTAAACATTCTTTTTTGTCTATCATAGCTATAACATTTTAAAATATTTTGGCGTGGATTATTGGAGAAAAGATACTCCATAAAACTGTTGATGAGAGAAGAAATTGATGTAGTCTTTTTCAGCAGGCCTTTTTTTTTTCTTATTACTCCACAATTCCACTTACACAATTATGCTCTATAGTAAAAATACTATAAGTGTGTGCCTCTGTGTGTGGATGTGTGTATGTACATATGTTCACTGTACCCTTGATTGTAATGGGGGAAGCATCCTACATGTACAGCAATAAAGAAATCATTAAATAAAATAGAGGAATATTCTGCAAGCTATTAAAATCAACAATATAGGACCGTTATGTTGACTGGAATGAAGTCAGTGATATAAAATTATCATAATCAAAACATATAGCATAATGCCAGTTAATAACAGAAATGAAAGAAGAATTGAAGATTTTAGTAGGCATGAAATAGTTATCCGTGATGGTCTTTGAGACTTGAGGTTAAAGGAAAAGTGTAGGGAATTTTCACCTCTAACATGTTATCTTTCTGCCAAATGTGATGTAAATATGAATAGTTGTACACTGGTAATAATACACAAAATATGGACTAAGAAAAATAATAATTCGTGATTTCTTAAGTGAGGGATGTTCTTGCTGATTCTGAGGAATATGCAATAAGTGTTTGAAGCATGGATTGTGTAACTATTGGAAAAAGAAACACATATTAGGAGCTGAAGTTACTGAAATATGAGCATCTTTAATCCTAGTATTTTTTCTGAGCATTTTGGTTGTGGGAAACTGAGGACAAATGCCAAAGCTAACAGCTGCCAGGAAGGAAACTCTACTTAAAGAACCCTAAAAACCTTATTTTGATTTTATAAAACCTCATAAGTTGTAGAAAGAGAAATCAGAAACAATTATGTGTGTGTGTGCGTATATACATACATATATTACACATGGTCATATATTTATGTATTTAAATTATAATACATATAGCACATATTTCTTATATGTATTTAACTAAACTTTATATAAATATAGATGTCCAAATACAAGATTCATTTAGAAAGCTAGGGTGAAAAGGCATGACATGGGTTACCTCGTCATAAAAGATTACTATCGTAAAATCTAGAAGAATCCAGAAAGAAAAATATGCATTCCTTAGATATAGTCCAGTTTAGAAATATAGAAAAATATTGGCAATGATTGTAATATTAGTAATGAATGCAGATGTATTGCTAGTCTAAGGAAATGAGTGCCAGTTGTGCCAGCCACGGGATTTTCCGGAAGGAAAACCCAGGCAGGCAGCAGACACGTAAGTTGCCCAGTCATGGTGCGGTCTCTACCAGAGATGGAGGAATGCATTGGACAAATCCATGGAAGCTCCTGGCGTAACTGTTCCCTCCTCCTCACTTAACCCGCTTCAGTAAAGTGACATGCCCACATCAGGTGTCATCCAGTGCTAAACCTCAGTATGGAAGGAGCCCCATTCTTAACTTGTCTGCACATAATGTCCTCCAGGTATGCCAAGTTCATGTCTTTTACATTAACCTGTTTACCTGCAGTCTTCATGATTCCATTTGAAAAGCTTTCTTATAATGGATCTTTTATTGACAGTCTTATTTTTATTCTTTCTGTGGCCTTTAGACTACTAAATTTTGGGGGGTCTTGTTACTACATGAGTAGAGGGGAATTTGTAAGAATATGGGTATCTCTTTCAATAACTTTCCCCCATCATCATACTGGAGTCAATGCCAAGTAAGAGCTTAATAGAGAAGTAGGAAACACAAGAGTCTCCAGGAAATTGTTAGCCTTGCTTATTGGGCCTAGAATTTTTCTTTATCCTGCCACTAATGTACAACTGGATTGTTGAGTCATATTTCTCTCAGGAGAGTCTGAGTATAAACCCAGTTAAAAATGCAGAAGGTTGGAAGGTAACCATAGATTTTTAAACCCACAGCTGTGCTAATTCATCCTCCCAGAAAAGATATACTAGTTAGGATGCTATTATAAACGGAAAACTCTGAGGGGAGGGAGCCATTTGAATATGAATAACTCTGAAACTAAGTTAAGAACTTCACAAGTAGAAATTTCAGATGAAAACGATTTATGTATTAGAGAGGAATAAGGTGTAATAGATATACCAAATATAGTACAAAATTTTACATCTGAAGCTAAATGTGGAGGTAACATACTGTGCCAAATCAGTGAGGCTGATCATGTCCTTTTCTTTCATCTGCTACTCCCTCACCGGGCACTGCTTCTTTTTCCCTCCCCCTAGTGTTCCAGTATTACTCAAGTTTCTGTTCTTCCTCTCTTTGGCTCTTCTTTCAGTTTATGAACTTTGGCTACTGACGTGAGTCTTTCATTCACAGGCCCCTCCCACATGCAGTGTTTACTGCTGACCACTCTTTTACACTCTCTACAAATTGTAAAGACAGGTCAGAATCCAGTGTTGAAAAAGATACTAAAAGCCATGTAGCCTGTATCATTCTACCCACAAATCTCTTCTGCCACATCTTAAAGAAACATGGTCTGACATACTCTTGAATGCTTCCTGTGACAAAACATTTCACAGTTTTTAAAGAGTTCTTCCTTGTATTTGGCAGAAATTGACTCTCTGGAACTTATGTACACATATTTCATTTGATCCATAGGGTCTATTAAAAATAAGTATAATATCCCCTCCACGTTATAACACTTCAAATGTTAAAGATAATTACCATAGTTACTGTAATATATTGCCAGTTAATAATGCCCAATTTTTTTTAACCATTCTTCTTATGACATGGTTTGGAATAAATATAGCAGATGGCAAATTAATGGTTATAGCTTTTTCCCATTCGTGTATGCAAGTGCCTTTGCAACGTCTCGCAAGAAGAGGGGGATATAGTTTCTCCACCACTTTAAAACTGGGTTGGCCTTGCAACCAGCTTTGACCAACAAAGTGTGGCAGAAGTGATATTATGAGAGTTTTGAGTATAACCCTAAAGAGATCTGTTGCTACCACTCTCACTTTCCTTTTTTTTTTTTTTTTTTTTTTGGTCTTTTTAGTCATGTGGAGTTTTCTACACCTGCAGCATATGGGGTTTTCCAGGCTAGGGTTCAGATCAGAGCTGTTGCTGCTGGCCTACACCACAGGCACAGCAACGTGAGATCTCAGCCATGTCTGTGACCTATACCACAGCTCATGGCAACACTGGATCCTTAACCCACTGAGTGAGGCCAGGGATCAAACTTGCATCCACATGGATTCTAGTCATTCATTTCCACTGAGCCATGACGGGAACTCTCACTTTCTTGGAATCTGTGACATTCTTGTGAAGAAGCCTGGGCTGGTCTCCCGGAGGATGAGACTGGCCCAGCTGTCAGCCACCACCAATTTGTAGGCACATAAAGGAGGTATCCACTCCCATTCTAGCTACCAGATGACTACAGTTGCATGAATGACCACCAGCCAAGACCAACAGAAGAACTGTCCAGGAGTTGGTCATTTGGGATCAACCATCTAATTTTTTTCTTTATTTTTCACTTTGTTGCCTCTTTGTTCTAATATATGGGATATTCTCTTTTTATATGTTTAATTTATAGTCACTGTCATATTTTTAATTTTAAGTGATTTATTTTTATTCTTTCATTACTCTTTTATAATAGCTTTCTGTTCCCATTCTGGAGATTTAAGAAATATTCTTATTTCTCTGACACTATTAAACGTAAGTTTCCTTCTATTCCTTATGTTAGGTCTGTGTCCTTTATGTTCCTGTTTTGTGGTTTTCTTTTTTTGTTTTTAGTGTTTTATTTGGTGTCTTTTTCTCTTATATCAGAGCTTTTCTTGCAGTAATTGATGATCTTTAGCTGATAAACAACGTATAATAATAAAATATTGGAAAGCTGAGAGAAGCTGTGGGGGATAGGAGGAAAGCTTGGAAGGGAAAGATGGAGGAATGAGGTTTGAGTACTGTGTATTAAGGTATAGTGTTTGTTCTTTTGTTTGTTTGTTTTCTATTTTTTTTCTCCAGGACTGTTACTTTGTCAGGAAAAGTCTCCATGGGCTTTATGGCTGGTGTTATGGGGGCAAGGTAAGAAAGGACGCCTAGAGGATCTGGAATTTATTGTGCTGACTGTAGCCTGACCTCCTTACTTTCTATCTCATTCCTCTAGCTGCACATCAGATTGGATGTCTCCAAGCCCTGAGCTTCTCTGACTCAGTTGCTTCTAAGAAAATATCCCTACTTGTTAATGAAGGCACTGAAAGCACATGAGACTGTAAAAGAATTCTTTATGTACTTGTTTGCATCTGCTACTTCCAAACTCCCAATCCTCCCCCCTCTCCACCACCCCTGGCAACCATAAGTCTGTTCTCTATGTCTGGGAGTCTATTTTTGTTTTGTAGATATGTTCACTTGTGTCATATTTTAGATTCCACATGTAAGTGATATCATATGATATTTGTCTTTCTGACTTCATTTAGTATGATAATCTCTAGGTCTATTCATGTTGCTGCAAATGGCATTATTTCATTCTTTTTTATGGTTGAATAGTATTCCTTTGTATATATGCACCATCTCTTCTGTATCCATTCATCTGTAGATGGACATTTAGGTTGTTTCCATGTCTTGCCATGCCCCACATCTTAACTTTGTTGTTAACTGGTGCCTTCAAGTGCTTAGTATCCCCAGTGTTCTGCAACTTGAAGTTTGGATCAGCTCATTTCTCTTCTAGGCCCTCCTCTATAGGCACTTTACACTTCTCCTTCCCCACTAATTTGAGTTGTCACAACTTCATCTGCTTCCCCTCTTCCAAAAGTGTGCTTAGAGGTTTGGCCCATCAATTTTTCTACTCTAATTTTCTGCAACCTTGTGGGTTTATACCTTTAAATTTTCTACTTTTACCTTTTTGGCCATACCTTTGGCAAATGAACATTCCAGGGACAGGGATCAGATCCAGGCTGCAGCTATGACCTATACCACTGCTGTGGCAAATCCAGATCCTTAACCCACTGTGCCACAGTGGGAACTCCTAAAAGTCTTTTTTTAATCAAAGTATAGTTGCTGTCCAAAATCATATGTTATAGGTGTACCATATAATGATTCACAAATTTTAAAGGTTACACTCCATTTATAATTTTCATAGTTATTAAAAACTAGTTATAGTTATTGTATATAATATATTCCCATGTTATACAATATATTCTTGTAGCTTAATTTATACCTAATAATTTTTACCTCTTGATCCTCTACCCCTATATTGCCCCTCCCTCCTTCCCCCTTTCCACTAATTTGTTCTCTATATCTGAGAATCTACCTTGGTTGTTATATTCACTAGTTTATTTTAAATTCCTTTATTGGCATATCATTGAGATTCTGGAGAGACAAAGATGAATATGAGACAAATGGGTGTGAGGGTGAAAGTTTTGGAAAGGTCTAAATTAAGAAAGCATATAATGTGGTATTATATGGTCTATAAATGATGTAATTCTTCAGTTTTCTTTCCTTAAAAAAATGCCGGTGATAACACTAAGATAACTTAAAAAAACCTGAGGAAAGTTAAGGGTTTTGTTTTGTTTTATTTTGTTTTTAAAAGGTGTGCCAACTCAGTGGTATCTGGATTGGATATAACCTAGGAAAACTAGCCCCTCAGACTATGATGGTGCTTTTATTACAGAACTGAAATATTCCTGAGCCGAAATGCCACAGGATATCATTACCTTGGTCCTCATTCTGCGACCACCATGCTTTAGATCAGGGTCAAGAAACTACCCCTAGGCCCATTACCTGTTTTTATGAGTAAAGTTTTAACAGAATACAGTTACTTCCATTCACTCTTATATTGTCCATGGCTACTTTGGTGTACAAACAATGGTAATTACACCAGAATTGTGTAGTTAAAAATATGTTCACTGTCTGGCCCCTTAACAGAAAAAGGTTTTTGACACCTGCTTTAGATAGCTAAGCTGCAGAAATATAAGAGCTATTGGCTATTTTGCTAAAAAAAAAAAGTGGAGAACCAGATGTGAAGAGTAGGAAATATTTTATTTTTATTTCTGAATTAAATGAAAAACAATTATTAAAGTTATATTGCCTCAAGTATGATAGGCAGGTTAAAATGATGCTTCAGGTGCAGATTATATTTGAAACATTAAAGTCAAAATCAATTGTAACAAAACTCTGTATACCATTAATCTAATTACATAAAGGATCAAAATATCTGGCAAGCTGATTAAATCCTTTCACTTCAATCATGGTGGACATAGCACTATTCAAGGGATAAAGGACACCTGAGTTTGATTCTTGACTGTGCTGCTCACATACTCTATGGCCTTGGGCAAGTCACAATCCTTCTAAATATAAATCTTCTTGTCTATAAAGACAGGGGATTAAATTGCGTGGGGTCTTGCATCTACTGTGATTCTATAAGGTTGTGAAAACTGTGCAGTTAACACCTTTCTCACTTGCATTTGATGTTATTAGGCTGTTCCACTGGTTTTAATATTTTGAAGAAAAGCATCAAGCATTAAAATGAGGAATACTGAAGCTGCGGTTCTATCATGATTCCTCTACCCCCTGCCTTATTTGGGTTGCCTTCCAAAAATCATTTATGCAATTCCATGCTCCAGTTTCCTTTTTACTAAAGCAGCAATAATAGTGTTTGTGTTTTTATATATCAAGATATACTGTTCTTTTTGAAAAAGCTATTTGGAAAGACCTGAAAGAAAAAAGGTACATGGGTATTAAATTTTGTTTTTAAATTAATTTAGGTTATTACATTATTTCAAAAAATACTTATCCTTGCCTTTTAAAATCTTGTGTATAGAATGCAAATTAAATGCTAAATTTTGCATAGTCCTTACTCATGTGTGAAAAAATTAGATATTCTGCATCGTAGACAACTCTTCTGAAATAATGTCACCATGTAATATCACTGTTAGCTTTCCCAGCTGAGAAATGCTGTTTTCATGAATAGTGATAAGAGAGGAATTTGAATGGAATTTTACATTCTCATGCCTTGTTACATAAAATTGTCACTCAGAACTATAAATTTTATCCCTTTTATATCAAATATAAACTATCAGTTTCAAATGTGTAGTATAGATTTAGATGCATCTCTTCCTATTTAATTTTTAAATTCCAGGTAAACAAATTTAGGTAGAGAGAACACCAGATATGATTAGCTAGTAGTAGATAGATTTATTCCAAACCATGACCCCTTTCTATTAATATATAGTATTAAAAACCTTGCTATTTATACACTATACAGCAATTGGGAATGTTTGCCTTAGTCATATAACTTATTAGTAAACTTGTTAACAGAATAAGAATTTTAAAAGGTCTTTTTTTTAAATATTCTTAGTGTTTGATACTTATTGGTAATTATAATACTCAAATTTTATTTGACATTTAAGTAGAAAATATGAGTTCATATTCAAAACACTATGAATATTTTATAGGAGATAGTAACTTAATGAAAAATAAATGTTCAAAATAAACATGCCATTCAGTCATTTTTGTTAACCAATCCAGTTATCAGTGGATAATGTAATGATCGAGGAAAATGTAGCACTGTTTTGAAGATAGTATCATTGTTTGCTGAATTGAAATTAATTATTTAATATTTATTTATTTGTCCTTTTAGGGCTGCACCCATGACATATGGAGGTTCCCAGACTAGAAGTCAAATAATAGGAGCTGTAGCCTCCGGCCTACACCACAGCCACTGCAATGTAGGATCCAAGCCACATCTGCGACCTACACTACAGCTTGAAACACGTGATCCTTAATCCACTGAGCAAGGCCAGGGATTGAACCTGTGTCCTCATGTATACCAGTCAGATTCATTTCCTCTGGGCCACAAGGGGAACTCCTTATTTAATATTTACTAATCATCAATAACTTTCCCTTGAAACACACAAAGCCAGTTCTTTGAATCAAAGAGTGTCTACTAACATAGCCAACCTTTATAAGGAGTTGAAAGTGCTGATAGAACAAAGGCAAAATATTTTATCAGAATGGAGTGCTTCTTAATATATTTTTGTCCTTTAGACTTCCTCACTTCCTCTCACTGTTCCATCAAAACAAATTAACAATATATATGATTTTATAGTCACAATTTAGGTCTACATGTGTGGACTCGCTTCTATAGTAATAGCATATTTTACCTATATTCTATAATACTCACTTTTCACTTTATTCTTAAAGACTTTCTAGGTTGTGTGTGGTCTTTGCTACAAGTTCCTGTGGGCCTCAATCTGATGTTCACAGTTACAGTAGTTTTGCTTTTGTTGTATTTTTTTATGTTCAGTGTTATGGGTTATTTTTGGTTTGTTTTCCATCTGAAATTGTAGCTTGACATTTTACAAGGTATTTCTCTTCTGATCACTGTGAATATTGTAAGCCACCATGACATTCTTACCTCAACTAATGAATAAGCTCTGGGATAATTGAGATTCACTGCCTACCTGCTGTTAAAATCATAACTGGTCAGGAGAAACCTGCAGTTCACAAAGCCAGCTTCATGGCTTCTGAGATGCTTTCCATCATGCATAATGCCATGAATTCATGATAATACATCACATAGCCTACTCTCAGCAGCAAGATTATAAACATGCTCCTGATTTTAGGACAATGGTATATTCCCATGGAGTTGGTATGAGATCACTACCATCCTTGTTGCTCCAGACATCTTAGGATTGAGATGCCACCTTTAAAAATCAAAAATCTTGGGAGTTTCCATTGTGGTTTAGTGGGTTAAGGACTGACATTGTCTGTGAGGATGTGGGTTCGATCCCTGGGTTAGTGGGTTAAGGATCCAGTGCTGCTGCAAAAACAAACAAAGAAAAAAACCACAAAAAAATAAAACAAAACACAAAACCAAACCAAACCAAACCAAGAAAAGGTGTCTAGCCCAAATGGGCAGAGAGGGTATAGGTCACACATGGATTAGCCAAGGAGCCGATGTAATTGAAAGAGTGACCAGGGGAGAAACTGCAAGAGAGAAAGTCAGATGTATAATGAAAGAGGTGTAGTCTTTTGCAGTGGGCAGCTTTTAGGTTGGCTCCCAATGGTTTCCCAGTGACTCTCTCCTGGTATTCATGTTCTTATTTGACACCCACACGCAACAATTTAGTGTGAGCTGGATTTACTGACTTGTTTCTGGAGAAGAAAATACAGCAGAAATCCTGGGATAGCACTGCCAAGATTAAGTTTTGAAGGACTCTGGTTCCAAATGTGCTTACCTTCTCTTACTGTCTTGCTTACTTGATCTGGTGGAAGCCAGCTCCCATGTAGTGAACTGAAGTAAGGAGAGGCCAGTGGCAAGAGCTGGGAGAGACCTCCATCCAAGAGTCAGTAGGGAACTGAAACCTGCTAATAACACATAAGTGAGACTGGAAATGGGTTTTCCACACTGGATCCTTTCTATGAGACATCAGCCCAGCTGAAACCTTGAGTACATCTTTCAAAGAGACTCTGACCAGGAGTTCCTGTCTTTGCTCAGTGGAAATGAATCTGACTAGTATTCATGAAGACACATGTTCGATCCCTGGCCTTGCTTAGTAGGTTAAGGATCTGGCATTGCTGTGAGCTGTGGTGCAGGTCACAGACATGGCTCAGATCCCTGTTGCTATGCCTGTGGCAAAGGTCAGCTGCTACAGCTCCAATTTGACCCCTCACCTGGGAACCTCAATGTGCCGCTGATGGGGTCCTAAAAAGACACACACACACACACACACACACACACACACACACACACACACACACACACACAATCCCTGACCAGAGAAACCAACAAAGTTGCACCCAGATTCCTGACCCACAGAAACTGTGATTTATAAATATTTATTTTTTTTAAGCCTCTAAGTTTAGGGGGTGAGTTGTTATACAGCCAAAATGGCTATATATCATTTAAGATCCTATAGGTCATTGTGATAACTCTTTTCTTTCTGGGTGAGATGAAAACTTGCAAAATTTTAGGCAGAGGAGTGATGACATTTTAAAAGGATTACTCTTGCTATTCCATGGGGAATGGTTTTAGGGGAATAAGAACATAAGCAAGACAAAGATACTTAGCACTTTCAGGCTGCTATGACTAAGTATCAGAAACTAAGTAGCCTATAAACAGCAGAAATGTATTGCTCACAATTCTGGAGGCTGTAAATATAAGGTCAGGGTGCCAGCATAGTTGGGTTCTTCTTCCAAGTTGCAAACTTCTGACTTCTTGTTGTATTATCACAGGACAGACGGGGCTGTGAAGCTTGTAAGACCTCCTTTATAAAGGCACTGACACTTTTCATAAGGGCTCCAGCTTCATGATCTAAGCACATCTAAAACACCCCACCCCCTAACCTCATCATATTGGGCACCAGGTTTCAGCATATGGATCTGCAGGGACACAAACATCCTGTCCACAGCAAAGTGTTAAGAGGCTTTTGCTCTGGTTCAAGTGAGAAGAGGGAGGCTTGATACAGGGTAGAACTGTGGCAGTCTCAGAATCTGATACATTTGGAGAAAAAGCCAAAAGGATTTTCTGATGGAATAGATGTAAATTGTAAAAAAGAAAGCAGAATGTCAAGAATGACTCTGAAGTATCTGGCAAGATGGGGAAAAGCTCTGAGAGAAGTAGGATTGAGGCTGATGGATATAAGGTGTGAGGCTTGAGGCCTATTCATTGAGTATGCCTAATACACACCAAGTGAAGCTTCAAGTCATCAATTGGATGTATGAGATAGGTAGTCAAGGGAGAGAGCCTAACTGCAAACATGACTTGGGAAACATTCAGAATACCAACAGGTGGTATTTAAAGCCTTAAGTTTGGGGAGTTCCCATCGTGGCGCAGTGGTTAACGAATCTGACTAGGAACCATGAGGTTGCGGATTCCATCCCTGCCCTTGCTCAGTGGGTTAACAATCCAGCATTGCCGTGAGCTGTGGTGTAGGTTGCAGACGCGGCTTGGATCCCATGTTGCTGTGGCTCTGGCATAGGCTGGCGGCTACAGCTCCAATTCGACCCCTAGCCTGGGAACCTCCATATGCCACAGGAGCGGCCCAAGAAATAGCTAAAAAGACAAAAAAATAAATAAAAAATAAATAAATAAAGCCTTAAGTTTGGGATAAGACCACCTCGAGTTTATGTATCAACACAAGAAAGAAAAGATCTAAAAACTAAACTAAGAGTCACCCCAAAATTTATAGATCAGGGAGCTGAAGAGAATCCATAAGAAGGAGCTTGAGAGGAAGAAGACTTTAAGGAAATAGGAAGACCAGGAGAGTGTGGTACCCTCTAGGTCAAGAGAAAATCACACTTCAACTTGCTGTGTCTCAGTACAGTTGCTAAAGGCTACAGATAGGTCAAATACAATAAGAACCGAGAATGGACAATTAGGTTTAGTAATATGGATGTCATGTTGTTTGATGACCTTGATAGAAGCATTCTGGTGGAAAGTTAGGATCAAATGGAGAAAGAACAGATACAAGGAAATTTTAAAAAATATAGACAACCTTTGGTGGAGTATGACTGTAAAGAGAGAAAGAGAAAACAAATAGTAGCCTAAGGAATAAGTGAAGTCTAGAGATTTTTCTAAACCGAAACAAATAATAGGAGTATTGCATGCTGATAATTCATTTAAAGAATATAAATTGTTGCCAGAAAATGAGGCAAAATTTGGAAATAAAAAGTCATTCTGTGAAAAAGAAAATGCACTTATTTATTTTCATAAGAAAAATCTAATTGGAATGTTGAGTGGAAATTGTGCTAAATTTATAGGATTCACTTGGAAAGGATCAACTTCTTTGCAATATTGAGTATTCACATCTGCTATCGCTTCATTTATGCAAATGTTATATAAAAAGATACTAATTTTCTAGAGATTTTTCATGTAAGTTCTGTCCATTTTTTAAGGCTTATTACCTGGTGTTTTATTTTTTGGTTAGGAGTGAGATAGTCTTTTTATTCTCAATGTATTTTCGGGATAGTCTAAAAATATTATTGATTTAGATGTGTTTATTTTGTAACCACTTTTGTTTTAAATTTTTATTTATTTATTTATTTTCCACTGCACAGCTTGGGGACCAAGATACACATACATGTATACATAATTTTTCCTCCCATTGTTGTGTTGCAGTGTAAGTATCTAGACATAGTTCTCAATGCTACACAGCAGGATCTCATTGTAAATCCATTCCAAGAGCAACAGTTTGCATCCGTTAACCCCAAGCTCCCAATCCTGCCCACTCCCTCCCACTCCCCCCAGGCAGCCACAGATCTATTCTCCAAGTCTATGATTTTCTTTTCTGTGGAAACGTTCATTTGTGCTGTATATTAGATTCCAGATATAAGTGATATCATATGGTATTTGTCTTTATCTTTCTGATTTATTTCACTCAGTATGAGAGTCTCTAGTTGCATCCCACATGGCTGCAAATGGCATTATGTCATTCTTTTTTATGAGTGAGTAGTATTCCATTGTGTATATATACCACATCCTCCTAATCCAATCATCTGTCGATGGACATCTGGGTTGTTTCCATGTCTTGGTTATTATGAATAGAGCTGCAATGAACATGTGGGTGCATGTATCTTTTTCAAGGAAACTTTTGTCCAGATATATGCCCAGGAGTGGGACTGCTGGGTCATATGGGAGTTCTATGTATAGATTTCTAAATTACCTCCATATTGTTCTCCATAGTGGCTGTACCAGCTTACATTCCCACCAACAATGCAGGAGGGTTCCCTTTTCTCCACACCCTTCCAGCACCTGTTATTTGTGGACTTATTAATGATGGCCATTATGACTGGTGTGATGTGGTATCTCATGGTAGTTTTGATTTGCTTTTCTCTAATAATCAGGGATGTTGAGCATTTTTTCATGAGCTTGTTGGCCATCTGTATATCTTCTTTGGAGAATAATCTCTTCCGGTCTTTTGCCCATTTTTCCATTAGGTGGTTAGCTTTTTTGCTGTTGAGTTGTATAAGTTGCTTGTAAAGTCTAGAGATTAAGCCCTTTTCCATTTCATTGTTTGAAACTATTTTCTCCCATTCTGTAAGTTGTCTTTTTGGTTTCTTTTTGGTTTCCTTTGCTGTGCAAAAGCTTGTCAGTTTGATTAGATCCCATTGGTTTATTTTTGCTCTTATTTCTGTTGCCTTGCAATGTAATCACTTTTTGTATTTGTACATTGTTTCTAAACATTCCAGTTGATTCTCTTTTGCTTCGCAATAAATAATCATAGCCTAAGGAAATGATTTTGGCAAGCTGCTGTCAGTAACCATTTCTATAAACTGCTGCCAGTCTCTCTCCATGTTATCAAGCAATCAAAAAGTCAATATTGAAGTATAGACCAGAGGACATATGTAAAATGGGATCCTGAAGGCTTACCTGATATATCTTTTGTTGGGGCCAAATGTCTAGCACCTCTGATAAATGATTCTTTTCAAGGAATTAAAGAAGTCCTGACACTCTCTCTTGAAGGATTTTTCAATTGTACATAATTTATCCCATATCAAACTTTCTGATCATGGTGCTAAGTAGACTTTTAATTTTTCCAGTAGGCTTGAAGGGTTAATAAGTTTAGAAGATAAAAGAAGATACACAGCAAGCTGGATACAAATGGAAAGGAAAGCAGAGAAATCAATACCCACCAGTGCCCTGTATATAGTTGAGCATAGAGCCTGGGATATAGTTTGTCTTCAATAAACCTTAAATAAAAGCTACCTCTAAAAGACCCAGAAAAAAATAATTTAAAAACTATACAAAGAGATCTTGATAACCAAATCTAAAATTAAAAGGAACTTTTTCTAACACTATCCTCTTCCCTACAGGGAAGAATATCACTGATAAGAAAAGCAGATGAAAATTCTCTCATCAGTTCAAAGTGAGGTCATTCTATCATTGCCTTTTCCTCAGTTGCCATGTTCAAGGACAAATGACAATGAATAGTTGTTAGGTTTAAAACTAGAAGTTATAACTAATGAAAAATATCAATTACTGCTCCAACTCTGAAAAATTTTTTGTGTTCATTTTCCTTAAGATTTAGGAGGGAAAAAAAATCTATTAATGATTTCCTCATGAGCCCTGTGTCTCAAAGTAGGTTTGTAATGTCTGTTCTGGGTAGATTAGACTTTGAATAGGGACACATAACATATTTAATTCATTTTCTTTCCTTCCAGCAACACAAGCTACCACTGCTTCCATTATCATAGGAAGTGTAGATCAATGACCGGCCCTCCACTCATTAAAAAAATAATAGTAGTTTGAGCCAAGAGATACTTAAGAAGGATAAAGTTAAATCTGACTTTTAGCCTGTTTTATTGTGGACCATTCTTTTCAACAATTAATGCTAGACTTCTACATGAGGAATTTATTTTGAGCTATCATTTTTAAGACAGGGAAAAATGTTCAAGGCAATGATAATGTCCCACTTTAAAGTTCTTGCGTGTCTGCTTAAATAGTTATAATAACACATGCTGTAGACATTTCCTATATTTATTTTAGAATTACTGCTATGTGCATATGTATTATTCTTGGTAGGATGGGCATCTTCATATCTAGGGCATCCCACTCTGATGACTGATTATGTTCCAGCTGGTCTTTCTCTACTTAGGAATGAAATTTTTTACTGGAGTAAATTTAATCGGACAATCTTGTTAAACATGGCACTGGTCCCAATCAGTTGAGATTTTCAGAAAGAGAAAGTATAAAAAGAAAGACAAAAGCTACGGTCTTTAATAACATATACTTCTCCAGTATGAGCTCTGAAGTTGGACAGTCTTTATTCATATCCTGAATCCATCCTTACTAGCTCAACAAATTTCAAAATACTATAAAATCCCTCTAATTCTTGGTTTTCTGTAACTTGAAGTAATAGAATTAATAGCTACATTTTAGGCTTACTATAAGGGTAAAATGAGATACTATGTGCATGCTTAGCCAAGTGGCTGTGTTTCCTTTTATTGTTACCATTACATATTACAATCAGTGTCAAAGAATGATTTGTAAACCATTTGCATTGTTATTACTTGAAGTATTTATTAAAATAAAAATTCTGGGTTTCTCTCAGCAACAATTGTTTCGAGATTTCTAGGATTGAGGCCCAGAAATCTGTATTTTTCACAAGAAGCCCAGCTTATTCTTATGTACATTAAAGTTTTTTTTCATTCTTAGTTTTTTTTTTTTTTAATTGGAGTAGAGTTGATTTACAATGTCACATTAGTTTCAGGCATAGAGCAGTGATTCAATTATATAGATACATATATGTTTGTTATCTATCTAATATTTTTTTCTTTTTAAGATTCTGTTCCATTATTGGTCATTACAAGACATTGAATATAGTTTCCTCTGGTATACAGTACATTCTTGTTGGTTATCTATTTTATATATAGCAGCACACGTATATGTTAATTCCAATTTATCCAACTTATCCCTTCTTTCCCCTTTCTTCTTTGGTAACCATGTTTGTTTTCTATGCCTGTGGGTCTATTTCCATTTTGTAAATAATTACATTTGTATCTCTTTTTTTAGATTTCATGTATAAGCAATATCATATTATACTTGTCTTCCTCTGTCTACTTTATTTTACTTGGCATGATAATTTCTGGGTTCATCCATGTTGCTGCAAGTGACATTATTTCATTAGTTTTGATGGCTGAGTAATATTCCACTGTATATATTTACCAATTCTTCTTTATCCATTCCTCTGTCTATGGACCCTTAGGCTTCTTCTATGTCATAGCCATTGTAAATAGTGCTGCCATGAATATTGGGTTGCATGTATCTCTGGGGATTATGGTTTGCTCTGGGTATATTCCCAGGAATGGGATTGCTGTATCAAGTGGTAGCTCTATTTTTACTTTTTTAAGAAACCTCATACTATTCTCCATAGTAGTGGCACTAATTTACATTTCCACATAATAATGTAGGAGGGTTCCTTTTTCTCCACACCCTATCTAGCATTTATTATTCATAGACTTTTTTTTTTTTTTAGTCTTTTTGCTATTTCTTTGGGCCGCTCCCACGGCATATGGAGGTTCCCAGGCTAGGGGTCGAATCGGAGCTGTAGCCACCGGCCTACACCAGAGCCACAGCAACGCGGGATCCAAGCCGCGTCTGCAACCCACACCACAGCTCACAGCAACACCGGATCATTAACCCACTGAGCAAGGGCAAGGACCGAACCCACAACCTCATGGTTCCTAGTCAGATTCGTTAACCACTGCGCCACAACAGGAACTCCTATTCATAGACTTTTTGATTATGGACATTCTGAATGGTGTGAGGTAATATCTCATTATAATTTCGACTTGCATTTCTCTAATAATTAGCAATGTTGAGCATCTTTTCATGTGCCTGTTGCCCATCTGTATATCTCCTTTGGAGAAATGTCTTTTTAGATCTTCTATCCATTTTTTGATTGGGTTGTTTGATATGGAGCTATATGAGTTTGTATATTTTAGATATTAACCCCTTGTTGGTGACCTCATTTGCAAGTATTTTCTCCTATTCTGTGGGTTGTCTTCTTGTTTTATTTATGGCTTCCTTAGCTGAGCAGAAGCTTTTAAATTTAGGTCCCATTTGTTTAGTTTTGTTTTTCTTTCCATTACTCCAGGAGACAGATCCAAAAAAATATTGCTGTGATTTTTGTCAGAGTGCTTTGCCTATGTTTTCCTCTAGGAGTTTTACAGTATCCAGTCTTACATTTAGGTATTTAGTCCATTTTGAGTTTATTTTTGTGTATGGTGTTTGAGAACATTCTAATTTCATTCTTTTCTATGTAGCTGTCCGGTTTTCCCAGAACCATTTATTGAAGAGACTGTCTTTTCGCCATTGTATATTCTTGTCTCTTTTGTCATAGATTAGTTGACTTCAGTGCATGAGTTTATTTCTGGGCCTTCTCTTTTGTTCCAATTATCTATATTTCTGTTTTTATGATAGTATTATACTGTTTCAATGACTATAGCTTTGAGGTATAGTCTGAAGTTGGAGGCCTGATTCTTCCAGCTCCATTTTTATTTCTCAAGAATACTTTGGTTGTTCAGGGTCTTTTTGCCTTAGTTTTGTGAAAAATATAATTGGTAATTTGATAGAAATTGCATTAAATCTGTGGATTGTCTTGGGTAGTATAGGCATTTTGAAAATATTAATTCTTTCAATCCAAGGACTAGATTAGCATGTTTTAAAATATTGATGGATTTGGATTTTGTTGTCTGTTTGTACCAAACAGAAAAATAAAAATCTATACTTTTTAATCTGTAATAGTAAAATTCATGAAAAAAATTGCTTAAAAATCTGAATTTTTAATTTATTCAAGTTGACTTTGATGCATGCTACCCAAAATCAATTACAGTTAACACTTCCCTAAAAGGCAAACTTCATGGAACATGTTTATATAACTACTCTGTAGAATATTTTACACATTTAAAGTGACTTCCACAGTTCTGCTGTGGCTCAGCAGTAATGAACTCAACTAGTATCCATGAGGGTGTGGATTCAATCCCTGCCTTTGCTCAGTGGGTTAAGGATCTGGTGCTGCTGTGAGCCATGGTGTAGGTTTCAAACATGGCTCAGATCTGGCATTGCAGCAGCTGCAGATCCAATTCAATCCCTAGCCTGGGAACTTCCATATGCCTCAAGTGCAGCCCTAAAAAGACCAAAAAAAAAAAAAAAGAAAAAGAAAAAAGTGTCTTCCATTAAGAAAATTCAACATTTATTAATTTTACCAAATTCTAGCCTACTGAATGATTGCTAGTAATTGCCTATAGTCTAAGCAAGATATTAATAAGAAACAAAATATTATATATTATGCAATACTGCTTTAAAAAGCGTACTACTTTTCAAAAAGCCATGATACTTAGTAAGATCTATTACTATACATTTAGCTGTACTTTTTGTTAGTAATACTGAGATGGTCAAACAAATTTCTTTCATGCCTCATATAAAAGATTGAACAATTTTAGAAAGCTCAAAATAATGAGAATTTAGGGCTTAGTTAACTGGGTTTTTTCTTGGAAATTAATATACGACTAATAGCTATTATACAGCAGTTATACTTATGATGAGTATTTGTTGCCAGGGGTGGAGGTATGGGTGGGACAGAAGGATGAACTGTTTGTTTGAGGGTTTTTTTAAGTTTATTCATTTATTTTTATTTTTTAATTTTTTGTCTTTTTGCCTTTTCTAGGGCCACACCAGTGCCATATGGATGTTCCCAGGATAGGGGTCTAATCAGAGCTGTAGCCGCCGGCCTACGCCAGAGCCACAGCAATGCGGGATCTGAGCCGCATCTGCAACCTATACCACAGCTCACGGCAATGTCGGATCCTTAACCCACTAAGCAAGGCCAGGGATCAAACCCGCAACCTCATGGTTCCTAGTCGGATTCATTAACCACTGAGCCACAACGGGAACCCCAGAGGGTTTTTTTAAGTTTAAATAAATTGAATTAAAAAACAAAATAAAAAAATTAAAATGTACCTTACTTTTTGTAAAAAAAAAAAAAAAATGTGGGCTTGGTTACTGAGCATATCATTAAAATCATGCTTGACTAAAGAACTGAGGCTCTTCCCCATTTTCCAGTCTTCATAAAACTTCTGCATTCTTGTGTGGTCCTAGAAAGGCAGGTGTATGGTGGCAGAATGACAGAACTTGGATCTCTTACCAGCCAAACAAGAAGATGGTTAGAGTCTGATTCAATTTGATTTAATGATAAAAAAGATAATGTATCATTTCTTGCTGGTGAGTTTAGAAACTGAAAATTATAATGGCAGCAAGTATTGAGCAATAAAATCTCCTTTGAAAATTAACTATAAACATAACTCCAAATAATTAAATTAGAATTACTTTCCTCTGTTGTAAACATCAAAAGGCAAAGTTCAAATATTATATATCTAAATGGACATATATGTGCCAATAGAGTAAAAATATGTTTGTTAGAATGCATCACTGTAGGTATAAACTCTCTAGGACTTTTTTTTTGTCTTTTGTCTTTTTAGGGACGCACTCGTGGCATATGGAGGTTACCAGGCTAGGGGTCGAATGGGAGCTGTAGCCACTGGCCTACACCACAGCCACAGCAATGTGGGATCTGAGCCACATCTGAGGCCCACACCACAGCTCACAGCAATGGCAGATCCTTAAACCACTGAGTGAGGCCAGGAATCAAACCCCCAACCTCATGGTTACTAGTCAGGTTCGTTAACCACTGAGCCACGACGGGAACTCCTCTAGGACTTTTCAATGCACAGAAAATTTTAAAGATCTCAAATTTATTTTTACAAACCCAAGGGGTAAAACCTAACATAAAAGAAATACAGCGTTCTTTAGCCCTTATCTGCGAACATCACTACACAGTCAAGAAATTTGCCTCTACAGAGCTGTTATTTTGAGACACAGCCCAATGAACTTGTCACCATTCATGACGCAGTGTTGGGAAGAGAACTCCTCTGTGTGTCAAGTACCCTGAGAATAGTCCCAATTTCTGATTTTACATCTGTGGACTGGGTTAAATTGCTTAACTTCTTTGATTCTCAATGGTATCCTCTATAAGTTAAAAAGGTTATATTGAGAGGCTCCAAAGCTTCAGCCAACCTGAATTTTCTCTTATGATAATTTTGCTAATTTTTTTTTATTTCCCTGGACTTTAGCCAAATATCCTAAGTACTGCCATCTTCACTGCCATTCATGTATTAATGTTGCTTGTTAAAGGAGTTACTAAAATGATTCTTCTATCAGCTGACAATTTCGGAAGTCCCTTTTCTTATTGTCTTCAGAGGCTGAGTTACACAACAAAGTGAGACTCAATGCTCGCATGTTAAACTTGCATCAATATTTGAACAAGAGTAAGATTACCCCACTCCATTTTATTCACGAGATACCCTCCAAAAGGTTAAAGCTGTTTCAGAGAAAATCCGTATTCAAATACTTCCTTATATTAAAATTATTCAATAAGGTTATGCTGCCAGCATTGATGTCAGCTACACAAAATGAGATCTGTAAGTGTTTTAGGCAATGGCATTGTCTTTGAAGTAAATATCATCCCTTATTTTATATATTTAATTTAGTTCTCTAAATATAAGGAATGTATATTTGCCTTATTTATGATTTTCTTCAGGAAATGCCATTTTCTAGAGGCATCTGTTAGGCACGTGCCCCCTGCTACCCAAGATATAAGAGTGCCAGCATTCTTTTGAATTGAAAGATCTAGAAATCACTTCAATAACAGTACAATCACAATGTGCGTATTTCTTGCACCTAAGCCTTTATCAATGGGAATTGTTTGCAATACTTTAATGAGACTAAAACAAAGGTATTTCTTTGAACTCTGAATAACTCAGGTAAGTCCACAGGATTTAAGGGCAGGAAAGAAAACAGAGAAAGGAGGTAATTCCACTTTATAGCTAGGACAACTGAAGCACACATAATTGAGTTCTAAAAGTTACGGAGTAGGCAATGTTAAATCTAGAACACAAAGATTTATTTTTTTGAGTCATCACCAGTTTTATTGCAAAAGGATATCCTATATATATTTATCGGGTTCTAGTACCTTCATAGCTACCTAACAACTCATTTCGGGGGGAAAAATATAAATATATAACTAACAAGAACATTTAAATTAATATAACTCTAATATTGACTAAGTCATGTCCCCTCTTGTCTTTCTATTTGACCTAAAGATCAATGTCCCATGATACCCCAAATAAAATCCATGTAAGGAAGTACAATATGCATGTGAGACAAATGTAGCTGCATGTTCCATTGCTCTTCCTTTCAGCCAGGAAAGATAGTTGTCTGGTTGTTGCCTAGCACCCATTAAGATATTCTAGAGCCCCCTTCACATATCAGGACCAAAATTAAAGATTGTGAGAAGTCAAAAGCAATCCATGTGGACTTAACACATGGCATCAATAGAATTGCAGAAAATTTCAGTGGAAATATCACAAACATATTGTACAGCAACCATACTTCCAGTCCAGAAAAAAAGAATATCAAGGCATTTATCTTCTATTGCAATAAAGTAAAATAAAATAAAATGATTAATTCTCTCAGTAAAACTTTCTGGCTACATTTTATACTTACTGAAGTACAAGAATATTTAGCCAACAAGACAAGTTTTTGCCCACTCCCTCAAGTAACAGTAATACAAGTAACTAACACAAAATAGGTAATACAGGAAGTAGAGGGGAATGCATTTTTACATCTAAACACCAAAGAAAATCATATCGTCGTTTTTTTTTTTTTAACACACACAAAATAAACAGTCAAATTGTAGGAACTTGTATGAATAGATAAATGTGTCATAAATATTTTTCTTCTCCCCCATATTATAAAATGTATTTATACTTATATATTTATACACATGTGGACTTACCCTAAAGTACTCATATTTTCAACCCCTGATTTAAAATTCTCAACTGCTCCCTTTACAAACTTAAAAATTATGTCTGTATATATGATTTTAGTTGGAAAACAAGTCTTTTGTAATAGCATATAGCTACCTGCTGATAATATTAGCAGCCACTTCCTAAATTCTATGCATTGTATTCACTTTACCAAACAGGAAATGCAAATGACTCTTCTTTGTTCTTCCATTGAAGATATGCCACTTCTTTGGATTGTAGACTTTTGTTGAGCATAAGCCAACCATTAATATGAGATGATGAACATCAAACATACATATGCTGCAACACAAGACCCTTAACCCACTGGCCCTTAACCCAGGGATCAAACCTGCATCCTCATGGATGATATGTTGGGTTCTTAACTTGCTGAGCCACAACGGGAACTCTGAGAAACAGAATTTTTTAATGATAAAAATGTTTTGTTTATTTTGAAGGATTTCCTTAGTTTCATATTTCCTTATGCTCTTTAGATCAAGGGATGAACAGGGGGCTACTCTTGGTCTCCCCAAACCACAGCTGTCACTACATAGAGCGGGGGCCATGAGGCCAACATTCTGGATTCCAAGAAAAGATGGTAGTAATAAGGGAGAACTAAGGTACAAAACAGCTGGTAGAAAGTTAACAATTAAAAATAATTGTTGATAGTATGTAGCTCCTATTATTAAGTGTATCATAAAATGGTCATTTAAGGAGTTCCCATCGTGGCGCAGTGGTTAACAAATCCGACTAGGAACCATGAGGTTGCGGGTTCGGTCCCTGCCCTTGCTCAGTGGGTTAACGATCCGGCGTTGTTGTGAGCTGTGGTGTAGGTTGCAGACGCGGCTCGGATCCCGCGTTGCTGTGGCTCTGGCGTAGGCCAGCAGCTATAGCTCCGATTCAACCCCTGGCCTGGGAACCTCCATATGCGGCGGGAGCGGCCCAAGAAATAGCAACAACAACAACAAAAAGACAAAAGACAAAAAAAAAGGTCATTTAAACTAACAAAAACCTTATAAACTGGATGCTATTTTTATCCACATTTCAAAAATTTTGAAACAGAGCTTAGATTAAGCAACCTGGCCAAGATCACACACTATTAAACGACAGAAGCAAGTTCAGATTTGGGCAATCTAACCCCAGGAATTTCCTCCTCTCCCATCTTCTGTCAGCTAAATCCAATGTATTCTTTTATTATTTGTCTTCCTAGTCAAGGAGAAACCTGTTTATCAACAGATTTCTTCAACTCCAATATCAGCTCTTTTTAAAATAAGTTGATGAAGTGTGCCAGAAAGTGAATGTGTCAAGCATTGATTTAAGCACATGACAAAAGATAATTCCTTTCATCAACTCTGTGATGGAGGTATCTTATTATCCCCATTTTTCAGAAGAACAGATAAAGGCATAGAAAAGTAAAGTAACTTGCCACAGGTAACACGGCGGCTAAATAGAGAACCCAGGATTTGCAACAAGGCAGTCTGGCTCCAGAACCTTCATTCCTAAACAGATCTGACTTCTCCTCTAGGCACATAAACTAAGTGCCAAGGGTTTGCCATATTTTAGAGGACCGTAAAAGAGTTTCATTTGAAGTTTCTTCTAAAGTCAGAAGCAAGAAATGAATTTAATAATGTCAAATATATAATAAATATAAGTGATATAATAATATAGAATATATAGTGATGATTTCTTATGTCAACACAGTCTTAAAATATAATATAGTTATATTTTGTTATTATTAATTTTTAATGGAGGAAGGAGCCCATGAAAGCAAAGATATTCAGGATCCTCAGAAGTCAAATATAGCCACAATCTTAACCACTTTGCTATGCTGCCTCTCATTAATAAATAAACTTCACCGTCAAACACTCTCAAGTTAAGTTGTGGAAATAACTTTCCCTAATAGTCATCTGCTTATTATTTAGCATCTTTTGTATTTCCCAGACAATGGCATACCATTATCTCTTCCCAAGAAAAACACAGTAAGACATAGGAATCTGGGGTTCCCGTCGTGGCGCAGTGGTTAACGAATCCGACTAGGAACCATGAGGTTGCGGGTTCGGTCCCTGCCCTTGCTCAGTGGGTTAACGATCCGGCGTTGCCGTGAGCTGTGGTGTAGGTTGCAGACACGGCTCGGATCCTGCGTTGCTGTGGCTCTGGCGTAGGCCGGCAGCTACAGCTCCGATTTGACCCCTAGCCTGGGAACCTCCATATGCCGCGGGAGCGGCCCAAGAAATAGCAAAAAAAAAGACAAAAAAAAAAGGAAAGAAATAGGAATCTTCCTTTTCATGCAAATATGTCTTATTACTTCTAAACCCCATATTGGGAGTTCCTGCTGTGGCTCAGTGGTTAACGAACCTGACTAGTATTCATGAGGAAGTGGGTTCGATCCCTGGTCTCGCTCAGTGGGTTAAGGAACCCGCAATGGTGCAAACTGTGGTGTAGTTCACAGATGCGGCTTGGATCTGGAGTTGCTGTGGCTGTGACCTAGGCTGGCAGGTGCAGCTCCGCTTGGACTCCTAGCCTGTGAACCTCCATGTGTCACAAGTGCGGCCCTAAAAAAAAAAAGACAAAAAAAAATACTGAAAATTATAGGAAAAGTACTTCTAGACACAATAAAACACAGCTGAGATCATGTTCACAAAGCATAGGACTCAAACACATGATTTTACAAGGCCTCATTAATTTAATGGAGATCCAGATTATTTTTTGAAAAAGAAGGATGGATGGTAGAAGTTTGAAAATATTCTGAAAACTAAAATGTAGCTTAGATGTTGCATCCTGATTGGCGGGCTTTGTTATAATCTATAATTATTTGATTTCTTTTGAGTTTATGAATATCCATGCTTCATTGTAGAAATGTACTATATTAGATTCCAGGGTTCCACGCTCTCTGAGTATCATGCAATATACAGTACATTGTGATATGTATTTCTTCCCTATACCCTGAAAAATAACAAGGATTTCAAATAAGAGATTGTGGGCTCATTCTTTGGTTTGGGGATTCAGATTAGAAGAGTATGTTCCCAATTCTTTCCTCCAGTTTAGTGCCTATACACAAAAATCTTTCCACAAGTTGTTATGCCTTGAATATTTACGTTGCCTCGAAAATCATATGTAGAAACCCTATCCACCAGAGTGATGACACTGAGGAAGGGCCTTTGAGAGAATTAGGATTTCATAAGGTCATGAGTGTGCAGCCCTCATGAATAGGATTAATGTCCTTATAAAAATCACAAGCAGATCTGTCATGGCTCAGCGGTAACAAACCTGACTAGGATCCATGAGGATTTGGATTTGATCCCTGGCCTTGCTCAGTGGGTTAAGGATCCAACATTGTCATGAGTCGTGGTGTAGGTTGCAGATGCAGCTTGGATTTTGCATTGCTCTGTCTGTGGTATAGGTTGGAAGCTGTAGATCTGATTCTATCCCTAGTCTGGGAACTTCCATATGCCACAGGTATGGCCCCAAAAAGCAAAAAAAAAAAAAAAAAAATCACAGAAATGCTTGCTTACTGTCTCTGTTCTCTGCTGCTATAAAGATACTAGGAGAAGCGGAGTGTCTTATAATTCAAGAGAGGGCTCTGGAATTCCCATTGTGGCTCAACAGGTTAAGGACCCAATGTTGTCTCTGTGAGGATGTGGGTTTGATTCCTGGCCTCACTCAGTGGGTTAATAATCTGAAGTTGCTGAGATGGTGGTATAGGCCTATAGCTGCAGCTCTGATTTGACCCCTGGCTGGCAAAGTACCATAAGCCACAAGTACAGCCATTAAAAATAAATAAAAATTTTAAAAGAAGTCTCTCACTGACATGATCATGTTGGAAGTTTAATCTCCAACTTCTAACATTCAGAACTGTGAGAAATAAATTTCTGTTGTTTATAAGCCACCCAATGCATGAGTTTGTTACAGCAGCCTGAACAGATTAAGAAAAAAAGCGTAAGACAAAGTGAAACACCCATATACATATATAAATACCTAATACATAGTAGATGTTATAAGGTGATGATGTTTAATTTATAGACTTATTCTAAGTATATGCTCCTTATACCTAAAAATGGTTTTTTTTGTTGTTAAAATATACTTTCCTTTTACAAAATAATTTAACCGTCAAAGTAAGTAGGACTCTTCC
The DNA here is from genome assembly GCF_016906955.1 of Phacochoerus africanus. Classification (NCBI taxonomy): domain Eukaryota; kingdom Metazoa; phylum Chordata; class Mammalia; order Artiodactyla; family Suidae; genus Phacochoerus; species Phacochoerus africanus. The sequence goes on along the minus strand of NC_062554.1, from coordinate 82,736,747 downwards.
CCTTGATATCAAGCGCCTGCTTTTTTTGATATTATCTGGCAAAATAAAGAGCTGTTAGCTTTATGTTGATCCTAAAATAGTTTTTTGTTGTTGTTAACTTTATCAGTCCAAAATCTGAAGGACCTGATCAGCTTTACAAGAACCATTAAATCACTACAAAGGACACTCTCTCTGGTATTCTAAGTGAGAAACAATTTTTGCATTCCTGTGTCAACTCTTTAAGGCTATAGGAGCCTGATAGGTATGATGCAAAAGAAGAACAAAAAAAATATAGAGATGGAAAAAAAGGGCTGGATTTGGGGGGGGGGAGTGGGAAGAGCTCCAACCATCAGCTCATTAATATTAATTGATACCAATTTTCTACTATTCTTTATTTTTTCTTTTTAGGGTGGCACCTGTGGCATATGGAAGTTCCCAGGGTAGGGGTCAAATCAGAGCCACAGCTGCCAGCCTACACCACAGCAACGCCCGATCTGAGGCGTGTCTTTGACCTACACTGCAACTTTCAGTAATGCCGGATCCAACGCCCTGAGCGAGGTCAGGAATTGAACGTGCAACCTCATGGGAACTAGTCAGGTTCTTAACCCACTGAGCCACAATCCGAACTTCTCTACTATTCTTATCACAATCTTTTTTAAAGAAGGGCATCTTTTTTAAAAAAATTATTTTATTGAAGTATGATTTACAGTGTGTTAATTTCTGCTTTACAGCAAAGTGATTCAGTTAAATATATATTATAAATACATACACACACATTCTTTTTCCTATTCTTTTCCATTATGGTTTATCACAGGATATTGAATATAGTTCCCTGTGCTATCCAGTAGGACCTTGTTGTTTTTCTACCCTATATATAATAGTTTGCTTGTGCTAATCCCAAACTCCCACTCCTTCCCTCCCCCACCCCCACCCACTTGGCAACCACAAGTCTCTTCTCTGTCTCTGAGTCCATTTCTGTTCTGTAGATAAGTTCATTTGTGTCATATTTTAGATTCTACGTATAAATGATATCATATGATATTTTTCTTTCTCTTTCTGACTTACTTCACTTAGTATGAGACTCTCTAGTTGCATCCATTTAGCTGCAAATGGTATTATTTCATTTTTTTTGTATGGTTGAGTTGTATTCCACTGCATTTAGGTATGACATCTTCTTATCCATTCATCTGTCAGTGGACATTTAGATTGTTCCGCTGTCTTGGCTATTGTGAATAGTGCTGCTGTGAGCATAGGGGTGCATATAACTTTTTGAATTATAGTTTGTTTGTTTGTTTGTTTTGCTTTTTAGGGCCACATCCATGGCATATGGAGTTTCCCAGGCTAGGGGTTGAGTCAGAGCTGTAGTCGCTGTAGCTGATCAAGCTGTGTCTGTGACCTACACCACAGCTCATGGCAACGCTGTATCCTTAACCCACTGAGTTAGGCCAGGGATCAAACCTACGTCCTCTTGGAGGCTAGTCAGATTAGTTTCCACTGAGCCACAATGGAACTCCTGAATTACAGTTTTGTCGGGATATATGCACAAAAGTGAGATTGTTGGATTATATGGCAATTCTATTTTTAGTTTTTTGAGGAACCTCCTTACTGTTTTCCATAGTGATTATACCAGCTGACATTCTCACCAACATTTGTAGGAGGGTTCAGAAAGGGCATCTTTTGTGTCCACATGGTAATATCTATCGAATTAGTATAATTAGAAGCCCTCATTTTAAACTCCTTCAAAATTGCTACTTTGATTTTGCAAGTATATTACAAACTGTAACCCAAAGAGCTTTAGTCCTATAAGATGTTCCAAGAGGGAAAAGTGTTAGGTAATCAAATACTTTTGTAAAGTTTAGTGTACTGTCTCAATCCAGGCTCTTACCTACCCCATCTCTATGAGGCTCTAAAGCACCTACTTTGAGATTTAATTCACAGGGAGCATTAGTATAGTGACGTGTCCAAGGGTTTTTTTGCTTTGTTTTATTTTAAAATAATTTATTGTGTTCCCCTCAGCATTTCTAAAACTTTCAAACCTACCCTGGGAAGTTTTTCTTGTCCAGATATCTATTAGTATTCCAAGGTAAAGTCCTTCCCTCAAGACAAACTTTGGGAAACTCAGTTCTGTTTACTGTGTAACCACATTTGTCCTCACTACCTGTATGAAAGTGCTCGAAATCAGCCTTGAGCAATTATTCACGGTCTTGAGGTGCACAGTTGTCATGCGAGCTATGGTTTGCCTCTCTCTTCCTCCCCTTGCTGGAGCTATGATTTTGGGTGAAATCTTTTCACTTTTTTTTTTAAATCAGTTACCTAGATGTAAAACAGAACACTAATATTGTTGTTGCAGTATTGTTCTTTACATCTAGTGAGAGAAATCACATAGTATACAATATGCCCAGTGCACAGTGGCATTTTTTTGTTGTTGTTGTTCTTGTTGTTGTTTTAGGGCTGCATGCATGGCATACAGAAATTCCCAGGCTAGGGGTCAAATTGGAGCTGCAGCTACCAGCCACAACCACAGCCATAGCAATGCAGGATCCGAGCTACATCTTCAACCTATACCACAGCTCGTGGCAATGCTGGATCCTTAACCCACTGCGCAAGGTCAGGGATTGAATCTGCATCTTCATGGATACTAGTCAGGTTCATTTCCCCTGAGCCACAATGGAAACTCCCCATTGCACAATTTAGCATAGAGGAGAACTCAGTGGTTTTTTGTTTTTGTTTTTCAGATAAAAGCAGTTAAATATTAACCTAAAAATTCTAATTTAAAAAAAGCCCCTTTTATCCCAGTGTTTATAAATTCCTAGGAAATAATCTACTTTACTCAGGTTAGTAAGCTACCTTGTGATTCCCATGCCTACTGAAAAACACTTTTACATGACACTAATGCCAAAGCATATCAGTTTTAATAACAAATGCCCTTGAAAACGTCTCTTTAATTTCTATTTAATTTGAACATATTCATTTGCAAAAGTCCCCTTGATATCACTGTGTTCTAAACTAAAGTAGGTGAGATAAATGATAAAGCAGAATCACTGATCAGACACAAGAATATTGTGCTCATGTTGTAGTTCTGCAGCTTCAAAAGCTGGAATAAGAGGACTCTGTGAAAGTACAAAACAATGATCAAAATGTTGAAAGGCCAGAACTTTCAACAAAATGTGAAAGTGTAAATGAACAAAGTAGAATTTTAGGCTTTGTCAAGGACAGTCAGAGATAGGATTTACAGAAAAAAAAAGTAATAGATTCCATCTTAACGTGAACATACCTCCAGTTAGCTGTATTCATTCAATGTGTATTTGGTGAATCCTTAGTTTGAGCCAAGTCCAGTTCTAGGCGGGCTTGTAAATAATGAACAAGACCACCAGGCTCCACCCTACTTTCCTAGAGCTAACATTGTGTAGTGGAGAAGAAAGAGTCAGGAAACAAAAACCAGGGCACATAAGTAAATAAGTGGGAACATTTTAAATAAGTTAAATCCTGTGATGAGTAAAGCAGATTAATATTTTGGAGAGATGGTGAGTTGGGGCAAATATGGGATGAGACCCTGAAGGCCCCTCTAAGAGGGTGCTTTGCTGTTATCTCAACATATGATTTCTCTCTTTTATACTTTCATTGGCAGGGGTGCTCTGGTAATTGTGTCTTCCTAGTATAATGCAGTGCCTGGTACTTTGTAATTCTCAATACCAAGTGCTGAGAACCACTGGTAGCAGCTGCACATCTCCATTTGCTGAAAAGAGAATTTAATAGGAGGAAATAAGTTTCAACTTCAGCATAAGGGATTGAGTTTAGTTATTACTAAGCATACATAGCCCAATCCTGAAGTGTTAAACCCCTGAATGGTATTGTAACTTGAAATCTCAATTTCCTTTGGATTTTAGCTTGCGTGGGCTACCATATGAAATGCCACAGACTGGCTTAACAATCAAAATTTATTTTCTCACTGCTCTGAAGATTGGAAATCCAGCCAGGTCACATCCTGGTGAGAATATCCTTCCTGCCTTGGCTTTTCACTGTGTGCTCAGGTGGAGAGAGGGAGAGGTGAAAGGGGAGGGACAGGGAGAGAAAACAACACAGAATCCCTCTTTCTCATCTTCCTCCTCTTATGGGGAACACTAAACCCATCATCAAGGCAGTACCCTCATGAACTAATCTTTCCATAATTACTTCCCAATATCATCAGATTGGGGGTTAGAGCTTCAACAATTGGAATTAGGAGGAGGAGGGAACAGAACACAAACATTCAGTCCATACACTTTTTTTTTTTTAGCATCTTTAAAAATAGGATGTGCTTCATAAGTCCTTTAATAGTCATCCCTCAGCTAGGAGATAGGAATACAACCATGAGCAGGGTAAATTCCTTGTTCTTCTGGAAGCTTGGGTCTGATTGTGGAAACCATTTCGATGAATTAGAATGGCAAATAATTCAGTTCAATCTGTGATGGGTTGGACACTTAAAGAAGTTCTTGTAGTTAGCCTCTAATATAGCCCCCAGTGATCACAGCTTCCTGATATTCACACTTTGTGCCATCCCTCCCTCACACTGTATTAGTCTGTTTGACCAATGGCCTATGGCAGAATTGATGGTTAGCCACTTCTAAGGGTAGGTTATAAAAGATGGTGATGCCCCTCTTGAGCTGTCTCTCTGGGATGATTTGCACTGGGAAGTCATGTCATCAGCAATCTGATGGAGGGACACACACCTGGTGAAAAACTGAGCTATGTGACCAAGAGTCATAAGGAACTGAGACCACTAGCCACCCACCACATGCGTGAGCTTGGAAGCAGATTTCCTAGCTCCAGATGATTGCAGCTCCAGCCCACAGCTTGACTACAACCTTAAGAGACCCTGAGCCAGAAACACCCAGCTAGGTTGCTTCTGGATTCCTGATTCATAGAAACTGTGAGATAATAAGTGTAGCTTGTCCTAAGCCACTAAATTTGAGGATAGTTTTTTAACTCAGTGATGGATCACTAATGCAGGACTTTCAGTGCAAATAATTTGAGAGACATTGATCTAGAGTATTTTTGATCAATGGTCAGATATGGAAAGCTTAAATGAGAATTGATAAGCTCTAAGTAAATATGGTTCTATGTGTTAGGAAATAAGAACAGTGGTGATGGCAAGGATAACAAATTAAATGCCTCTTCCAGCTATAAGATTGAATTTGTAGAATCCAAGCACTGATATCTTGCATTACATCACAAATGAGTCAAATAACAAGAGCTTTTTATAATGAATGTCGTGGCCTTTTCCTCTTTTTAAACTGATAACACTTATTAAGAATTCTGAGATTTCAGTAGGAGTAAGTGTGAGAACCTGTATATGTAGAGGAAAGAATATCTTTGTCTTAACTGTAAATGCAAAGATTATTTTTAGGTCTCATCCATACACAAACTTGCTTCCCGAATGCCATTCTGGTAATGTCTTCCTTTATTGACTCAAATGATGTCAAGAGTGTAAGATACAAGTCTTTCCTAACAAAGGTAAAGCTCTCATCATAAATCACTTATTTTTCTTGGTGGACAGTGTTGCTGCCAGATATATTTGATAAACCAATGAGCAGCCATATTATTTGACACAATAGAAATAGGAAGTAATTGCAATCTAGAATATAAAAGTGAACCAAGAATAAAAACCTGAAGTTGTATTTAGAGTGTGTCACACAGATACAAAGAAGATTTGTAGCTTTCTTTGATGTGCTCACTTGAAATGCCTGTAGTCAAAGGGCTATTTTTAAACTTGAGAAGAAATTCAGGACAAAAGGAACATTTTAAATATAAAAGAGAATTCAGGAAGATCACAAAGAAGTGAAATCACTATTACCACGTTCAAAGACAGCATTGTTCTTCAAATACCAAGACTTAAGTTTCATTGGTGACCCTCACTCAGGGGAGACTTTCTAGGTTTTTCAGGAAGTGATGGACACGAGGCCATTCTTTTGCCCCCTTTTCAGAAACTGTTCTCTCTTGGACCACTTTTTGTTTTACTTTTTTGAGACTGATTTCTCTGTTGTGCATTGCTGTCAAACAACATTTTCTCTCTCCTTGAACTAACAATGCTATAGTGTTTGAACTCAGCAAGGAGATCTTAACTGCAAGGTTGTATCAGGCATCCAGTTGGCTGACCACCAGAGATCAGGGAGAGGACTGTGACATGTCAGTCCCCTACTTGAACAGGATACGTCCTGGAGACCAGGAATTGCCCTCACATAGTTAGGAAGCAAGGAAATTATTTCGAACATGGATAGGAAGTCAGGTTGACTGTTCCCAGGTATTAAGGACAGTTCTAAAAGTCTGAGGGATAGATTTCTGACATCAGGCCAATGAGGACTGACCCAGGGAGAAGAGACCCATTGTCTTACGTCAGAAAGAAGCTCTAACAAACAGGACAAGAAAGGCAACTTCTATGAGCCTTCAACTCTGGGAGGGAGTTTAAATACATTAACTCATTTCTTTGTCATGGCAATTTTGGAAAATAGGTTTTATATCCGTCATATAAATGTAGAAACTGAGACTCAAAGAGATGAAGTAATTTGGCCTGCGTTGGAGCCAGCATTCAAATCCATGACTATCTGATGTCAAATCCTCTTTCCAATACACCACTTTTTTCTGTTTTTTTCTCTATGAGTGACTTTAACATAGTCAGGAAAATAAGAAAATCAGGGCACTTATTTTATGAGACATCTCAAAGGCATCTAGCACAAACCCTTTGCTTAATATATTTAAAAAAGAAAGAAAGGTCACATTGGTACAAGTTATGATTCGGAATTAGTATACTTCAGATACTTTGCTGTTGGTCACATAAGCATCAGGTCCTTAGAAATCATGAAGAATTTTCTGTGTGTCAAAAAAAAAAAAAAACGTGAAAGAAGGCTATACACCGGAAAAATATAATTAGCTCAGCACAGCTTTTAATTTGCTTTTTGACAATTTTAAGAACAAACTTGTATCTAAAAGCCATTTATACTTAAGTAATCAGCCCTTTTCAGTTGTCCAGTAAATTTTTGTTTTCAGAAGTCATTGCCTATAACATAGCTTAGTTAATATTTGAAATGTATTTATATTTGTAGAGTAAGGCAGTTCAGTAACATTCCGTCCATTGACCGATTCATTCCTCTTGAAACAAGCATTAAAACCCCCCTCTTTTTTTTTTTTTTTTCTTTTTAGGGCCACACCTGCAGCATATGGATGTTCCCAGGTTGTGGGTCAAATTGGAGCTGCAGCTGCTGGCCTATGCCACAGCAACAAAGATCCAAACCACGTCTGTGATCTACACCTCAGCTCAGGGCAACACAGGATACTTAACCCACTGAATGAGGTCAGGGATTGAACGTGCATCCTCATGGATACTAGTGGGATTGGTAATCTGCTGAGCCACAATGGGAAGTCCACATTAAATACCTTCTATATGCCAGTGGCTAAGAACACAATTGTAATTGTAATCAAGGTCCTAAGGAGTTTACTGAAGGAAGGACCGTAATTAGCATTTACACAGGATTTAGAGCTATGAAAAAACACCAGGTCTGAGAGGCCACAAAAAGGAATTCTCCTAATGCTACCTTGGGGTTCAGAACTGGGGAAAACAAACTATTTGAGGATTTGACATCAGATAGTCATGTTTCCACATTTATATGATGGATATAAAACCTATTTTCCAAAATTGCCATGACAAAGAAATGAGTTAATGTATTTAAACTCCCTCCCAGAGTTGAAGGCTCATAGAAGTTGCCTTTCTTGTCCTGTTTGTTAGAGCTTCTTTCTGACGTAAGACAATGGGTCTCTTCTCCCTGGGTCAGTCCTCATTGGCCTGATGTCAGAAATCTATCCCTCGGACTTTTAGAACGGTCCTTAACACCTGGGAATAGGTACCCAGAGGAAATACTTTGGGAAATCAGCCTGGAAATATTCCTTCCAGTGTGTAATACACACAAAGATTCCCTTTATTGCTAGTGATTTAGAAGATTCTAAATCAAGTTGTGTCCCAGAAAATAAAATTCGGTTTCTAAAACAGACCTTTAGGAGTTCCCGTCGTGGATCAGTGGTTGACAAAACCAACTAGCATCCGTGAGGACATGGGTTCGATCCCTGGCCTCACTCAGTGGGTTAAGGATCAGGCGTTGTCACAAACTTGGTGTCGGTTGCAGATGAGGCTCAGGTCTGGCATTGCTGTGGCTGTGGTGTAGGCTGGCAGCTACAGCTCTGATTTGACCCCTAGCCTGGGAACTTCCATATGCCTCAGGCGTGGCCATAAAAAGAAAAAAAAAAATCACTATGATACATGCATGTTGTAACAAACCATTCCAAATGCTAGAAGAAAAATTTAATTATCTTTTGCTTCACAACTCAGTGAGACCTAATAGAGGCATATGTAACTGTTTTTAAAAGGTGGATGTATATTCTTCTTTTGGATGATTAAAAAAAATCAATATTTATAGGTAAACATTATACCTATAGAAAGAAAAAAAAAGTATTCGTATATATTATACATTCTCACTGGGGGTGATATTGCCCCCATGTGTTGAGAATTGGTTCTTGGAGGGATAGATATTAGGTGTTACACTAATTTGTGACCTTCCAAAGGATTACAGGGCATAAACAGATATAGTACACCTGTGGTATTAAAGTTTAATGGGAGGAAGGCAATTAGGAATAAAAAATGCCCGCAAAGACTCTTTGGGGGGCAATTATGAAAAAATATTCATAAATACTGGTGTATAGGTATATATACATATGTCTCATATATGTGTATACAGGCCCCTTTATGCACACTGTTTTTTCTTTTGAACAAAAACAGAGTATGTGGTACTCTATATTCTGTTCCTTGCTTTTATTACTTAACATCCTATGTCACATGTAAATCAGGATTAATGCATATATATGCTTACTGGGGTCTGGTGGATGACATAAAGAAGAAAAACAGGTATTAGGGGAGAGTGTAGACCACGGTAAATTTGAGAGCCATACTCCTTTACAAGAGATAGTGGTATTCAGCTCCAGCTGATGGTTGCTGAGCGGAAATTTGGTCTCAGTGTTTTCACATTCTCTGATTTGCCATGCAATAGTAGAAACTTGAATTTTAAACGTTGACAGTGAATTTTCCAAGTGCATCATCATGATGTGGGTCAGTCAAAACATGTCCAAACTAGTAAACATGGTAGGTCTCCCTTTGAATTTCTGGTAGAGGTACAACCTGGGGTTTCCTCAGAAAGATTCAGAGGGCAACTACAATAAAATCTTTTGCAACAAAATTTTTATGTGATGTACTTATTGGGCCCAAGTTCAGGCCTACTGAATCAGAAATTCTCTGGGTCTATCCAGGAATCTGAATTTTTAACAAGGAGTTTCTTATGTAACTTCAAGTTTGAGAACCAAGAACATAGCATACTTTTTAACAGCTACAAAACCACCATAACTGAATTCCAAAGTATGAATGATCATACTGTGTTAAATATCATTTCCTTATTGGTGGATATTGAAGCTGCTTCTAAATTTTCCCATCTATAAATAATACTTCAGTCATTGTCCTTATGCACATTGCTTTTATTTTTATAAGATAGATTTACCAAGTCAGGATTATTGGATCTACTTTTTTTTTTTTGTCTTTTGTCTTTTTAGGGCCGCACCTGTGGCATATGGATGTTACCAGGTTAGGGGTCTAATCAGAGCTGTAGCCACTAGCCTATGCCAGAGCCACAGCAACTTGGGATCCGAGCCGTGTCTGCGACCTACACCACAGCTCATGGCAACGCCGGATCCTTAACCCACTGAGCAAGGCCAGGGATTGAACCCGAAACCTCATGGTTCCTAGTTGGATTCGTTAACCACTGAGCCACGACGGGAACTCCCTATTGGATCTAATTTTAAGGTCTAACAGATATTGTACATTTTAGGGTCTAGGTGATGTTGTGAACAGACTTTAAAAAGGTTGCAAAAAGTCACATTTCAATCAGCAATATATGTGAGTGCCTTTATCCTAACACCAGCATCCCTGGACATTAGAATATTCTTTTCAGGAGTTCCTGTTGTGGCTCAGCTGGTTAAAAACCCAGTATAGCACCCACATATTTCCGTGAGGATGCAGGTTCAATCCCAGGCCTCACTCAGTGGGTATTGCTACAAGCTGCTGTGTAGGCCAGCAGCTATAGCTCAGATTAGACCCACCAACCCGGGAACCTCCATATGCCACAGGCGCGCCACAAAAAAGAAAAAAGAAAAACATTTACATTTTTTTTTTCTTTCCAGCTTGGGATAAAAACATTAAAAAAATTTTAAAACAAATAATACTCTGACTTCTAATGCAGTTAATTTTTAAATCTCATGTTTGCATTTCCTCTCCTTGGGGAGTTTGGTGATATTCTTCTACTGACAAAGGCAGAGTTGGAGTCAGAGCTATGCCTTCTACACAGTGTGAGTCTACTTGGTACCCTTACCTTCTTCCTAGGGTTTACCCTCGGAAATCCCTGCTTCTCTTTCCACGGGGAGCCCACTAAAGCCACTGATTATCTTTCAGCATTCTGGCAGGTTTCTAAGTTTTCTTTTAAAATTATATTCACCTGTTCATCCTTATGCCCACTATTAGCTACTTAATAGTTTATCTTATCCTTTTTATGTAGCTCTGTGCAAACAAGGCCATTAACAATTGCTTTATAGAGTATTTTTAAAAATTATGAAAGTTACTATTCTCTTTAATAATCAACCTGATTTGAACACATTTAATTTTAATCACCTTAACCATTTAAAACCATAAGTACCACTTTAGTTTTTTTTTTTTGCTGCTTTTAGAAATGTGCTTTCTTTAACATTATTCATTTTCAGTATAATGCTATAATAAGTTAATTTCAGAAGAGCCACTAATGAATATTATTTTATTGTATTAAATAACAGCAAAGGTACTATAAAGATTTAAATAGCTTTATGTGCAAGCTAAAAACTTTCCAAACTCAAAAGTGGATTTTTATGGGGGGCGGGGTGTGTGGGGGAGGGTGGAAGGAGGCTTTCTCTCAAGACCTCTAATTTCAAAACCCAAATGGAATTTCAAAATACAAGCAAATAAATGTCAAAGCCTCTTGGCCTCTGCTCTGCCATTCTATGCCTGAAATCTTGCCAAAATGAAATTTTCCATTCAAGAAGGACTGGCATTAACTAAGCTGATTTTAAAAGACTCACTTTCAGAAATAGTGGAAACTTTGTGCAATTTTTGAGGTTCCTCTCTGTGGATAGAACTGCTGCCTCTGTAGACATTTTCCACAATGGTAACATTTTCTAAAAGCGAATTTTTAGCCTTTCCAATGTCTTTAGCCACTAGGTCTACTAGTTTTTCCCAGCACCAAGCAGAGAAGAGAAACAGCAGCCAAACTAAAAGCTGGTGTCTCACTAAGTATCAAGGCACAAAAAGGGACAGAAAGAGAAAAGATGGAAGAGAAATTGGGTGAGGGGAGGGAGTATGGTCTCCACTGATAACTTGCTAGAGGTAAACATTTATCTCAAAATTGGATGCTATTTCAACAAGACTGAGCTGTAGTGAGACTGGCTTGTCTGCTTATTCACACACCATCATGTTCAATTACAGTTAAGATTAAATAGTTGAAAGCTGAGTTCATTTAAAGACTCCAAAGGGGAAATAGGGGCCCCCTGCAATGTACAGTAAAATCCTAGAATTCTACTTCATCCTCTGCTAAAATTCTCTGCTTCAGTTTGTTAGTTCAACATTGGTGGAGAGAAGGGGCAGTGCTTTGGCGGCCGGTGTATGAGAAAGAGTAAAGACTTGGGAAATGGAAACTAAAACCGTCAGGCAGAGAAAACCTGCAGTGTTAAGAAGCTTTAAAAAGAAACGATGGATAAATCTAAGGTAGAAATGAAAATTACTGAATGTTGTGAAAAACTGAAATCCATTAAGTCTGTGTCTAAAAGCAATGACTTGAAGCAGGAAGCAAAAAAATTTCCTGTTTATCCTTAAAATGTTCTCCAATCTCCTTAATTTTCTTCCTTTCCTCTTTTGCAGTTTTACTCGTACGCAATGCACCCTGGAATTAATCCCCTATGAGTCTTCCTTTAATTTCGGACTCATTTTTCTCCCCTCTTTTTGTTGCTCTCAGACCCAAGACTCCTTTTCCTCTTTTAGTATTTGTTCGTTGACGGGACATAGAAGAGGTAGCGAGGCAGAAAAAAGTTTTGTTAGTTTGGACAACTTGGGCCTTTGTTGTGTCATTTCCCCTGCCCCTCCACGCCCCCAACCACGTGACCAAGACAGGGCGGAATTTTGTGAATGGAACTGAAAAGAGGCTGCAGGGGCGGGAGAGGCCCCGCCTCCTCCCCTAAAACAGCCAATCTCCTAGTGGAGCGCTGCGGGGTCAGCAGTAAACAACAATGGGCTGGGAATATACGGTATGTTATTGGCTGCGGCGAGAACCTCGCGGGGGCCGAGCCTTAAGCTCCGCCCCCGCCTGGTTACCCTGGATACCCGTCGCAGAGAAGATCTCTGGAAACTGTTGCTCACATTACAGGGGCTGGGTTATCCTGAGAGTGCTGGGCGGCGGGACCCCGTTGCCATTGGCTCCCACCTGACTGCACCTTCAGAAATACCCTAGAGTCTCACTATGCCAAGCCTCCAGGCCAGGCTGCGCCCGAACCCTCTCCAGCAGGGGTAAACGTGCATTTCCCGCTCAAAATGCTTTTTCGTGCGCGCAACTCTGATGTACTACTTTCAGGGAGTGCATGATGTGTGCCCTTGCTGTCCACAGTTGTTGGATGTTTCTCCAGTAATGAAAGTTTTTTTTTTTTAATTAAAAACTTTTTGACCCGCAACCTCCAGGAATCCAGAATTGAATAACGTGCACTCACACTTAATCTTCATACGGGCACCATAACTTTGCCTTTAAGGAAGGAAACTTTCAATTAGAAATTGAGCACTGCAGCACGTTTCCCAACCCGCAGAACAGCTGCCGGAAACGTCCTTTGCTCTCCAGCGCTTGTCGCCACCAGGATCACAAATGAATTTCAACATCACTGAGTTCCCGGTCCCATCCCCGAGGCCTCTTATCCCTGGTTGGGCCGAGACTTCTTAAGTGACTCTCTACAGCTTTAAGTCCAGTAGGAGGGTCAGGGCATGTGGTTTCGGAATTGCAGCCTTCACTTTTTAACGTCCTAGTCATTGTCCTTGAAATCCGAACCCCTGGCCTCTCGCCCCCAACCCCCCGCTCTGGCTGTTTAAAAGCTGGAGAGGAAGTGAAAGCTTCAAGTACAGTAAGTGACACCCTCCGCCTCCGTGTATACATAACAAAAGCTCAGGAAACGTGCGGGTCCCTAGTATATCGGAGCCAACCTACCCCATCCCCTGCTCCTCCCCTCCTCCCTTGAGGACTGGAAACACCTTGTCCCAGTGCACACGTGGGACAAATATTATTTTTATACATTTTCTCACCTAGACTGTAGTGTTGTTTTCCCAGTTCTCCCTTCCAACGCAACCTCGCCTAAGAAGCAATTCCTCTGCTTCTCCCAGGTGCTTTCTCCATAGATTTTACTGTCCCATGAAAGATTTGAGGAAGACCGTCAAAAGAAAAAAAAAAAAAAGGTTTTGATAAACTGTAATGGTGGTGGTGAGTGTTGAGAAACGAGAAGAGAACTTGGGTCAAAAGCTAGGGGGAAGTAAGTTATAGAGAGCAAAGTGGGCTCCTTGTCCGGTTTAAAGTCTAGGGGCTGGATATCTTGAGGGAGGGAAGGTGGGGGACTAAAGAGGCACGGTCTCGGTGGATCGCGATTCACAGTATGTATCTGACCCAAACGAAAGTGCTTTAGGAAATCAGCCCAGTAGTGGACCAAACACACCAGTAAGGAGAACTCGAGACTAGGATACGCATGGCTTCGGTGTCCCTGGGCGCCTTGACAATAAGCAGCGAGTTATGAGGACAGTCGATTTGCTCTGTGGCATTTCCAGGCTGTGGACCCCGCGTCAGTCGCCAGAGCACAGGCTTGGGCAGAGGGGCGCGGGAGATTCACGAGAAGGGGCAGCAAGCTTTCTGATTGACAGCCCGAAATCTGATCTTGTGAAAGAGACGCGGAGCCAATGGGAGGCAGCGATCCATCAGTTTGGATTGGAGGCCCCTGGAGGAGAAGTAGAGGAAAAACCACCGAATTGAGCTCTGTCAGAGGCGCTTTCGGCTTCCAAGGGGAAGTGCTGGGCAATAATTAATGTTTTTATTAAAATTGGAGGGAATTTTTTGCAGCCGTTCGCCCAACGTGGCCTTCAGGTGGGTCTTTCCAACAACTTTTTATGTCTCTCCAGATAATTGCATGGTTGTGGGTTGCAAAAACTATCCTTATGAAAGAGGTGTCTCCGTCTCTTTAGTCCCGTTAGGTGCAAAGCAAGTCTCGTTGATCGCCATTGCTAGTTTTGCACACGTTTGCGAATCAGAGCTGCCCGGGGTACACCGACCGTGCAGGGAAACATCGAGAGTGTAAATAAATACATCGCCTCTTGTTCGGATTTTTGCTACTGCCGAAAATATGTAAATTGTGAACTCTCTGGGCTCTCTTTGGATCCAGGTGAAGGAGGCGGTGTAGGGAGGGTTATTTTTGTGAATGGGACTGTCGGAGGGTAATTAGCTATGCAAATTCAAGAGCTTCATTCATGATTTTTTTTTTTTTTAAGTCTAAAAGCCATCTTGTTCCCCTCTAGGTTGATAGAAGTCCAGATCCCGAGGAAATCTCCAGCTAAATGCTCAAAATATAAAACACTGAGCTGAAATTTGCGAAGAGCAGCAGGATGGATGGATTTTATGACCAGCAAGTGCCTTACATGGTCACCAATGTGAGTGATCAGTTCGAAAGTTGCTGTTTATAAACTTGACTCCTACGGAGGGGGTTGGGGGGAGGAGGGAGAGCATGAGCAGGGAGGGGGCCAGAGGGTTGGGATTGCAGATACTTTATCTGCTTTGTTGCCACTGTAGGGCGACTCTGCTTCTAGAAGCCCAATCTTCAAAATGAGCTTACCTTTCAGTGATTTGGATAAGGCATAGTTTTGTTTTTAAGACCCCTTTTTCTGATTAAAGTGCTCAGGATGAGCAGAAGAGGAGATGGAGGGCAGCAGCAGCTGCTGCACTCAAAGTTTTTGGCTGGGTTTGTCTGCCACATTGAAAAGAATGAAGTTGAGACAAAATGCTGACACTTTTTGTTTACATGGGGTGTTTTTGTTTCTTTTTTTTCCTCATTTTCTCTCGTGGTTTTTTTCATTTCACCACTCTCTTTTTGTTCTTTTTCTGGAGGGTAGTAGAGAGAAGAGGGAATAAAACTCATTGTGTTTTAATCTATCTTTGATCCAGCCTAAAAAACGACTTTAAGTATAATTGCTTAATGTTGTTTTGATGCTGAGATACCATGAATATATGACTGATAAACAGTAGTGTGTCCTGATTGGTGATGGGGAGCAATTCCCTCTGACTGTTGAATTCTCAGCATAAGCTTTCACTGTCAAGTGAATGCAGAAAATAAATATTAGAATAGATACTATGGACTTTTATTTTTCTATTTAGGGAGAGGATCCAGTAGACTTATGTATGCATGTGAGGTTTTTTGGTGTGTGTGACGTTTGAGGTCTACATTCTTTTAAAGAATTTTATCTTTCCCTTTGTAGAATCAGCGTGGGAGAAATTGTAACGAGAAACCAACAAATGTCAGGAAAAGAAAATTCATTAACAGAGATCTGGCTCATGATTCAGAAGGTGAGGTTTGATTTTGAGCTGAATCCCCCATCTTTACCTGTACTTCCCACCCTCATAAGAGAAGCACCTCAGTCTTACCTTAAGAGTAATAAACTTTCGAATTACTGCATTTAGCCAAGACTTTTATTTGGAGCAATTAACATGATGTGACAGTTTGTGTTGGGGGATATATTATGGCCCTGTCACTAATGAAAGAAGGAAATAAAAACTTAACAGTGACTTCCTTCTTTTAATCATTTTTTATGTTTAATTACCTTTGTCCATATGGCACATAAGTAATCCATACACTAAGGTAACAATTTTAAAATATCTAACACAGTGGGACAAATTAGACAACTGTGTACACTACTTAATTTCTTCTCCTTTCTCCTATATTTTAAGTTGAGCAATATAAGTGATCGATTTCTCATCCCTTTACACTAAAGCCAAATACTATTATCAAACTTTTCAAGGATGATTTTGATGACTTCATGGTGAGGTCAGAAATATCTTTTTTTTTTTTTTTAATAGGCCTTGAAGTGTTCACTGAATCATAATTAATTAATAATTATAACAGCTATTTGGGAAATTAGGATATAGGTTCTTTTTATGAATTGTTATAGGAGGTCAGTATATTATAAATTACTCCAGCCATACGAGGGCATTTAAAATAAATTTAATATACTTAGAATTAATTATCAAAGTTCAGTTTGACATCTAGATTAGGTATAGCGAACTCTGAAACTTCTTCAAATCTTTATATAAGAACAAATAGTTACACACCCCTCTTCCTCCCCTCTCTGACAGAAGATATAATTTTGGACTTGATAATAAACAGGTGCCGGGGAATTATCTCTCTGACTTTTGTAAACCTATTAATGTAAAACTTTTCCTCTAAAATTTTGTATTTAAAAAGTTGTCCCTTCTAGTTTTGAGGCATTCAACTTGAAGACATATAGTACTTTGAGACTCAGAAGATAAAATGATTTTTGGTCTTTTTTATTATTTCACTGCTACTGTTTTAGTAAGAGTTGAATACATTTAAGAAAGGTTTCCACAGATGGACACACCTCCTCAGCCTTTTTGAGTTCTGGTGTATGTGTGTTGTTTGGTATCTCTGAGCTTATTTATTAAGCTATTTATTAAAGTGGGGGTGGGGGGAAGAAGATAATTGAGAAGTATTGCCTAAAAGGTATCAAAATGGGCAGGATTATTGGTATAATGAAGTTATGAATCCTGTTTTCTTTTTATATTGACCACCCCCTCCCCCAATTAAGTTGATATTTAATACTGATTTCATGACAAACATTTCCATTTAATGAAGTCTAAAGGTTTGTAAATCTTTTATGTCTCTGACTTGTTTTTTAGAACTCTTTCAAGATCTAAGTCAATTACAGGAAACATGGCTTGCAGAAGGTAAGGCAAAAATTGCTTTCAAAGGAGGGGGAAAGCAACTCTAGAAGGGAAAAAAAAAAAAAAAAAAGTCCTGAACTTGCTGTCTTAATGTTCAGCCCAATTAATTGAGCTCTAAAAGAGCCACCTCATGTGTCATGCATACATTAGAGCCTCTGATGAGTTTGTCTTTGGGGAATCTGGGACTGCACTACCCAGTGTCATCACAAATTACCAGGAGAAATTGCTTCCAGCTCACAATCACATCTGCTTTTGGCAAGAACTAATGCACCAAGACTTCAAGTTCTAAGCCTCTGTTCAGATTTTAATTGCAATTGATCAGGTTTATATTATTGTACCTCGAGAGACCTCCTAGAGCCAGAACCCGGCTTGCTGTTTCCTTTAGAGCAGCGCATATCATTATTTGGTGTTCTGGTGGAGGACTTTTCTGATGGCAGAAATTAGTTTCTCTGGGTTCATCAGGACGGGATGCTTCAAGATTTAAGTGCAAGTGGCTTCTTTCCACCTTGTTCAGAACACAGAACATTAGGTGTGTATCCAATGCTGAGGAAAACTCTGACTTTAAAATAAATCTTGGGCAATTCTAGGGTTTTTAAACTGTTTTCTGTTTGTTCCTGTGATGTGATGTTTGTTGAAACTGACCTTTGCTGTTATGTCACTTTTATTAGGATTTATTTAAAATAGTAAGGAGACATTTAAAGGCATTACCTTTATTTTTGATTGCTTTTTGATGAAATTTCGTGTTGTAATCTGTTGTATTTTTTATTGTGTGAAACTTTATTTTATAGGAACAATGAGATATTTCTTCAGTGCAGCTTTATACAACTTGAGAAATTCCTAATGTGAGGGACTTTTTTTGGTGTCTGTAATTGGAATTTTTTTTATTTGTTATACTAAATGTGAAACATTAATTTTATCCTATGATGTGTTTTGTTGGAAACACAAAGAGATATTATAGATATTTAAGCATTGAGTATAATTGTGTTATTTCTGTCTTTATATGGGAAACATGCAGTTTTTGAAAGAGATTTTTTTTAGGTGGTTAAAGGAAGAGAGAGGGTCTCTTTAAATGGAACCCAAGTATTGCTATTGCTACCTTGAGGCAAACTGCTGGGTTTTTTTTTTGGGTGGTCTGGCTTTAGTTGATCAAGTTGCTGTTAGCATGTAAAAGAAGTTTCTTTGTTTTGCTGATATTCTAGTTCTTCCAAAGGGCTTCAGCTATCTTTATGAACCTTGTAAGTTAAAGAGCTTTTCCCGTAGTCCTTTGAAAGGGTGATTGTATTTGTATGTTAATGAAGGGTAAGTATTAATGAAAGTTTTAGTTATATTTAAAGGTCATTTTGCTTGTCTCTGTAAATGAAACTTATTGCAATAAGTCACTTATTACTGCAACTTAAGCCACATAGTCAAACGTAACTTTCTCAACAAAAATTTGTCCGGAGACTCTTGAATTAACTTTTATCTGTTAAGTTTTGCAAAGCTGAAGGTTGTGAGGACATTACATTTATGAGGGAATTTATTTGCTTATCCAAAACAACTTCAAATATCTATTTTAATTGTTCTGGAAGGTTTGTTGGTTCTTCAGATGTTTAAGTCTCATTGATTCCAAGTCAGTGCACTTGCTGGCAGATTTTGATTATGCATAGCAACTCTGTTCCTGGAATTTAAAAATGTGGAATCTGTGACAGACTCTTACCATTTTATAATCAGTTTCAATGCAGTGTTTTACTTTTGACTTGTTTGGCTTCTTTGTTGCTCAGATAATTGATTTGGTAATTTATCTGAGTTTATTTTAAAACTGCACAGAATATTCTTACCTGTGATAATTAACTTACCTGTAAATTAGGTCTGATGATTTATTTAGTTTTATATATAAAGTAAATGTAGAAAATGACTGATGTACTTGGAAGAACATGGACTTTGACTTAGAATTTATAAGCTTAAGTAAGTTGAGGAGTTATTCTTGAGGGTTTTATTGGGTACCCAGGTGGGCTGTTATTTACCAACTCTGAATAAGATTGCATTTTAGAATAATTTAAACATTTTTTTCAGAGTGGTTTACATTAATGTCTCCTATCATGATATAAGCATAACATTAATTTGATTTTAAAATCTAGTATGAAGAAGAGAGGTTTTTTTTTTTTTTTAAACTGTCCATGGATAGCACATTTATTTTTACTTTTAGCAATTTTATAGAATTATATTATTCGCATTAGCATTTTAACTTATCCCACATCTTGAGCAATATTAGCCAAGAAGAGATCTCAAAATTATAATAGTTTATTCACAGCTAGATTTGTCCATTTATGTCCTTCTGGACCTGCAGCAATTAAAACATGGCCAAACTGGCAGACTATGAACCGTTTACATATTTCTTTTCATAATGCTTTGTCGCCAAGAAAGGGACCATGAAATTTTAAGACATCTTGATCCTTTTAAAAAAGATCATTGGCAATTAACCAAGTTTCTCCCATGAATTAGAATCCCACTGGGAAGTTAAACAGGTCTAAAAATCTTATTAGACATGAGAGTCAAGTTAGTTGTAATGTGTCATATACATTTAAAAAAAATTATTGAAGTCCTTTAAATACTGGGGAAGTGATATATATTCTAGCAGGTTTAATTTTTTTTTTTCCAGTAAGAATTTTTAGAAGGTAGATCCAGAGTGTAACAAGAATTAGTCATAGGTAAATTATTATGGATTATGAAGTGTGTTTTATGTCTAAGGAGAAATTTGAATAGGTAACACAGGACTAATTAGAAGGTGGGGTTGGAACCAGTATTTTCAATTCACTAAAATTCTGTCCAAAAAATATACTCCCCCCCCCCAAATTTCTAAAAAGAGATCGAAAATATGTTTTGGAAGAATATAACGTTATATTAGTATCATCATTTTTGAAGAACTAACACAAATTGAAAGGATTTTAACATAATACATTACAATTTAAAATAATCACATCTCTTTCGGAAGCAAATTGAAAAAGGAATGTTTTCAGTGATCACAATAGCAGTTAAAAAAGTGGAAAATGTGCTTATTTAAATTTTGCCATAGCCACTTTATATTATAATTTTACTGTGTACAATTCTTTATTGATTCTTTGGCTTTTGAATTAGATTGACACTGACAGAAAGGCAATTCCAATTATTTGATCCCATGAAATAATGAGTTCAAATATAAATTCTATCAACATCATAGTTAACATCCTATTTTAAGTGGTGCTTTAAGGAGTGATGTCCTAGTAATTCATAGCTAAAATGGAGCCTTTTTTTTATGTGGGGTGGGCTGAAATAGAGGATGTAAAAATGAGTTAAAAGAAGATTGCATTCTTCTAAAGCTTTTTATTAAAGCTTACCTGCTAACACAACTTAAAAAGAAATGATACATTTCATATGTATCTGGTATAATACATAGTAGCTTTCGAGTGCTATTTTTGATGTGGGTCTAGATGTCCTTGAGGTTTCCTTTGATCAGCATTATTAAGAAAAAAACGTCAAAGGTGATTCGCCGAGGTCAGGGTAAAAGTTTTTCAGTTGTGTTAGTTAAGTTTCATGCTGCCACCACACTTGGGTCAAAGTCTTGTCTCCAAGAACAACCTTTCTACCCCTAAGGTTATTGTCTCATGCCCCCATGCAGACAAGCTGTTTTTTGCTTGTTTTGTGTGAGCTTCCAGTGACAGGTTGACTTAAAAATTGAGATATCATTCTATCTCTTCAGATCACTTCAGGAGCTGACACTAAATTTATATTCAAAATTGTTTCTTATGAGTTTCCTTAAATAATATGTGATATTGTTACTCACCATACATAATGTGATCTACAATACACAGCAGTCATAATGTGCTCATTTTTATTTTTCAAAAGCTATTTTTAGACTCTTTCTTTTTGAAATAGAGCATAAATTGGATAAGTACTGATGATTTTTTTTTTAATATGATGCAATAAGGAGAAAAGGCTTTACAAACTACATTATTTTTTGTGGTTTAAATAAAAAAGTAATTGAGAATGAAGCATCAAATTACAGAAGTCCATACTATTTCTTAGACTTGAGCAAGAGTCATTTTGTGGGTGGAAAGGGGGAGCTGCTCCCCATCTTTTTCTTATACCAGGAAATACTCTAAAATATGGAACAAAGACTTCCCATTTGGATTTGATTAAAGGCTAGCAGGTAGAGTAAATGTATTCTATTTCTAAACATTTATTGGAATTATGTAAATGCCTGTTCACTATGCTCTATTTGCAAAATAGAAAAATTTGTTAGAATTGGGATTTGGTGTCAACTAGATACAGTTTTTCCAGAGGGTCCTAAAGCATGTTAATGAAATGTTGCTAAGCTTTTCTACTTCAGTTAAGGAAAATGTGTACTATCTTGAATTTCATAATATAACTTTGTTTCCTTTGACTTGTGTGCAATATCGTAATTAGAGTAATAATGATAATAATAATATGTCACCTCTCAGCGTTAGAGAAAACATTTGGCTAGTAACAACAGCTCTGACCTACCCTTAAGTTTTCAAGTCACTGTATAGGCTAGTTAAGAGTTAGGAAATTGAAGTTGATTTGAGAACTTTGGACAACTAAACCTTACTGTTTTCTTTCTTCTGGGCCATTTAGAAAGAATGTGTTTCTCAAATATTAAAGATGTTCCTCTTATAGAGAAATAGCCTCCCCCCCTTTTTTTTGTCTGTTTAAATATGTTTATACTACTGCTTTAATTAATGCTTTTACATTGTTACAATCATTTTAATGTTAAAAGCGGATGTGGTATAAAACCAGGCTTAGCTTTCATGATTATTTTGTTCCATGGCCTGAAGCTTCATTTTAGGATTAAACAAAATACCACTGTGTGAAGGTTGATTTTCTTGTTTTATTTAAGAGAAAATGTACATTTTTTTCAGAGAAACTTGTTTCTCACCCTGTGATTCAGTGTTAAATGCTACAAAGTTCAGCAGTAAACTATTATGATCTTAGAATAAAGAACGTTTGAATAATAGGCAAAAAAAATAAGGCATTTCTTTAATGGTTTTTCTTTTTCCTTCATCCCTTCTTCCTTCCCTCCAGTCTTCCATCCCTCCCTTCCTTCCTTCTTTCTGTCCTATCCATCTATCCATCTTTCCTTCTTAGCTTGGGACAAATTTTTGTGACAAGTTACTCTATAAAGCAGGATGGATTAAATATATGTAAATATATATGTGGATTTAATTTTGTTCTTTATTTAAACATGTAACTTAATGGATCTGAGCTGTGTTTGAGATAGAGCAATAAAATTGGTGTGTTTATATTGCAAGTTCAAGTTGACTTGCTTTAGCTCTCTGGAAGGGTGTGACATGAAAAGATTGCGGTTGGGCCACATGGCTCATGCTGGACCGTGTTTTTGTGAATGGAGGCAGAACTCCAGTTCTGCCTGCTTGTCTGGAGGAATTGCTGAGGAGATCAGCTGTCTCATTCACGGGCAGAAAGAATGACTCATACATCTTCCGCCTTGTTTGGCTCCAGGTCATTGTTACAGTGGATAGAACTGGTTTTAATTAAATATTAACCCCTTTCAAACTTGACATTTTGTTTCATGTGTAATTTTTCCACTTTTTCCCTAGCTTTAAAAGAAAACCTGACAGGCGCCAATTTGTAAGAAGAAGGGGGTTTTTACTTGCCTGCAGCCAAACTTGGAAAATATTTCACTATTTATCTTTTCTTAAATGATGATGATTATTTTATTTGGAGGCTTAAAAGATGCACAAAATAAAGGCAAACTCTGTTTAAAAATTGCCCAGTCCCCACACCTTCCGCTGCCCAGGAAATGTTAGTTAAGAAAGTATATTTAAATTCAAAATGAAGATTAGTGATTCTGTGACATCCAGGCCGTGATTAATATTTCCATGAGTTTCTTTCTTATAAAAGTATTGCTATGTAGTAAAAAGAGGAGAGAGAGAAACTTTGGATAATAATCAAAGGTAAATCAAAATAGCTGAGAGTGCAGCAGATACTACCCTTTTAAAGCTGAAGTCCTGAGACTTGATGGCAACTTGTCTATTAATGTGCAGTGAGCTGATAGAAGCGCTCAGCTATTACCAATAAAATCCACATGCTTCATCTTCTTGAAAGCCTTTTATTGGTCTTTTGGTATATACTTTCTCTTCTCTTTTCTTACTCTTCCCTTTCCTCTTTAATTACAGAGAGTGGGGAAACATTTTCATTCCCCAAAGGTGATTATCCCAAGCATAGTTTATAATAGTTAGCAGGGAAAAAAGTTTTTTTTTTTTTTAGATTGGCCTCTATTGTTAATTTTCCACATTGGAGTTGGTGTGGCTTGCCAGAGGCAGCTGCAGTTTGCTACTTCATAGAATTCCTGTGAATTGAGGGGAAAAAAAGGAAATGTATGATAGGAGTGTGGCAATCCTTTGTCATATTTTCCTAGCCCAGATCCAACTTGTGTTTTTCGTTAACTGCTTTCCTTTTACTCTAACTTGAAATTAGAGGTATACTTAAGCCTTTGTCTATTTAAGTAGCATGCTGCTTCATTTGGTCTATTCAGTTTCTTAAGATTAGCTTCTGTGAAAATGTGAGTCATATGTTTTTTGTTAAAATTCTGTAATATGTTCAGGCATAAGTGTGAAGTATTTATTCAGTATGCTAAGGAGTTAGAACAGAAATAGCAACTCTTATTCTTTTTACAAATTATACGTAGCTATTTTCTGTATATTTGTGAGCTATAACTTCTGGTTTCTTCTGTTCCTAAAGTTTTGCCTTCTCTGCCCCACCCCACTCATATCCCTACATAAACCACTTATCCATCAGTGATTTTTATGCCTTGCAGTGATGTATATATCATGGAGCTGCAACTTTTTCTTTTGATAGTAAGAAAAAAAAGAAAGTCTGGCCTTTAGGACATTCATACCGGCATATTCTGTTACAAATATATTTTTGTTACTCACCAGCTATTTTTAACTATTCCTGTAAAGGGGTATTACATTTTTATTAGATTCTTGTAAATGTTGGCTTTTTAAAAGCATAGTAATTGCTGTGGTTGATAATTTTGCATCTCAAAAGTTATATCAGTTTAGTTGTTAATTTAGAAGGGAAACCAAAACATGTGGATATGATGGAAACAATGTGTAGGATTTGATTTTGTCGGCCTGCTGTTATTTAGTAAATAGATAATAAAAACATTTTTATAATTTTTTTGGTGAAAAGACTTATTTTAAAGGATACTTCTCCACTTATCATTTGTGAGCTCTGAGAAAAATCAGGCTTACTGCAATGTCAAATGTTTATAGCAACGAGAATGCTAATGTACAAATTTTAGCTGTTATTTTTATCCATCCCAACTATAATTCATTAGAAGTAGAGACATTAAATTTGCATTGCAATGATTAGAGTAATTTTTTTTGTGTGAATTGGAAAATATGGGTGAGTGGTGGAGGTTTGGAATGAAGAAAGTAAGTAACGTTTCTTGAGGATCTGGTATTGTGTTTGGCATTGTGTTTAGACTGTTTCATTTAATCCTTACAAAAAAACCTGTATTATCTCTGTTAAACTAAAGCGTAAATGGAGTTAAAAGAGGTTAAATAATGTTACACAGTTTACACAGCATAGCATAGAACAATGATTTGAAGGTTGCTTGACTTTGTTAACCTTGGTATCAGATGTTAGTAGAATCCTTAGAAAAAAGTACCTCTCGCTCCAGTATAGGCTGATCAAATAGGCATCTGATCTAATTTGGCAAAAAAAGTTCTTAATTTGTTTGGTTTCATTTAGTGGAAGTAGATGGAATTTGTCTTTTATAAGCTTAAGTATTGATGTACAGAGGAAAGTTGTTACAAGATAGTTGAATGTCAAACTGCATGTATTTCGTTGATAAGATTATCATTGTTTCTGTTCTTGATAATACGTTTTATTCAGCTAAATGTTTTTAAAAATATTATTAAATAAACTGATAAACGACATCTTAATTCTATATAGAATTACCCTTTTTATGTAGAATTTTTAAATATACAATTTCTTTTTATATGGATTTTTTAACTCATTCAACTGCCAAATCAAAACTTTTTCAACAGAAACTTATTATTGTAATAAGAATTCCCCATACAGAATACGCACTTAAAAATTAATTGACATCTGTTTTAATATGACACGATTGGGTAAGAAGTTTCCATATTAGATAATACTAGTAATGTAATACCAGCTAATCAGATTGTAGCTAAAGTTAATTAGGGTGATAACCCATTATATTTTTGCCACATTACAAGTAACCCCACTTCTATTTTATGTAGTTTGTATGTGTGTGTGTGTGTGTATTTGTTTGTGCACGTAGAAACTAGTTTTTGTAATATTCTCTCAACTTGAAATAGGTTATTTTGATGTCTACATCCCAACTGTGATGAAAATACTCTAGAATTGAAAAAAATACTTGTGCTTTTACTGACAAATGCATTAAGTTCTTGCTATTCAGTATTTTTTTACTGTACTAAAAACAGGGAAGTCATTTGACATTAGGACTGATGAAATAGTGATATTCTTTTTGTTAGTGCTGAAGAGTCACCAGGAAAATATTTTGTGTGAAAAGATGGAGTTTATTTTTATTATTGGGACCATAATCGTTGAGATAAAATATTTTATTATATATTTCCAGATCAATGACAATCTTTAATGTAAAAACTTTGTCACATATTTTGGCTAAATTTAGGGCAAAGATTTTTAATTATGGTCATCTCATTTGCAATAGACAGAATACATCAACAGAAGACATTTCTAAAAAGCAGAGGGATGAGTGTAATAATTGCACAGCGTTTGAAAGAAATGTGTGGCTAATTTAAATGGGCTGCTTAAGCACTGGCTAGGTGAATTGAAGTACTTCTTACTCCATTCTCACAAAAAGAAACACTGTAGCTAATAGAACTCCTGTAGCTTCTTTTATTTTGCATGTTTCTTTTATTTCCATCTGGCAGGTGGAATTCAGAGGTACTACAGCTGCCACCATTATATTTCTGAAATATGTGTTCTGATTGGCATTGACCGTCACTTCTATTTCTCCTCCTGAATATTGCTGTCAATACCATTTTAAATAGGAGCTCATTGGCAAATAATCAGAGGTTTGGTCTCAGCCTAAAAGGATCTTTCATGAAAGATCTTACTTGACCTTCCTTATGCCTTGGCAGTTTCTCTCTTAATTTTTTTTAAATTTTTCTTTTCTTCAGCTCAGGTACCTGACAATGATGAGCAGTTTGTGCCAGACTATCAGGCTGAAAGTTGTAAGTATAGTATGACTCATCTCTTGAGTTTTTCTTTGTTTTTGTTTCCTCCTTTCCTTCTTTCCCTTTGGTTGGTCTCCACTTCCAGTGTTTGTTCTTGCCTTGTGTCCTGGCCTTATAGTCACGAGGTGATGTTGTTTGTCAGGGTGTGGCATGAGTATGCCTGTATGATCTGAGCAGAGCTCCGAGTAGTGGCCACAGACAATGGATTTGATTAAAAGATGGTCCTGTTGTCTATTTGGTTAAAATCCTTGGAGAAGAAACAGGGTGTGATCCATGAATGTGTGCAAGTGTTTACTTCCAGTTTTTCAGTAGGTTTACCAGGAAAGGTCTAAATGATGATGGGAGATAATATGTGGTTAAAATCCTTGTGAGACTACTTATTGTATAGCCTAAAAATCCCAGAGCTAACATTCTCTGGCATATTGTATTATTTTGCATCATGAACTTTCACCTGCTTTGATTTAATTTTCAGCCTCATTTTCTGCTTCCTGGTCGCAGTGACACAAGTTGAAGTAGCCGTTGGCTTCTCTTAACATCCCTTCTGTGTTGCTTTCCCTGAGCCTTGCTCCAGGGCCTGGCTGTCAAATGATGCATGATTCACAGGGACCCCCCTCCTCTAATTGCAGAGTGAGCATTTTGCCTGTGCAAACATGGTTGCCTTGGGGTTTACTTCTGAAATTTATGCTCTGCCTCTGTCAGCAAACTGCGGCTGTGGACCAGAGGTGTGAATGGTAAAGTAAAGGGTATCACTGCCACTCTAATTATAAGACTGACCTAATACATTTTTGTTAGCACCATTTAGAGCTCTAACTTGTTTCATTTTTCCAGGCCACTGACAGTTTCATAAGAGGCAATAGCAACAGCAACGATAGATGCTTAATACCTTGCCACTTATCAGACTCATATTTTCACACCTAATAGCGTAAATCTGATACAAATACCCACCTTACCTTGCGTAACAGATGTTTGTGAGCAATGTTGTCAATGTTTATATTTGGTATCTTACATTTCCCAGGTGTCAAAGGTTGTAAGAGATTTCTTCCAGATTCTCTCCCATGTTGTATATTTTAGTTCAGCGTCATTGAAAATTTTTCATTTGTGGTAAAATACACATTACAGAAATTCGATCATTGTAACCATTTTAAGCGCACAGTTTGGTGGCTATCACATTGTTGTGCAAACATCAGCACTATCCATCTCCAGAACTTTTTCTTCTGGAGTTCCGCTGAAACTCTACTTAAAATTACTAAAAAAATAACTCCCCGTGTACCCCTGACCCCAGCCCCTGGTAACTGCTCTTCCAACCGCGTGGTTTTTGATCTGAGAAGGTAATTTTGTGTGCTGTTTGATGTCTGAATGTAGTTATTAGACATAGGATTTCAAGAAACCTATTAAGCCAAGGTATAGACCCTCATTAGAGACTCTTGAAAATTCCCGGAAGGATGCTGGCTAATGAGGACAGCTAGGTAAGGCCGCCCCTTCTTCAGTAAAGTGTGGGAAGAGAATGGTCATGATTCCACATTTCCCCTCCTGTGGGGCACTGATGTACTATCTAAAAATTAAACCTGTCACCTGAATGGGAGAGTTAGTCTCGTTGAGTCATTTTTTTATCTGAAGAAATTGGTAATGATTTAATACTCTCCCACATGCCAGGGTTACTACCTCAGGGTAATTTTTTTGTTCCTTTTCTTAACTTGCCTGCTTTTTGGTTTTCCAAGTTCTTGATTAATTTACCTCCTGAAAGTCACTTCTCTTGATTCACAGTTGATTTTTTTCTTTCTCTTCTTACTCCTCTGATTACTCCTTCTCACTTCACTCTGCTTCCTTCCCTCTGTTGCTTTCCTGTTCTTTTTCTTGTG
Organism: Phacochoerus africanus; assembly: GCF_016906955.1. NCBI lineage: Eukaryota > Metazoa > Chordata > Mammalia > Artiodactyla > Suidae > Phacochoerus > Phacochoerus africanus. The sequence goes on along the minus strand of NC_062554.1, from coordinate 82,708,544 downwards.
CCATGCCAGTACAGTCCCCTTGCACTTTCTGTGATAATGGGAATAATCTGTGTCTGCACTGTTCAATATAGTAGCCGATAACTGCAGTCATCATTGAGCACTTGAACTGTGGCTAATGGGGCTGAAGAAATTAATTTTAATTTTATTTAACTTGTATGACTTTAAATTTATATGGACACACGTGGCTGTTTGGCTACTGCAGTGGTCAGCATGGTTCTATAGAGCTATGTCTCCTACATTATTTTCTGTAGTCCGTCCTGTCTTCTGAATATCTGCCCCTGATCCACCGCTAGGGTCCTTGTGCAAATGAGGACAATGCAGCATCTGGACTCACCCCCTCAGCCCTTAGCTCAGGATCAGCATAAAGCACCATTTACACAGCACACCCAGTTTTCAATATGATGCTCCACAGACAGTTCACAGTATGGCCAATGTGGAAATCTTTATTTTTTCTGCCCAACATCTCTCTTCCTCCTCTGTTGTCTTTTTAAGTTGATGGCATCATTGAGACAAGCTAAAAAACCTTTATCTTCGAGCCCTCCCAGTTCTTTACGATTAATTTCCAAGTTGTTTACCAAGTTATTGGTTCTACCTCTCAAAAACATCTCAATTTTGTAGCCTTGCCTCCATGCTTGTTTCACTGCCTTAATTCACATGCATGTTCTGCCTCCAGTGAACTTGTGAATCAGCCTTTCCAGTGGTGTTCTTGCATTCAGTTCCTGGTCCTTCCAGTCTGCTCTTTGCAGTGATATTAACACAGAGCCATTTGACCTTGTGGATTTTCTCTTTAAACTTCCTTCAGGACAAAGTCCCAAGTCTTTAGTTGTTCAGAACATTATTTTGCAACCTGGGCCTTGACCACTGTTTCAGTTTTAATTCTTGCCATCCCAGTACCCTATCCATCCCTGTTTTCTCAACTTGAGCCTTTCTAATTTGTTAGTTCTCCAAACAGAGCAGCTTTTTTTGCCTCTTTACCTTTGCACAGGTTTATTTTGCTTTACATTTTTTTTTTAAACTTTTTGCTTTGCAATCTGGGGCATCTCCTACACCAGACTCAGCTGGACCTCAACCACATTGAGGTCTTTCTTGACCTTACCCTGCAGAGCTAGACTCCATATCTTGTATTTATTATAACACTGTAGATACATGTCGGTAAGGCTTTGAAATTCTTGAAGATTAGGAGAGTGTCTGTATGCCTGGCATGTTTTAGAAGCACAGTTAGATTGTCATCATAACCGTGATCAGCTACTTTGTGCTTATTCCTCCTAAGTATTTTCAAAGTCCTAATTTCCTTTTTAAGGTAGAAACATAATGATCATGCCTTAAAACAGTATGTATAGTCACCTTCTGGATCAACATGCTGAAACCACGAATGTTCAGCCAAGCATTTTCAGAATGCTGGAATTTTATTTTACTTCAATTCATGAATATTTACAGTTTAACAAATATGGCTCTGGGACTTGTGAGTAAAACACCTAATTATAAAGAAAACCTATAAGCAAAAGTGAAAATAAACCTGAAACAATCTAATAAAATGAAAATGGAATAGTGATCTATTTTGTTTCCTTGACGTAAAGGACCATTGTTCTGATTATAGTGACCAGCTAGTTTCAGTCTTCATTGAGGATAGAACAAGAGGGAAATAGTTTAAAGACAGGAATAGGGCATATGGTTTAGATTCTAAGGAGAATTTCTGGATGAGGAAGATTATCAAATATTGGAACTGAAAGGCTATATTGTCTTCTAAATATTTGATATTTGTCTGTCTGGAAAAGCTTGGTAGGGCAGAGGGGTCCTATCTCTAGGAATAGAAAGAAACTCCTTCCTCCATGTGGTCTACCTATAACTTCTCTGGGGCTATTTTTTTCAAATGTGAATAATCAGATTTCCTTACATGCCTCAATCAAATAAAATGCTTCTGTTTTTGCTTTTATTGCTTTAGCCCTTTGGTAAATGTAGGTTAGGAGAATGAGGGGCAAATTTCTGCTCAACACTATAATATAGAACATACATTTGACTAACATGTCTACATATATGTCAAAGAGTAGTGAACAGAGCATTCCAAACTTGTGAAAAATGAGGTTAAATCATAACCTTTGGATATTTCCTAAAAATTTTCCTGATCATTCCTTATTTTTATCTATAAATTGTAAATCAGAAACCTGGAATTTTTTTTTTTTTTGGTCTTTTTGCCATTTCTTGGGCGGCTCCTACAGCATATGGAGGTTCCCAGGCTAGGGGTCTAATCAGAGCTGCAGCCACCCGCCCATGCCAGAGCCACAGCAATGCAGGATCCGAGCCGTGTCTGCAACCTACACCACAGCTCACAGCAACGCTGGATCGTCAGCCCACTGAGCAAGGGCAGGGACTGAACCCGCAACCTCATGGTTCCTAGTTGGATTCGTTAACCACTGCGCCACGACGGGAACTCCAGAAACCTGGAATCTTAATGATGCTCTGTTATAGTTTGCTAACCTTTGATGGATGGTGACTTTTGAAGCATGCATAGACATTAAAAAGAAATGAAAACAAACAAAAAATGTCCTACAAGCCCATCCTAGGAAATGAATGGAGGCTAAGAAAAACAATTACGTGGCTCTAACAAATTGCTTCTTAGAAATTAATCTTTTCAGACTTTAGACACTGCTGAAAAAAAAATAGAATAACTTTAAGATATGCTTTAGTCTAGAGGAAGTAGAATTATAGCCCTTCAGAAAAGAGAATTTAAAGAGCATTTAGAATATTGATGAACCTTATCTTTATAAAGTACATACAAATTTATGTAGAAACTTATTTGTAAATCATGTGTTCTAAATTCAACACCAATAATCTTATATTTTAAATCATATACTTTAAGTTATATCACTAATCTTTTAAAATCTACCACCTCTCATTTTCATTGCGAAGTTGTGTGTTATATTTTTATAACTAGTTTGTTTCCTTTTGATTACATTAGTTCCTTTACATGTTTTCGATACAGCGATTCACATGATAAATGATGTTCACATTTACATTTTAATTTCTCCCAGGACATCCCTGGGGGTATAGCCAGGGTTATACAGAATTCTCAGTAGAATAGAGCCCTGTACCTCCACTCCTTTCTCTTACATTTGAGAAAGAACTCTGGAATGCAAGTCAATAAGAATGATGTCATTAGAGGAATGATAACCTTGACTCTTCTCTGATGTAGTTATGAAAGTAAACACAAAAAGTCTGCAAATTTCTGTATTTTAACTAAAATTTGTAATACAATGCTAGTGACCCATTCTGAAAATAATCAAGACAAACCAGTGTTTGGGGACTCAACTGTTTAAAGACACTATCACATGAGTGATGTTTTGTTTATGTAAATGAAACTCAGATCCTGTGCTTCATTTTCTTAGGAATCATTTTTTAAAAAAACAGCACTTTGAAGCTTTTTTGCGGTTAAGTGGAGGAAAAAAAATACCTTTTTTTTTTTTTTTCCTTTAGGGCCGCACTCGTGGCACATGGAGATTCCCAGGCTAGGAGTTGAATCTACACCACAGCCACAGCAACGCAGGACCCAAGCCGAGTCTGTGACCTACACCACAGCTCATGGCAACACCAGATCCTTAACCCACTGAGCGAGGCCAGGGATCCAACCTGAAACCTCATGGTTCCTAGTTGGATTCATTTCTGCTGTACCACAATGGGAACTCCGAGAAAAATACCTTAACATACTAATGTTACAAATCTGCTTCTGTAAAAAGCTGAGGTCAGACAGGTCTGTGCAGACCCTGAGTGAATAATTTCTTTTATATTAACATGCACTTGCCCCAGATCATAAAGTTCCTTTTATGGTTTGTGTTTCTTAATTTTTTTGCCTTTCTACGAAGCAACTTTACTGCATTCTTTTCCTTTCTACACATACAGTGAGTACTTTTTAAAGTTTATGTTTTATAACTAATTTTGAAAGCTTTCTTACTTGATTAATTTTTTGGTTATGTCTGGTCAAAAAGATTTTTTTTTTTTTTTAGGGCCGCCCCTGAGGCATACAGATGTTCCCAGGCTAGTGGCTGAATCAGAGCTATAGCCACCAGCCTATACTATAGCCACAGCAACGCCAGATCTGAGTCACGTCTGTAACCAACACCACAGCTCGTGGCAATGCCGGATCCTTCACCCACTGATCCAGGCCAGGGATCGAACCTTCGTCCTCGCGGATATTAGTCAGATTCATTTCCACTGAGCCACAACAGGAACTCCTGGTCAAGAAGATTTTGTCTTTCATTTCTGTGACTGCTTTTACCAGAAGATGACCACATGTTTCTTAGATTTGAGAATATGAATTTGTTACTGTGTTTTGTCTTCTTTTTAAACATTTTCTGAGGCAGATTTAAGCATGTTACTGTAGTCAGACTCAAACGATCCATTTCAAGGATGAAGTGTCTCCTGCCTTTCTTATCTGAGATTGGATGTATGCCTAAGATCTAGCAATCACCAGCCCTTGAAGCTTGTTTCCTTTGTATATGATTTTTATTGTGGTTTTGGTTGGTTTGGGTCTATTTGTTACTTTGTTTTTGGCTTTTACCTTTTGCTTTTTTACAGTTGAAGTATTTTACCAAAGCAATATATTGACAGAGTAGAAAAAAAGCACAAATAAGATCACTCCCCATTTTTCACAGTCCGCTTTTTTAGAGGCAATCACTTTTTTCCCTTTGTAGTTGGCCCACATAGTAAATAATGTAATTGTACTATAACTTCTTGATTTGTCACTTTTAGATTTTTTTTTCTGTCGCTCTGTTCAGATAGATAAGCATTTTGTATGTCTTAATTATTTTACTAAAAGTAATTAGCTGTGCCATTTTACATGAGCCCAGCAGTCTTATTCACACTTGAGTATGATTATGAATCATTTGTAAATCTTGTTCAAATTCAGCATTATGTTCCCTATCCTGTGAGAGTTTGACTTTTAGGTCTGGAATTGGGCCCTGGGAGTTCTAAGGAGCTGTTAAGTGATTTCTGATGCAGACCTGCCCTGGAATGCGAGATTAGGTATTTTACCTATCCTGCCATATACTTTTTTATAGAATAAAGAGAGCAGCATAATGTTTTTGGCAATTATGTTGTAAGATGGACTCTGCTATTCACACATAATTCATTATGTAATAGATATAGTTTCTGAAAATGCTTGTAAGTAATATAGTGTTATTTTATTATTTAAATATACTGGAGAATGAATCTATTTAAAAACGATAATGTTGAATTCGTTCCTTCATTTTTATCATTTTTACTAGACTTCTTTGTGTTTTCCAGTTCTAAACACTGTTTTCTACTTATTTTCTCTTACCTTTAACTAAAAGAAAGTCATTCTGATTATAGATCCCTGTCATACTTGAATCAATTCTACTTAGAAGGATACCTAGTAAATTGTGAATTTTCCCATTGTGTTTAGAGAGAACCAAGCATTGGGGGCCCTGCCCTATTCAGGTGCATCCATTATGGATTCTTCTTATCAGATAGTCTGCTCTTCCATTGGTAGTGCACATCTGTCCTATATAAGTCTGTCACGATTTTGAGTCCAAGCAGCTACAGTTTTAGCAAAACAAAAATTCTAGTTTGGTGCTTGATTGCTTCACAAGAAACATATTTTTCAAATCAGAGTAGAAACCTAGAAAATAAGAAGCATCGTGTAAGAATCTTAGCTTTAGGTAACTACTTCTCTAGTAGATAGAACCTTTTCACAGTTTTTGATTTTACCAGTTTATTCTTCTGAAGGTGGATAGTTCAGACTCAATGCCAAAGCAGAAACCAACAGAACAAAGCAAAACAAATTCCCCTCCAAAAAAAAAAAAAAAATCGGGGTGTGTTGTTTCTTGTTATAGCTGTAAGCTAAAATTATCTATCTCAACCCAAGATTTTAGCTTTTTGTTTCCTATTTTATTTATCCTTCTTTAATTTTGCTTTTAATATACAACTTATCCTAGAAATCAACTTAAGAAACATGCTCAAAGGGAGTATGTCAACAAATACTTTCCACTCTCCCTGCCTATAATTAGTAACAAATTATTTTGAGAAAAGTGACCTGTGCCTTCTTTGACTGAACTTTGCTTGATATTAAATAAGAATATTGTTATGCAGTAACTGGACTCATTAAAGAACCAAACAGTATTGTTGAAAAATTTAGGGAAGAGATGAAGGTGGAAAATTATTTGCAGGACCAAAATTATATTCTTTGTTCTAGTATTTTTAATACATATACAGACACATGTGTATAGTAATGAAGAAAAAGCAAACACATTTGCTTTTTATAAGTATTTGCAAATAAAGCCAAAGCAGTCATGAAAATAAGTACATTTGGGGGCCATCAAATTTACATAGAATATGTAAATTTCATGAAATCAAATGGAAGAGATGAAGAGATAATCTGAGCTAAACTAGTACATGTGAATCTTTATGTCATTAGTGTGTGTTTAGTATTTTTATGGGTTTTTATTTATATCATTCTTTTTCCCATGTTTTCCCTTTTTTAACGTTAAACACCTACTTAATATGCACAGTGCATATTTGCTTCTGTCTGTTATTGAATTTTCTCCTAATGAGAGTTTGTGCTGTGTCTAAGTAAAAATGGTTGGTTTGATGTGGTTGCCTTTTTAAATCTAATGAATTGTACCCTAACACACATTATTTGCATTTGACATTAGCTGAGACTTTTGTTAACTCAAGAACTTATTTATCGACAGTTTATCCAGAATGTCTAAATTAAAAATCCTATTTATACCATGTCTGATTAAACTTTAAGAAAAACTACTTTTGTATAATGATTTTGTATGCTATTTTTAATCTTATTTCAATCAAAGGTTTAACAAAGAAATTCATTTTACTGTAGATGTCACATTGTTAAACTGTTCAGATTTGTTTGATAGTTACACCTAGTTGGATTTACAGTCCTGTTAACAGTGATTTTTAGATCCCATGGAAGATATTTGAATTGCGATTATTCCTTTATGTCTTGTAGGGAAATTTCATTTATGTTTGCAAAATTAGAGTGCTTATATA